>NC_064922.1:339418722-340063121 GCF_023897955.1 Schistocerca gregaria | reverse complement strand
ACACTAGATCGCGTGTTGGGGGGGGGAGAGAGAGAGAGAGAGAGAGAGAGAGAGAGAGAGAGAGAGAGAGAATATATGTAATAGATTGAAGACAAAATATTTCTTAATTAAAGGTGACCGGTGAGCTAGACGTGTTGAAACCTGTATTTTTTAGATTCTTGTGGCTGGCTGACCACTTGTGTAAAGCAGGTACTCCCAAAGTGGTCGATATCGGTCTCCTAGGGTCGACATAAACGGAAAATGATTTTGGGGGTCAACGAGGTCTAAGAATCGACCCCTATTAAATTTTTTCAGTACTTAATTTGTAATAATCATTATAAATTAAACTTGATATTTACTAAATTCTATGTCTTTTTATTTTGTTAAATTTTGATGAGAAAATGAAGTCAACTTTACTCACTTAACCAAGTGCAAAGTTTTCCAAGGTATTTTGTATCAATAGGAAAAAACTAAAGATAGGCCCCCTTATTCATAATAGTCTGCTAACTTAAAGTATTGCTAATTCTCACTCTGTCTTCTTCTATCGTTCTAAGTCAGAATGAAAAATAACACTCTGTAGCAGCTGTTTTAAGTTAGCAGACCATTATGAATAAGGGGGTTGATCTTAAAAGTAGGTAATTTGGTCTAAGGTAACAGTTCATTTTGGAAAAGGGATCACTTGTCCAAATTAGTTTGGGAATCCCTGGAGTAAAGGGACAACTATACCATTTTGAAACTTGTGCTACACTTGTTCAATGTTTGTTTAAAGTCTGAGGTTACTGTAGGATTATCAAACAGCAAATACGGAACTAAAATATGGCATACCACAATTGGTATCCACAAACACTGCATACTGGTTGGGCCTCTAACTGACAGAGAAATAATATATGAATTATTTTTAATGAATCATGGGACAATGCCTACTCAAAATTTAATTATGTGGTTATGATGTAGAGTACAGCTTATTGTAGTAGTACTCAGACTCTCATCGATGCACAACACATCTTTGCAAATATTATAACCACAGCATGTAAGGGTATGGCACAGTGAATTGCACAATTTACACCACTTTCCTCATTGCCTGTCACATCTAGTGGTTAATTTCCTCTGATTGCCATGTGGCCTGGTTCCCAGCACAACAACCTTCTCCCATTGTTGTAATAGGAAAAAAGACATTGCCCGTAATTTAGCCTCCTACATCAAAGACAACGACCACTTTCTTTACCGACTCCCCATCCCCACCTCTTTACCTCCTGGATCCCCAGTCAACATTGTTGATGCCACCTCCCTATACACCACCATCCCTTATGCCCAAGGTCTTACTGATACTGAACACTACCTTTCCCAACACCCTTCACACTCCAAACCCACTATCTCATTCCTCATACACCTTACTAACTTTACTGTAAACCCACAACTACTTCTCATTTGAAGGGAAGGTATATAAACAAATCCGCAGTGCCGTCATGGGCACTCTCATGGCACCCTCCTACGCCAACCTTTTTATGGGCCACCTATAGGAGACTTTTCTTGCTTCCCAAAACACCAAACTTCTAGTCTGATTCAGGTTCATTGATGACATGTTCATGATCTGGACCCAGGTCTAAAACACCCTGTCTTCATTCCTTCACGACGTGAACACCTTCTCTCTCATCTCCTTCAAGTGGTCCCCCCCAATCAAGTGTGCCATTCTGCTAGATGTTGACCTCCTCCTCCACAATGATGGCTCTATCTGCACCTCTGTCCACATTAAACCCACCAACCACCAACAGTATCTGCATTTGGCAGCTGTAATCCCTTTCACGCCAAAAAATCCCTCTCATACGGCCTGGCCACCTGGGGACAGTGTATCTGCAGTGACAAAAACTACTTTACCCAATATGCTCAGGTCTCACTACGGCCTTCACAGACAGGCACTTCCCTCCGAACCTAGTCTACAAACAGATCTGTGTCATTTCCTCTCACACCCCCAATCCTCTAACCACCCCTTGTCATCCAGTGCCACCCTGGACTGGAAGAACTGAACCACATCCTTTGTTAGGGCTTTTACTATGTATCATTGTACACTGAAATGAGGGACATCTTACCCAAGATACTGCCAACAGTTCAAAGTGGTATTCGATTGCCCACCCAACCTCCACAACATCCTAGTCCATCCCTATGCCACTTCCACTCCCAATCCCAAACCCTTCTCACAAGGACCATATCACCATGGAAGGCCCAGGAGCAAAACTGGCCTAATCCACCCACCCAGCACTTCCTATTCCAGTCCATTAATGGGGTTTATCCTAGTCCATCAGTGGCTGGGCCACCTGTGAAAGTTGCCATGTCATGTACCTACTCTGCTGCAATTACAGGACCACTTTTTTATTTTGGTATGGTTGCCAACCAGGATGAAGAGCAAAGTAGACCACCTTGTGGTAGAAAATGCAGATGAACATGACATGTCTGATTTCCATGGCTGCTTCACTAACCAAAGCATCTGGAGCCTTTCGTCCACCACCAGCTTATCTGAGCTGCGCAGGTGGAAGTTATCCTTACAACACATTCTCTGCTCCTGTAATTAACCTGGCTTCAACCCACGGTAACATACTGTCCGTCCCCACACCCTCCACCCAACAGATTCAACCACCTCTGACCTTATCATCTCCTCCCGATTCTCATCTCATGTGCTGTTTGTTTGCCACCCTCTGCCAATGCGTCCGCCCATCTTGCGCTCCTCTCCACCTTTGCTTCTTTTTTCCCTACCTCCTTGCCCCTTAACTCCCAGATGGTGTGCCTGCTGGCATTTTAGTCCCTGCACACTCCACCATACAGTGTTTGTCTCTCTCCCCTCCCGTACACTACTATCCCTTCTCCTTCCCCGCCACCTCCAGGTTGCTGCCTGCATCCCATGTGATAGTTGCATTCTGACACAAGATGCTGGAGTCAGTGGTCGAATGGCATTTGTCTCTCTTTTACTGATGAAGGCTGTGGCTGAAAGCTATATGTGAGTGTCTTTAAATTGAGCCTGTCTGCAACTTAACACGTCTTCTTTACGGTGAGAAGCAATCTGTCATTTCCTACATTGTTGTTATTCTAGCAGGAGTTTCCATTGTTTGATTTTGCCAACCTTTCTTCCAGCCTACAACACTGTGATCTTTTCCTTTGTTATTGTTCTCTACAGAGTTACTTTTCTCAGTGTCAATTCTTTCACTTCTTTCCTGTGTTTATTGACTGCCTCCCAAACTACATCACTTCTGAGCCACACTGTATCAACGATTGTCCGCACAAAACACAGACTTCATGACTATGCTGATTGTTAATGCAGCATCTGATGCCCCAGATTGTTTCCTCTGATAGTTGTAGTTATGTTTATAACTATTGATCCCATCCTGACATCCTGTAGCATTTTGAATTACCACACCTGCCCTTGCCACATGGACTGTTGATCCTCGATCTAACCCATCCCCCTCCATCTCTCTTCACTTACTGCAAAACACACACACACACACACACACACACACCCACACACACACACACACACACACACACACACACACACACACACACACACACAACTCATCCTTCCTTTTCTCCCACGATTCTTTAAGTTTTTAACATAGTTGTGCGTATTTTTAAATGGTTTTACACATTTTTGCAGATTTTTACATGTCTGTGCATGTTTTTGCACATCTTCACATATTTTTTTTTACGTTCCTTTATGCATCTTTTTGCTTATCCAGCTCCTCTCACAACCATCTACATCTATTTTGCCAATTTCTATGTCATTCTCATTTCCTTTACACCATTCCTGCCACAATGGACTCTTGGTTCATCTTTTTGCACCAGTTCCACATCCTGATTCTCAAATGCTGCCAAAACCATGGAATCCCATCTAATAGCATAACAACCGTAAAGATTCCTTTCTTTGGATCTCACCTCTCTTTTTCACACCTATTCTGATTCCGCCAATCCCTTGCCATCACAAACATGGTATTGCAAAAACATATCCATGGCACAGGCATCCCAGAACCACCTCTGCTCCCTCCTCAGCAAGATATTACTACTCTGCAATCCCTACTCCATACACCACATATCTGAAACTGAATCCTTTGCTCTTTGCTCTCCAACATCTGGAGGAGCATTCCAGACACCACCACCGTATTTTATCCAACCTGTTAACATCCTACTGCCGCCTTGGGCCATGACTATGCAACCCCATCATACCCAAAGTGTTCCTACTCTTCCACCTCTCATAGCAGCCAAGCCATGCCTAGCTGACCTTTTCAACTTGCCACACCCCCCAAACTCCCTACTGACTCTGCACCAAATCCAGAACCAAAACATTCCCATAACACTGCTGTTAACCTTCCCACCAAAACCCTCAGCTCCACAGAAGTTTCAGTCTCTCCAAAGGCCTCACCTTTAGCCCTACACCCAAATTTAACCATGCTGGACTGTAAAAGAACTACTCTCCTTCAACCGATGCCTTCTTTGCTACCATCCCTCCAACCAAAGCCACCCTAATTCCAACATTGAACCCTGCCTCTTCCAGTTCATATCACCATCCAACCATGATCCTACTCCTGTCCCACATTACCACCCACCCTTCCTGGATTTCCTTACCTCCAACAGCTGTTAGAAGAGATGCAAATTCTCTTTTGCATTCACTATGTAGAACTGTACGGATATCCCATCAGCTCCAGTCACTGTAGTGATTAGAGAATTTCTGTGTAAATTCTAGAACCACTCAGCCTTCTACCATCTCGAACACACAATATTCTAGATGTGAGTGTGGGATGGTAGAATCCTACCTACTGCGCGTCACATGTTTGTGTGTGCAGGTTTAAAATCAGCTGCGGAAAGTAGACGTGGCGGACGAACGGCATTGACAAACACCTGTCGGGCAATCCATAGATGTTTTAGTGTGTGTGTGTGTGTGTGTGTGTGTGTAAGGAAGAACCATGGAATTTATATGCAGCTCTGTGCTTATTGGGTCATAGACTATTTTTATTAAAACAAAGACAGTTGGAAAAGAACTCTTGGAAACTCTTGACGTAAGCTTGCTATAGGCAAGACTCATTTTCTGATTCATGTTAAGAAAAGTTATGGTATCTAAGCCAACTTTCTTTTAACTGTAACTCAATTCGGCTGTACGAGAGACTTACAGGAAGTTACATATTTATGTGGAAAGTGAGAGTTTTATTGTGTGTGGAGATCAAATGCATCGTTAACGGACCAAAAGTAAAGTTTGTATGTCTGCTTATTTCATAAGTAGAATGAGTCTAAAAATTCCTGTACCTAGCGTTCTTTGACGGAGGAGAATTCTAGAGAGTTTCCAGCAGGCAGCTAGCCAGGAAAGAAGAGTGGCTGTAAGTTCCAAGTAAGTCACCTCATAAAGATGTGGAAGGTGGTTTGGGGGAAATAAACTGATACAACCCAGATTCACACAAACACTTTAAGTTGTTAGAATGTTAGATCACCTTACCTTTATTAAGTGATTTTAATCATGCGGTCACTTATTTCAGTATCTCTCATTTTGACATTTGTGTAATGATTTAAAGGAGGAATCTCAGTTCAGTCTTCACCAGTGAAACAATTTTGCAAAAGATAATTTAATATTTTGGCCTTTTCTCAGTTATCCTCCTTTTCAATACAATTACAGTCACAGAGCATCTGGCCTGATGGCTTTACTGATTTAAGATAAGGTTACAACTTCTTAGGACTTTGTCAATTTGATTGAATTGTACTATAAAATTCAATTAACACTTCATTTGTTGCCCTCCATGGATACTTTGCGCTTCATTTAATTAGGGATGAATTTACAGTGCTGAGGGTAAGTTTGTCTTTGAGGTTTACTTGTTGGGTAGTGGTGAAAATGGCCTTTATGACAACTCCCCACCACTGCAAGTGTGTTTGCATATTCAGGTGTTGGTGGCAGCTGCAGCTGATAAGTCTGAACTGAAAAATCCTTTTTTGAAATGATGTTCTGGCTACAGAAGCAAATGACATTAAAAAGCTTGGTAGTTTCTGAACAATGATTGACAATTTGTGAACAACATAACTTGAAAAATAGGGCTTTCACCTTGTGACTGATCTCATGGATTTTCTGCTCCTGAATGATGTAATAGCATACAAATTGAGTGTCATCACTTGGGACATCTCTTTGTAGTCCTTGTGAACACTTTGTTGTTCATTCATCTGTCATATGAACAGTCCCATCATTGGCTAAAAACCACCTTCCTGATTCCAACACTTTCGAGGAAATGCAGAATGGCTGATGGGATACAGGATACAGGTCGTAAGGTTCTCCTTAGGAAACATTGTTTTTCAACCTCCACAGTATCACCAGACTGTACATCACTCAACCAAGAGACAGGCTTTCTTCTTATGCAGTCTTAAGATGCGTGTAGTGACAACCTGGCAGCTTTGTGGATATCTTGTTTATATGAAAGAGAGACTTCAAGGATGTATAACATGTCATGTTAAACATTAACAGTTAGAAGCAACCACTTCTGTCTACTTCTGTAAAGTATAACAACAACAAATTATGACTAGCGCTAATCTACTCAAATTGAAAACCCCCCTCCCTCCTCCAATAATGAACATGACATTAAGATAACTTTTTAAAACTGCAAACCACATGATTGCTTCAGGTGTGCAGCTCATAAAAGATATCAGTACTGGATGATGATGTGCACACTGCACATAGATATGTTACTAATTTTTTAGTATTTTCTTTATATCACAATGTGTATCAAATGAAAAATATTTCACATCTGTGCAGCAATCTAGCACTGTAATTGTCAACATCAAAGTGCAACTTTATACTTTTGTGGAAACTGACCGGCAATACAAAATTTGTACACAATAACTGCATGTTATGTGTAATATTTTTGTTGAGCCTTGTGCAAATACAAACCTGATATGGGCGGGTGAATTCCCTTCACCCACGCCTTGACAACATACCGTGTAGCAACTTCCAACAATTCTCCTAAGTCTGAAGGCTTGCCTCTTGGAAAATATTCTATGACAAGAAAAGAATAGTAAATTAGTGAGAATGTAACATCTGGAAAACACTGCACAGAATTTCATCTATGGGGAGAACAGAACAGATCAGATCAATGATAGCAATGAGGGAGACAATTGAGGAAGCAATACACATTCACATACAGTTGACAGCTCACATTTATGACAAGACACTGCTAAATAATCCTTTCCAAAATACTAACTAAGGAATAGGAATAATTTCAAATTATGATTATTGGAGTTGGTAGTTTCCTGTCAAAGAAAAACACAATCTAATACGGAACTAGCAAAGTTTAATTCTATTCCTGGATATAGCTTTGCGAAACACACATCATTCAATATCCAAATGTTTCCTTTTTTCATTATGAAAGTGCTAGTCACTTGTCCATTATTGGTAAAACATGAAGAATTTCTCTCTATTTCAATAGTGAGTGATAAATATACAGGTCATTTGATGAAAATTTACACATTGTTATCAGCCAGTGTTCTGAAACAGTGTCAAACAATGGCTGAGGCCTCAGTGCTTGAGACAGTAGTGCCCGTGTGTGTGTGTGTGTGTGTGTGTGTGTGTGTGTGTGTGTGTGTGTGTGTGCGCGCGCACACCCAATAGTGAATGTAGACTTTCCCACAGCATATTAACAGATCAAATTCTTGTTGGGTCTTCAGCTGGATCGAACTGTCGTCTGCATGCAATATTTCCATGATCCACCTGTAAGGCAATGCACAAGTGCTCAATTGTTGCTGCTGCCCCTTGCGCACGAAGAGTTGCAGTGCCTCCAGTGGTGAATATTGTCAAAAAACGATATATCGATAAACCGTTAAAAATTATTACTCATAGCTGGCCGATTCAGAGGCAGTTGTTTCTCCGTATCTAATAACACAGGATTCCAAGTTTTACTGAACAGGTATCCATTGTTATGGTTAATGATATTACCTGTTAATGATTCCAACAGATTCTTTTAAAACACAATCCTAGTAACATGCAGTGTTTGCTACCACTTGTGTCTCATTGTATAGCATCCTATGTCCATCTGTAAGACAGTGCTCAGCCACCGCAGATTTGTCAGGTTGTAATAACAGCGTATGGTGATGATGGAACACATTTGTCATTGACGGTTCTAATAGTTTGGTCATTGTATATTTTACCACTCACACATGGTATTTTGTAATTGACAAGCTTCCTCAAACCTGAATCATCCATAACAGAGCCAAGAAGTGCTCTACTCTTAGCTGGCAGATGGAATACACATGTGATTTCATGTTGCTTCAAACCCTGCCTATCTTGGCAGACATGCTCCCAGAATGTTGAAGGAAAGCCACAGAACTAAAAGTGCCTTCAGCTCAAATCTGTCTGACCATGTAGCCATTATGATAAAACATGCCCTTAAGATGTTGCAGCTCTTGTGGTAAATTCTCAGCATCCGAGATGCATATGCTCTTTTGACCAAGGCCTGAAGGACACCTGTATTGAAATGGTGGATGACAGCTGGTAGCATGTAGGTTTCCTATCAGTATGTGTTGGTTTCCAATAAATTCTGCGACCAAAAGTTCCATCATTTTTTTTATAAATTAGTACAATCTATTCCATGTGGCCAGACAAGAAACATATCGTCAACATACTTCAAAAAACAAGCAGCCTTGAGAAAAGAAGTTTTCAGGACCACATCCTCAAAGTCCTCCATAAAAATATTAGTGACTATGGGGGATAAAGAACTCCCCATACCCAAGCCGTCAATCTGTTCAGAATATTTATCATTGAATAAAAAATATGTGGACATCAGTATACGACAACAAAGCATCATTTCCACATCTAGTTTCTTATTAATTAAATTCAATGACTCTTCAAGAGGGACCCGAGAAGAAAGACACACCACATCAAAACTAACAGGTAAATCAGAGGAATCAAGATGACAAGACTTTAAATATTGAATAAAATCCATGGAATTGGAAATATGGTGTTCACATTTACCCACATGAGGGGGCTGAGGACTGATGTTAAATATTTTGCAAAGTTGTAAGTTGGTGCACCCAAATTACTAAAATTGATATTGGGAAACAATACTTGTTAACAGACTGTGATAAATATAACAAGTAAAGAACTGGATGACGTCACGGTTTCAGTATTTCTAAAACTGATACCGGGAAATGATATTTGTTGATGGACTGTGATAAATCTGACAAGTAAAGAACTGTGTAATATCAGAGTTCCAGTATTGAGAAAAGGTTTAAATTTTGCACCCACACCTAGAAGTATTTCCACTGTGGAATTCATTTCTTCCATTGAGCAAGCAGTGTCATATCTTCTGGAAGAATGGACGAAAGAGATAAGACAAAACATTTCTCACCTCTTGTGTCAGGCTCAGCCTCCACAGAGTAACATTTCCTCAGCTGAACGGGCAGCTATTTAGTCTATAAGAGAGGACTCATAATTATTAATTTTACCAGCACACGAAGGTAATACTACCATTCTAATCTCCAGGACAATTATGCGAGTAAGATGTACGATTCACTTAAGAAGCCATCGTACCATAAATTACATAAGGATCACACAAGGTCGCATAAGAGGGACGATGACTTTACTTCTGAAGAAGAGCTCATGAACTGAATACATTATTTAAAAAAAAAATTGTCCTGGTACAGCTGTTCCACCCACATTATACGGACTGCCAAAAGTCCATAAAGGTGAGGTCCTATTACACCTGGCTGTTAGTAATTTGGGTACAGCGACTTACAACTTGGCCAAACATTTAGCATCGGTCCTCAGCCCTCATGTGGGTAAAATGACACCTATTTCCAATTCCATGGATTTCATTCGGGGTTCAAGGCTGTTTAGTCTTGGTCCTTCTGATTTATTTGTCAATTCTGATGTAGTGTCTCTTTCCTCTTTTAATTTCGGTACCTCTTGATGAGTCACTGATTTTAATTAATGAAAAACTAGATGTGGAAATGACAAAACTCTGCCACCTAATTTTTATTCAATGACAAATATTTTGAGTAGGCTGACGATATGGCTATGGGGAGTTTATCCTTTATACTCACTAATCTTTTTATAGAGGACTTTGAGAATATGGGTCTGAAAACATCTTTATTGAAACCTACTGTTTTTTTTAGGTTTGTTGACAATATGTTTCCTGTTTGGCCACATGAAATAGATTCTTTGAACCAGATATTGGACCATTTTAATTGTCTTCATCCTAGCATCAGATTCACAATGGATACTGAAAAGGAGGGGAAGTTACCCTTTTTTGGATGAACTGATTTATAAAAAAGATGATGGAAGTCTTGGACACATAGTTTATATGAAACCGACACATACTGATAGGTATCTACATGCTACCAGTTGTAATCCACCATTTCTACAGGATTGTGTTTTATGAGAATCTGTTGGAATCAGACTAACAAGTAATATCATTAACCGTGATAATGGATACCCACTAAGTAAAACTTGGAATCCTGTTTTATCAGATATAAAGAAACAACTGCTTGAGTAATAATTTTTAACGATATATTGTTTTTCACCAGTATCCACCACTGGAGGTGCTGCAACTCTTCTTGTGCCAGGGGGCAGCAGCAAAGATTGAGCGCTTGCGCATCACCTTAGTGCGTACAATTTCGTATTTTTGCTGAATATAAAGGTTCCGTCATTCATGGTCTGAATCAGTTATTGGTAAGAGCAGCTTATCTTTTCTTACCTGATGATGGCAGCCAGGTGGACTGTGGAAATGTTATGTGCAGCTGACAGTTTGGTCTGGGTGAAGCCATGACAAGAATTTGATCCAGTAGTCAACTTTTAAATTTGCTTGTCTACTGTTCGATGCCTCCTCTACATGGTGAGTAGCAGTCAATCGTAATTTATATTGGAAATGTTTGAAACTGTGTGTTATAAGATCTTTAAAAAATTGAACCAAACAGCATATGCACACACATGCTTCTTCACTTGTGTGTTCTAGTAATTAGCACATTCACCATCCTGGGGCTGGACCAGAAACCGTGTCAAAGCTATTTCTTTGATTTTACAGAAGAGAATTCATGTTACAAATTTTTCTTTTGCTGGTTATAATACATCTCACCTTTGAACAGAAGGCTTGGTATTTGGGGTTTTACTGGCAGATTCTTCAGCATTGACATTGACATTGTAACTGATGACAAAATATTTTTCCATCAAATTACCCTGAGATAAATTATGAACCATATCAACTGATCTTATCTAACACCACCATAAAGAGGACAAGATATATGAAAATGAATTATGTTTCTTCACAGTAAACGAAGAATTACACTTTTCTTTCAAGACACTGTAGGAGAAACAGTCAACAGCAGCCATATGAAGAACATTGTTGTCTTATGACAGCACATATGTTAACAGAGTATTCAGTTCTCAAGGTTTCTTGAGGAATTGAAAATACAAACACATTTCTGTATCTACCTTCAGTGTAGAGTTAGTCATTTCACTGTAGTGACAGAAAGTACCTATTGGCACACTGAGTCTCCAGCAACACATAACAATTGAAGGGAAAGTAGTTTGGAAAGATATGAAGTTTGAGTTATCAAACAAGTGGGAATTGGCACTACTTTTTCAAAACATGTTTAAAGTGACCTTCATACATACATAACTTTATAAATAGCAATACTGTTTGATCAGAGGTCAATGATATTTTTTCTTTTTAAAAAATCATATTTTGTTCAACAAATACAGGGAACCATTTTTATGTGTTTCTCATTGTGGAAAGGAATGCAATAATATAACCAGGGTAATTTTTAATAACTATTCATACACACAGCAAACAGAACTGTCGATTCATGTGTGTAAGTTGTTAGTTGTATCAGCAAGTCATTCAGTAGGCCCTAAATCAAACAATCTTTAGACTGATTTCACATATGACTTGACAAAGATTGTTGATGAGATATTTAGACTAAGCACAAGCTCAGAGTGGGAACCAAATGGATCACATTTGCCAGTGTCCTTTCCAAGGGAATCACTCAGCTACAAAGGTCAGTCAGATAGTAATGCTTTCTATGAGGGGTGCTCAAAAGAAAAAAGCACTGTGGGCATAACTGAAAGCTTCATTCAAAAGTAATCACTAGAGGCCTCAGCACAAATGTCCCACTGTTTCATGAGACTAAGGATTCCCTGTTCCTATACTTCCTGTGTCTGTGATGGAAGCCAGTCCTCCACTGTGCCCTTCAATTTGTCATTTAAGTTGAAGCACTTCCCTCTGTGATTTTTTTTTTTTAAGCAGACCTAACACATGAAAGACACAGGGCAACATGTCCAGATTGTATGGCAGATGCTCAAGTTGCTCCCACTTGAAGTTCACTATAACACTTTGTGTGACCTTGGAGACATTTGGATGCACATTACTGTGGAACAGACTCCCTCCCTCTGTGAGCAGCCCAGGGTATCTGCTCTTGATGGGACTTGCTTAGGCTATGGAGTAAATGTCATGGAGGAATTCAATCAGTATCAGACATTGGACATTAAAAAAAGACAGTGAATAGTGCCTTGCCTGCTGAGGGCACAGATTTGAATTTTTTAGGGGGAAATGTCAACACATGCTTTCATTGCCTAGGTGTCTCAGTACATTATCCCAAAGTGGCATATGCAAAATTCAAGCAGTTCGGTTGCTCACATTTCGTATCTTTTCATTTGAACACTCCTTTTTTTTTAATTTGTCAAGAATTCTACATGCAGTTACACAGGTTGAAAACCACAACATTGATGGTTAATTTATGATATGAATGCATGGTGTCTGTATTTTCAGACATGTCCGAAAGAACAGACACCACACATTCAAATAACTAATTTGCCTGATTTTCACAATCTTCAGTGCGGAGGCACACTTATGTTTGACCTCCAGTGGGAATCTAAAATATATCAGCCTGGAGGACATCGGCAAAGATGGCGGATAGGTGGCGCTAGGTGGGAGTGAGGGTCAGCTAGGGACTGTGCAGAGATAGTCCGTGCATTTACAATAAACACTGTCTGGGTTGCACATTGGTTAATGCAACTACCTATCATGCAGGAGATCCCAGATTCAAGTCCTGGTCCAGCACACATTTTCACTCATCGTCGCTGATTCTGCATAAGGTCCTGAAGCAGTTGCTACCATTAGTTCCTTCCCTTTACTTTTCTTTCTCCCCCTGCCACCATCAATTTACGTAATACGTATCACAGCTGTAGATTATGTGTGGTCTGTTCTTTTGGATATATCTGAAAGAACAAGACAGCATTCATGTAAGTGATTCACCTTGATGGGCAACAAATCCACAACCTTCAGTGTGGGTGCACTTTTACATTTGACCTCCAGTGGGAATCTAAAATTAGCGAGCACATAGAACATGAGCAGTGATTGCAGACGGGGGGCATTAGATGGAACTGTGGGTCAACTGGAGAATGTGCTGAGATAGTTTGTGCATTTGTGATTAACAATGTGTCCGGGTGGTGGAACAGTTATCGCAACTGCCTCATAAGCAGGAGATGCTAGGTTTGAGCCCTGGTCTGGCACACATTTTCACTTGTTGCTGATGAGTTGTGTAAAGTCCTAATGCAGCTGATATCATTAGTTCCTTCCCTTTCTTCTGCCTTCAGCTTCAGTTTACATAAAACTAATTTATGATTTTTCAGTATAATCTCTGTCCAGTTTCACAGTTTTGGTCCATCTTTTAATAAGTGCATGTATCCAAGTGGGGTAAAATGCTTGGTCCTGCTTCTGAAGCCATTTACACATATGACATTTTCATGCCCTCCTCATCTTCATATCCAAGAGGGGTAAAATGCATAGTCCTGCTTCTGAAGCCATTTACACACATGACATTTTCATGCCCTCCTCATCTTCAGAGTGAGTGCCACACTGAGCTTGTCTGAGCAGCTTGAGCAGATGGACAATGGATGGTGCCAGGTCAGTGCTATATGAGGGAGGAGGCAAAACTTCACTGAATGTTGTATGGAGTCAATGCAGTCACTAACCTGCTGCTCCGCATTTAGCCAGCCAATGGTGCTTGCCTTTCAGCTTTGTTACAGTGATGAACCCATCATCTAACAATGCTGATAACCTCTGTTACATCACTGTTCATATTTTCCAGTCTTTTATGAATTCAAATGGCCATTTCACATTTTGCATTCAAGAATTCATCTCAGAACGTCATGCAATACAAACTTTAATGTTGGCCATTTTGCAAGTGACTGCAGTACTGCCATCAGTTGACACAGGAAGTTACTCCTGCGGTGGATTAGAGAAGAAGCTTTGCAGAATAGTGCTAAATTCCAGTTTTTCACTTAACAACTTTATTTAAGCAGGAAAAAATAGGATAAATTATTTTTTGAGTGAGTCTTGATGTGAATTAAGTAATTTGTGTAAACCACACAAAACCTAAATATGGATGGCTACACAAGGAACCACCATCCTCCAACATGAGAGTCCAGTGTCTTACAACTGATTAAGAGATGAAACCTAACCAATTGTTGAATTTACTTATCTTTCCATTTCTGTGCATGAACATCTAAACTATCTTCATCCAAAACTCTACAGCTTTAACAACCTTGACATTGCATGAAAACAGGTCTTCAACTGTGCAAGCAAACTCCATCCTTGGAGTATATGAGCAAATATTTAAATACTTGTGTTTCTCCACATTCACACTGATCATCTTCAGAACAGCTCCACTTAATGATGTTTACTTTATATGTTGTGACTCCTGTCCTTAGTCTACTCAGTGCCCTCTATCAACTATACTGTAGGTGTTGCCCTAGCGTGATTTCCTCTTTGGGGTGCAGTTTGTATTG
Source organism: Schistocerca gregaria (assembly GCF_023897955.1). Lineage (NCBI taxonomy): Eukaryota > Metazoa > Arthropoda > Insecta > Orthoptera > Acrididae > Schistocerca > Schistocerca gregaria. The sequence goes on along the minus strand of NC_064922.1, from coordinate 340,048,348 downwards.
AGCAGTGTCCAACCACAAAGGTATGCCAAGGGTCTCAGGTCAGCCATCTGGAGACAGGAGGAGGCACTGTCTGTTGGATAAAACTCTTCCTTGACTTAAGGTACATGAATGATCTGATGGACATTGTGAGCAGTAACTGTGGCTGTTTGTTGATGATGCTATGGTATATGGTAAGGTGTCACTGTTGAGTGACTGTTGGAGGGACAAGATGACCTAGACAAAATTGCTAGTTGTTGTGATAAATGTCAGCTAGCTCTAACTGTAGGAAAATGTAAGTTACTGCACATGAGTAAAAAACAACAATCTCAAATACAGCAATAGTAGCGTATTACTTGAGATAGTCAAGTTGATTAAATATATTGGCATAACAATGCAAAGCACTATGAAATGGAATGAGCATGTAAGGATTGTAATGGGGAAGGCAAATGGCTGACTTCAGCTTATTGGAATAGTCTTAGGAAAGTGTGGTTCATCTATAAAGGAGACTGCATATAGACCACTAGCGTGACCAGTCATGAGTACTGCTTAAGTGTTTGGGGTTCTACAGTCACCAACATACATTTCATGTAAGGACCACGAAGATATGATAAAATAGGGCTCATACAGAGGCATCTAGACACTCATTTTTCCCTCACTCTATTATCTAGTGGAACAGGAAGAGAAACGACAAGCAGTGGTACAACATACCCTCTACCATGCAGTTTGCAGACTACGTATGTAGATGTCGAGTAGAAGATGAGCTGGAACTGTCTTGTGGTTATACTTGAAGTATTATGGGTCAATTTGCTGTTTTTTCTTCTTTATTTCGCTGCAGCTGATATGTGGTGGTCCTACAGCTGCAAGTGGGTAAATTTTGTGGGCAGGTGTAGGCCTCAGACATATGGTGACAATCCTTACAGTTTTGTTAAAAGCAAGTGTCTATTTGTTTGGAATGTCAAGACACCTCCCATCCAAGTGCTGCATATTCTCCCATCCAAGTGCTGCATATTCTCCAGCTGCAAAACAGAGGTCCATTGCTGATGATCTAAGAGCTTCAGGCTGCACTCCCCATGTTGATCCTGTTAGTTTACGTATAATATTGGTTCCTGAACATATTTTCCCCTTAAGCTCAGTGCCGCATTTTTTAAAGGACAGCATACGGTCTAGCCTGACTCCCATGTATTTTGGGTTGGTGCAATGGTTTAATGTAATCCCTCCCCATTATATTTCCAGCTGTCTTGTGATATTCTAATGCAGGTGAATTTCACAGACCTGAGGTTTTCCAGGATTAGATTACAGTTGATTTTCCTCACAGTAGTTCCGAAGGTTTCAAAAGTCTGCGTCAGTTTTCTTTCACCCTCTTAAAATGTTCTTCCTTGAACTGTGGTGGTGGTGGTGATGGTTGTGGTGGTGTCACCTGCATATACGAATCTTTTTATTTCGCATTGGTATGCTGGTCATTTGTGTACCATAGATATTGTACAGTATATGGTAAAGAATGCTCCCTTGTGATATTCCATTATTTTGGTATCTCAATCTACTATTCTTTCCTTGGAGGGTTACACAGACTCTTTGATTTGCAGCATATCTCTTAACATGTAAGTCTGTCGGATGTCCTAAGTTATTTCACACACTTTCGTGAGGGGTCGTTGGTTGTTTATTGTATTGTACACAGCGAAGAGGTCAACAAAGACAACAGCAGTCATTAATTCTCTTTCAAAACAGTCTTCAATGTGTTGAGTCAGAATTAGTATTTAACTACAACATGATTTTCCTTGTCTGAAACCAGCTTGTTCAGGGATAAGCTTTGTGTCAATTTTGGGTGGCATTCCCGAGAGAATCGTTGTTTCAAATAGCTTATTTTTTAAATAGCTTATTTAGGTGGAAGGTTATGGAAACAGGATGGAATTTTTTTGGTTCAGTTGGCTCTCTGCCAGGCTTTAGTAAAGCTATTACTTTTTCCTCCACAGTTTGGGAGTCTGAAATGTTTCCAAACATCTGTACATCATCCTCATAAACCAATCATTGGTTTTTGGACCAAACTGTTTTATTTGTTCAGTTCATAAGCTATCAAAGCATGCTGCTTTATTTTCTTTCAGTTCTCACAATGTTTGCCAGGTCTTCAGGTGAAAAATGCATTTTTCTAGAGATTCACTCTCTTTCTATGCTTTACTCGAGATCCAACTAGTCGCCCCCTTTGTTGTCTTTTCATTCCGTAGCAGTTGATGAGCCATCTGATTTGGACTGATGTTTGTGTTCTATGGTGATCCTGTAGGATTAATGCAATGATTTTTTTATCAGTTTCCACACTCTTCAGTCATTCTGTTTCATGTCCAGATCAGGCAGTAATTTAGCCCATCTTTTCCTTCTTTTTCTCAGCTATGTTTTGGAGTAATTGTTTGCCTGCTTCAGCCGTATCTGCTAAGAAAGGGTCTGCATTGTGCTTGCTACGACAGCCATTCACGATGTCTTGAGAGCCTGAGTCAAGATCAGATATAAATTAAGATCCTACATCCATGCGGAATATGCCTCCTTGATATTTTCTTTACAAGTCTGACAAATTCTTTGTAGTTTTTTTGGTCTGCCTCTATGTTTTCAACTATGAGATCCAATTCTTCTCTGAATACCTTCCATTTCACTTTCTAGAAGTTAAAATGACATTTCAAGGGTACATTTTCTACTTGGACAAATCCATAAACTGTCCAAGATATTAGTCAAAGTTTCATACTGGGGATAGGCTTTCCTACTCTTCCTGTAACATGACACACAATGTTCTCACTAATGAAAATATTGTCATGATTATACTCTCTCTGCTATCTGCCACTATTAACTGATGAACCACTGATGTGGGAAATGCTAAATGAAAGACTCTTGGTATGACCTTCCGAAAATCACAAAGAATTCAATTACTCATTGGTACTTTTGGTTTCCAGTCACCTTGGAAAGCATATACACATAAAATTAGTACAAGATGTACACACATTAGTATGGCTGACATTATGCCAACACAAAAAGAATTGAGACTGCTTGTATTTTTAAGGAATTGTTTGTTGTGACTTATTATTTTGTAACTGTTTTTGTCTTAATCTGTATGACCAACTTAATCAAAACCTTTCAACTCTGTACCAGTGTTCAGATGTATTCACACTTCTAAATTACAGTCTTCCTTTTTTCTAATTACCATAGACAAATAGTTTCCAGTCAAGCTATCCCCGTCATTTTTTATTGCATGGTACTAAGATTGCAGCAAGCATAGTTCTTGGATCTTCTCTCTTTCACATAGAAAAAGAAATGTTTTTTTAAAAAATTCTCTCAGCATTGCAGTATCAAACAAATGGAAGGACCACCTAGAAACCTCCCTAGTCTTATACAGAATAATTTCTTTGCAAATCTGAAAAAAAACCACTGATAGAAAAAGGATTCCATAGTGGGTGCAGTATATGTGAAACAATAAGTTGAAGTTCCATAAAATGAGGGAAAGGCAACTACTCACTTGTGATGATGTATGGTGCACAGAAACACACAACAAAAAACAATTCAACTAGCTTTCAAGCTCTTGCTCTTTTATTCTAGTAAAAGAACACATAATCACACACATGAAACCATACAGACCCAAACATAACTCCCACAGTAGCTGAACTTACATTTTGAAACTCTGTAGTAGCTGTATTACCAGAGATACCAATAGAAAAAGATACCTACACAGAGATACTTGTGTTGATTGTGTCTTGTGTATTGTATGTGTGTTTCAAAACATTTTGTGTTATACAGTGTGTCCCTGGAGGAAAAGTCAATATTCAGGGCCATGACAGGAATGATCTGTTGTGGGTGAACTTAGGATATAATTTCATAGCAAGAACACAACACTTTTAGGAATAGAGATCTTCTTCCTCTAATATCTAAAAGATGACGTATAGCAACAACAAAAATACGTAGAGTAAAATAATGGAAAATAAAAGAAACTCTTAGGAGCAAAGATTCACACAACACAAAACCAAGCACCACCATAGGAAAGGAGAAACATAGAGAGGAAACACACTGTTATGATTTATTTACTTTAACTTAACTGTGGTGCACTGAACAACTTTTAAATAAAAAATAAGAAGTCAAAACACATTAGTTATGAAGTCATATCATGGTACACATTGCTTTAAATTTGTTAGATTTTAAAGGTTTTGTAGACATGTCACCAAGTTGATTTTCAGAACATACTCTACATTGGTATCCCTGTTTTGATTGAGTTCCCGCACAGAATAACACCGTACTTTGATGTGCTTAGAGCATTTGTGGAACACTGTGTTTTTCAATAATCTAATGGTACTTGCATTGTCAATGAACAAATGGGCGTGTTTTTTAACAGCAGTCTGTTGTACCATACTAATTCTCAACCGAACGCAAATTCTCAATAAGAAGCTTTGTCGTCTGCTCAGCTTTAGGAACATGATACCCGGCTAACCTGTAAAACTGATATTTGGGTCCTAATGTTTTGAAAATACGATGGTGGAGCAATGAAAGGGGCAAAGTTGCACTTGGATTAATTTTGTTCAGTTCACAGACAAGTCATGGAAAATGTTCGCAAGTAGCGACATATGTTTTGTTATAGATGTGGCATCATCTGTTGATGTTGCAAAGAAACAATCCAACAATGTATATAGTCACTGCAATGAATAGTGTTCATATACTGACATAAGGGTATCTCAAATTTCTTTTGCATCTTCTTTGTTACATGAATATCAGGTTTCTCATCAAGCACTGTTCCAATGATACAAGCTCCCCAAGCATTGTCCCGTTGCCAGTGCTGATATGCATCGGACGGTTCATCTTCTTCCACTAATGATGGACACTGATGTGTACCATCTATAATCGAATAGAGAAAATGTTTCTTTAAACAAAGTTGAATCTGTCATTTCCATGTTCCCCACTGATCTTCACTTGACAATTTGTGAATGTTTGTACGATTACTATCATCACTCAAATGGGCGCTGTGTCTGCCATCCCAAAAGTTTTGCAGTCTCATAAATATCCTAGTAAATGAAAAAATACTTTAATTCTCAGAACCTGAAGTGTTCAAATTTGGGCCCATAGCCTGTTGTGGGTGAACTTATGATATAATTTTACTGCAAGAACATAACACTTTTAGGAATAGTGATCTTCTTCCTTTAATATCTAAAAGATGACTTATAGCAATCCAAAGTTTGTTACAGATTTATTGATGAAATCTTCATGATCTGGACTCACAATGAAGAACAACTCCAGAATTTCCTCTCCAACCTCAACTCCTTTGGTTCCATCAGATTCACCTGGTCCTACTCCAAATCCCATGCCACTTTCCTCAAATTTGACCTACATCTGTCCAATGGCCAGCTTCACACATCTGTCCACATCAAACCCACCAACAAGCAACAGTACCTGCATTATGAGAGCTGCCACCCATTCCATATCAAACAGTCCCTTCCCTACTGCTTAGGTCTTCGTGTCAAACAAATCTGCTCCAGTCCTGAATCCCTGAACCATTACACCAACAACCTGAAAACAGCTTTCGCATCCTGCAACTACCCTCCTGACCTGGTACAGAAGCTGATAACCAGAACCACTTCCTCATCCCCTCAAACCCAGAACCTCTCACAGAAGAACCCCAAAAGTGCCCCACTTGTGACAGGATACTTCCCGGGACTGGATCAGACTCTGAATGTGGCTCTCCAGCAGGGATACGACTTCCTAAAATCCTGCCCCGAAATGAGATCCATCCTTCATGAAATCCTCCCCACTCCACCAAGAGTGTCTTTCCGCCGTCCACCTAACCTTCGTAACCTCTTGGTTCATCCCTATGAAATCCCCAAACCACCTTCCCTACCCTCTGGCTCCTACCCTTGTAACCGCCCCAGTGTAAAACCTGTCCCATGCGCCCTCCCACCACCACCACCACCTACTCCAGTCCTGTAAACCAGAAGGTGTACACGATCAAAGGCAGAGCCATGTGTGAAAGCACCCACGTGATTTACTAACTGACCTGCCTACACTGTGAAGCTTTCTATGTGGGAATGACCAGCAACAAACTGTCCATTCGCATGAATGGACACAGACAGACAGTGTTTGTTGGTAATGAGGATCCCCTGTGGCTAAACATGCCTTGGTGCACAGCCAGCACATCTTGGCGCAGTGTTACACCATCCGGGTTATCTGGACACTTACCACTAACACCAACCTGTCAGAACTCCGGAGATGGGAACTTACCCTTCAGTATATCCTATCTTCTCGTTACCCACCAGGCCTCAACCTCCGCTGATTTCAAGTTACCTCCGCTCATACCTCACCTGTCATTCAACAACATCTTTGCCTCTGTACTTCCGTCTCGACTGACATCTCTGTGCCCAAACTCTTTGACAAATGTCTGCTAGTGTCTGTGTATGTGCTGATGGATATGTGTGCATGTGTGCGAGTGTATACCTGTCCTTTTCCCCCCCTAAGGTAAGTCTTTTCGCTCCCGGGATTGGAATGACTCCTTACCCTCTGCCTTAAAACCCACATCCTTTCGTCTTTCCCTCTCCTTCCCCCTTTCCTGACGAAGTAACTGTTTGTTGTGAAAGCTTGAATTTGTGTATGTTTGTGTCTGTCTGTGTGTCTATCGACATGCCAGCGCAGCTGTTTAACTAAATGAATTTCATATGATTGTATACAATGTATTATATTTCAGGCTAAAATGTATAAAAATAAATAAATTTGTTACAATCAATATGTACTAAAGGTTAAAATTACTCTTCTTTTAGAAATATTTGAAATTACGAAATATCCAACATATTTAAAATTTTTAGTATTACTTATGCAATCTAATGCTAATTATTAAATTTATTTCTGTTCATTTATAAAATAATTTATACCTTGGTGATAATTATTCTTTTGTCAAGAAAGTATGTAAACTCTCTTGATTTGTAAACTCTTCGGAATATTACGAGTATCGCAAAATGTAAGTAGTGGTGGGAATTCCTCTGATGGAGATAGACGTATTTTTATAATCAGCAATAACTTTATAATCGACATTAACAACGTATTTTTGGGGTGTTTTAGAAGTGAAATTGTAAAGACTGTGTGATATTGAACCATGTGACAAAGAAAGAAATTCAAGAGTAAAAGAGGCAAATCTTCAAATATTATTCAGATCAACAGGAACCTGCAAAATCAAAATTTCAGCCTCAAGAGAGTACCCCTACACATGAGAACTGCAGCCAACAAGAGAAAATGAAGATTAGTAAAAATTTTTTCTTTTTGTATATCTGAGGCTTCTCAAAGCTTTTGAAACTTTATGGCGATGTGTGGGAGGGTAAGATTACAAGTGTGAGTGTCAGCTGGAACCTGTTGACTGATGATGAGTTGGGTTGAGGGAGTGCTCGACATCACGGTCATCAGCGCCCTGACGTAAAATCAACAGGAAATCTCATGGGTGGGGACGAAGGCTATCCCCACATACAGAGCAGTTTATAACATACTAAAGTCTGCCACCCTTCCCCACCAGTTTAGGAAAGTGAGTGTTGACTGATAACGAAGTTTTGCCTGTTGCAGAAGAACAAAGGACAATCATTTGTGTATTTGCAGTTTATATAAAATTCCAGTTACTTTAAGAAAGAAGACCGAGAGCTGTCCAACAAAGTCGTATTAACAGTGATGAGATACTATCAACAATCATGGACCAGATGAACTGAAAGAGGACTTTACAGCTATCATGGACATCAATAAGAAAAATTAGATAAGCACAAACTATTTTTTTTTTTAATGGATTCGTGTAACTGCTAGGAAAATGAATGGAGAGTAACAAGGGTAGTGGTGAAGAAGTGAAAGCTGTAGGACCCAACTCAGACATATTTGAAACAAGTAAAAGTGTAGTCAGCAAAGAAACAGTTAAACCTGATGTTATGAAATTGATTTTGGTAAAATTGAGTGCAGTTAATGATCAGCTAACAGAAATTAAAACAAACAACAATAGCAAATTTCATGCAGTTAATGAGCAGTTAACTGAAAAATTTACTTCACTACAAGGACAATTAAATGACCTAAAAACTGATGGATAGGGTATAACACCGAATAGACCAACTTAGTAATTAGGCTTCGGAACTAAAAAATGGGTTGTCAGAGGGTTTAAAAAGTGTGAAAGAAAAAGATGATGTATTAGAAAATAAATTAACTGTTTTGGAAAATGAGTTCGTTGCACAATTTGGACAACAAATGAAGAATGTTGATGACGTCAGAGTTGAACAGAAAGCCGTTGCAAAAATATGGAACAGAGCTTTAGTAGTTTAGATCAAAACATTTTGAATGCTGGAAACAGTATGTTAACTACTGTAAATGTTTTAGATCAAAACATTTCAGCAGTTCAGGAAAACTGTATTCACAACAATTTGTATTCAAATAATGATGTTGCATGGTCCAACATTCCAATCAAAAGTTTTCCATCAGACAATTTACATCCAGTGGATTTAATACACCACTGTAGAGATAGTTTTGTGTCAGGCATTAGTGATGACCAAAAGATTAAGTTTGTTAAAAGACATCTTGAAGGCAAAGTTCTGTCCTGGGTAAATATAAATTTAAGTCAGTGGGAGATATATCACAGTTTTGAAAAAAAAAAAGTTTTTTAAATAAATTTTGGTTGGAAACTGAACAAGGCAGAATTAAAAGTGAATTTCTGAAAGGTCCAAATTATAAGAATAGGGATGGTACACTGAAAGAATTTTGTAAGAATCAGCTCAAGACATTAGAACACCTTGACAGGCCATTTGACGAAATGACATTGATTGATGCACTAAAAAGGTGATGACCAGAGAGGTTGTAGTGGGATTTAATAAATGGAGCTGATGATTGCCTTGGACAATTTTTATGATATGTTGACAGGCTGGATAGGGCAGTAGAACCATTGGAGCATGAACCATTGATAGAGATCACATTGGTAATAACTACAGAAACAGAGATAATGGTAATTTCTATCAGGGTTAACAAGGTAAAAGAGACAGGAATTTTGAACATCAGCAGAATAGGAACATGGTCAGTGTAATAGCAGAAATAATCATAGAGGTAACTATTCGGGAAACAGCAATCTGCCTCAATAAAGGTAAACAGTTTTGGGGTGAGGAAACACATGTAGTTCAGAACCCTCAATTTACACTTACAATTAGACAATAACAACGGTGTTAATAATGTGGCACAGGTATCTGAAATTGGACAGAAGGAATATCAGATTTTTCATTTATGTTTTGATCAAAAGTTTTGGAATACTATGGTTAATTATGGTAATGCAGATACTAATTACAAACCAGAATGGGATAGTGATGAGAATTTTGATGTAGTGTGTACTAATGATTTCTTCTCTTGGTCAGAAAACAGTATCATTGGGATATGTAAAACAGGTGATGATTGTATTGGATCTAAATTAGGTGGTATTTTTGATGTAGATGTGAATGAGAGCTGTAAAATGACTGAGGTTGGTAAGTGTGAGACTGGTAGTTTATTGCAAATGAATCTAGGTGAGGAGTGTGACTTTGATGGTGATGAGACTTGTGTTGTTAATGATGTTATTGATGAAGTAATTTTGGAAGAGTATGGTGGTGGTAGTGATTATCAGGTATTTGTAGGGTTTAAGAATAATGAAGTTTCAGAGTTATTTGTGAATACAGGTAAGGTAAGTGGAGTATGTGATGATGTCAGTCACAGTCATGGAATACCAGTCGAGTCAAAGCTGTTTTTCATTAATGTCATGGGGAGTAATGATAAAAAAAAGTAGAGGTGAGTTATCTGTAAACCTAGAGAATAAAAGTGAAAACTTTTTGAAATTTGTTTCAGACCAGATTGACGATAACATAGATAAATGTGCATTCTGGAATAAGTTAGCTGTGGTTAGACAAAATTTGTATCAAAATTGGTGGAATGAAGTGAAAGGAGATCTAAATAGAAAACATAATTTTGACAGTAATATATTTTGTGTCCCTTCTGTAATAAGTGATGCTTGTTGTGCTATGGAATCAGTTTGTTCAGTCTTTTCCTGACAACATGAGTAACCAAAGTAATTCTATGATACCAGTGAAGTTGATAATACCCTGCAAGAACAATATGGATGTAGCATTTGATGAAATTGAAAGTGATCTTTTACACGAGATGTCTAATAGCAGAGATGATGATTCAGACTTTGGATGTCCTTACATTAACATTAAGATTGATCAGTGGGACGGGAACTGTTTGTTTGATACAGATAGCAATCTATAACATTGTAATCTTTTCCATAATAGTTTATCAAATATCTTGCCAAGAACATTCAAAAGACAAATCGGTCAGTAGGATTTGGGTATTGCTGGATTCTTATCTTACCCTTTACATGTTATTACAACTTCAGTGTTCTTCCATGGTGCAGGCACTCTTCCTTGCAAGAGATACTCATTGTATGGTCTGTACAAGTAACTATGTAATTGGTCACGTAGGGCTTTTATTACTTCGGCAAGGATCCCATCTAGTCCAGGAGATTATTTATTTTTCATTCTTAAAATTATCTGCCTAATTTCTTCTTGCATGATGGGGTCCACAGGTTTATTGATTCTATAGCTTTCCCATAACATTTTTCATAACTGACACTGATCATCTGCCTCAACTCCTTCTCCATCATCAGGAAGTAGAGTTTCCACTAGCAGGTGACTATTCACAACTTTCCGTTACCGTCCCATCATTCCTTTTGAGTGTGGCTGTTGGCATCTGGAGTGGAGTCAATGTTCTGACTCATTCTAAAGATATTCCACTGGGATTAGTTTGGGACTCTGGGCAGTCCAATCAATTTCAGGAATGTTTTTGTCCATAAACCATTGCCTCCTAAATCCTGCTTTATGACAGCATGTTCAGTCATGCTCATACAATCAATCATTTCCTCTGAAGTGCTCCTCTATTGCATACAGTACACAATGCGGTAAAAATGTATTCATATCCTTCCACATTGAGCATTTTCTGAAGCACAAGAAGGGGACCAGCCTCTAACTGTGGAAAACAGCCCCACACTATAATACCACTTCCTCTATATTGTACTGCTGACACTGCACACGGTGGCATGCAATGTTCTCTAGGCACTCACCAAATGCTTCCATTTGATTGTCACATGGTATAGCACAGTTCATCACTCCAAAATCATTCATTTCCAGTCATCCATTGCCCAGTGGCATTGATGTTTACAAAAAGTCAAGTGTCATGTAGCACTGGCAAACAGAAATGTATTATTTGTGAGAAATTGCTTGACCATTGTTCCTGATTCTTTTTAATGCCATATGAACAGTCATTGTGCTAATTTAACTGCTTTAGCAGTTTGGAACTCATAAATAATTCCCTCTGCTGATTTTTGTAGCGACTTTCTGCAATAGTTGACAGGTCCTGTCCATCAGTACATGATATGTGCCTGGTTTTGGTTTGGCTATGATTCTTCCTTCGCATTTCCACTACAAAGTTATAACAACAACAGTCATGGATGAAATGTCTCAATGGGTTTGTTACTCAGATAATATCCAATGACTAGTTCACATTTTAAGTCAATGAGCTCTCCTGAGCGACCCATTCTGCTGTTACTGTTTCTCTATTCACAACATAGTACTCCCCACCTCATTTCATACTTCTAGGTCTACCTTTGAGACATCTAGTACCCCATTCCACATTGAATTGAATTGAATTGAATTTTATTTGATCCTGTAAGATTACATTGTGTACAGTAAATGTATGTGTAATATAGGACATGTCAAAGTGTTAACATTCCTTATCACTTATTTTTCTACACCTTTAGCTTACATTTTTACATTATTGATAATGAGTAACAATATATCCAAAATTTAATGGCATAAGTATTCTGCAACACTGTAAAACTCTTTTTCAATGAGATAGTCTTTAAGTTTCTTTGGAAAGTCTTTGTGAAGTACACTATCTCGCAGGGTTTTGGGCAGGCTTCTTAGTAGTCTGATACCAAAGTACTGGGGTCCTTTTTCTAGCATTGCAAGTCGTTGGGGTATGCTCCGTACTTCATTCTTCTTTCTTGTATTGTGGGTGTGTACACTAGCATTTGTAATACAGTTCTCACTACCTTTTGTGATGTTCATTATTGTTTTGTATACATGCAACGATGAAAAAGTTAAGATATTTAAATTCTTGAAACAGTTTTTACATGTTTCAGAGGTCTTTCTTCTTAAAATGGTCCTAATTGCTTTTTTTTGTAATGTGAACACTCGTTTTGTCTCTTGTTTGTTTGAGTTTCCACACACAGTCACTCCATACTCTAAGTATGGTTCGAAAAGTCCATGATACACTGTACACAGAAGGTTCTTGTCTGAATACTGTGATAGCTGTATCATTAAGAATATGACAGAGCTCAGTTTCTTAGAGACATTATTAATATGTTTTTTCCATTTCAGTTCATTATCCACAAGAATGCCTAAGAATCTAGCAGATTCTACTTCTTCCAGCCTTATTCCATTAACCTCTAAATCCATGTCTACAGCCTTTTCCTTGTTTTTAAACACTGCATACATAGTCTTTTTTAGATTTATAACCAGTTCATTTTCCAACAGCCATTGAGCTGTGACATTTGCAGATATGTATGCTCTTCTCTCAAGCTGTTCCATATTTTGGTCACTATTTAGTATTGTCATGTCATCAGCATACAATATTTTCTTTTCTTCCTCCTCAACACCTATATCATTAACAAATACATTAAATAACAATGGCCCAATTACCGAACCCTGCGACACTCCATATTTGATGGATTTTGTTTCTGATTGGTACGAGTTTCCTAATGATACATACTGCTTGCGGTTGCACAAGTATGATTTTATCCATTCACCTGGTTGCCCCCGAATGCCATAGTTGCTTAATTTTTGTATCAGCATTTCATGGTCAATGGTGTCAAATGCCTTTGAAAGATCCAGAAACATTGCAGAGACAACCTTTTTCTCATCCAAGGACTGTAAAATGTATTCTGTTAGACTGACAATTGCTGATTCTGTAGATTTACCCTTTCTGAAACCATGTTGTGAGGGCATGAATGTTATGTTTGTAGTGTCAAGATGCTTTTCATCAGATAGAGTATGTAATAGTAGACTTTCAAAATGACTATTGGTTCCTTTCCTCCTTTGTATTTGACAGTGGTTAAGATTCCAAATACGGCCCAAATACTGGTATAGACACGCAAGCATATATCCTTTGGTTAGATATCTATCAAGTTAACTCACAGACCCATGGAAAGCACAACTATCTGGTGAAGTAGGTGTGGCCACTGACAGCATATTGCTGATAAATACCGAGGTTGGCTGTTTGTCAGTCACTGTCTCGTTTAGTCCATAGTGTCTTTGTCTACATGCCATATGATCATCCAGAGCTCAACCTTGTCTCTTTATGTTTCTTGATTTAGAATTTATCACATTTTGTGACAACCTCCACAGTGTTCCGGAAATTGCTTCTGGTCAGCCATTCACTATGTGAACTCTGTTGTTACTGACCACATACAACTGCCTGTTTGTTTCCCTGGTTTCCATGTCACTACTTGTACATGTGATCAAGGCCTTCGAGTCTCCCTACATCTGAGTAGGATAGAAAAGCTTTGGTCCACGAGAAAGCAGGATTGTTGCCACTTCAAACAGAACAATTTATATTCATATACCCAGTTTAGTGTAGGTATCCGGGGCAATGAAGTCTTCAAGAAAAGAAGCACAAGTATTCATATGAATTATGTAAGCAGCAAATACTTTAACTGCATTGGTTGTCCAGAGTAGTGGAAGGTGGTGCAAAATTCATCAATCCTAAAACAATCAAACATCTGTCATTCCACCTGCTTATCCTGTTTTACAAGTTACTGACAAATTTTCAGCTGTTACTATTCATTATTTCCATGTGCACACTACAGTACAAAAATCATATTTCACACACACTAAACCCTTTTAGTTGGTTTAAGAATGTTTTCTACCACTGCTTGGTGAACCGCTTGTTGCTTGCTAGCATTGTTCAGTACTTGTCTAATAATCCAGCAACCCCCTATTCATCTACATCACAGAGTTGTTTAATTTTTACTGCATGCACTTATCCTGCACACTTTCTCAAGTTAGGATGCCTCCCCTATTCCCCAGCCTCCCTTCCTCCTCCCACTCATTTCCCAACCTCTAGGCCTCATTTCATTCTATTATAATTCTGATTGTTTTTAAGAAATATATGTGTATAAAAAGTGTTATCCTTAAAAGGTGAAAAGGGGGGGGGGGGTGACATAAGCATCAACTAAAAAAAAAAAATCATCAATTACCTGACTGAGCTTCCGACCAGACTGACAGGGCCTGAGCTGATCCACCACCATCCTCATTTTGTCCTGTAACAGAAAAAAATGAAGCTGCTATTATATAATAATACTTGCTGTAACATCACGTGACCAGTTTAAAAAAAAAAGAGAGAGAGAGAGAGAGACAAATATTGCCAAATCTGAGCGAATGTTTGTATGCTAAAGTTGGAATAAGAATGTATGTTGGAAATCTACAAATGAATGTCTAATACTTTTATTGTGGGACTATGCACCACAGACAGTGAACTGTAGGTAACTAGTTGTATGTTAGTTTTTGGACAGATGTCAATTTAACGAGTATAGTCATAAGCTTCATCATCATGGATTATAGGAAGAGATGGCATTTCTCACTCTACGTTCGGAGCTACACAGCGTGCTTAGCATCCATACTTAACACATTTCGTTTTCACATAGCAAGGTAAGAGATGCAATAATGCATGAAATAATTACATTGTGTTATTATTGACAGCAAACTGTTTTCTTCCAATTCTTCACATGTAAATCTGATTGACATATAATCCTCCAGTGGCCAGACATAATCCTTCAATGGCCACTGAAGTCCTTAAGTTCATTTCAGTTGAACTAATTCTTTACTTGCAACTGGCCACATACTGAATTATTCCACATTATAGTGAGGCTCACAATTATGAGCCACAGAAAATGCAAAAAGTAACTAACTAATTAACTAACTGACAACAGAACTGGCTTCATCATTAAAAAACTATATCTTTTTTCCCTTCAATAGGATTCTTATAAAAATTTAGTCCACTTTTATGAAGGACAGTCAAAGTTTTATTTATTCCATGAAGTTTCGGGTTTGCAGATGGAAAATGTCAACTTCCCATCATGATATTTCAGCTGACAACCATTCAGACATCTTCAGGTGAATGTTTTGCACTGGAGATTGCTAGATCACATCACTATCTTTATATAAAAAACAGACCTGGAGACGCATGCACAAAGGCAGCGGCTGCATGAGTGACCTATGTGGACATGCACATCCTCTCCGAATATTGGCCCATCTATGGCACACAGACGTGTGCATAGTGGTTATAGTACACGCACATTCTCTGTCAGAATGTGCACTCATGGAGCCAACATACAGATGTCAAAATTTCAATATTAACAAAATTAACTATTACGTGATGTGTCGTTGGTCACAAAATGTTTTGTTTCTGAAGAAATTAAAACAATCACTGGGTCTCACACCTTAGCCAGGCGAAAGCCACCATCACAATTAATAAGATCTTGCAATAAATGTATTTCCACAAATTCCTTAGTAACTGAATCCCAGAAGGATCTTGTTGAGGCCAAAATTTCCTTGGACTGTCCTGTGGAGATACAATGCTCACCTATGGCTGACTTACTGGGTCATTAAAGATGCACTGAACATCATTGACACACATGCCTTCCACAGCCCAGTAAGTCAGCGATAGCTGAGCACTGTATCTCCACAGGACAGGTTCATGGCTTATTTTTCCACAGAAATCTTGGTCTCGATGAAATTCTTCTGGGATTCAATTATTTAGGAATTGGTAGAAACACATTTAGCACAAGATCTTATTAATAGCGATAGTGGCTTTATACTGGCTAAGGCATGAGACCTGGTGCTTTCTTTAATTTCATAGTAACAAAACATTTTATGATCAATGACATTTTTAGCGATAGTTAATTTTATTAATTTTGGCATCTGAATTTCAACTCCAAGAGTGTGCATTCTACGAGAGAGTGTCACCATTACGCATGTGTCTATGTGCCACAGATGGGGCAATATATGAAGATGGCACGAAACTTGACAGAGGCTGCTCATGTAGTGGCTGCCTTGATGCATGTGTCTCTGCACCAATTTTTGGTACAAAGTTAGCAAAGGGATCTAGCAATCTCCAGTGCAAAACACTCACCTGAAGATGGCTGAATAGTTGTCAGCTGAAATATTGTGGTAAGAAGTCGATGTTATCGGAGCTTCAAAACCTGAAACTTCATTGAATACTCTTTACGGAGGAAAATTTCACGAATCACAAAGTTTTATTTATCACAATGAAAAAATCAAGATGCAGCCATAAAACTTGGTGATGGTAGTGATTCTTCCCTGCATACTCATATTTCAAAGCAACAATATTCCCACTGACGAATGACTTGGCCAAGACCCGAATTGTAAAAGTCTGCATTTTGGCTGTCCAGGAAATGTTTCACCTTGAAAATCATATCATTCTGACAATGTCTGCCACACAGTGGTTTCTTATTTCTTTGTCCAAGGAAAGAAGATGAAGTCCCTGGGTGCTGCATCAGCAGAACATGGATTGGCGTACAGGGGGGATGAAGCAACATTTTATAGCCCAAAGAATCAGCATATGTGACTGTGCCCTGAGCAGAATAAGCTAGGGCTCTGTCTCGGGGCAAAAGCAGCCCCATGGACAGCTTGGCTTGCCATGATGCTTCGTCTTAACAGCCACCCATAACTTCATCAAGTGATTCAGACAGTATGCATCTGCAGTGGTTTGCCTCTTACAAGCCTAATCTGCCAATACCTCACCATGGCAGTCCCAGAAATACTCAGCATCATCTTGCCCAATAACAGTAGGGTCTTTGTCTTTCTTGGTAGGGTCAAATCCATGGTTCCTTTGTCTTGGTGTCACAGTGAAATACCCAGCACTCATCCATGGTGCTTAGGCACCCTGATTGAGACTGATACATCTCCAACATTCTTGCTCCTGACTCAGTTCAGTGTGATTTTTGAACAGGTAAGAGCAGTTGCAGAACCTAAGAGACGGCAAACTTTGTCAGGTGCAAAATGTGTGCAACATGTTTAAAATTGATCCAGGACTGATTGTCTTTTTTTTCATGATTGTCTCAACAGTGATACATTGGTCTTTGAGTACCAGAACCTCCACTCCTTTTGTAATTCACAGTTCTTCACAGAGAGATGATATGCCCCTTCGTTCGTCATCATTCAGATTTGTTTGACCATACTGGAAGTGTTCAGATCCAGTAACAACTGTTGTATGTTGGTGAATTGCTGCATTAACTTCCACCAACTCAGCATGGACTGTTACCAGTGTTTTTCTCCTTTAAATGTAGATAACAAATTATAATACCAAACTCCAGTGTTTTAAAGGGCCTTCCCCCCCCCCCCCCCCCCTCTAAACCTATACAATGATACTGTGGTGCAAGGATTTCAATATGTACCAGAACTGTAAAAATAACAACAATCTGGAAAAGGTGGATGGCTATGCACCATACAGAGAAGGTGTAGAGTCACATGCAGGCACAGTGAAAAAGACTGATACACATTTATGCTTTTTGAAGAAAAGTACTACTTCTAAATAGAAAAAGACACATACATTCACACAAGCACAACTCACACACACATGGTCACTGTGTCTGCCCACTGGAGCCCAATCGCAGTGAATGTGTCTGGTGTGGTTTCGGGGGTAAGGAGGAAGCATGGGGTGGGGAAAGGGGGGCATAGCAGGTTAGGGGTGGGGGAAGATGCTGTGCTGCCTATGGGAGAATGCAGGGATGTGGTGGGGGACAGGATAGGACTACTAGATGCACAGCTGGGAGGCTGTTCTGGAGGAGGAAGGGGGGAGGAGGGGAGACAAGCAGCACTGTAGTGGGAGCAGGGAAGTGGATACTTACGTGAGGGACAGAGACTAGGAAAAGTTGGGGCCAAGGGGACTGTGGAAACAAAGGCTACGTTGTAGGGAGAGTTTCCACCTGCATAATTCAAAAAAAGCTGGTGTTGGCAGGAAGAATCCAGATGGTGTTGGCTGTCAAGCTGTCATCAAAGTGAAGCACTTTGTGCTGTGCAGCATGTTCAGCAACTGGGTGGACCTAACTACCCATCCCCTTCCTTGCTACCCTTCTCTACTTTTCAACCCCCCTGCTGTCCCCAAGCACAGACTCCCAACACTGCACTTAGCAGCCCTATCCTGTCCCCATCATGTCCCTCTATGCTTCCACAGGCAGCACACCATTTTCCCATACCCCTTCCCTGCCATCCCTCCCCCGCCCCGCACCATGCCTCATCCTTAGCCCCACTACCACCCCAGCAGATTGCTGCTCATGTAAGACATAGTTACAGTCCAGCCCTAGCAGCTGGAGACTGTGGCTCGGTGTGCGAGCTGAGCTTTTGTGTGTGTGTGTGTGTGTGTGTGTGTGTGTGTGTGTGTGTGTGTGTGTGTGTGTGTGTGTGTGTGTGTGCTGCAAAAAAGTTACTGATCAACAAACAAAAAATTAACAAAGTAAGTTTATATTTTTAAGATAATGATTAAAACACTACGACTTTTCTCACACACAAATAGTCTTAAAAACTGACGTCAATATTGCTCATATTGTGGTACTGCCTTATATTATTAAAGAATTGATGTTCCAGTATCTAGGCATAAACCTTAACTTTGCAGTTGCTAATTGATGAATAATGAACAGAATATTGGAGTTTATTAAAAGATTCATACTGATTATGTTGAGGGAGTTACCTGTCACCTATGCCTTGTGAGTCTAGATTTACTTTGCAGCTAGTGGTGAATATTGTCTTTAATATCCACACCAATGGTCGATAACTATCACGGCTCAGTGGTTATGATTGCCACAGGGTTGTGTACGGCATGTCATGTGGGATGAGCTGACTGCGACAACAGAGGCAGGCAGATAGCCATTGATTCAGTCTAGTACAACCTGTTGCATGAGCTACTATCAATCACAACATTCTGTTTACTGGATTTCAATCCTGTGCTGTACCTGAACTTTATTGTTCTCATTATTGGCTTTCATTCAGTGTTCTATTCTCTAAGAACTTGGTTTAGTTTAAGAATCACACATATGTATCTGGAGCGAACTGAAAAATGGCAACAAAGTATTACCCTACTGTGATTTCAGCGATGCATTCACAGCCAGTTCTGGTGTTATGCATCTGAAATATCTGGGACTTTGGCACCAAAAGCTGTCACTGAAGCAGTGGCAGTGCCAAGAACAATGGAGCAATGGCAAAAAGAGCATTTTGCTCTCCTGCAGCTCGTGTTTCAGAAGCGAAAACATCAGTCAGTAGTCACAGCTAAGCTCTCAGCACTGTTCACTGCCTTCAGTGGGTCTTTGAAGAGTTGAGAAGTTTACTTTCATGGTTTTGAACCACACTGTTTTGTTATACCATTTCTGGTAGACAGCTCAGTACATTGCTTTTGTCTTTTAGTGGTTGGTTATACCCTAAGTGGTGAAAAAACTGCAACCACACTCAAACTCTAGCACTTTGTCTTTCAGAGGTCTCCATGCTCAGTTAACTGAATATTACAGCCACAAGATGCATCTTGTTGCAGCTAGGCTACAGTTTGATCGGTGTCATAACTGACATGGACAGTATTAAGCACCACGGGCTGCCAACTCGTAGGGTCTCATGTACAAGTTCAGTTCTATTTGCCAGAATTGTAAAGTGTTGAATGCACACTCATTGATTTGGGATGTAATTGTGAGCCTTGCCACAAACAGCGAGGTCTCAGAAAAAGGTTTGGTCACATCCGATCCCAGTCTTGGGGAAGTGCTCAAAATTGCTAAATCTCTTATGTTGCTTCTGAATCATAGCACGCTTTCACAAATGAAATTCTAGTAGCAAAAGTAGTTCACTGTCACTGTGACAGCAGTCAACTGATGATTCAGTCTTACCATTTTCTTTTTCTGCTTCCAAGTTTCAGCCGAGTTCATATCGCTGATGTCTCAAGAGAGACTTAAGTATGTCAGTCATTCTGCTTCTCCTCAAAACAGAGTGCCCTATTTTGTAATGTTAACTGGGTGGGTAACAAAATGCTCTCCCTTCTCAGCATTGTGACTTGCTTCACACAAGATGAAGAAACTCCAGACCTGCCCTAGCTGCAATGGCCAACATTCCAGATGCAGCTGTCTGCATCATGCAGCAGACCATTGGACCTTGGCGTCACCCAAAATCAGTGCATCAACAAGCAATCCACCAACAGCGCACTCAGCCATGGCATTGGGACAGCACATCAATACACACCATCATAACTGTGGAGCAGGTGGCATCCCTGCTACTACGGAAGCTTGCATTAGACCTCACATTTTCCAAAGGGTCCCTTATCTTCCACCTAGACATCAGCAGTGCCGTGTCATTAATAAATGGGGACATGTATCAGCAGCTCAACTCTCTTTTGCTGAGTAGGGTCTGGTGCCAGGTCATGTTTTACTGACGCACGGCCATTTTTTTCCCCTCAGAGAACTGTTTTTGGAAGCAAGTACAACAATGATGAATGTCGACTAACATTTTTAGTTGTGCGCCCCCCTGCTGATGCTGACTTTTTCAGTTTAGATGCCTTCAGCAGTTTTGGTCTAAAAAGTAGTGGAAGAAGTCAATTTAGTGCCTGAAATGAAGTCCTTTTCTGACCTTGATGCTTTATCCAATTCATACAAGTAGATTTTTGAACCAACACTCAGGTGTGCACATAATTTTACTGCTCTTGTCTCTACGTAGTCTTCAGCAGCATCAAAATTTTGTGTTCCTCACCTGCAGCCATTTCAGTTACAGAGTCTGGCCACACAGAACTCGCAACTTCAGGGCCAAGGCATCATTTTGCCAGTTTTAAGCATTTAGTGGGTGATGGCTATGGTTGTCCTTAACAGGTCTTTTTGCATTTGTGGTGATTTTAAATCCTCTATAAATGCTAAGTCTAACACTGATTTCTATTCTATGGCTTGCTCGGAGGATGTGTTAAGTAAACTAGCTGGAGTCTGCTATTTTTCGAAGACTGATGTAAAGGAAGATTACTCACAACTGCCACTTGATGATGCATCACATCAGTTGCTAGTCTTAAATAAAATGTTTGGCTAATATAGGTACAGTTGCTTACTAGTTGGTGTTGCTATTGCACCCACTATTTTCCAAAAGTATTTAGAACAACTGATTCAAAGTATTTTGCACTATGTTATTTAATCGGATGGTATCATTGTTACAGGGTTGACACATGTGTAACATGAAGGAAGCTTGAATACCTTTTCAAATGGCTCCAGCAAAATACTTACACTGTCAGCTAGAAAAGTGCAGATTCTTCACGCCTAGCTTCAGGTAACTAGGGTACATTCTTAGACAAAAGGTTTTCACACCTGTGCACATTCATGCCAAAGCAATAACTAATATGCCGATGATGCCTATTGTCCTTAAGCAGTTGCAGTCATACCTGGGTAAAAATCACGTGCTATGCCAATTTTATTCCCTGAGCGATGTAAACTGCACAGCCCCTAAATCAGCTGTGCAAGAAAGGTGTCCAATCTGTGTGGTCGACTACCTGTCAACAAGCTTTTCAGCTTCCTAAAAATGGTCTCAAGGAGGCACCATATCTGATACGATACACACGGGATCTTCCAATGACACTCTAAAAGGACACGTGCCAGCACATAAGTAGTGGCTAAATGGACATGTGCCACCATATAATTACTGTGGTTTTGACCCAAGAGTTGTTGGATGGGTCTGAACAACCAATTACTTTCACCTGCAAAACTATTGAGTGTGGGGCAGCTCCACTATTCACAAACTGACGGAGGGTTTAGCAGTCATTCACATCATCCAAAATGTCATGAGTATTTGTGTGGGAGCAATTCCACATTTTGACTGACCACAAACCATTGATTTCACTGTTTAGGCATCATTATAAGTACCCAGAAAAGACAGTGGAGGATCTGCAGTGCTGAGTATTGCTTTTATGTGGGTGCCATCATAAAATCAACTGTCCCCCCCCCCCCCCCCCCCCCACCACCACCACCCAACATGCCAATGCAGACGCCCTTGTCCCAATTCCCTCTTGGCCCTGATGCGACTTCGATGACCAGAAAACAATTCATTTTCCCCTGAAATAACATCTACAAGGAACCCTCGATGAATTCCCACTGACTGTGTGAAAGGGAGCCATAGCACTGTCCTATGGTCCAATCCTGCAGAAAGTTTTGTCTGTGGCACAGAAGGGGCAGCCAGAGCACGTTTCCAGCCAGACTGACCAGCCTTTTGCAATTAATTTGTGTTGTGTTACTGGCTCACTGACAGGAATAAGGGCGTCTTAATGTTGGCCACAGAGGAATCTCTATGCTGGTCATCTTTCTGGGCTCCCTATAGCCCTGCATTCTCTGGTTCCTTCATGCTTTGTATTGGACGATGCCCCCCATGAATCATGGGCCTTGCCGTTGGTGGGGAGGCTTGCGTGTCTCTGTGATACAGATAGCCGTACTGTAGGTGCAACCACAACGGAGGGGTATCTGTTGAGAGGCCAGACAAACGTATGGTTCCTGAAGAGGGGCAGCAGCCTTTTCTGTAGTTGCAAGGGCAACAGTCTGGATGATTGACTGATCTGGCCTTGTAACAATAACCAAACTGGCCTTGCTGTGCTGGTACTGCGAACGGCTGAAAGCAAGGGGAAACTACAGCCGTAATTTTTCCCGAGGGCATGCAGCTTTACTGTATGATTAAATGATGATGGTGTCCTATTGGGTAAAATATTCCGGAGGCAAAATAGTCCCCCATTCGGATCTCCGGGCGGGGACTACTCAAGAGGATGTCGTTATCAGGAGAAAGAAAACTGGTGTTCTACGGATCGGAGCGTGGAATGTCAGATCCCTTAATCGGGCAGGTAGGTTAGAAAATTTAAAAAGGGAAATGGATAGGATAAAGTTAGATATAGTGGGAATTAGTGAAGTTCGGTGGCAGGAGGAACAAGACTTTTGGTCAGGTGACTACAGGGTTATAAACACAAAATCAAATATGGGTAACGCAGGAGTAGGTTTAATAATGAGTAGGAAAATAGGAATGCGGGTAAGCTACTACAAACAGCATAGTGAACACATTATTGTGGCCAAGATAGATATGAAGCCCACACCTACTACAGTAGTACAAGTTTATATGCCAACTAGCTCTGCAGATGATGAAGAAATTGAAGAAATGTATGATCAAATAAAAGAAATTATTCAGATAGTGAAGGGAGACGAAAATTTAATAGTCATGGGTGACTGGAATTCGAGTGTAGGAAAAGGGAGAGAAGGAAACATAGTAGGTGAATATGGATTGGGGCTAAGAAATGAAAGAGGAAGCCGCTTGGTAGAATTTTGCACAGAGAACAACTTAATCATAGCTAACACTTAGTTTAAGAATCCTGAAAGAAGGTTGTATACATGGAAGAAACCTGGAGATACTAAAAGGTATTGGATAGATTATATAATGGTGAGACAGAGATTTAGGAACCAGGTTTTAAATTGTAAGACATTTCCAGGGGCAGATGTGGACTCTGACCACAATCTATTGGTTATGACCTGTAGATTAAAACTGAAGAAACTACAAAAAGGTGGGAATTTAAGGAGATGGGACCTGGATAAACTGAAAGAAACAGAGGTTGTACAGTGTTTCAGGGAGAGCATAAGGGAACAATTGACAAGAATGGGGGAAAGAAATACAGTAGAAGAAGAATGGGTAGCTTGGAGGGATGAAGTAGCGAAGGCAGCAGAGGATCAAGTAGGTAAAAAGACGAGGGCTAGTAGAAATCCTTGGGTAACAGAAGAAATATTGAATTTAATTGATGAAAGGCGAAATTATAAAAATGCAATAACTGAAGCAGGCAAAAAGGAATACAAACGTCTCAAAAATGAGATCGACAGGAAGTGCAGAATGGCTAAGCAGGGATGGCTAGAGGACAAATGTAAGGATGTAGAGGCTTATCTCACTAGGGGTAAGATAGAGACTGCCTACAGGAAAATTAAAGAGACCTTTAGAGATAAGAGAACCACTTGTATGAACATCAAGAGCTCAGATGGAAACCCAGTTCTAAGCAAAGAAGGGAAAGCAGAAATGTGGAAGGAGTATATAGAGGGTCTATACAAGGGCGATGTACTTCAGGACAATATTATGGAAATGGAAGAGGATGTAGATGTAGATGAAATGGGAGATACGATATTGCGTGAAGAGTTTGACAGGGCACTGAAAGACCTGAGTCGAAACAAGGCCCCCGGGGTAGACAACATTCCACTGGAACTACTGACGGCCTCGGGAGAGCCAGTCCTTACAAAACTCTACCATCTGGTGAGCAAGATGTATGAGAAAGGCGAAATACCCTCAGACTTCAAGAAGAATATAATAATTCCAATCTCAAAGAAAGCAGGTGTTGACAGATGTGAAAATTACCGAACAATCAGTTTAATAAGCCACAGCTGCAAAATACTAACACGAATTCTTTACAGACGAATGGAAAAACTAGTAGAAGCTGACCTCGGGGAAGATCAGTTTGGATTCCGTAGAAATACTGGAACACGTGAGGCAATACTGACCTTACGACTTATCTTAGAAGAAAGATTAAGGAAAGGCAAACCTACGTTTCTAGCATTTGTAGACTTAGAGAAAGATTTTGACAATGTTGATTGGAATACTCTCTTTCAAATTCTAAAGGTGGCAGGGGTAAAATACAGGGAGCGAAAGGCTATTTGCAATTTGTACAAACCAGATGGCAGTTATAAGAGTCGAGGGACATGAAAGGGAAGCAGTGGTTGGGAAGGGAGTGAGACAGGGTTGTAGCCTCTCACTGATGTTATTCAATCTGTATATTGAGCAAGCAGTAAAGGAAACAAAAGAAAAATTTGGAGTAGGTATTAAAATCCATGGAGAAGAAATAAAAACATTGAGGTTCGCCAATGACATTGTAATTCTGTCAGAGACAGCAAAGGACTTGGAAGAGCAGTTGAATGGAATGGACAGTGTCTTGAGAGGAGTATATAAGATGAACATCAACAAAAGCAAAACGAGGATAATGGAATGTAGCCGAATTAAGTCGCGTGATGCTGAGGGAATTAGATTAGGAAATGAGACACTTAAAGTAGTAAAGGAGTTTTGCTATTTGGGGAGCAAAATAACTGATGATGGTCGAAGTAGAGAGGATATAAAATGTAGACTGGCAATGGCAAGGAAGGCGTTTCTGAAGAAGAGAAATTTTTAACATCGAGTATAGATTTAAGTGTCAGGAAGTCTTTTCTGCATCAAACCAGTCTCAGGACTGAAGACCACAACAACAACATTGGACGATGACGCACATGAAGGCGTTGTCCAGCAGCATGTCTACTGTCCTGGAAACAATGCCCACATTGAGCCTATGTGCTGCTATTGTTGTGCCTGCTACCTCAATCAGAGCAATACATTTCTCACCATGGCCACTCACAGAAGAAGGTAATAATCATGCAAACTAGGTTGACACTTGGCGTGGTGGCTGAAGGAAGAGACCATAAATGAATTTCCAATTTACAATTGGTCCCATCAGCCACCGCACCGAGTGTCAACTTAGTTTGCGTGAATAATACATGATGATTTTGCTGAGCTGTTTCATGGAGTTATATGATTGCTGATGGCAGATGCCCTCTTGAGCTTCCTTAATGTGGTACTGATGCCATCCACTGCCACCCCTTCTACGATCCATGCTCTCTTAATGATACCTGCCATGAAGCAATCTTCATGTACCCTGGTGTCGGATAAAAGTCCACTTTAAATCAGCACTGTTCCAGGCCTTTTGTCCCCATAATAGTATCAAATACCTGACCATCACAGCTTTTCACCCCACCTGTAACGTGGAGGCTAAGTGGATGGTCTGTATATTCAGAGCACAGATACAGATATCCTTGCAGACATCTATTGAGGAAGCCCTGCACAGCTTCCCAAGGGGTTGTAGTCAGTCACAGAGGGGATCAGTTGTTTGACATCATGGATGGTTATATCTGTCTGAGCCACCACCACAACTAGCCCCAGGCCCCGTGTCACCTGCAATTCCCAGATCAAACACCAGGGTAACCACTGGTGTGTGCATCCTGTGCCTTGGTACAACATATCTCATCGCCCTTCCTTTTTGCAAGGTTAGTGTGGGGACTGCAGTTAGGGATCCTAAGGACCTCTCTCTCCACCTCAACCCAACCTTCCCTCAGTCCTTTAGTACTGGTGCAGTCTGCTGCCTCCAGTATGCTGTTGCCTCCCCCACTACCATACTCCTCACCCCAACCATTCCATCTGGGCTGACCAGCCATGAGCCCATGGTTCTGATTAAATCTGCTGTACACTGTTCAGCTCTTGAAGAACTTGACTTTGTTTATGAATCACATTATTGTATCAGGAGTGGACACAAAATCCTCTCTGTTGTTATACTTATTGAAGCTGTTCATAACACAAAGAAATACAACATAACTGCAGAGATTTCAAATTATAAGTATTTTCAGACTGACGTGGCTTAGCCACTGTGTGTGAAGTTTGGAAGATGGGAGATGAGGTACCGTCAGAATTGAAGCTGTGACGACAGGTCGTGAGTCATTAGCTCGGTTGGTAGAGCACTTGTCCTGGAAGGCGAAGGTCCTGAGTTCAAGTCTCAGTCCTGCACACAGTTATAATCTGCCAGGAAGTTTCACATCAGTGCACAATCTGCTGCAGAATGAAAATTTAATTCTAAATAGACAACTCACTCAACCATTTGACAAGAATCAGAATTTATCATGTATGACTAGGGAAACTTTAAGTATGTAAGCCTGACAGTAAGGAAACTGTATTTGTTACTCAAGAAAGGCACATCATTTAAAGTGATGTCCATTTATGTAAAGCATAAGATGTATTTGAAAGCGTAACACCCAGAGTGATGAGTGGTGTTATATATTATAAATTTGTTGTGGCACAAAATGATGTACTTGGCACAGCTAGGAAAATTAATATATTTGTCTTGGCTAATGCAAAGGGCCATAGAGTGTCTGTCAGACCAACTGAGCAAGTTATAGAGTACTAAATGCCAATGCAGCGAGAACTGCTGCCAAAAAACTGAGGCAGTTACTTCATGTTGTCACCAAACTGGGCAACCAGAGGTGCCAAATTATTGACAAGGCAGAAATACGGAGCACCCATGGCACATGCGCCTGATTACCCGGTCCATAGTTTTTTGTGACTTGCATTAAAGAAACCATTGCTGTAGCAAAACAAGCAAAGACTAGTCTCTTATAAACCTTCCGCATTTTCAGTTAGAGGTATCCCAGCCTACCTGCAGCCAGGAATGAGGAGGGACTTGTGATGGTCTTCATTCTTTGTGTCAACTGATCTACGCGTTCCATGGGGCTACATGTCTTCTCCTGTAGACTTAGACGCTACTAGACTCACTACTGTGCTCATGCACAGTCCAATGCTGTGGACTGAACCGGTACGCCTCATCGTGCCCTCTAGTTTGTGACTGAGGGTGTGTGGCCACTCGCCCACTCCCACTTGTGTGGGCAAAACACCTGCTGCCTGCACAATTTGTGGGCAGACTCTGCTACTGGTGGCTGCTGCTTCTGCAAACAGTCTACACCCAGATCACTTGTGACCTGGCTGCCAACTTCCAATGCCCTGTTAGCACTAGCTGTCTGGAGCAACATCACAGCTACTGATGTATACTGAATAATAAGTGTATGTTTCATCAATGCTGGTTCTATGATGTCTCATCAGATACCTAGCTGGCACCCACATACCACACCACTACCCATTCTTGCCTTGTGGTGATGGTTCACCGACATTCTGACCTTGACTTGCCGTTACTTTCACCCACCATATCAGCCGACCATCATGGCTGTTAAATCTGGTGTTGGAATTGGTCATTGGCATCTGCAGCTGTGTCCAGGGCTGTGTATTCACCTGTAGCATACAGTTCAGCAGTATGGGTTTGGTTAGTCACTTGCCAAAGGTATGGCCATGAAGCACAACAGTGCTCTGAATCGTGTTGGGCAATGATTCATTATAAGAATTAGTGTAATTTTTTCTTGTATCTCTGTGTGTGTGTTTTTCGTAGATATTGTCCATTTGTATTGTATTGTCAGATGGAGCTTCTTCAAATGCCAAATGTAGTTGCATGAATGGTAGAAGGTAAGCAAATGTATATTGTGTTCTGGAGATTGCGTGTATTAGTTTGTGCCAGTTTGGAATATGCAACCTATTTTGGTTTGAGCAAGGAGTACAGCTCATTGTGTTTAAATACGTGGTAGCGAGAGTCATACAGGTGGAAAGTTATGTTGTAGTAAGTTACGCTAGTAGTATATTGGAGTGCCCTCGTCTTAGATTTACTTTGTTCTCTTGTCATTTTGTGTACTTATTAGAGGATAAATCATGCTACTTTTGATAGCACAGGGTGCTATTCTGAAGGAAATATTGTGAATTTTATCAGCTGAAGTAGCTCAGTTGTAAGCAAGCACTGTTAATATGTCTAAGCAAGTACAGGTTTTGAAAGAACACACAACTTTAGCAGAGGAGAAAAGAAGTTGAAAAGGAAAGGAAAAAAGACTGGCATACAGCTACTCCAGAGGAAACTGTGAAGAGAGAGAGAAAGAATGGGATGCTTGGTGGCAGGATATGCTGATTATGTTTGTCAAACAGTAAAGAATGCTACAGTTTTGAGAAAGCATGATGAATTAAGAAACAGGAGTGCTTTTGTGTGAAAAGACAGTCCAGACACATGTCAGGAATTAAGAGCCGTGGATGGAAACAGGTCTGTGCCTAGTTTACTGTCTCCCATAATATGTTCAACTACAGTTGATCTAGTTAAACTTGTCAACACTTTGAGGAACAAGTGTAAATAGGATGATTTCATGACTTGTGCAAATGAGAATCTTAGGAGATTAGAAAGGAATACTGGCATTGTGGAAGTTAATGTGAGTTTACTTGATGTGAAGAGCACTAGTGTTATGGAAATTATGGAGAGTAGTGTAGAATTTTAGCTCAAATATCATGACTGTAGTGCCAGACAAAGTAAATTTGTGCTGTACTGAAGTAAATGAGTAGCAAAACTGTTGATATTGATTTAGATTCACTGGGTGATAATGTCTGTTGTTTTGAGGTCATGGAGTCATGGCTTTATGTGCAGGAAAGTGCATGTGACACTTATTTTTGTGTCATGCAAAGTGTCACTGCAGATGGTAATGTTATTACAGACACTGCAAAGGATGAACAAGATGCTTTAGATTATGTTAGTTATGTTTCAAATATGGTGGATAATGATGTAGTACAGATGCATTTATTTCTGAAGGACACAGATTCATCACCTTCAGCTGTGGTGCCACCTCTACTAAAGGGAGTGTAGGAAGAAGAGGAGGAGAAGAAAAGCTTACAGGGTTAAGTACTGAGCTGACAAGACTAGATCCTTTCAGAATGTGAGCCTGAAGATCAGTATGAAGTTAATGATGCTTGCAACACTGTAGGTACTGAGGATAAGAAAGAACATTGTGTAATTATTCTTGAGTGTAACTTCGAACTTGGAGACACACGTTTCAGCTGAAGGAGACAGCTAACAAGGATACATGGTCAAAAGGTTCACCAATCATGAAATAGGACAATTCACAATATAAAAGGAAGTTGATTTTTATGAGAAAAAGTACATAAAAGCATGGCACTACAAGATGTAGTCAATCTATATTCAGCTTTATAATAAAGGAAATAACTGGAACTACTGATGAGTATGTTGAGCCGGATGTTCAGTGTTCTGGCAGTTTGAATTTGTGTGCCCATCTACCTGACAGCGAACTTTCATGGCGCTGGCCTGTAACTCACCTCTACGTTATAAATCAAGCGCCCTCTGCGGGAAGTGTGGAGTGCTTGGAGCATCATCATAGCATGGAGTGCCTAACATTTTTATTTTGGGAACACAGTGTTGGCCAGCAATAGTGAACTGCAGATTTCAACTACTTCTTTCAACAATCCATCTAAAGGAATTGTTTTATTATGCCAGTGGTAGTGATAATGTGAAAGTGGACATTAAATGCTGAAAGAAACTTTTTTTTATGTTGTAGTTGACTGGTGATTTATACTGTTTGTCAGTGAGAGTTCTTAATGTCACTGTAGCAGTCAGTCACATTTATACAGGCTCATTTTCTAAGGTGATACTGGTTGATGCGTACAGTTTCATAGACTACAGTGTGACCCATTTACTAAAGCCTCTAGTTTCACCTTTGATGTATAACTGGGATCAGTAGTACAGCTTGTAAACAAGAGTTCTTTAGCATAACTTTATCTTAAGCTATGCTCAGCCGTCAAAGACTGCTGAGAAATTTGTTTGGGTTGTGGTGTTTGGACAGTAATGACTTAAAGCACAATGCTGCACAATAAGCCAGTGCAGAAGGCTTTAGTAATTGTCTTGTAGTGGTTGATGTTCAGGGTGTGTGTATCTCCATTTTATTTGGTTTATATTTATAATGATTCTTGTCAATGGGGGCAAAGTAATTAAACCCAGATTTTATTTCTGATCAGTTTTATTAATGTTTGTTTCACTGAGTAAAACTTTGGTTAATGAATGGATATAATTTAAAGATAGTATGTCATCAGTCTACCAGGATAGATGCTTTAAACTTTTTTATCTAAGTTATTGAGAGCTTAAAGTACATGAAATTGCTTTTCTGTAATTTGAATTCAATTTTAACTATCTACAGTGCTCTCATCATCTGTATCACTGTTGGATTAACTACTATTCACTGTGATTAATGGCCCTAGGAACACTGTAAGTGGGCCATTGCCTTATACCTGTCTTAGTTCAGCTTAAGATCAGTGCTTATGACTGAAAAAACCTTGGTACCCAGCAT
The DNA here is from genome assembly GCF_023897955.1 of Schistocerca gregaria. Taxonomy (NCBI): domain Eukaryota; kingdom Metazoa; phylum Arthropoda; class Insecta; order Orthoptera; family Acrididae; genus Schistocerca; species Schistocerca gregaria. Next base: position 340,017,459 of record NC_064922.1, on the reverse strand, counting down.
GTCCCCCTGAGCCGATGGTCCTTCAACCATGAGGCCAGCAGCCCTGTAGCCAGCCAAAAGTGCTAGCTTTATCTAAGGGATGTTTTTGTTAATAAGTGGCATTCAAGCTCAGTCTTGCCAGTTAATTACCCCAGCTCTTCATCCCCAACCACAAGGATTCTGCAAAGTGAGTAATAGTACCACATGTAATTTTTGCTTAAGCACAGTATAAACAATGTTTTTCCCATGAAAAGAAAGGTACACTTTTGTTTCAAAGACTAAGTTTCAGATGATGTACCGATATAGCCAGTTGAGAAGCCACCTGATAAATGAATGAAAATGCTGAGTGCAAGAAATAATTAAGTGGAACCATTTGTGGTAGAATAATTTGTTACAGGAATCCGCCAAGAAGGAAGAGTTTCTAATCTTATTTTACTAATTGTAAGTAGCAGTTCAGTGGAGTCATGGCTACATGTGGAAACGAGAGAATATGACTGAGTAACCTGAAGCAAATAGTGATTGGTAAGTAAGATTTAAGAAGGAAACTGCCTGGTAAGTGAGGAGGAGTGTAAAGCAGGAGGTGTGTAAAGCAGGAGAAGTGAGTGAGATTGTCACTGTGAAATATTTGTTGAGAATCCGTGGAGATGGAACGACGTGATAATTTGATCATAATAGTTTACAAATGGTGATTTAGTAAAAATAAGTTCCTGGAGGAATACACGACATTCTAATGGACTGAATCTGGAAAATGATGTTTAGAATCAGGAACATAACCATTGAATCTTGTGGCTGAGCTAGACTACTATAAGAGCAAAACTGAATGTACTGTATACGACTGTCAACTTGTAAATATACGCTGAAACTTTTTCAAAGGAATCACTGGCCAAATCCATGACAAATTTTCTGAATGCGGGAGGCAAGTTGTGCTGCAAAATGATTTACTTGGTGAAGAAGGGAAAATTAAAATATTTCTCTTTGTTAATGCAACAGCAAACAGTAAGTGGGCAAGCCAGCCAAGTAAGTTATTAAGAAATTCATGCTGATGAGGTGAGAGCTACTGCCCAGGTACTGAGCCAAATACTTCACACTGCCATCAGGCCACGGGCACCAAAGTACTGACATGGCTCTGTTATGATTGAAGTGGAATAAACAAGAGCCATAGCAAAACAAACGTGGGCTAGATCAGTTTAATATTACTCATTTTCAGTTAAAAGTATCTCAATGTATCAGCAACCAGCTATGCAGAGGGACCCATGATGATACACAGTCTTCACATCTTCTGCTCTAAAAGTTCCATCGGTCTACTAATCTTCTCTTGTGGACTTCGATGCTACTAGCCAAGGCACTGTGTTTGTTCATAGTCCAATGTTGTGGACTTGGTGCTCTGCAACTGGTGGGCCTTCGGGTGACCTCTAGTTTGTGGCGCAGGGCTGTGCCGCCACTCGTCCACTCCAACTTGTCCAGGCAAATTACCTGTTGCCTGCATTGTTCACAGGGGTACAGCCCACTGCTGATGGCTGCTTTTTCTGTGCACAGACTACATCAAGGTCACACACCCCTGGCTGCTTACTTTTGAAGCTGCTTGTTGCATCTCAGCAGTGCGATGTCACAGAGTGTGCCAGCTGTGAGGCCATCAGCCGCGCACTATTGTTGGTGCTGCTTGCCCTGCTGTCACCTGCCTGTGGCTAAGAACTACATGATGGTCAGGCCTTCATCAGTAGACATGCGCTACCAACACGCTGTGGACAGTGGCTGTCTGGAGTGACACCACAACTATTGATTTATATTGGATGGTAAATGTACGGTTTGTCAATGTTGTTTCTTTGCTGTCTCATCAGATGTCTAATATACACCCAATTACCATACCACTGCTCACCCTAGACCTGAGATGGTGGTTCACTGACATCCTGACATCAACCCGCCTTCATCACCACCTACCACACTGACTGGACAGGTCTGTTGTTACAAAGTGTAATATATTTTATATAAAACAATATACTTTTAATGGCATTTGAAAGCACTTGAAAAAACAAGTTCAGTGATTTATTGCTTGTTAATGCTGGCATATAAGTCTTTTTGCATAAATATAATGTAAAACTTGAACCCCATTTAATTTTGTGAATAGTTCAAGCCATCAAAACGAAGTTTTCATCAAATGGTAGTAGCAAAGGAGCAAAAAATTCTGTTGTGTAGTTAACTGGGTACAGTCATATAATGCTTTTTAATGTTGGCATTGAACCTTTCAGCAAAAGTATCTCAGAAGTATGCTAAAATTAAAAGCTAAGTTGGCCAGAATAAGTTGTTTTTGGTGTAAACACCAACAAGTGGGGATCTTATGTAAGCCTCCAACACTGTTTCAAGGTTTTCAACTGTTACTTGTGTGTACTGCAGAAGTTGCTAGAAATGTATCAAAATGTCTTCAGTTATTAACCCAAGTCCTATGGGAACCTAGGTGAATGTCCACCACAGCATAATGCTGCACCCACCAGCCTGTCTCTGTGGTACGAAGCATGTTTCAAGCAGTGATTATTCACCTGGATGACAAGGTGTTTAGACACAACTTCGATCTCGTGTAGCAAGAAATGTGATTAATCCAACAAGGTGACACATTTCCATTGATCCATGGTCCAGTCTCTATGATCCTGTTCCCAATGCAATTGTAATTGAAGCAGTCATTGTGTCAGCATGAGAACACACCTGGAGTGTTTGCTGCAGAGTCCCATATAAAACAATGTGGCAACTCCTCCTTTCTCCATTTCTGATCTACAAAAGTGAAATGCTAACCTAAACCCTGTAACACTTAAAAGTTCTATACCAGTGGTCACATGATTTCATAGAGGCAGATTATGTCAGCTGGGTTTGAAGATTCTAATTCATCCATGCAGATAATTAATTCATTAATTTTATTTCTCAGTCCTCGAATATTTTGATGCAATAAAGATAGTTGACATTTCACATTGACTGATGTAATAAGCTATAATTATGTTTTTTGGTTTCTTTCTCAAACTGAAGGTTTGTCTCAGTCCTAACCTCTCTTAAAATTCGGTTTCTTTCTGTCCTCACTAAATTTTAAGAGAGGTTAGGACTGAGGCAAACCTTCAGTTTGAGAAAGAAACCAAAAAACATAATTCTAGCTTATTACATCAGCATAAACAGCCATTGGTTAAGAATTTTCAACAGTCAGCAGACATTTTAACTCAGTCAATGTGAAATGTCAACTGTCCTTATTGCATCAAAATATTCGAGGACTGAGAAATAAAATTAATGAATTAATTATCTGCATAGATGAATTAGAGTCTTCAAACCCAGCTGACATAATCTGCCTCTCTGAACATCATATGATCACTGGTATAGAACTTTTAAGTGTTACAGGGTTTAGTTTAGCATCTCACTTTTGTAGATCAGAAATGGAGAAAGGAGGAGTTGCCATATTCATCAGGAACTGTCATAAATTTAAGAACATAGACATTCATAAATTTTGCCTAGAACAGCATATGGAAGCATGTGCAACAGAAGTAGAATTTCACAAAAAATCCTTCATAATATTAGGTGTATATCGAACACCTGCAGGTAACTTTAATCTGTTCGTAAACCACCTTGAAGCTGTACTGGCCCATTTAACAACCAAAAACAAAGAAATAGTGCCAGAATGAGATTTTCACTCTGCAGCAGAGTGTGCGCTGATATGAAACTTCCTGGCAGATTAAAACTGTGTGCCCAACTGAGACCTGAACTCGGGACCTTTGCCCCTCGCGGGCATGTGCTCTACCATCTGAGCTACCGAAGCACGACTCACAGCTTTACCTATCTCGTCTCCTACCTTCCAAACTTTACAGAAGCTCTCCTGCGAACGTTGCAGAACTCATAATGGAGGTAATGTTGCCTGTGGTTATGACAGCTGCCACCCATTCCACATCAAACGGTCCCTTCCTTACAGCTTAGGTCTTCGTGGCAAACGAATCTGCTCCAGTCTGGAATCCCTGAACCATTACACCAACAACCTGAAAACAGCTTTTGCATCCCGCAAGTACCCTCCCGACCTTGTACAGAAGCAAATGACCAGAGCCACTTCCTCATCCCCTCAAACCCAGAACCTCCCACAGAAGAGCCACAAAAGCGCCCACTTGTGACAGGATACTGTCAGGGACTGTATCACACTCTGAATGTGGCTCTCCAGCAGGGATACGACTTCTCAAATCCTGCCCTGAAATGAGATCCATCCTTCATGAAATCCTCCCCACTCCACCAAGAGTGCCTTTCTACTGTCCACCTAACCTTCATAACCTCTTAGTTCATCCCTATCAAACCCCAAACCACCTTCCCTACTTTCTGGCTCTTACCCTTGTAACTGCCCCCTGTGTAAAACCTGTCCCCATGCACCCCCCCCCCCCCTCACCAACTACTCCAGTCCTGTAAACCAGAGGTGTACACGATCAAAGGCAGAGCCATGTGTGGAAGCACCCACGTGATTTACCAACTGACCTGCATACACTGTGAAGCTTTCTATGTGGGAATGACCAGCAACAAACTGTCCATTCGCATGAATGCACACAGTGTTTGTTGGTAATGAGGATCCCCTGTGGCTAAACATGCCTTGGTGCACAGCTAGCACATCTTGGCGCAGTGTTACACCATCCGGGTTATCTGGACACTTACCACTAACACCAACCTGTCAGAACTCCGGAGATGGGAACTTACCCTTCAGTATATCCTATCTTCTCGTTACCCACCAGGCCTCAACCTCCGCTGATTTCAAGTTACCTCCGCTCATACCTCACCTGTCATTCAACAACATCTTTGCCTCTGTACTTCCGCCTTGACTGACATCTCTGCCAAAACTCTTTGCCTTTACAAATGTCTTCTGTGTGTGTGTGTGTGTGTGTGTGTGTGTGTGTGTGTGTGTGTGTGCGCGCGCGCGAGAGTGTATACCTGTCCTTTTTGCCCCCTAAGGTAAGTCTTTCCGCTCCCGGGATTGGAATGACTCCTTACTCTCTCCCTTAAAACCCACATCCTTTCGTCTTTCCCTCTCCTTCCTTCTTTCCTGATGAAGCAACTGTTGGTCGCGAAAGCTGGAATTTTGTGTGTATGTTTGTGTGTCTATCGACCTGCCAGCGCTTTCGTTTGGTGTGTGTGTGTCTATATACATATAACAGAGGGAAACATTCCACATGGGAAAAATATATCTAAAAACAAAGATGATATGACTTATCAAACGAAAGCGCTGGCAGATCGATAGACACACAAACAAACACAAACATACACACAAAATTCAAGCTTTCACAACCAACGGTTGCTTCATCAGGAAAGAGGGAAAGACGAAAGGATGTGGGTTTTAAGGGAGAGAGTAAGGAGTCATTCCAATCCTGGGAGCGGAAAGACCTACCTTAGGGGGAAAAAAGGATAGGTATACACACACACACACACACACACACACACACACACACACACACACACACATCCATCCGCACATACACACACACACAAGCAGACAGTTGTAAATGCCTTGCGGAGGGAATGTAAATAAAACTTAATGGGGTTGTTGTGGGGGTGTTGTGAGGGTGACATGGTATTAGAAGGTGGAAAGTGTAACATGAGGCTGAAATGAAAAAGAAAATAAAAATAAATGGGGAGAGGTAAATGTGAACTAAAAAGCAACTTGAGATCTGGTGTGAAAAAAGGCGAAAAAGTGTTGGTTAAAGCCAGGCTAAGTTGATCCTGTGGTGAACTTGGGTTGGTAGACAATGATGTGCATAAAGGTTAGATGGTTGTGTTGCCGCCAAAACACATTAAAGGGTGGAGAAATTCGGGAAAATTTAGAAAAAAACTACGTGTAAATGTATTAAAAGGAGTGGTTTTGTGGTGGCAGATTATGAAAATGAGGCTAACAATTGTCTGACGAAGAAATAATGACGTTAAAACCTGTGGGAAGCAGCTAAAAATGACCAGTGATGTGGGAAAAACGGAAATGGAAATAAAGCAAAAGTTATTAGAACTAGCCGAAATGGTTGTTTAATAGGTGAAAGGAACTGTTTGTGGACTAGAAACGGTGGATTTTATAGCAGCGGTAGTGTTGAAAGCGGGGGAAAAAAAAAGTTATGGTTTGGAAGTGGGTTACATATTATTGAGTATATATAGGCGGGATAAAATTGTATAGTGGATTATGGTAAAATGGAGAAGGTGAATACAAAGTGAAACTACTGGTATGTCATGTTCAGTTGCATGTTGTGTCACAGTTTGGCTGTGGCTGTTCGTACTCGTGGCCAGCTTGTCGGTAGTCGTACCAATATAAAAGGCTGTGCAATAATTGCAGCAGAGATGGTGAATGACATGGCTGCTTTCACAGGTGGCCTGGCCCCTTATGGACTAGCATGAATTTGTAACAGGACTAAAATAGGAAGTACTGGGTGGGTGGATTGGGCAGGCCTTGCACCTGGGTCTTCCACAGGGATTTGATCCTTGTGGCAAGTGATTGAGATTGGGAGTGGCCAGTGCAATCATATCCCTGTGGAAGACCCATCGCCAAACTGTGGCCAAGAGCAGTGCAGACAACCCTGTGGCACAACATGCAGCTGAAAATAACATGCATGATTTCAATGGCTGCTTCACTACATGAGCCATCTGGGTCCTCCCCTCCACCAGCAGATTTTCTGAGCTGCACAGATTGGATTTATCCTTAAAACACATTTTCTGGCCTCAACTTATGATAACATAATGTCTCCATAAACTCCACCTCTTTCTTTATATTCTATTTTCCCAATTTCCATGCCCCAAAACCTGCTGATGCTGCACCTATTGGCCTTATAGTGCCTGCACACACTGCCAAACAGCAATTCCTCTTCCCCCACTCTTATACTGCTATCTGTTCTCCCTCCCTCCCACTCAAGATTGCTGCTTCCATCCCGTGTTTTAGCTATATTCTGGCCTGAGCTGTCAGAGTCGGCGGTCATGTGTGCGTAGGGTGTACTTGCTTATATTAATGAACGATGCGTGTTTCTTATTTTGACAAAGGCTGTGGCCAAAAGTTTAGGTGTTAGTGTCTTAATTGAGCCTGAATGCAACTTAGCATGTTATCTTTATGGTAAACAGCAATCTGTCTTTTCCTTCATTGTTGACATTCCTTACTGAGTTTCCATTGTCAGAAATTTTTGTTGTGTAGACTCCATATTACCTCAGTGAAGATAAAAGACAATACATCAGCTGACAAAAGAGAAAAGAATGTACAAGCTTTCAAAGTTTTATTTCAATATCAATTGTGTAACTCACAAACAAAGGAATATTAGGGTTCAACATCCCACTGACAATGAGTCATCAGAGATGGAGTACCAGTCATTCCTCGGAAGGAATTCACCAAGGTCCTTGCAAAGTAACTATGCTAGAATTTACCTTAAGTAATTTAGGGAAATCAAGAGAAACTAATCATGATGGTTGTACAGGGATTTGGACGCCATTCTCCCAAATATGAGTCCAGCATCTTATGACTGCCCCACCTCTCTCGGTGAGTAGCTCAAGAGATGAATCAGAAACATAACTAGTTGATAATGAAAATTACGACATTCTGAGTATAATGTCAAATAATGTATTGCATTGAAAAACGAGTGTAGAGGTAAAGGCTCCTTGACATGACTATGTTTCAATAGAAATCTTAAGACTAGAGGAGAAATAATACAAAAGAAGTTTTCAAAATAATTTGCATAATGGGTCCAGTATTTATTCCTGTGCTCTATCCCCTCCAAGGTTGGTTCCAGGTGTTCCACTGCAGAACTTTCTTGCCAGCAGTGTACATCTGGTATGACGTGGCAGGCCAAGTGAATCACAGGTGGAGCACCTGGAATCAACCATGGAGGGGGAAGAGTGTAGGTATAAATACTGGACCCATTTCACCCAGCGACCAGTTTCAGGTAGCACCTGCCGAAGATAATGAGTCACACTGTCAGAGTATCACGCAAGAACAATGCTGATATCTGGCAGACTACCCGATACCTCAAGATGTCAACAGAACACTGGGAAAGTCTGAAGAACTACATTAATTAGATGAATGTCTGCAACAATTAGAAATCCTCAAAACTGCAATAACACTGTAATTCTTCAACTTTATAATAAAAACACAGGAAAGACATAAAAAAATCTATGACCATATCAGTCTCCTCTACAAAAAATCTTCTTCAAGCTCACAGAAAAAAAAAAATTAACCAAGTTAAAGAACAAGCTGGCTATAAAAGTAGACGAAGCACAATGGATCTTCTGCAAGGGATGAATGAAGTTACAGAACTGTGCAACAAGTATAAATTACCACTTTGTCTGGAATTCATACATCTCAACACAGCTTTGGTTTTGTTTTTATGAAATTTGTACGATCAGCTTTTGAGGAGCCAAGTACCAATTTGATATGCAAAATGGTACTGAAGGATATACAAGTCAACACTAGAGCTTCCATTACAGTTAATTTGGAAAGAGGCAGTCAAGGAGACTCTACATTGCTTTTACTGCCCTCAGGGGGCCTGTGTGAAGTTTTCAGGACTTTAAACAGGCAAACATTATAAGGCACACACACAACAGGGGCATATATGAACAATCTTCGCCTTGATGATGACGCTGTATTATTCACATCACATAAACATAAACTTCAACACGTAATAGAAGAATTTAATAAGGAAAGTTTAAAAGTATGCCTGAAAAATCAATGCACTAAAAAGTTCGATTAGTAGTAGAATAAATGGTTGATTTCATTTTTAGCTGGAATAGTTGAACACAATAAATGGACTGGCTGGAAAAGAAAGGAACAGCAGCAAAATTGGCTTCGAGTTTGTGAGAGTTTGCTCGATATGTGTGTTACTAATAAACTAAATATCTGCCCTGCAGAAGTTGTCAAACTCTTGACCAGATGAAATCTTCTTAGACCCTGATCTGATGCCATCATCTACTAAATCAGTATTCTGACATTTTGGTGTTACGATCAGACTTTATTACATGTTACCTACATGTCAGACTAGAGATTAGTCATTAGCATACATCTTTACTAAATGTTACCTATACATCAGACAAGATATTAGTCATTAGCGTGAGTCGTTATGTTAAACTGACATCCAGTTCAGATTATGATATTCAAGCAGTTACAAAAAAATGCTATTACAATTATATACTGTGTTAAAGCCATTGGTAATGTATGGTGCAGCAGTCAATTTGCTGCACATGTAATGACATCCAGCACAGTACTACAGTTCTTGGCACCACACAAAGTCCATAAGGAATACCTCATGAAATAAACAGAACAACCATGACAGAATGCACTCCATAACAAACATTCTTACATAATAAAGATAGCTCTAATTCCCCGAATGACTTTCCTGGTTGACTTTACCGAAACATACAAATATGTATGCTTGTTCATTTATACAGGGTGGTCCATTGATCGTGACCGGGCCAAATATCTCCCAAAATAACCATCAAATGAAAAAGCTACATAGAACAAAACTTGTCTAGCTTGAAGGTGGAAACCAGATGGTGCTATGGTTGGCCTGCTAGTTGGTGCTGCTATAGGTCAAATGGATATCAACTGCGTTTTTTTTTTAAAAAAATAGGAACCCCCATTTTTTATTATATATTCGTGTAGTACATGAAGAAATATGAATTTTTTAGTTGGACCACTTTTTTTGCTTTGTGATAGATGGTGCTGTAATAGTCACAAACATATGGCTCACAATTTTAGACGAACAGTTGGTAACAGGTAGGTTTTCGTAGGCATGTTTGAATATTTTATTTTGGTTGCTCCATGATACATGTACCTTTGTCAACTTATCATTTCTGAGAACACTTGCTGTTACAGCGTCCTTACCTGCAAATACCACATTAATGCAATAAATGCGCAAAATGATGTCCGACAATCTAAATGCATATGGCAATACGTGTAACAACATTCCTCTCAACAGTGAGTAGTTCGCCTCCCATAATGTTCGCACATGCATTGACAATGTGCTGACGCATGTCGTCAAGCATTGTTGGTGGATCACGATAGCTAATATCCTTCAACTTTACCCACAGAAAGAAATCCGGGGATGTCAACGACCAATCCACCTGTAATTAAATATGCTATTCAGTACCGCTTCAACTGCACGTGACCGCCATTCTGTCGTGCAGTGAAACATATTGTAGTAACATCGGTACAACATTACGTAGGAAGTCAGCATACACTGCACCATTTAGATTGCCATCCATAAAATGGGGGCCAATTATCCTACCTCCCATAATGCCGCACCATACATTACCCCGCCAAGGTCGCTGACGTTCCACTTGTTGCAGCCAGTGTGGATTTTCCGTTGACCAATAGTACATATTATCTTGGTTTACGGGCCACTGTTGGTGAATGATGCTTCGTTGCTAAATAGAATGCGTGAAAAAAATCTGTCATCGTCCCATAACCTACTTGGGCATCATCATTTGTTGCAGGTCATGGTTGACGTTTCACATGTGGCTGAACACTTCCTGTTTCCTTAAATAACGTAACTATCTGGTGAACGGTCTGGACACTTGGATGATGATGTCCAGGATACCGAGCAACATACATAGCACACACCCGTTGGGCATTTTGATCACAATAACCCTACATCAACACGATACCGACCTTTTCCGCAATTAGTAAATGGTCCATTTTAACACGGGTAATGTATCACGAAGCAAATACCGTCCACACTGGCAGAATGTTATGTGATACCACTTACTTATACATTTGTGACTATTACAGTGCCATCTATCACAAAACGAAAAAAGTGGTCCAACTAAAACATTAATATTTCTTTACGTACTACACGAATATGTAATAAAAAATGGGAGTTCCTATTTAAATAAACACAGTTTATATCTGTTTGACCTATGACAACGTCATGTAGTGGATCAACCATTGTGCCATCTGGTTTCCCCCTTCAAGCTAGACGAGTTTTGCTCTTTGTAGTTTTTTTGTTTGATGCTTATTTCATGAGATATTTGGCTCGGTCACTATCAATGGACCACCCGGTACATCAAGCAAGTACAGGATTCTGCTATTAATCAAGTGGTTTCCTCTTTTGAAATCCTTATCGATGAAAAGCAAAAAATCTCATACCCTCTTGAAGTTCTTTTGGTAGACTTAATACAGTTTTGAAAACAACACTCCTAATACCTCTGAAACAGAAAGTTTACAATCAGTGTGCTGCTAATTTTGACTTATAGCACTGAGACATGGAATTTAACTGTGAAAACCATTCAACAAATTAGCATTGCTTGGTGAACAATGGCGAGATGCATGCTGGGATTCACTAGAAGATGCTAATGGAGCAAACTGCAGTAAAAGGCATAGTATTGACCATAAATGGGATGAAATGGAGTTGGGTAAGCTGAGGAATGTACAGTAAATGATTTAAGAAACTCATTTGCTGTATTCTGAAATATGTGGATGCTAAATGGATTATTACAGTGATGGTGATGCTGCAGATCTTCCTGCATTTCGCTGCAACTTCTCTGTATACTATAGCAACATCCACGAAAAGCCGCATGGAACTTCCGACACTATCTACTACGTCATATATATATATTGTGAAAAGCAATGGTTCCATAACACTCCCCTGTGGCACGCCAGAGGTTACTTTAACGTCTGTAGATGTCTCTCCATTGAGAACAACATGCTGTGTTCTGTTTGCTAAAAACTCTTCAATCCAGCCACTCAGCTGGTCTAATATTCCGTAGGCTCTTACTCTGTTTATCAGGCGACAGTGTGGAACTGTATCGAATGCCTTCCAGAAGTCAAGGAAAATAGTATCTACCTGGGCGCCTGTATCTAATATTTTCTTGGTCTCATGAACAAATAAAGCGAGTTGGGTCTCACAAGATCCCTGTTTCTGGAATCCATGTTGATTCCTACAGATTAGATACTGGGTTTCCAGAAATGACATGATACGTGAGCAAAAAACATGGTCTAAAATTCTACAACAGATCGACATCAGAGATATAGGTCTACAGTTTTGCGCATCTGCTCGACGACCCTTCTTGAAGATTGGGACTACCTGTGCTCTTTTCCCATCATTTGGAACCTTCCGTTCCTCTAGAGACTTGGGGTACATGGCTGTTAGAAGGGGGGCAAGTTCTTTCGTGTACTCTGTGGAGAATCGAATTGGTATCCTGTCAGGTCCAGTGGACTTTCCTCTGTTGAGTGATTCCAGTTGCTTTTCTATTCCTTGGACACTTATTTTGATGTCAGCCATTTTTTCGTTTGTGCGAGGATTTAGAGAAGGAACTGCAGTGCGGTCTTCCTCTGTGAAACAGCTTTGGGAAAAGATGTTTAGTATTTCAGCTTTATGCATGTCATCCTCTGTTTCAATGCCATCATCATCGCAGAGTGTCTGGATATGCCGTTTCAAGCCACTTACGGATTGAATGTAAGACCAGAACTTCCTAGGATTTTCTGTCAAGTCGGTACGTAGAATTTTACTTTCAAATTCACTGAACGCTTCACGCATAGCCCTCCTTACGCTAACTTTGAAATAGTTCAGCTTCTGTTTGTCTGAGAGGCTTTTGCTGCATTTTAACTTGCAGTGAAGCTCTCTTTGCTTTCACAGTAGTTTCCTAACTTTGTTGTTGAACCACAGTGGGTTTTTCCCATCCCTCACAGTTTTACTCAGCACGTACCTGTCTAAAACACATTTTACCATTGCCTTGAACTTTTTCCATAAACACTCAACATTGTCGGTGTCGGAACAGAAATTTTCGTTTTGATCTGTTAGGTAGTCTCAAATCTGCCTTCTATTACTCTTGCTAAACAGATAAACCTTCCTTCCTTTTTTTATATTCCTATTTACTTCCATATTCAGGGATGCTGCAACGGCCTTATGATCACTGATTCCCTGTTCAGCGCTTACAGAGTTGAAAAGTTCGTGTCTGTTTATTATCAGTAGGTCCAAGATGTTATCTCCACGAGTTGGTTCTCTGTTTATTTCCTCAAGGTAATTTTCGGATAGTGCACTCAGTATAATGTCACTCGATGCTCTGTCCCTACCACCCGTCCTAAACATCTGAGTGTATCAGTCTATATCTGGTAAATTGAAATCTCCACCTAAGACTATAACACGCTGAGAAAATTTATGTGAAATGTATTCCAGATTTTCTCTCAGTTGTTTTGCCACTAATGCTGCCGAGTCAGGAGGTCGGTAAAAGGGGCCAATTATTAACCTAGCTCAGTTGTTGCGTGTAACCTCCACCCATAATAATTCACAGGAACTATCCACTTCTACTTCACTACAGGATAAACTACTACTAACAGCGAAAAACACGCCACCACCGGTTGCATGCAATCTATCTTTTCATTGCAAAAGGAATGTCATTGTGTTATCTGAAGCACCATACTGCCACAAATTTACCAGAACAATGTAAGACAGTGTAACAATGGATATTTAGTCAACTGTGCTGTAGCATAACTACTGCTGACCCCAAAACCCTCAATGATAACTGTATTCACTGTGAAGAATATCTTGTCTTAGAACAAAGATCTAACAACAGTAATAAATGATGGAACAAATGTTCTTCATTTTGTGATTCTTATAAGAGGTTATCTAAAACTATGGGGAAAAAACAGATCAAATAACTTGCAAATGGGATTATTTGCAAAGCTTCTTGGATTAAATTATTTTTTGTTTCACCCACTGATCAGCTGATTATTGATTCAAATGTGTAATGGTAGGTTAAATAATATTCAGTCTATGTAGGAATAAGTTAAAGCACATCTCTAACTGCCAATACCCCCACTGCCTTGTCTAGTTATGTAATGAGATATATGACGAAGGGGAATGGCCTGATGACTTTCTTGCACTTGGTCATGATACTAACTGAGAAATATCAAAAAATGAGAAGAGTGTAGGACTAGTGGCCTAATTTCTCATGCACCTAAAGAATGATTGAGAGTGCTATATGGCTAGCTGGACAGATGGATTGGGGACAAATAGTTTGGATTTAGAGGAGGAAAAGGAAGAGAAGATGCTATTGGCCTGATAAGAATCATAGGGGAAAGATATATGGAGAATGGTAGAGAAATTTATGCTGTTTTTATTGATTTGGTTGATTTAAAAAAGGGAGGAACGGACCAAACTGCTATGTCATTAATCCCTTGTTCCGAATAAAACAATACCATAAAGGTGAGAATAAACAAGCAAGACTGACAGCACAAAATGGAGAGAAAGAAGAAACCACAAGAACGACCAAAGGACAACAAACGCTTAAATGGAAAAAGGGGAGAAGAAAAGCACAAAAATGCAAGAAACAGGTAGAAGAGATTAAAACAACAAAACAAATTACCATGTCTGGCTGATCATGAGAATAAAAAGGAGAAGCCAGCCACTCTGCAACACATTAAAACTTCCATCCTAAAAGCAATAGGGTGGAGGACATAGAAGGACAAAGAACACATGCTAAAATTTGGATCAAATGACAAAACCCACCCTCATGAATAAAATGTAAAACTAAATCAGCCAATGAGGTGTTGTCAGATAAAATTAGTGGAAAAGAGTCTGGTAACTGAAGATTACATTGCAGGGCAGTCAAAGCGGGACAAAGTGCCACAATACGGGCCACTGTCAACCGGGCGCCACATCGACTCTGAGGCAGGTCTTCACAGCACAGGAGGTAGCCATATCCATGGGTTGCCCAAGCATGGCCAATGCAGAGCCAGTAAAGAACCACAGAGTCCCTGCAAGAGGCCCGCATGGAGGACTGCCACACATTCGTAGTCTCCTTAATGGCATGCAGTTTGTTGTGCATACTGAGACTACGCCATTCTGTCTCCCAACGCTGAAATACCTGGTGACGTAAAAACGAACACAGGTCAGTTATTGGAATGCTGATCTTCAAAAGCAGTTTCCGTGCAGCCTGTTTGGCCAGCCTGTCAGCAAGTTCGTTGCCTGGGATTCCCCCATGTCCTGGGCTCCACTCAAACACCACTAAATGACCGGACTATTCCAGGCATAGATGGACTCCAGGACAGTAGCCACCAAAGGATGACGAAGGTAGCACTGGTTGATAGCTTGTAGGTTGCTCAAGGATTCAGTACACAGAAGAAATGACTCCCCAGAGCATGAACGGATGTGCTCAAGAGCACGAGACATAGCCACCAGCTCTGCAGTGAAAACACTGCAGCCATCGGGGAAGGCTCCATGGACATATGCGAAGCCGATGTGACCATCAGCCATCGGTGGAAACCACTTCATGGCCTAGGTAAGATGTCAAGAATCGAGATGAAGCGACAGCGGAGAGCTGTGGGGTGAACTGAATTCTTTGGGCCAGTGAAAGGTCCAGGCGAAGCCACGGCCTAGGTGTATACCATCGAGGTGTATGTGAATGGACCTCGAGTATAGGTGGTAAAGGCAAGGACTTCAGTTCAGATAGAAGGGGTCAGATGCGAACTGCAATTGCAACCCTTAACTGGGCTGCAAATGCAGGAGATTAACCGCCAAGGGTAGATAAAGGAGACGGTAATTCGGATGGGCGGGAGAACTGTGAACGTGAGCAACATAGCTGGCAAGCAGTTGTGCATGTCCGACCTACCTGCAATAGAGGGACTCCAGCTTCCACAAGGATGCTGATCACAGGGCTTGTCCTTACAGCTCCTGTCACTAGTCGAATGCCACAGTGGAGCACTGGGTCGAGTAAACGCAATGCTGAGGGTGCCGCTGAGCCATAAGCCAGACTCCCATAGTCAAGGTGGGATTGAACAAGGGTTCTGTATTTCTGCAGCAGCGTAGAGCGATCTGCACCCCAGTTGGTGTTGCTCAGACAGCAGAGGGCATAGAAGTGCCACCAGCACTTCCATTTAAGCTGACGAAGGTGAGAAAGCCAAGTAAATCGGACATTGAAAACCAATCCTAAAAATTGATACATCTCCACAACAGTGAGAGGATTGTCAGTAAGCTAAGTTCTGGGTCCGGATGGATGGTACGACGCCGACAGAAGTGCATAACACACGACTTTGCGGCCAAAACCTGAGAGCCGTGGGCTAGAGGCCATGACTTCGCCTTGTGGATGGCTCCCTGTAGGCACTGTTCAGCAGCACCTGTACTGGTGGAGCAGTACAAAATGCAGAAGTCGTCTGCATACAGAGAGGATGAGATGGATAGCCCTACAACTGCTGCTAGACCGTTAATGGCCACTAAAAATTGAGATACACTCAATACAGAGCCCTGCGGGACCCCCATTCTGCTGGATATGGGGGAAACTATGGGAGACACCAACGTCGACACGGGAAGTATGAAGCAACAGGAAGTTCTGGATAAAAATTGGGAGCGGGCCTCAAATACCCCACTCGATAATGTGCCAAGGATATGATGATGTCAGGTAGCCTCATATGCATTTCGTAAATCATAAGAGACAGCAACAAGATGTTGGCGTCTGATAAAGGCTTTTTAGATGGCAGACTCGAAGGGCACAAGGTTATCAGTGGTACAGCAACCCAGGCAGAAGGTGTTAATCATCTGACTGTGGAACTGATCGGGCCCAGGAGCTGTGTCTGGGCAATGTACAAAGGCACTGAGGAACTCCCACTTTGTAAATGAGGCATTATAGGTTTCACTGTGGCGTGTAGTGAATGAGAGGACTTTTCCCTCCATCTGCCGCCTGAGAGTGCGAAAGGCTGGGGGGTAATTCTCTGATGCAGAGGTGTGAGCACAGTGCTCAGCAAAGTGCTTGGCAATCGCATTTGCATCGGTAGATAACATGCCATGTATGTTAACACCAGGCACACCTGTTTGTGTCTGATACCCAAAAGCTCATTTAATCTTTGCCCAGACTTGGGAACGTAATGTATGGCACCCAATGGTTGAGTTGCCATGTACCTCTCCCAACACTTCCGTTCCTGTCTGTTGATAAGCTAGCGAATGTGGGCACAGAGCCGTTTAAAGGCTATGAGGTGCTCCAGGGAAGGGTGCCGCTTATGCCACTGTAGAGCTCACCGACACTCCTTAATTGCCTCAGCGATTTCCGGTGACCACCAAGGGACTGTCTTTCGCTGTGGCATCCTAAAGAACAAGGGTTCGCATTTTCCGCCACAGAAATGATCATTGAAGCTACCTGCTCAACCACCACATCGATGTTAACATGTGGGGGTGATTCAACGGTGACAGCAGAGGTTAAGGCTTCCCAGTCTGCCTTGTTTAAAGCCCATCTGGGTAGGCATCTGTGGCCCTGATGCTGGGGCAGTGACAGGAAGATGGGAAAGTGGTCACTACCACACAGGTCATCATGTGCTTACCAGTAGATAGATAGGAGAAAGTCAGGACTCCAAACTGAGAGATCAATGGCCGAATATGTGTCTTGTGCCACACTGAAATGTGTGGCAACCCCAGTATTTAAGAGGCAGAGATCGAGTTGTGACAGTAAATTTTCGACAACTCTGCCTCTGCCAGTAAGACCTGTGACATCCCACAAGGGGCTATGAGCGTTAAAATCTCCCAAAAGTTGGAAAGGTTTAGGGAGTTGATCGATCAGTGGAGCCAATGCGTTCAGGGGTACTGCATCATCTGGAGGAAGATATATGTGGCAGACAGTTATTTCCAGCGTCGTCCTTATCCTGACAGCCACAGCTTCAAGAGGGGTTTGTAGGGGCATGGGTTCACTGCATACTGAGTTCAGGACATAGACGCAAACTCCACCTGGCACTCTATTATAGTTGCTACGGTTCCTGTAATATTCCTTGAGTATTTGTAGCCATTTCTATGGTGAATGAGGCATCAGTGAGATCCAGGTCCGCAGGGGATGCCAAGATGTCCACTGCATCCTCAGATGCGGAATTGATAGGGAGTGGTGGTGTTGGGGCCACCAGAGGGTCCTGTTTCTTCGAAACTTTTTCTTAGTTTGCTTGCGCTCTTGCTTCTCTTTAGAGGATTGCTGGGAAGATTTCCCCAAAGCAGCTTCAGTTATGGAGGAAGACCGTGAAGCTCTTCGTCCAGCAGCTTTTGGCTTCTTTATCCAGTGGTGAGTGTCCACCATGGCATTAGTGGAGACCTTGGGAGAGAGGGCCCAAGGGACCCCTTCCACACGAGAGGAGCCTGAGGATGCTGCCAGGGGGCAGGGGGAAGACCGATGCCCTCTGTGTTTGAGGGGGGGGGGGGGGGGGGCGGCGCTTGCTCATGAAGTAGGTGCTTTTGGAGCGATGGAGAAAGATTTGCCTCCTACCACCAAACGGGTGGAAGTATTCTGGTGGCCCGGAGGACCCACTGTTCGTGGCGCAGAGTGAGGAACCACTGGCACCTGGAACAGTGATGGTGTAACTACAGTGTATGTCGACGTCAACCAAATTGGGTTTAATCTTTTGAATTTACGTTTAGCCTCTGTATAAGTCAACTGGTCCAGGGTCTTGTACTCCATGATTTTCCATTCTTTTTGGAGTACTGGGAAGTCTGGTGAGTATGGGCAGTGGTGCGCTGCACAGGTGATGCAAGTGGGAGGTGGTGCGCATGGAGTATCAGGGTGCAGTGGACGTCTGCAGTCTCGACATGCGGTGTTAGAACTGCAGCGAGAGGACATGTGCCCCAACTTGCAGCATTTAAAGCACCATATAGGAGGAGGGACGTATGGTTTAACGTCACAGCGGTGAACTGCCACCATGTCCTTTTCAGGCAATGAATCACCCTCTGTTGTCTTTGGGTCCCTGGTAAACGTGCCAAATGAAATTAATACCATGACTTTATAAATTAGCACAGAGCTCATCGTCAGACTGCAAGAGTTGGTGACGATGGAAAATAATCGCCTGGACCATGATGAGGCTTTTATGGGGAGTGATGGAAACGGGAATATCACCCAGCTTGTAACAGGTGAATAGCGCTTGGGATTGGGCTGGGGATGCTGCCTGAATCAAGACTGCACTGTTTCACATCTTGGACAGTGCTGTCACTTTTCCAAATTTATCCTCAAGTGTTCAACGAAAAATTGAGACTTCATAAGTAGAAAAGAGTCTCCATTGGTACTGCTACAGATTAAAAAACGAAGTGAACATGGCTCTGTCTGTTCTGTAGCTCTACATTCCTCCCATGGTGTAGTGAGGGAGGGAAATTTGGGGTAATACTTGTTGGCATTGTATTCTATCTTGCCCTCCTTAGAGGCTGCTGGTGCCATACGGTCACCAGCAGGAGAAGACTTGGTCTGCTTCAATGCAGGTCATCTGACCTGATGCCATCCACTCTGATCAGGGGCTCTCCTATGGGCACCACCCAGCCACAGCAAAGGCCAACTGGCATGATGGCCATTGCCAGGAGGCTTGATGCCCCATGCATCAGCAGTGCAATCACTGTGTTAAGGGGCTACCACCAAAGGGGTACATGACAGCTCCACCACAATGGACTGGCTACTGGGCTGGATATTGGATGCACAGAAACACAATATTGTCATGGGGATGAAAGGGGACAGGAGACAGGAGACAATGGGAGAAGATGAGATACCCCAGAAAGTGTTCTCGCCCGAACCGTTGAATCGCAGGTGGAGATGCAAAGCCGTGACAAGAGATACAGGAGAATGAATCTACGGGCACTTGTGCACCACATAAGGAATCCTTCCCCATATGGTCTGCACTTCCGTAGAATTTTGAAAGTAGCAGGTCAAACCATAGAATGGGACCTGAACTCGGCTGAAAAGTGTGAGACTTCTTTTAGTTGCCTCTTATGACAGGCAGGAATAGCTCAGGCCTATTCTAACCCTTTGACCCGCAGGGGGATATTGATTTGGGAAAAGATTTCAACAGAGTACAATGGAAAAAGCTGATTGATATTTTGAAGAGAAAAGGAGCAGATAGGAAAAAGAGATGATTGATACAGAATCAATATTTACAACAGACAGCAAGAATAAGGACTGAAAATTAAATGTCTGGAGCCAGTAGCATTGGAGAGTGTGTTAGGCAATGTTGTTGCCTCTCCCCTTTACTGTGCAAGTTATATCTAGAAGAGATTATTGCGACATGTTTAGATGGAAAAAGAGGAGTTTGTACTGGTAGAAAGAGCACTGTATGTATACAATTTGCTGGTGATATGGTATTAGTGGTAGAAAGTGAACAAACTGTAAATAAAATGCTAAAAGATCTCAATGATGCTTGAGTGGAATATAGGACGAGAATCACTATTGCAGAAACAGAGAGTATGGTGATCAGCATAGGATGGAGACTGAAATATATCAAGATAGGACAAGTTGTTATTAGCCAAGTAAGAGCATGTAAATATCTTGGAAGTATGATTACTGAAAACTTGGGAGATTCCACCAGGAAGTAAAAACTCAACTGCTATAGCTAAAAAGGCATTCAATAGAAAGAGCAGATTATTATGTGGCAAACTAGATAAAAGTCTGAGGCGAAGACCTTGAAAGAATTTTGTCTGGAGTGTTGCACTCTATGAAGCAGAAACATGGGCACTGAGATAAGACGATGAGAAAAGGTTAGAAGCACTTGAGATGTGGATGTGGAGAACGGAGATGATATGCTGGATTGAAAGAGTAAGTAATGAAAGAGTGTTGGTGAGAGGAAAAGATTTCTGTAGGTTATAAGAGAAATGAATAAGAACTGGATGGGTCATACCAGGAGACGGGAGTGCCTGCTAACAGACACTTTGGAAGGTGTAGTTCATGGGATGAGATTGAGAGGAAGGAGGAGATACAAGATGAAAGATGACGTAAATAAGTGGAAATTATCTGGACTTTAAGAGGGTGGCAGAAGACAGACCACATGAAAACCTGCTTTGGTCAGGACACTGATGAGGATGACTGTATCGTGCGTTTTCATTTCGAAGTAAAGTCTGGAGCTACAGCTTCAATGTGAAAGACTTTGATTTGTGACAAATACTTTATATGATTACATACCGGGGTTTGGACATGAATGTGGAAACATGACAAACACAACATTTCACCATGCCTAATTCATGTTAGGAAAATTGTTTGCACTCAAAAAGCTTCCAGTCATCTCCAAACGGACAAATAGAGGTCCTGTATGATTTTCAAATAGTGGCAAGTTCACATAACAATTATGGAGATGGACGGTGATCACACACCATTCACCCCATACTAAACCACAAAGGCCAGGGGAGATGCAAGAACTCATCCTCATACTCACAAAACCAATTCCAGATGGTAAGAGCTGCGTTAACAGGGGCCCTGTCATCATTTAACACAAGATCACCACTGGGAGACAAACATTGTACCATGGGATGGACATGGTCAGCCAAAATGGTCATGTAGTCCTTGGCAGTAATGTGGCCTCACAGAGTAACCACGGCACCCATGGAGTAACACAATATGGAAGCCCAAACCATCACTTAACCCCCACCCTGGTTCACTCTTGGGACATAATCTTGGCCAGAAGTTGGAAACAGTGTGAAATAAAACTCATCTGACCAAATGACATTTTTCCATTGCCCCACAGTCCTGGTTTTATTGCTTTGGCACCTTGTCTGCCAGTAACAGGGATTTGCATAACTGACGACTTGATTTGGAATTCCAGCTCACCCTGAAATTCCCTGCTTCTGGTGCTCCCTCAGTGTTGTTTTGATGCCGAAAGAGTTCGCGAATGTGACATCCAGTTCTCCAGTGCAGCTGTTGTCCTCTATTTTTCGTTTAAGTCATATTCTGTGATGGTCTATCATGATCACTTAACACACTTTTGTCCACATTGTGACTTAGCACATGATATTTTCCTTCTGTTCTTGGGTGTGGTATAAATCTTCAATATGGTGCCTCTTGAAACACCATGCAGTTCGGTTACCTTGGTTACGGAAGCACCCCATCAAACAAGCCCAAATTCGAATTCACTTAGCTCTGACACAACCACACATAATGTCGTTCTGGCTATGACTGACACTTGCAATGTATTGAGGGCATCACACACAGGTGCTGTTCATGGTGAAATAAAACAGCACAACCTGCAGGCTTGGCTAGCATCTGCACTTGTGTTCAAGTGTGCATTTCTCACAATGTTTCCATATTTTTGTCCACCCCTATACTGTTATTGCCTGTTGAGTTTTTTTACTAATTAATGGCTAAATAAAACACATTCATTAACCGCAATTAATTTTTCCATTTTTGCATCTTCGTTAATCATGTAATACTTTGTTTTCTTTGAACAGTGCTCCACAGTTGCATCTGTAACTCTCAGTTTTTAGTTTATTTTTCATAGTAAGGTTAAAACTGCATAACAGTGTCAAAATAAACTAAACATTGGCTACTTTGCAACTTTACTCAATGATGGATTAGAAAGCAGACAATGATATTTTTGACGACTCTATTTCCACACGCAGCTGACAACTTTTGATTTATTTTCCAAGCTACTGTATAACTTCGGGCTTAATATGAAAAATAAACCAAAAACTGACAGATGCATCTGGTATTCACTCATAAAAGATGTCACTGTCTGCTTTCTCGTCCACAATTGAGTAATAGGCAAGAATAGAAATGCAGAAGAGGAGTAATCAAATCAAGGCAGATATGATGAAATATGAATGTTACACAAGGGGGCTCATGACAAGGAAGAAACTTTCTGAAACACTCCTCAGATCTGCAGCTCAACTGCCATCATCAAGATGCAGTGAGCTTTTATTTAAAAAAAAAAAAGAACCAATGGTGTTCTTTTCCAACAAGCAATGCTATGTTAAGGGAACTTACTTTGGTCTTGCTGTACTGCTTGGGTTTTCTGCCTTATTTTATTTCTTGAGAATTGGCAGTTTAGTAATTTTTTCATTTTAATAGATAGTAAAATACCTATTCCCTGACTATGGAGACTCCTATTTTTTAATCATGTAGTAATTATTTTGCTTTGCTTAGTCTGACTGGAATTACTAACATTCCTATATAGAAAACAGAACTCTTATTTTGTGGAAAAATATTGTGCCAACAATTAAACTGATTTATTCAAGTAAAAATTATAATAGTTTTGCTTCAGAAGATAAGGTGAATGAGTTTTTGGACAATTTCAATTTAGCCACAGAACTTAAAGAGTCATGTAATCTTGAAATGCATAAAAACCAGAATATTAAGACTTACCCATTTAAAGACAATTAAGATGGATTTAATCACCCGCTGGGGTGACATGAAAAACTTGCCAATGTTCTGTGTCCAAGATGTCATGTAATTAGGAAATCTCACACTGGATAAAAAGTTTGGATGCATTGCGATACCTGCTTCACAAAACTGTTTCCAGAATGATGGAGACAACTGAGCTTGCCAAGAGATTAAAGCTTGTGTTAAACTCAGCAGTGCTCTGTCTAAGGAAATAATGAACCAAAAAGCTGTTTTATGCCTGCACTGCCCTTAGAAAGCTCCCGTATTGTGTTGATCTCCAGACAGAACTATTTGACTTTACACATTCTCCCTCAATACTGTTCTACGGTCTAAGCTCTTGAGACAAAGAAGGTAAGGTCAAAAAAGAAACTATTTATGAAAGCACGCAGTAAGAAAATTATTTTAAGTCGAAAATCAAAACAGCTTGTATACGTCTGTAGTTAATAACAAGTGTGAAATTAGGATGAATTGCGCAATTCGAAAGCACAACATCATAAGTAAAATAATTTCCTTATGGAATGTGCATCCTTATCTATGGTTCAGAACAGAGTTTCATACTCTGATGCTCAAATCTATAAAATATTAATGGCAGGGAATTGAAAATTCTCAGATATTAAAAACTGAATAAAAGAATACCACATTAGCAACACCTTTTACACTTCATCAGGATATCAGAACTTGGAGAAGCAAATTCCACATACCCTGTAACACCTATTTTTTACCTATTTTGTATATGTATCAATTTTTTCTATGTCATTTTGTAGTGTTGCTTATGTGGAGTGTTGTATTTATTATTGAAATTCTTTGACTCTATACACATTTCAATTATGTCAACTTTTTGAATAACGATGTTTGAACTGTGCTTGTGGATTTAAATAACTACTGGAATGATTGTTACATAATGTACTATAAATGACTCGGTCCATAGCTAGGAAATGTAAGGTAGAATTTAAAAGATGTGGGCAAGCCCCGCACCTACAGAAGTAGCCTGGCGGAGTGGAAGAGGTGAGGTTGGCACGCAAGTGGCAACTTGTCCTTTGTGCTGGGTAAGGAGTTTGACCTGAGCAATGCTGTGGTTATCTCATTAGCAGTAGTGGATTATTGTGGCTCGTAATCTTCGAGTTTTGAGGCCAGAGGAGTTTAAGAGCAGTATTTATGGGCCTCGGATGCTGCATATGGTGATAACATTATCATGGCATGGGTATTAGCCCTATAAAAATATAATTCCAATGCCAAGAAGATCTGTAACAGGGAGAAGCCAACAGTACTGCCATGACTATCACCATGAATGTTAACAGCCTTGGCAAATTACGCCACCAGCACCACCAGCCTTCTATTAAATTGTTTATATATGGCACTCTGTAAATGGACCAGGTATTTGTGAAATTTGGTTGATTTTAATAATAATCATGGTGCTACTAAAAACTCTATCTTATACCTCCAATTATCCCAAATTGCAAATCTGGACAGCAATCCTACCCTACTGAATTTCATTCTGAGTGTCCTAATTTATTATGGAAAGACTTCTTCAGCAGCTGTAAAAATAGTTAAGATTGCTTTCTAATGTGTGGAGTTGTAGGGTTTAAAGTTCAGTTTTATAGTTTAAGAAATACTCCACCACCAGGGCATTCGATTTGCAGTCATCTTCTTAAATAATTTGCCTTATTTGAAAAACTTTCTGAAAATAGTAAAGTTGATCTGAAGTAAAAAAGATTATTAATTGTTGCATTTATGCACTTCGATCAGAATTATAAAGTTTTATCAATGTTCACTTCACAAGAAAGTGTGAATTTAAATTTAATGTTGTTTTGGCGTTTGCACAGTCAAACATATTTTAAGTATGTTAAAAGATTGCTTATCAAAGCACATTTGTTATTTAAAGATTTATAGGTAATGCCTCATACATTCCAAATACTCATGAATTCTGTTCTTGTGGGGCTGTAGGAGGAACCTAGCAGAAGCGTTATGTTGAAGAAGGATGTGATTGTGAAAATCCAGGCAGTGTTCTTGGATTTCTAGTTTTCCACTTCTTTAACAATTGTATTATGTTGTACCTGCTACATATTATGGTGAGACCTACCCCCTTGGGAGTAATAAATAACTGGGTATTGAAGCATAGGTAGATCCATAGGTTACATTGTTAATCTAACTGCACTCTGATCAAGTCCTCTAGAATTTTGCAGTCCAGTCTTAACATTCACATTTTACATTTCTCATGACCGTTTGTGGAAAGTAAAATGAAGATTTAGTTGCAAACCTTGTGATAGATCCAATATTCCTGAACTTTAGTTGTTTCTTGTGCACTCTGGCACAGCAGCATTTGGCCTTTCTTAACAGTATAAGCTCTAGGACTAACCTTCACCTCCTCGTGTCAATTGGTAAACAGAAATACCACATAGCTGTACAGGCAAAAGAATATCCTTATCATTTTACAAAGTCCAAAGCCAACAGAGTGTACATTCTACATTTTCTTAAGGGGGAAGGGGTGGAGGGAGAGCACACAGACTAGTTTCAGAATGCGTAGAAAGCTTTTCCTGTAGGGCTACTTTCAGCAGTGAAAGAGTGTTTCACATTACTTACTTCCTCTATTTTGTTGTTCCACAAATTCTGGTGATTCACGTATCAGGGAGTCTTGACGACTGAAAGGGAATCCTGTAAAATTAGGCCGATAAAGCTGGAAACCAGTTTTACTTCTTGAAGGCATCTTTTTTCCAACTGGAGGTAAAACATAGTTTGGCAACCCCTGTCGATCAGATACGAGTATTTGCCTTCGTACCCCAATATCTTCAGGACAGCTATGACTGATAACAGTAAGAGAATGCCCAACTGGAGGAACATCATGGTTATTTGATGTGATCACATCTTCAATTTCTTCACCTTCTGCCACACACTGCCCTGTTTTTTGAGAAGCACATATCTTACTCAGACTGAAGTTTTCATCATTATGTGGTCTTTGGGAAGTTATGGAACTTCTTGGTTCTCCGGAAGTCCTGGAATTTATAAGAGAATAAAAAATTTAACACTAAAAGAAATCAAGTAAGTAACAAGAACAAGTACAGAGAAAAAAAGATAACATCTCAAAATGTATATATTCATTATTAACTTCTTATGCCACTATCAGAACAAAACCAATTTCATTAACACTGACCAATGTCTCAAAACAGGCACAATAATCAAATAATTTGAAACATGGGCTTGAGTGCAGAGAGAGAGAGAGAGAGAGAGAGAGAGAGAGAGAGAGAGAGAGAGAGAGAGAGAGAGAGGTGTTAACAGTCTTAAAGATAGTAACTTTTAGTGGGATGAAAAGTTAAATATATCTGCACACTACTGAATGTTCTGGAAGTTATAAGATAATGTTAAAACAGTGGCGGCTTTGAAGTTCTATCTTTGTTTCATGTTATATCACTTTACGAATAAAATCAGACAGCTTTAAGTGGGTGTATGAACTTAAAACACTTACAAATCTTGGTTCTATAGTACGATACAGGAACAATGGCAGTTCATGCAGGCCAAAATAAGGATGGAGATAGCATTACTGTTGGTTCCAAGAGACATACATGTACTTTGCACTTGATGAAAAAATGTACTTGTATACTGCGAATTATGCCTCTCGCTTGCTTGTGTAGAATTTGTCATTCAGCACCATTATCAGCAATGAAAATTCTCAAAAAGAAATAAAAATTCACTAAATAACTCACTATGACCACATATAATGCTCGTATACATACAACATTCACAGCAGAGCACTACTGAATTTTCACTGTCTGTTGGAGAACGTGTGATGTAGGCACGCAGAACAATTCTGAACTCTCTCACCATTGTTACAGACTCCAACTATGGCAGACAATTGTACTGCTTCTTTACAACTGGTAAATTTGAGAGAATTTATAGTCATATTGACTGTTTTTCTTCTATGCATACAAAATTTATAATAATGTTTTGAAGGAAAATTAGCTGAGAAAACTAATAACTGCTGGCCATTAAAATTGCTACACCAGGAAGAAATGCAGATGATAAACAGGTATTCATTAGTCAAATATATTATACTAGAACTGACATGTGATTACATTTTCACGCAATTTGGGTGTGTAGATCCTGAGAAATCAGTAACCAGAACAACCACCTCTGGCCGTAATAACGGCCTTGAGACACCTGGGAATTGAGTCAAACAGAGCTTGGATGGCGTGTACAGGTACAGCTGCCCATGCAGCTTCGACACGACACCATAGTACATCAAGAGTAGTGACGGGGGTATTTTGACGAGCCAGTTGCTCGGCCACCATTGACCAGTCGTTTTCAATTGGTGAGAGATCTGGAGAATGTGCTGGCCAGGGCAGCAGTCGAACATTTTCTGTATCCAGAAAGGCCCATACAGGACCTGCAACATGTGGTCGTGCATTATCTTATTGAAATGTAGGGTTTCGCAGGGATTGAATGAAGGATAGGGCCACGGGTTGTAACATATCTGAAATGTAACGTCCACTGTTCAAAGTGCCATCAATGGGAACAAGAGGTGACCAAAACGTGTAACCAATGGCACCCCATACCATCACACCGGGTGATACGCCAGTATGGCGATGACAAATACACGCTTTCAATGTGCGTTCACCATGATGTCGCCAAACACGGATGCAACCATCATGATGCTGTAAACAGAATTTGGATTCATCTGGGTGAAAAAAAAGACATTTTACCATTCGTGCACCCAGGTTCGTCACTGAGTACTTGTGTAGAATTTGTCATTCAGCACCATTATCAGCAATGAAAATTCTCAAAAAGAAATAAAAATTCACTAAATAACTCACTATGACCACATATAATGCTCGTATACATACAACATTCACAGCAGAGCACTACTGAATTTTCACTGTCTGTTGGAGAACGTGTGATGTAGGCACGCAGAACAATTCTGAACTCTCTCACCATTGTTACAGACTCCAACTATGGCAGACAATTGTACTGCTTCTTTACAACTGGTAAATTTGAGAGAATTTATAGTCATATTGACTGTTTTTCTTCTATGCATACAAAATTTATAATAATGTTTTGAAGGAAAATTAGCTGAGAAAACTAATAACTGCTGGCCATTAAAATTGCTACACCAGGAAGAAATGCAGATGATAAACAGGTATTCATTAGTCAAATATATTATACTAGAACTGACATGTGATTACATTTTCACGCAATTTGGGTGTGTAGATCCTGAGAAATCAGTAACCAGAACAACCACCTCTGGCCGTAATAACGGCCTTGAGACACCTGGGAATTGAGTCAAACAGAGCTGTGTACAGGTACAGCTGCCCATGCAGCTTCGACACGACACCATAGTACATCAAGAGTAGTGACTGGGGTATTTTGACGAGCCAGTTGCTCGGCCACCATTGACCAGTCGTTTTCAATTGGTGAGAGATCTGGAGAATGTGCTGGCCAGGGCAGCAGTCGAACATTTTCTGTATCCAGAAAGGCCCATACAGGACCTGCAACATGTGGTCGTGCATTATCTTATTGAAATGTAGGGTTTCGCAGGGATTGAATGAAGGATAGGGCCACGGGTTGTAACATATCTGAAATGTAACGTCCACTGTTCAAAGTGCCATCAATGGGAACAAGAGGTGACCAAAACGTGTAACCAATGGCACCCCATACCATCACACCGGGTGATACGCCAGTATGGCGATGACAAATACACGCTTTCAATGTGCGTTCACCATGATGTCGCCAAACACGGATGCAACCATCATGATGCTGTAAACAGAATTTGGATTCATCTGGGTGAAAAAAAAGACATTTTACCATTCGTGCACCCAGGTTCGTCACTGAGTACACGATCGCAGGCGCTCCTTTCTGTGATGCAGTGTCAAGGGTAACCGCAGCCTCGGTCTCCGAGCTGATACTCCATACTGCTGCAAACGTCATCAAACTGTTCGTGCAGATGGTTGTTGTCTTACAAATGTCCCCATCTGTTGACTCAGGGATCGAGACATGGCTGCACGATCCGTTACAGCCATGGGGATAAGATGCCTGTCATCTCGACTGCTAGTGAAACGAGGCCGTTGGGATCCAGCACAGCGTTCCATATTATCCTCCTTAACCCTTCGATTCTATATTCTGCTGACAGTCATTGGATCTCGACCAACGCGAGCAGCAATGTCACGATACGATAAACCGCAAATAGGCTACAATACGACCTGTATCAAAGTCGGAAACGTGACGGTACGCATTTCTCCTCCTTACACGAGGCGTCACAACAACGTTTCACCAGTCAACACCGGTCAACTGCTGTTTGTGTATGAGAAATCGGTTGAAAAGTTTCCTCATGTCAGCACGTTGTAGGTGTCGCCAACGGCGCCAACCTTGTGTGAATGCTCTGAAAAGCTAATCATTTGCTTATCCCAGCATCTTCTTCCTGTCGGTTAAATTTCGCATCTGTAGCACTTCATCTTCGTGGTGTAGCAATTTTAATGGCCAGTAGTGTAAATTATGAGACAGAACTGCTAACCAGTACTTACTGCTGACAGACACATATAAAATAAAAAGAACACGTCACCCACCTTTCAGAAATACTAGTAGAGAGAGGGATATGTTCGGGAAGATTAAAAAGAAAACGCAGGTACCTCTGGCCTCAGAATTAGAAAGACCCACCTGCAGTGAGGATCAGGGTTCACGAAGATGAAACAGAAGGCATCAGAGAAAGTAGGTCACAGATGGTATATTGGTAAATGTTGTACCAGCTTCAACCTGGGGATGATGATAACACACTGAGAAGTAAACACAGATTAAGGGGAAGAGAGACAAACAGTTCAATTAAGAATTAGGACAGAAGAAAGGGTTATGTAATAATCAAAAATACAATAATGAAAATGAAAATAATAATAATAATAATAATACCCCGTGGAGGCCCGGGAAAAGAATAGGCCTCTGGTATGTTCTGCCAGTTGTAAAAGGCGACAAAAAGACCAAACAACTAATAGGGCTAACCCCCCTTTTGGTGTGATCAGTTGGTTCAGGACGGAATTAATGAAGCCTCAGACAAGCGCTGTCATGGTCGGGGATGACCCTTGAACCCTATGCCCGTCCACAATGGTAACGACACTGCTAGCCACATGGAAAAGATTTAAATCCAAATAGAGGTGCTTTGCAGGATATGTTTCCTGCAACCACACTAGAAGGAAAACAAAGACAGAGGATGAGATGGTCATATGAAGTTAACTGACACCTCATGTTCTGTTATTACCAAGCAACAAACTTAGGAACCAACACAATTGGATACAGATCACAAGTATACACAACATTTATTACCAGATACCCAAAATTAAAATTTTTAACAGAACGATGACTAGCTGATCAGATCCGTGAAATAATCAAAAATAACAGGATACCCCAGTCAGAATTAGAAAACATCAAACAACAAGTACAACAAATACTGGAACAAAATAATGTGCAATCAGAAGAAGAAGAAAATACAGTAATGGATTCAAACATCCCAGAGCAAACAAATAAAGAATAACATGCGTCAATTAAACAATCAGAGGAAAACGAAATCTTAAGACAGCCACCAGAACAAGCACAAATAGAACACGAAGTGACACACATGTTAGATATAGAAGAAAATTTCAGCTGACATATATAGAATACAAAGACACAAATACAGACATTACACCATTCTTGCACAGACACCCAAAAAACCCACAAGCTGAAAGAACAACAACAACTATCAACACAATCATACACAACAAAATAAATGAAAATCCAACTATGGAAGAGTTACAACTACTGGTTTATATAGGAGCACTCACTACACTAAATATACACACTAGGCACAAAAAGAAGAAACCCACAAAACCAGCATGGCAACACAGGCTACAGATCAGAATAGAAAAACTGAGAAAAGACATTAGACAGCTAACACAATTTATAAGAAATGAAATATCAGACAAAAAACGAAAAAGGTTAGGTAAAATCTCACAAGAAGAGATAGAGCAATTAGATGAAAAGAAGCAAACATTACAAGCACTGGCCAAACGACTTAGAAGATACAAAAAAGTGAAAATAGAAGGAAACAAAACAAAACATTCAACACAAACCAAAAGAAATTTTACCAGACAATAGATAACACACACATTAAAATAAACAATCCACCAAACATAACAGACATGGAACACTTCTGGAGCAACATATGGTCAAACCCGGAACAACATAACAGACATGCACAGTGAATACAAGCAGAAACAGACACATACAAGATGATACCACAAATGCCTGAAGTGATAATTTTGCAACATGAAGTCACCTGAGCAATTAATTCTACACAGAATTGGAAAGCCCCTGGAAAAGATAAAATAGCAAATTTCTGGCTAAAGAAGTTCACCTCAACCCATTCACATCTAACTAAATTATTTAACAGTTACATTGCAGACCCATACACAGTCCCTGATACACTTACACAAGGAATAACTTATCTGAAACCTAAAGATCAAGCAGACACAGCAAACCCAGCAAAATACTGCCCTGTAACATGCCTACCAATAATATACAAAATATTAACTTCAGTCATTACACAGAAATTAATGACACATACAACACAGAACAAAAAGGCTGCTGCAAAGGATCACGAGGATACAAAGAGCAACTGATAATAGATGCAGGGGTGACATATCAAGCTAAAACTAAACAAAGATCACTACACTACGCATACATTGATTATCAAAAAGCTTTTGATAGTGTACCCCACTCATGGTTACTACAGATATTGGAAATATACAAAGTAGATCCTAAATTGATACAGTTCCTAAACATACTAATGAAACATTGGAAAACCACACTTAATATCCAAACAAATTCAAATAATATCACATCACAGCCAATACAGATTAAGCGTGGAATATACCAAAGAGACTCATTAAGTCCTTTCTGGTTCTGTCTTGCTCTGAACCCACTATCCAACATGCTAAATAATACAAATTATGGATATAATATGACTGGAACATACCAACACAAAATCACACATTTGCTATACAAGGATGATCTAAAACTACTGGCAGCAACAAATCAACAACTCAACCAATTACTAAAGATAACAAAGTACTCAGCAATGATATAAATATGGCTTTCGAAACAGACAAATTTAAGAAAAATAGCATAGTTAAGCGAAAACACACTAAACAAGAAACTTATTGGATAACCACAGCGACTGCATAGAAGCGATGGAAAAAACAGATGCCTATAAATATCTAGGATACAGGCAAAAAACAGGAATAGATAATACAAATATTAAAGAAAAACTAAAAGAAAAAATAGACAAAGACTAACAAAAATACTGAAAACAGAATTGACAGCAAGAAACAAGACAAAAGCTATAA
Organism: Schistocerca gregaria; assembly: GCF_023897955.1. Classification (NCBI taxonomy): domain Eukaryota; kingdom Metazoa; phylum Arthropoda; class Insecta; order Orthoptera; family Acrididae; genus Schistocerca; species Schistocerca gregaria. The sequence continues at coordinate 339,985,087 of NC_064922.1, read as the reverse complement.
ATACTTATGCTATACCAATGCTGACCTATTCATTTGAAGTAGTGAGATGGAGTAACACAGACATAGAAGCACTCAATAACTTACAAGATCACAATGCCACAAATATAGAATACATCACATACATTCTGCAACAGAAAGATTCACATTAAGCAGAAAGGAAGGAGGAAGGGGATTTATCGACACAAAAACCTAAATTATTGACAGGTAGACAATTTAAGAAAATTCTTTATAGAATGAGCAGAAACTAGCAAAATACACAAAGCGATCACGCATATAAATACATCGGCTACACCATTGCAATTTCATAACCATTTCTACAACTCTTAGATTACATAACACCAACAGATACAAAGAAAGTAAACTGGAAAAAGAAAACACTACATGGCAAGCACCCGTATCATCTAACACAGCCACACATTGATCAAGACGCATCCAACACATGGCTAAGAAAAGGCAATATATACAGTGAGACGGAAGGATTCATGATTGCAATACAGGATCAAACAATGAACACCAGATATTACAGCAAGCATATTATTAAAGATCCCAATACCACAACAGATAAATGCAGACTTTGCTAACAAGAAATAGAAACAGTAGATCACATCACAAGCAGATGTACAATACTAGAAAATATAGAATACACCAGAAGACATGACAATGTAGCAAAAATAATACACCAACAACTTGCCATACAACATAAAATAATAAAACAACACGTTCCCACATACAAGTATGCACCACAAAATGTACTGGAGAATGATGAATACAAATTATACTGGAACAGAACCATTATAACAGATAAAACAACACCACATAACAAACCTGACACCATACTCACCAATAAAAAGAAGAAATAAACACAACTAATTGAAATATCCATATCCAATACAACAAATATACAAAAGAAAACAGGAGAAAAATTGAAAAGTACAGCCAACTGGCTGACGATGTCAAGGACAAGTGGCATCAGGATAAAGTTGACATTATACCAATTATACTATCAACTACAGGAGTCATACCGCACAATACACACCAGTACGTCAATGAAATACAGCTTCATCCAAACGTATATATACAACTACGGAAATCTGTAATTATTGATACATGTTCAATTTCCTGAAAGTTCCTAAAAGCAATGTAACATATACTGTACAGTTAAAAGGAAGTCACACTTGATCAAGGTCCGCATCACTTTCCATTTTTAACCAGACATAATGTCTGAGAAAGGAAAGAAATAATAATAATAATAATAATAATAATAATAATAATAATAATAATGAAATGATAATAATAATAATAAAAAAAGAGAGGGACGGAAGTGTTAAAGGAGATTACGTCCAGGAGGGTGTCAGGTTGCAACGATGTGTTGGAGGGCAAGTTCCCATCTCCACAGTTCAGGGAAATTATTATCAAGTGGAAGAAACCAATTAGCCCATGTGGTGTAGCAAGCACTGAGGTCACTCAGATCTTGCTGTATAGCACGTTTAGCAACTGGGTAATGGCATCCTCAACGTGGACTGGTCTCAATCTTCCCCTGAACTCTGGGGATGGAAACAACTCTTCCATGCATTCAGGCATACTCCTGGTCTTAATATTTGTTAACACACCCCCCCTCCCCTCTCCCACTCATATAATGTTCACCGTGTCCTCCTCATATCGTATCGGAGCTGGAGCTGGCACAATGCTTACTATTGTACTATCTCTGATCTACTCCCTTTGATCCCCCACACCCTCATTTACACTTACCTTCACTACAGATAAGTCTCTCTCATTCTGAGATTCGAGTGACCTGCCCTTCCTTTTTTCATACTGATAAATACATTTTACAGTAACTGGAACTTAGTCATATCTTATTGCCATCTTTCTTAAATTCACTTTGTGGACCATGTTTTGAACTTAATTAAAATGTATTATTATTTATATATTTAAGCAAAAACACAACAAGCTACAACTAGTACAAGTTAATGTGAAACATACATACTGATTTTGAAAGACAGGCAACAATATAATTAAAAACTACTATTTTCTTCTGCACACCTTCTGAAGAACTTAGACACATCTTACCACTATGTAACAATAGAGTCACACTGAAAAGTGTGTGTGTGTGTGTGTGTGTGTGTGTGTGTGTGTGTGTGTGTGTGTGTGTGTGTGGGAGAGAGAGTTTTAGCATGACTACAGTTAACAAGGAGTCCAAACCACTTGCCATTTTTCACACAGATAGTGTGTTATTAGATGTGAAAGAAATAATAAGCGAGGGAAAAAAAAGTCCTAGGACCAACTGGAGATACAACATTGGACTTCTGGACTTTGAGTCTGGCACTTACACGATGAGTCACCAACATCAACACTAAGCAACATTAATTCATAGTTTCTTATTTTCTTGAGGGGAATTTGCCATATACAAATCAATATCAGACTGCTGCTTCACTGTAATCAAAAAGGTAATGAAATAATTAGAAAATAATCAGTTTTACTAACCCAACAAAAATTTCAGTTTCTGAGCTGTCAGCATGACTATTGTTACTTCTTTCTGCACATGCAGTACAGGCAGGCAGTTCTAATTCAGTCCCTTTATCTGACACCTGTGATGTAATGTTCACTAGCTGTAACAGTTGTCTCATTGACTTCTCTGAATCACTGTCATTTATGTATGCACTTGGAGCATCTGTTTCAAGTAGTTGAATTGCTGTATTTGGAGGGCTCTCTGTTTCTTGTGGGGAGACATTAACTTCTTTTGAAGACTCAGCTGCCTTCTTCGAAAAGTCTGTTTCGAGATGTTGCAAGGCTTTATTTGAAGGACACGCTCTTTCTTCTGAGGAGACATTTGCTTCTCTTAGAGTGTCACCTGAACCTGCCTTCTCTGAGGATTCACCTGTTATTTCTGGATGACTGGATTCTGAGGAGACATTTGCTTCTCTTAGAGTATCACCTGCCTTTGCCTTCTCTGAGAAGTCACCTGTTATTTCTGGATGATTATTTTCTTCCAAAAAACCTTGTCCAGTCGTCAGGGGATCTTTTTCTTTTATTAGACAGCTGTTCCCTGCCTGTGGCAACTGCCCATCATTTTCTCCTAGTTCGCTTTCTCTATGAAGATTTCCATCTTGAACACAGGTTTCCTTCTGTATTAATTCTGCATCCTTTTCTGGCACAGAAACACCCAAGCCACTGTCAGCAATAGCCTTTCGACGTCTCTTCTTTTTGGGTGCCATTCAGATAATACCTGTAACAATATCAAACAATGGGAAGTTCAGGACGGAATAACACAATATGAAAAGGATAGATTGCTACTCATCATATGGAGGAGGCATTGAGCCATAGACAGGCACAGGGAAAAAGATTGCTACACATTTAAGGTTTTGGACAAAAAAGCCCTTGTTCTAAAATAACGCAAGTCTGGTCTGGCTCTGGTGTTGGTGAAGTTATAACTCTGTTACTAACACAGCTGCAACACTCAGCATATCCTTCAATATGGTGCATGACTGCAGCAACATGACAACTATCAGATGACTGTTGGATGACTAATAGTAACTGGTGATTGATGGCAACTGTAAGCAATCGGTGACTGGCCAACTCATGTTACATCCACGGTTGGCGGATGAATCTCTATTTGCGAACTATTTGTCTGTCAGGCAGAATCAGGATGTAGGCCCCGTTGTCAGTGCCCTCTATGGTGTCAAAGCTTAACTTAGGTGTATGGATGGGATTATCTGCATGAGTTACAGCAGAAGCATAACATGGTTCCCTGTTAAGCACATCCTCTGCGGTGATTAACCACTGGACACATAAGCAAGCATTTCAGGGTAAACATTACGTAATATTTCACGAACAGTTCTATACAAAATCATGGAACAAGAGCCTGTTAAGACAGACTTCTTGCACTTATTGAGGAAAAAACAAACAAAAAACTCAAAGCAGCATTTTCTCCCAGAGAATAAAACTGTAAAATAAACTGCCAAAACAGGTGAAAAAATTACTAAAAGAAATCTCTTAACAGGCAGCAGCTACAACATTCTTCATAAATAATGCATACTACACAATTAAAAATTACTTACAAGGCTCAGAGTATGGATTAATAATAAAAGGAGCCAACTACAACACCCTGTCACATTACAGTACATGAACACAATGTAATGCTCCAGGAAGAAAACCATGTGGCAAGCTCTATAGCACAAGTCAGTAAGATCTTGTCATTCTCAACCTCTCTCTCATCAAGGGGGGATGCTAAATCTGTTTTTCAAGTGGACTGAGGGGAGGATATGAAGATGTTGACAGCACTGTATGTTTACAAACCTGGTGTCAGTTTTCTGAAGGAGCATACCAGCAGGTTAATGGTTTAAGAATCATCAGTGGGCACCCTAAATGTGCAGTTAGGAGTAGTTATTGTGGTGTTTAGTCCAAAGACTGGTTAATGCAGTTCTCCACACTACTCTATCCTGTGCAAGCCTCTTCACTCTGAATAACTGTGGTAAACCTCGTACAATAGCTACTGTAGGCCAACCATTACCATGATCGAAAGTGTCGTTAATATCAACGCTAAAATTAATTCTACATCCAACAAACACACAAGGTCCATCCACAAGAGCAGTAGCGGCAACAGATTTAACTGGAATGCGATTCTTCTTATCACCAGCTGTTGTAGCGAACTCAATATTTTCGATCGTTTTATACACTGTCGACCGCTTACGACGAATGTATCTCCTTCGTGGCATGTTGGCGGCGTTCAATGCAGTTGCCTGTGCAGTAGCAGCAACCCTGTCTGGTTTCTGTACAATTTGTAAATAACCTTTTGCTCCCTTTATTTTACCTCCGCTACCTTTACATATTTAAAGATTGTATTCCATTCAATATTGTCAAAAACTTTCTTCAAATCTACAAATGCTATAAATGTAGGTTTGCTTTCCTTAGCCTATCTTCTACGATAAGCCATAGAGTCACTATTGCCTTGTGTGTTCCAATATTTCTCAGGGACCCAAATTGATCTTCCCTGAGGTCGGCTTTTACCATTTTTTCCATTCTATTGTAAATAATTCATGTCAGTATTTAGCAACAATTATTTATTAAACTGATAGGGGTAGTGTCTGTGACTAGTAATCGAGAAGTCCTCGGTGGCGGCTTCTAACCTCACTACTGCTTAAATTTTGAATAAAAATCATCAGCAATTGTGGCCAAAGACTTCTGGCATAAGAAGTCACCCTCATTCTGCACATGGCCTTGTCAAAGAGGGCATAGGAGCAGACAGAGGTTAAGGGCACTTTTTGTACTTAGGGTGCAAAACTGTTCCTAAGGGATGAAGAATCAGTAATGATCAATGACATGAGGATGCAGAAGGCAATGGAAACCACTACATTAAAACACACAACATATATCCACAGGACATATGGCCTATAACTGAAAAAGTATCATGATGATCACTCCATTGGCGAAAGATTCCGGACTCCCCAATTCGATCTCTGGGAGGGGGCTGCCAAGCGGGAAGTGAACATTTGAGAGAGAGAGAGAGAGAGAGAGAGAGAGAGAGAGAGAAAGTTCTACACGTCAAGGTGTGGAATGCCAGAAGTTTGAAAATGGTAGGAAAGCTAAAAAATCTGGAAAGGGAAATACTAAGGCTTAATCTAGATATAGTGGATGTCATCAAAGTGAAATGGAAAGAAGACAGGGATTTCCGTGTAATACTAGCAGCTGCAGAAAATGGTATATTGGGAGAAGGGTTAGTTATGAATAGGATGGTAGGACAGAAAGAGTGTGACTGTGAATTTCATGATAGGAGTTTTCTCATTGGAATCGACAGCAAACTAATATTGACAACGATAGTACACGTATACATGCCAATGATGTAAGCAGAAGATGAAGAGATAGAGAAAGTATATGAGGATAATGAACAAGTAATTCAATACATAAATTGGGAAATTGGAATGCAACTGTAGGGAAAGGAGTAGAAAAAAAGAATACAAGAGAATATGAGCTCGGTAATAGGAATGAGAAAGGAGAAAAACTGAGTTCTGCAATAAATTTCAGCTAGTAATAGCAAATTCTCTCTTCAAGAACCACAAGAGGAGAAAGACTTATCCCTAGAAAAGGGCGGGAAATATGGATAGATTCCAGTCAGGTTACATTAAGGTCAGGCAGAAATTCCAAAATAAGATATTGGATTGTAAGGTGTACACAGGTGCAGATATAGACACAGACCTCAATTTAGTAATGATGAAAAGTAGGCTGAAGTTTAAGAGACTAGTCAGGAAGAACCAATGCACAAGCAAGTGGGATAGAGAGGTACTGAGGAATGAAGAAATATGCCTGAAATTCTCAGAGGCTACAAATACTGCGATAATGAATAACTCAGTAGGCAGTTCAGTTGAAGAGGAATTGACATCTCAATAGGGCAAACACAGAAGTTGGCAAGAAAAACTTAGGTAGAAAGGTAATTGTGAAGAAACCAAGAGTAACAGAAGAAATACTTCAGTTGAGTGATGAAAGAAGGAAGTACAAAAATGTGAAGGGAAATTCAGCAACACAAAAATATGAGTTACTTAGGAATGAAATGATTAGGAAATGCAGGGAAGCTAAGGCGAAATGGCTGTATGAAAAATGTGAAAAAATAAAAAAAGAAACAATTGTCAGAAGGATTGGCTCAGCATATAGAAAAGTGAAAATAACCTCCAATAAAATTAAAAGCAGGGCCATAACATTAAGAGTGCAATGGGAATTCCAATGTTAAATGCAGAGGAGAGAGCTGATAGGTGGAAAGAGTACACTGAAGGCCTTTATCTGGGGAAGAACTTGTCTGATGATATGGTAGAAAAGAAACAGGAGTCAGTAAGGTATCCGGTATTAGAATCAGAATTTAAGAGAGCTTTGAATGACTTTAGATCAAAAAAAGGCAGAAGGACCAGATAACATTCCATCAAATTATGGGGGAAGTGGGAACAAAATGACTATTCACACTGTCGTGTAGAATTTATGAGACTGGCGACATACCACCAGACTTTAGGAAGAAACATCATCCACACAATTCTGAAGATAGTGAGAATCATTGCACAATCAGCTTAACAGCTCATGCATCCAAGTTGCTGACAAGAATAATATACAGAAGAATGGAAAAAGATGTTGGGAATGCTAATGGAAGCAAGACTGAGGAAAAATCGAGCCATGTTCATTTGATTTGTTGACCTGGAAAATATGTTCAATGATGTAAAATGGTACAAGATGTTCAAATGTCTTAGAAAAATAAAGGTAAGCTTATAAGGTACCCTTTATTTACAGATAAGAACGCATTTTACTTTATTTCACAAACATAAAGTGAATGTATAAGCACTGCAATATGTATGGAGAAAGGAGCAAGCAGTAGGTTCCCACACAGGCTAGCAGAGATGGTTGGCAATCTGGCACTTTCAGAGCCAGCGGGATAGGTGCCAATGCAGAAATCGCTCATGATGTCATCAAAGAAATACATTGGGAATGTACATTTATTCTGGTGCAAATGAAGTGATTGTTATTAATATTCGCTAAAAAAATGTTGTTGAGAGGATGCCTTTCGATCTAGTCATGCGGTAGACCATGCTCTCACACTGTTAATAGTTAGCTTATAATCAGTGTGAACAAGTCCATTTTATGGTTTTCTTAAATAAATGTACCATAAGGGTACCCTGTGTAAAAATTATTTGCACAAAAACCCTATTCCTGTTTCACTGCATAAAAAATAAACAGTAGTATTGCACTTTTAGAATATGATGGCACTGCTACGGCTTTGCAAGGGGACATAAAACTAAGAGTGTACCTCCACATAACAGGTAGGAAAAATTCCTACATGGCGGCTCACTAAGTCAGTTCAAGGATGGACTGGCTTAATTTATTGCAAAACTCAGGCGGGAAAATGTGGCCAGTTATACCGTTAACCTTTATACCACCATCTATCAACTCACAGGCTAATCAGACACATTTCTTTGGGTTTAGAAACAGAAGAGAGCTCAAGCACTTGAATTGTGGTACACAGAAGAATGTTGAAAATTAGGTGAACTGATAACATAAGGGATGAGGAGGTCCTCCACAGAGTTAATGAGGAAAGGACAATGGGAAACAGTAACAAGGAGGAGGAACAGGATGATACGGCATATGTTAAGACAAAATGAAATAACTTCCGAGGTACTATGGGGGCTGCAGAGGGTAAAAACTGTGAGGAAGACATAGATAGGAATACATTCAGCAAATAATTGAGGATGGCAATTGCTACTCTGTGATGAAAAAGTTGGCACAGGAGAGGAATTCATGGTAGGCTGCATCAAATCAGCCAGAAGACCAATAACTCAAAAAAATCGGTGGTATTCACACCTGTCAGCACCTGCCTTCTTTGGAATTGGAATTGTTACATTCTTCATGAAGTCTGAGGGTATTTCCCCTACATATCTTGCACGCCAAGTGGAATAGTTTGGTCATGGCTGCCTTTCTAAGGATATCAGAGATTCTGAGGGAATGTAGTCTATTCCAGAAGCCTTGTTTCAGTTTGGGTCTTTCAGTGCTCTGTCAAATTCTTCCCGCAATGTACGTTATTTTCATCTACTTCCTCTTCTCTTTCTATAATACTGCCTTCAAGTTCATTTTCCTTATACAGCCCTCCTCCTATGAATTCCTCTCACCTGTCCTTTCTTTGCTTAGTACTGGTTTTCATTCTGAGCTCTTGATATTCGCACAGCTGCTTCTCTTTCTACAGAGGCGTCTTTACTCTTCCTGTAGGCAGTATCTTTATTTTGCCAAGTTATACATGCTTCTATAGATGTACTTTTGTCCTCTACGCAGTCTTGCTTAGCCATTTTGCACTTCCTATTAATTTCAATGTTTAGACATTTACATTCTCTTTTTCCTGCGCCATTTGCTGCATTTTTATATTTTCACCTTTTATGATTTACGTTCAATATCTCCTGTGATCATCCAGGGAGTTTTACTATAGTTATCTGGTGTAAATCAAAGAATTCTGCACAACATTGAGCAGCCAAATGAAGCAGTGAGGTTGTTAAGCCTCTGACGTCGTATTTGGGAGAATAGAGATTGCTCTGTCTGGCCACACCAGTTTATGCTTTCTGTGGTTTTCCTACATAACTTTAAGCAAACACCAGGATGAATTCCTCATCAAGGCCACAATTGACCACCCGTCCTATATTCATAAAAGCATACTTATACACTGAAGTACTGTAGAAAATGGTATAGGCATGCGTATTCAAATAAACAGATATGTAAACAGGCAGAATATCGCACTGCAGTCGGCAATGCCTATATGACAAAAAGTGTCTGGCTCAGTTGTTAAATTGTTTACTGCTGTTACAATGGCAGGTTATCAAGATTTAAGTGAGTCTGAACATGGTGTTATAGTCAGCACACAAGCGATGGAACACAGCATCTCCGAGGTAGCGATGTCGTGGGGAATTGCCCGTTCTACCATTTCACAAGGGTACTGTGAATATCAGGAGCCCGGTAAAACATCAAATCTCAGACATCACTGAGGCCAGAAAAAAGACAGGACCAACCATGACTGAAGCGAATCATTCAACGTGACAGAAGGGCAACCTATCCGCAAATGGCTGAAGATTTCAATGCCAGGCCATCATCGTTATGGGCTTTTAGAGCCGGAGGCCTACTTGTGTACCCTTGATGATTGCGTGACACGAAGCTTTACGCCTCGCCTGGGCCCACCAACACCGACACTGGACTGGAAACATGTTGCTGGTCAAGACGAGTCTCGTTTTAAATTGTATTGAGTGGATGGACGTGTATGGGTATGAAGACAATACCATGAATCCATGGAACCTGCACATCAGCAGGACACTGTTCTAGCTGGTGAAGGTTCTGCAATGATGTGGGACATGTGCATTTGGAGTGAAACGGGAACACTGATATATCTAGATATGACTCTGACAGCTGACATGTACATAAGCATCCTGTCTTATCACCTGCATCCATTCATGTCCATTGCGGATTCTAATGGACTTGGGCAATTCCAGCAGGAAAATGCAACACCACACAAGTCCTGAATTGCTACAGAATGGCTCCAGGAACACTCTTCCCCGACATGAACATTATTGAGCATATCTGTGATGCCTTGCAATGTGCTGTTCATAAGAGGTCTCCACCCTGTTACACACTTATGGATTTATGCACAGCCCTGCACGATTCATGCTGCCAATTCCCTCCAGCACTATATCAGATATTAGTTGAGTCTATGCCACATCATGTTGCGGCACTTCCACATGCTCGTGAGGCAGGTGTACCACTTTCTTTGGTTCTTCAGTGGATGTTCTGTGTGTATGTGCGTTTTTGAACTATTTGGTTTCATTGTATTACAATGACAAATCCTATGTCATTGTACAATGATCCCTGGCTGAGTAAATAAATATCTCAGTAATGGAGTTAAAAGTAAATCTGCAAACTCAGAGCAGATCAGTAAAAGTGCTCTGTAACATCAATCATGAACAAGACAGTGTGTCTTTTATCCAGTGTTCTGCCTATAAACATGCTTCTGAGGGTCATTTCAAACTTAGGTAGTCTGAGCACATTACAGCAAGAAGTGTTCACAACAAAGGTAGTTCCCATCAAATTTGTGTACACTACAGTGAAGTCATTCAAACATTTAACCACTTTTGTGACAGGCACACTTTATAGGAGCAGCCTTGCAGTGGGTGCCCATGGTTAGCAATACTAACTGAAGACATTACCTACAAATTATGGCTCACAGATACCAAAGTAGAATGCAGCGAAAATGTGTACTGCCTGCTAGGAGACAATTAGGATAGCTGTGTTACTCCAGACAATTTGCAACCAACTCAACATGTTCAATACGGCTTCTAGGCATCCATTACGAATAACAGTATGAAACCCTCAGCACTATAGTGTGTGAGAGAACAGCTGAAATGGAACCTGAGTCCGTATCAGGTTCTTTTCTTGATGAGTGCAGGACATATTTGCATTTGACCACCATCAAAGGTTGTGGAGGCAGCCAAAAACCAATGTCTGTTGTGGACATGCAGCCCCACACGTTCAGTACGTAGGTGGATCAGTCACGTTTTGGGACAGTATGTCTAATGCCTCCTGATCATTATTGAGAGTAATTCGAAGATCAATGACAGCATTGGTAATAAATGATATACTATGGTAATTCATAACCACATCCATGCCTATATTCCTCACTTAATACTGGTTCTTAAAGCTCTGTAACTAAGCTATTTGGGGTAGCTAGCATGTATCTTCAAGTGTCTACTACTTCAGGTTTATCCCGTTAGCTCTATTTGGTATGGATTCCACACTAATGAGTAATACTGCACGATGTGATGTGTGAGTGTTCTTTAAGCGATCTTCTTTGTAGACTTATTGCATTTTACCAGTATCCCAGCTATCAATTGGAGTATCTGACCTGTTTCATCTATAACTGAACCTATGTAAACATTTCATTTCATTTTTTACAAAGTTTTAAATGTAGGTATTTGTATGAGTTGACTGATTCCAACTGTAAGCCACTGGTATTGTTATCAGAGGGTATTATGCTTCTGGGTTTTGTGAAGAGCATAACTTTACATTTCTGAAGCTAATCTTTGTACCATTTTGAAATCTTATTAAGGTCTGACTGAGTATCTATGAAGCTTTCTTTTTCAGATAGTACTTCAATATAGATAACTGCATCATTGGCAAAAAGTCTGACATTATCATGCATATTATCTGCAGAGTCATTAATATACACCATGAGTTACAAGTTTCCCGATTCACTTTCATATGGCACATCTGTAGATACATCATTTGATGATCCTTAATACAATGTAACTTGCTGTGTCTTCCCTGTGTTCCTGCAGAACGCTTCACAGACATATGCGCGAACAGTACCATCAAATCAGAGAACTTGAAAGAGGGTGCATTATTGGCTCATGAGTTTTCTTCAATACCCCACGACTTTCAGTAATAACTGTTGGTGTGCTACTGAATCAAATGCTTTTTGGAAGTCAACAAATACTGCATCTATTTGTTTGTCTTGATCCATGGTTTTTCAGTAGGTCATATGAGAACAAGCCAAGTTGGATTTTGCATGAGCAATGTTTTTGCAATTGGTGGTGGTTGGTGTGGAGGAGGTCACTGGGTTTGAACTACCTCTTTACGTTTGAGCTCTGGATATGTTCTAAGAGGCTACATCTAAAGGATGTCAATGATACTAGACAGTAGTTTTATGGACTTCCAAAAAGCATTTGTCATAGGTACCCCACTGCACTTTGTTAAAGCAGGTACGAGAATATGGAATAGGTTCACAGATATGTGAGTGGTTCGAAGACTTCTTAAGTTATGAAACTCAGTATGTTGGCCTTGATGGCGAGTGCTCATCACAGACAAGGGCATCGTCAGGAGTGTCCCAGGGAAGTGTGATAGAACCACTATCATTCTCTATATACGCTCATGTTCAGGAAAAACAGAATGCCTTGAACAACTAGAGGTAGGACATTCATATTCACGCAAAAATGTACATTTTTGTTTCTGCAGAAATGATTAGCACTTGAACTGTGTCGGTCCGCAGGTTCAGAGTTGACGTCAATATCCCAGTTCAATGCCACCTACCAGTAAAATGTGCCTGTGGCTCTCGTTGCCACTATAAACTGAAGGTAATGGATCAGTGTGACTTGAGCAGACATACAGAATGCTTCACAGATGTATACGTGAACAGTACCGCCAAATAAGTGAACTTGAAAGAGGGTGCATTATTGGCATGAGAGAATGTGATGCTTCCAACCGGGAAATTGGTGCTAATGTGGGACGAAGTGTTTCAGCAGTGCAACTGATGTTGCAGAATGATTCATGGAAGGTCTTAGAACAAGGCGAGATGGGTCAGGTCACATCAGACAGACACACCCCCCCCCCCCCCCCCCCCGCCCGAGAAAACTTACATCTCATATGAATGCCATTGGAGGACAGATTAGCGTCATCCTCCGCTCTGGTGCAGTAGTGGAACAGTGTAGCACATTGTACACTATCAGGCATGCCAGTCCATCAACATTTATTACAGCATGGGTTATGTGCATGTCATCCATTTCTCTGCCAACTTTTGATGAATGTGCAGAAACATGCTAGATGACAATGAAGTATGGAATGACATCACTGTAGCCAGGAATGACATCAGATAGTGTTTTCAGATGAATCCAGGATCTGTATGAAAATTATGGAGGCAGTTTGGTTCACCACTGACTGGAGGGGGGGGGGGGGGGAGCATCACAGTGACTGCATTTGCACAAGACATACAATGCCAACTCAGGACCTTATGATGTGAGGTGCCATTAGGTACAACCGTGCTATTGGGTACAACCACAAATCACAGTTGGTGTGTGTTCTGGGCACTGTGACCAGTTTGACCTATGTGAATGACCTGTAGCCATATCCTTACTGCAAAACACCCCATATGCCATTTTGCAGCAAGACAATGCACGGTCACATGTTACAAGAATGTGGGCTTTATTGGTGTTACAGGATGTCTGCCTTTTGTCCTGGGCCACCAAATCACCAAGCTTGACATCAATTAAAATTGTGTGGGATATAGTGAAAAGGAAGGTGCAGTGGTGTGACTCAGTGCCAACCACCTCAGGTGAATTTTGGAACCTGGTGAATGAAGCATAGATGGCTATAATACAGGACGCCATTTGTGCCTTATATGCGCCAATGCCATTACACATGGAACAAGTTATCAGGGCATGCTGAACTGGGGTGACTAAAATGCTAATTATTTCTGCAGAACATAATAATGTACATGTCCTGTCAATATGAGTGTCCTATCTCTAGTAGTTTGAGGTGTTCTGTTTTTTTTTCTGAAAATGAATGAACACAAATGATTTTGCAGCAAAACGGACATAAATGTTAATTAAAAGTAACAGCAGAACTATGGAGCACATCAAAAGCATAACTGCGAGTAACTGACACATGTTGCTTACACAGGAAATTTGGTAGAGTGACAGAACTTACCAAAGTCCCAGGTTCAAACGCCAATGACAACAAATTTTTACTGTATTATATGTCAAAGTGTTAAATGGGACAACATGTTTATGGCATGTAAAAGGGCTGTTTGGAGTTTACAGCAATGTTCTTTCCAAGTGGAAACCTATTGAGAACATTTGTAGTTGCACAGAATATATAATCATAACAGAAAAATAAAGAAACAACTGCATCACACTTGTGGAAGTAATAATGATAAACAAAATAATAAGATCAGTAATAAGTACATAACATTCAACTAATGAAAGGAAAGCAGACTGCCAAAAGAACACCGCTACAAATTCTGAAAAGTCCTTTTACATGTCAGGAATTTGTTCTCCCATATACTAGTGTCACGCATAAACAGTTAAAAAAATTGTCATCAGTGGGATTTGAACACAGGACCTATGGTATGATAACCATATGCTCTACCTTCTCACCCACGTGAGATCTACTATATAATCACTCACAGATAGGTTTTTCCTGTGCTCCGTGGCTCTGGTGGTACTTTAAATTACCATTTACACAAGTTCTACTCAACAATAGCAAACAACATGAACTAAATCGGTGTTTTTGTTCATACTATATCGACATACAACATTTGGTACCGATCTGAGTGTCTGACATCTGAAGGTTTGTGTGAGAGTCAAAAATTCTTATAGAATCCAACAGCATTACAATCTGGTTCTGGAGCCTTGTTCAGCTTTAGTGATTTCAATTATTTCTCAACACTGCTGACACTGATATCTAGAGTACTCACCTTTAAAGTCATGTTAGAATTAAATTGGAGCAGCACTGGATTTTCCTTTCTAAAGGAGCATGTTAAAGCAGAGTTCAGCATTTTGGCTTTTGCTTCCCTATCCGCAATTTTAGTTCCTGTGTTATTCATTAGTGTACACACATTAACTTCAGTTCGAACGACAGCCTTTACAGAGGCCAGAATTTCTTTAGGTTTTATGAGAGATATATTGATTATAACACACTAATGAAGGTAATCATTGTAAGCTTCTTGCACTGCTCTTTTCATCACGAAACACATTTCATTCAGCATCTCTCTACCTATATTCCCATGCTTCATACTTTATTTTATGCCTACTATGCAGAAGTTGCTTTTCTTCAGATGTTTCTTTATGGACACTGTATACTATTCCCATTTAGAACTGCTCTGCTAGGTACATACCTAAGCAGTGATTGGACAACTATTCTTCTAAACTTGAGGCACATTTCTTCTGTGTCTTCCAGTCTAGAACTGAATATTTTAAGTTCATTTGTATCTAATTTACTGGTAATGTAGATTTTTATACTTGTTTTAGTTGCACTTTGTGTTTTGATAAGCACCGATGCTAGAAATATGAATCTCATAGCTACTGTCGCCTATTACAAGGAAGACATCCACAAAAAGGTCAGGTCTATTTGATGCCTATTGATATAATATATTTCCATAGTGAGTGGGTTTCTGAACTGTGTAGTGGGTTTCTGAACTATGTATTCTATGTGGTTTACAGAAAAAGCATTCAGTATTAATATGATGTTCTGCTGTGCATAACACATCAGTTAAAATACCTTTAGACTTTCCTTTCTGACAATGGAAGCTAAACTTTCTTATTTAACAGGCTATTTACACTTACGTGAAAAACATCAAAATGTATTTTTACAGCATGCCTTAATTGCCATGATTTGTAGAAATATCAGAACATTTTATTATGGTGAACGAGATATTTACAAGGGACTAAATCACTTTAAAAGTGGATGTGTACCTGTTGCGATGTAGATCGTTCAGGTAGGCCATCTATGTCAAAAAAAGACAGGGCCATTGAGACAGCTGCATAAATATTTTGTATTGTGAGAACTGATGTTAGTACCGGGTTCACTACATATAGACAAAACAGAAGTCAAATAGGATACAGTTACAGGAAGAAATAACATCATCAAGCAACTGTACAGTCTATGTGGGTTTCAGGAAGACACAGCACTTAGTAAGTAACCACGTACGGAGTTACTAAAGCAAATATCACCAATGTGTTATCTTCAGTTGAAGGTGTCTGATGGAACCCTACAGTGAGAGTAGATTGTAGGATTGTGAGTTGGTGTCCACTAAGAGAAGAATTCTACTAAGATGACTGGCTAAACTATGTTTGGTTGTCCTCTTCTTGAGTGTTCATGTGCAGTATGGCACACGTATCAGTGATGACTGATCAGGGACCTTGAAAAAGTCCAAAGAAGGGGAACTCGTTCTATATTGTTGTGAAATAGGAGAGAAAGTGTCACAAATATGTCAAGTGAGATGGTGTGGTAATCACGAAAACAAAGGCGTTTTCCATTGCTGCAAGATTACAATCGCTAACTTCCTCCCCTGAATTCCAAATCATTTTGTTGATTTCCACCTACACAGGGAGAAATGACTATTGTGAGAAAATAAGAGAAGTCAGAGATTGCATGGAAAGAGTTAAGTGTTCATATCTCCCATGTGCTACCTGAGAGTGGAATGGCCATAAGTGGTTGTATGAACCATCTGTCAAACACATATGTGTGAAATGCAGAGTAACCATGTAAACTACATGTTTAGAAACTATTCTATGGAGTAGAAAGAGTTGTCAAGTAAATATATGATTTTGATCTGTGTTTGAAATCATCTATAAAATTTTCTATACAAGTGGATACAGAATCAAAGATTTTTATGGTTGAGAACCTCATCTTCCTGTGCTGCAATAGGGCTGAGTGATGGACAGTGTAGATCATTCCTCCTCCTAGTATTATATTTACTTATGTTACTGTAGTTTTCAAACTATGTGACTGATTGATGACAGTGAAAACTCATAAGGGAATAAATGAATTGTGAGGCTGTTGTCAATATGCTGAACTATTTCAAGAGCTATCTACAAGAGGTTATGGAGTTGACATCACATACTGTCCTTATTACAGGCTTCTGTGCAACAAAAACTATTTTCCTCAATGAGTTACAGCAAAATGCCTTAAGATATTAGTGAATGAAAACAGGACAAAAAAGGCAACTTTCTGACATTTTCATCTCCAAGGTATCTACACCTACATCTAATTCTGCATAACAATGAAATGCATGGCAAAGGGTACATTACATTGTATGAGTTATTTGTGTCTCTTCCTGTCCCAGTCAAATACTGAGTGCAGGAAAATTATTGATTTAATGCTTCTGTGTGTGGTGTAATTAATCTAATCTTGTCCTCATGATCCCTGTGTGAGCAATATGTGGGGGTCTGTAGTATATTTCCAGAATCACCATTTAAAGCTGGTTCTTGAAACTTTGTAATTAGGCTGTCTTGGAGTAGTTTACATTTATCTTCAAGAGTCTGCCAGTTCAGTTCCTTTTTCATCTCTGTGACACTTTCCCACAAGCCAAACAAACACTTTACCATTTGTGCCACCCTTCTCTGTATACATTCAATATCATCTGTTAGCCCTATTTGGTATGGGACATACACACTTGAGCAATATTCTAGAACCAGTCACATGAGTGGTTTGTAAGCAATTTCCTTTGTAGATGGATTGCATTTTCCCACTATTCTACCAATAGACTATAGTCTACCACCTGCTTCACCCACAACTAAGCCTATGTGACTATTCCATTTCATATGCCTACACAATGTTACACCCAAATATGTCGGAACCTAGTAATTCTACAGGTAAAGGATATGATGCAAGGAGCAGACAATGTGTGAACACTTCAGACCGTAACTTTGAGGAAACTGTGAGCAGATGGTTGGAGGAATCAGACAATAGTGACTGTGATGATATTCCTGAAGAAACTGAACCCATTGTGAGTGAGCATTTATTTTGTCACAACAAAGTGCAACAGAAAATTACTCTGATGAAAGTAGTGATCCATGTGATGAGCAACGGAGTACAAATGGGCCAAAGCACCTCCAATCTGAGCTGTTAGAACTCCTCACCATAACACCATCATGAAATTTCCATACACCACATTGACTACAGGAAATCCAAAAGATCCATTTTTATTATGGCATCTCTATTTTGATGACGAAGTTCTCAATCACATCCTACTATGGAGAAATGCTAAAATAGATTGCGTCAGGCAGAAGTATTCTGACAAAAGCAAAGCTGAACTTCAGAACCTGGATTTGGATCAACTTTTGGCTTTTTTAGGACTTCCAATATATTCTTCTGTCTTTAAATCCAACCAAGAAAATGTAAATTATATATTTGTAACTGACGGTTCAGGTCAGGAAATTTTCAAATGTGTCATGTCTAGGAACCATTTCCTAATGGTGTTGAATTGCTTACGGTTTGATGACTTTTGAACTAGAAAAGAGAGTCTCAAAGCTGACAAAATGGCAGCAGTGTCTTTCCTCTTTAGAAAAATTATGGTAAATTCCCAAAAATATTTCAATTTAGGCACATGTGACACTACTAGTTTCCTTCGATGGTAAATGCTCATTTGTGGTCTACATGCCAAAGAAGCCAGCTAAACACGGTTTAAAAATAATGTCCTTGTGTGATGTAAAGACCAGTTACTTTTATAATGTGTATATGTACACTGGAAAAGGCTCTGATGGTGATACTTTGCTGGACAATGACAAGAAACTGATGATAACAATGCAGTCTCTGTTGTGATTGTGTAAACCAATCTATGGCAGTAATTGCTACAGTACTGCTGACAAGTGGTTCAGCTCAATACAGGCTGTAGAAGAGTTAAGGAAAAGAGGATTGACTTTTGTTGGAACTCTAAAAAAAGAATAAGAGAGAGATTCCACAAGCCTTCCAACCTAATAACACAGGCCAGTTGGTTTATCTTTGCACGGTTTTATGCAAGGCACCATCTTGTCTCTTCCATGCATCATAGCCCTAATGAGGATCTGACTTCTCAGAAACCAGAAATAATATCATACTACAATGCCACTAAAGGAGGTGTCGATGAACTGGCCAAAAGTGTTCTATATACTCCTGCAGTCGAAGAGCTCGACATTAGCCGATGTGTTTATTCTACTGTTTATTGGACCTCAGCACAGTAAATGCATATGTTCTTCTGAAGAGTGGATCAGATGAAGCTCCTGTTGACAGAGGTATCTTCCTAAAAGAGCTGGCCCATAGTCTTGTGCTGAAACATATGCTAAAGCGAGCTCAGAACCCACGACTTCCGCAGGCGTTACGACCAATGACTCGCCAGATTTTAGGCTCCGACACTCCAACAGAAGAAGCAGTGGAAGCAGAACTAGGTCCTAGGAATAGGAAAACATGCAGAATCTGCCCAGCCAGCAAGAAAAGGAAGACTTTGTATGTTTGCTACATCTGCAAGAGACCTATGTGCACGCAGTGCTGTTCCCAGTTGTGCAAGCAGTGTTGTGAAAAATTGTGATTTGGAGAGCTCTGATTTTTCATTAGGTATTTTTTCAGGTTACAAACGTTACATTTTTTGTTCCAATGGTTCTTCAAGAAGAAATACAAAATCTTTCAAAGCATTAATTTCGTTATTAGCTTTTGAAAAATATATACATGTATTAGTTTATGAGATGCACAGTAAAAATATCTGAATGCCAGTTTATCAATCATTATTTAATGTTAATGTTTTGCATTTTCATGTTTATTTACATTGTATTAAAGACTCTGCCATATGCAAAACAGAAAATTTCAAAAAGATTCAAATTGTTAACATTACACTCATCTACAATTAAGAGTTCAGACTGACCGCACCACGGTGTTAGTGTCCCATGTTTGCCACTACGTTAGTTAAAAATTAGGAACCCCACCCGTGATGGAAACACAAGCTGGAGAAAAATTGAGTCTGCTATCGGGTGGGGAAATGTAGGGTCCCCCTGAATAAGTCATGCGTGCACTACACTCCGGAAGCGGCTACAAGGGTAGTGGAGTACTTGTGGAGAGCACATGGGGGTTTTTTAGGTTAGAGAATTCCCTCCCTAGGCCCGACAAGACGCCTCCTGAGACACGACAAGGTAGGAGCAGGTAAAATGAAACAGGGAATAACAATATTAATGTGCTAATAGTAAACTGCAGGAGCGTCTATAGAAAGGTCCCAGAACTGCTCTCATTAATAAACGGTCACAACGCCCATATAGTACTAGGGGCAGAAAGTTGGCTGAAACCAGACGTAAACAGTAATGAAATCCTAAACTCAGATTGGAATGTATACTGCAGAGACAGGCTCGACAGTGAAGGGGGAGGCGTATTTATAGCGATAAGAAGTGCAATAGTATCGAAGGAAATTCATGGAGATCTGAATTGTGAAATGATTTGCGTGAAGGTCACAGTTAAAGCATGCTCAGACATGGTAATTGGATGTCTCTATAGCCCCCTGGGCTCAGCAGCTGTTGTGGCTGAGCACCTGAAGAATAATTTGGAAAATATTTCGAGTAGATTTCCCCACCATGTTATAGTTCTGGGTGGAGATTTTAATTTGCCGGATATAGACTGGGAGACTCAAACGTTCATAATGGGTGGCAGGGAAAAATAATCCAGTGAAATTTTTTTAAGTGCTTTATCTGAAAACTACCTTGAGCAGTTAAACAGAGAACCGACTCGTGGCGATAACATATTAGACCTTCTGGTGACAAACAGACCCGAACTATTTGAATCAGTTAATGCAGAACACGGAATCAGCGATCATAAAGCGGTTACTGCATCGATGATTTCAGCCTTAAATAGAAATATTAAAAAAGGTAGGAAGATTTTTCTGTTTAGCAAAAGTGACAAAAAGCAGATTTCAGAGTACTTGATGGCTCAACACAAAAGTTTTGTCTCAAGTAAAGATAGTGTTAAGGATCAGTGGACAAAGTTCAAAACCATCGTACAATATGTGTTAGATAAGTATGTGCCAAGCAAGATCGTAAGAGATGGAAAAGAGCCACCGTGGTGCAACAACCGAGTTAGAAAACTGCTGCGGAAGCGAATGGAATTTCACAGCAAACATAAACATAGCCAAAGCCTTGCAGACAAACAAAAATTACGCTAAGCGAAATGTAGTGAGAGGAGGGCTATGTGAGAGGCGTTCAATGAATTCGAAATTAAAGTTCTATGTACTGACTTGGCAGAAAATCCTAAGAAATTTTGGTCTTATGTCAAAGCTGTAGGTGGATCAAAACAAAATGTTCAGACAGTCTGCGATCAAAATGGTACTGTAACAGAGGATGACAGACTAAAGGCCGAAATACTAAATGTCTTCTTCCAAAGCTGTTTCACAGAGGAAGACTGCACTGTGCTTCCTTCTCTAGATTGTCGCACAGATGACAAAATGGTAGATATCGAAATAGACGACAGAGAGATAGAGAGACAATTAAAATCGCTCAAAAGAGGAAAGGCCACTGGACCTGATGGGATACCAGTTCGATTTTACTCGGAGTACGCCAAGGAACTTGCCCCCCTTCTTGCAGCGGTGTACCGTAGGTCTCTAGAAGAGCGAAGCATTCCAAAGAATTGGTAAAGGGCACAGGTCAACCCCGTTTTCAAGAAGGGATGTCGAACAGATGTGCAGAACTATAGACCTATATCTCTAACGTCGATCAGTTGTATAACTTTGGAAAACGTATTATGTTCAAGTATAATGACTTTTCTGGAGACTAGAAATCTACTCTGTAGGAATCAGCATGGGTTTCAAAAAAGACGGCCGTGTGAAACCCAGCTCGCGCTATTCGTCCACGAGACTCAGAGGGCCATAGACACAGGTTCACAGGTAGATGCCGTGTTTCTTGACTTCCGCAAGGCGTTTGACACAGTTCCCCACAGTTGTTTAAAGAACAAAGTAAGAGCATATGGACTATCAGACCAATTGTGTGATTGGATTGAGGAGTTCCTAGATAAGATAATGCAGCATGTCATTCTCAATGGAGAGAAGTCTTCCGAAGTAAGAGTGATTTCAGGTGTGCCGCAGGGGAGTGTCATAGGACCGTTGCTATTCACAATATACATAAATGACCTTGTGGATGACATCGGAAGTTCACTGAGGCTTTTTGCAGACGATGCTGTGGTGTATCGAGAGGTTGCAACAATGAAAAATTGTACTGAAATGCAGCAGGATCTGCAGCGAATTGACGCATGGTGCAGGGAATGGCAATTGAATCTCAATGTAGACAAGTGTAATGTGCTGCGAATACATAGAAAGATAGATCCCTTATCATTTAGCTACAAAATAGCAGGTCAGCAACTGGAAGCAGTTAATTCCATAAATTATCTGGGAGTAGCCATTAGGAGTGATTTAAAATGGAATGATCATATAAAATTGATCGTTGGTAAAGCGGATGCCAGACTGAGATTCATTGGAAGAGTCCTAAGGAAATGCAGTCCGAAAACAAAGGAAGTAGGTTACAGTACGCTTGTTCGCCCACTGCTTGAATACTGCTCAACAGTGTGGGTTCCGTACCAGATAGGGTTGATAGAAGAGAGAGAGAGAGAAGATCCAACGGAGATCAGCGCGCTTCGTTACAGGATCATTTAGTAATCGCGAAAGCGTTACGGAGATGATAGATAAACTCCAAAGGAAGACTCCGCAGAAGAGACGCGGAATAGCTCGGTACGGGCTTTTGTTAAAGTTTCGAGAACGTACCTTCACTGAAGAGTCAAGCAGTATATTGCTCCTTCCTATGTATATCTCGCGAAGAGACCATGAGGATAAAATCAGGGAGAATAGAGCCCACACAGAAGCATACCAACAATCCTTCTTTCCACGAACAATACGAGACTGGAATAGAAGGGAGAACCGATAGAAGCACTCAGGGTACCCTCCGCCACACGCCGTTAGGTGGCTTGCAGAGTATGGATGTAGATGTAGATTTTAACCCTGGATAACTGATGCCAGTAGGAACCAAAATTACTAATGTTGTGTAGGTCAACAACACACAATTCTTAAACTACGGAAAATTGGTGCCATGCAGTCCAATTGACCGTGGGATTGCTCTGTTGCCAGATGCTCTGGACAATGCGTGACCGTGAATGCTTTGCCTGCTGAAGATTGTGATGTATCCAAGGCGGCCTACACACTTGGTGGTAGTGCACCAGCCTTCCACTCTAGGGGCCTGGTGGCGAATCCACTGGGTTCCCTGCACATCCATTGTAGTTTCATGATAAGACGTACCAGGAACAAACCCATCAACAGCTGTTAGTTCATGTTCAGAAAGTCTTTCACAAATTGTGTCAGCCCTGAAAAGGGCCATTTTTGTAGCTAGGACATTGTTTCCTTTAAGCAGGTGCTTGTATTGGTAATCCTATTATGCAACATAAGCTTGGTAATGTCGAACAGTGTTTTGCCGAACTCTTTCAAAGATTCTTGGCATTGCATGATGTGATTGGTGGCATGTTGAATGCAATCCTTAATTCCCCTTCATTTCTCTGTGGTTCGCATCCGAGTATGTGAACTAGAACCTTGAAGACTCCCCACAGGAAAAAGTCCAGTGGCGTGAGGTCTGGTGATCATGGTGGCCATGTCCTGCGAGCACCTCTGCCAATCACCCAGCCATCGAAGAGTTTATTTAAATATCCACGTACAGCATGACTGTTATGTGCGGGTGCCTCATCATGCTGCAACCAAATGCGTAGCTGTATGTCCAGGGGAACATCTTCCAGCACGCTGGGTAGAGTTTCTTGCAAAAAGTGAATTTAATTTGCCCAGTAAGTCGAGGAGGTAGACAGACCGACCCAATCAGATGATCACCCACAATGCCTGCCCAAACACTGAGTGAAAATCAATCCTTGTGGCCATGGACGTACATGATGTGAGGATGTCCCCTTACCCAATAATGAATGTTTTGACTGTTGTAAAGACTATCCTAATGGAAGGAGCACCTGTCAGTAAACAACACAATGGTGGGGAAGTCAGGATCTCATACAACATGTCGCAGAAACCACCGGCAAAATCCTAGCCAGTGTTCATAGTTCGCCACAGGATTTAGGTCTTGTAAAGGGTAGAAATTAAATGGATGTTGGCCATCATCCCTCAAAACCTCCCAAACTGAATGATAAGTGACCTCCATGTCATATCCAACCACTCGAGAACTTGTCATAGGTGCTTCAGCACTCGAGAACAGTCTCTTCAAATGCAGCATCGTGTCATGTTCAAAGTCCTCCAGCATCACTGATATTTCCCTAATGAGCCTGTTTCGCCAAGACGCTGGCGAATTTCTGTAAATGTTAGTGGGTGTGAGTGGTCTCTCGCTGGGTACCGTTCCTCATACAACTGTCGAGCTTCATGTTCATTACTGTCAGCTAGTCCATAAACAAAAACCATAACTCCTTGTTCTTCAAACAAATACTGTGCCACCATGTTTACTGTATGACTAAATCGCAGGTGACGTGTGTGCTCCAAAGCGAAGCTTACGTGCAAATGCTTCTGATGTGACAATATTATGAGAAGGAAAGTAGCTACTCACTAAGAGTTGTGCGTGCGTGAGTGTTTGCATGTGCATATGTGCGTGTATTGTTGACAAAGGCCATTGGCCGAAAGCTTTAAGTGTGAAAATCTTTTTGTTGAGCCTATCTGTGACTCAGCATCTCTGCTATATGGTGAGTAGCAACCTTCCTTCTCATAATATTATTACATTCCATCCTGGATTTTCCATTGATTGCTTCTGACGTGAGAGTGGAGACAAACAGCAAGACCTATTCGAAATGTGTGCATATCACATTGGGGCAATGATGGGGCGAGGGACATTTGTATGTGTGAACCGACAACCATAGCGCTGCCTGTCAATCGACGAATGGCAACAGGGCAATCCCATGGCCAATGGGAGAGCGTGGCACCAAGTTTCCATAGTTCAAAAATGGTGCGTTGTCGACCTACACAACATTAGTAATTTTGGTTTCTACTGGCATCAGCTATCCAGGGTTATATTCATCATTTTGATGTGCAGCTCCTTGTATTGGCCGTGTTTGCAGTTAAAAATATTTTGGATTTGAGGTCCGCCAGTTATGCAAAACACCGTTTTTCTTCAACACCCAAACATGTTTCGGCACCACTGTGCCATCATCAGTGGGTTTCCTTTTTATTTTGCACTTTACATTTGATGAATGTGAAATTTACAGATCCCTTTTATGTTGTAGCTTGTCATAGTTTTCCGTGGCCAGCGCTCTCATTTCCCGCATTATGTTGACGTGTAGTGATGCACACGCAAGTATAGCCGGTTTTATCACAAATATCTTGATGAAAACACTTTTCCACCTCGCCAAAACACAGTATGATCGCGATCATACTGTGTTTTGGCGAGGTGGAAAAGTGTTTTCATCAAGATATTTGTGATAAAACCGGCTATACTTGCGTGTGCATCACTACACGTCAACATAATGCGGGAAATGAGAGCGCTGGCCACGGAAAACTATGACAAGCTACAACATAAAAGGGATCTGTAAATTTCACATTCATCAAATGTAAAGTGCAAAATAAAAAGGAAACCCACTGATGATGGCACAGTGGTGCCGAAACATGTTTGGGTGTTGAAGAAAAACGGTGTTTTGCATAACTGGCGGACCTCAAATCCAAAATATTTTCAGGGTTATATTTCGTGACACAATTTTTCTCCACCCTGTATATTGGATCCAACAGCAAAAACAGACCTGATGTCTTTGGGGATGTTGACATCAAAACTGGTATCAGTGACCAGGACACAGTTGTGGCAACAATGATTAACAAACTGCAAAGGACAACTAAAACAAGCAGAAAGGTATGTATGTTCAGTAAACTAGATTTAAAAACATCAGTAGGATCACATCTCAATGAGGAGCTTGAAATATTCAGCACAGGGCAGGAGAATGTAGAGGAACTTTGCCTCCTTTAAAAGAATAGTTCACCATGCACTGGAGGGATATGTACCCAGTAGAACAGTTTATAAAGGAAAGGTCCGTTCGTGGTATAAAATCATTGTAAAGAAACTTTTGAAGAAACATAGATCACTGTGTAATAGATGTAAAACATAGCTTAGGGCTACAGAAGGAGAGATGCTGAATAAAATGTGTTTGCTGTCAAGAGAGCAATGCATGATGCCGTCAATGAATACCGTATCATCATATTGTCAAGTGACCTTTCACATAACCCGACAAAATTCTGGTTCTGTGTAAAGTCTGTTGGTGGCACCAAAGTTAGTGCCTAGACCCCAGCGAATGAGACAGGAACTGAGCTTGAGGATAGCAGAGCAAAAACTGAAATGCTTAACTCTGTTTTCAAATGTTCCTTTACAGAAGAAAACCCAGGAGAATTGCCCCAATTTAATCCTTGTGCCACTGAAAATATGAATGAAATAAGTATTAGTGTCAGTGGTGTTTATAAACAGCTGACACTGTTAAAACTGAACACAGTTCCAGAACATGGAAGAATCGTTGTCAGATTCTATACTGAATTTACTGCCGAGTTCACACCTTGTCCACCTATAATCTATCACATCTGTAGCTGTCGTTGTTGTTGTTATTGTTGTTGTCTTCAGTCCAGAGACTGGTTTGATTGAGATCTTCATGCTACTCTGTCCTGTACAAGCCTCTTCATCTCTGAGTAACTACTGCAACCTACATCCTTCTGAATAAGCTTATGTATTCACTCCTTGGTCTCCCTCTATGATTTTTAACTTCCACACTTCCCTCCAATACTAAATTGGTGATCCCTTGATGCCTCACAATGTGTCCTACCAACTGATCCCTTCTTCTAGTCAAGTTGTGCCACAAATTCCTCTTCTCCCCAATTCTATTCAGTACTTCCTCATTAATTACAAGATCTATCCATCCAATCTTAAACATTCTTCTGTAGCACCACATTTCGAAAGCTTCTATTCTCTTCTTGTGTGAACTGTTTATCGTCAATGTTTCACTTCCATACGTGGCTGAACTCCATACAAATACTTTCAGAAAGAACTTCCTGACACTTAAATCTATACTTAATGTTAAAAAATTCCTCTTCTACAGAAACACTTTCCTTGCCATAGTCACACTACATTTTATATCCTGTCTACTTTGACCATCGTCAGTTTTTTGCTTCCCAAATAGCAAAACTCATTTACTACTTTAAATGTCTCATTTGCTAATCTAATTCGGCCAGCATCATCTGATTTAATCTGGACAAATTCCATTATCCTTGTTTTGCTTTTCAAGACACTGTCCATTCTGTTCAACTGCTTTTCCAGTTCCTTTGCTGCCTCTGAGAGAATTACAATGCCATCAGCAAACCTCAAAGTTTTTATTTCTTCTGCATGGATTTTAATTCCTACTCCATATTTGTCTTTTGTTTCCCTTACTGCTTGTTCAATATACAGATTGAATAACACCGGGGATAGGCTAAAACCCTGTCTCACTCCCTTCTCAACCACTGCTTCCCTCTTGTGCTGCTTGGCTATTATACCTGCCATCTGATTTCTGCAAAAATTGTAAATAGCCTTTTGCTCCCTGTATTTTACACTTGCCACCTTCAGAATTTGGTTGAGAGGATTCCAGTCAACATGGTCAAAAGCTTTCTCTAAGTCTACAAGTGCTAGAAACATATGTTTGACTTTCCTTAACCAATCTTCTACGATAAGCCGGAGGGTCAGTATTGCCTCGCGTGTTCCAACATTTCCCAGAAAATCAAACTTATTTTCCCTGAGATCGGCTTCTACCTGTTTTTCCAGTCGTTTGTAAAGAATTTGTGTTAGTACTTTGCAAGTATGTCTTATTAAATTGACAGTTTGGTAATTTTCACACCTGTCTTCAACTTCTTTCTTTAGGATTGGAATTATTATATTCTTCTACACGTCTGAGGGTATTTTGCCTGTCTTGTACATCTTGCTCACCAGATGGTAGAGTTTTGTCACGGTTGGCTCACCCACAGTTATCAGCAGCTTCAATGGAATGATGTCTACTCCTGGGGCCTTGCTTCAACTTAGGTCTTTCAGCACTTTGTCAAATTCTTCATGCAATATTATATTTCCCATTTCATCTTCATCTATGTCCTCTTCCATTTCCATAATATTGCCCTTGTATAGAACCTCTAAATACTCCTTCCACCTTCCTACTTTCTCTTCTTTGCTTGGGACTGGTTTTCCATCTGAGTTCTTGATATTTCCTCCAAAGGTCTCTTCAGTTTTCTTGTAGGAAGTATATCCTACCCTGACATTCCTTGCTCCGATCTGTAGAAAGGCAGTTTTGTTTCTCCTGATAACGTCGTCCTCCTCAGTAGTCCCCGAACGGACATCTGAATGGGGGCCTCTTTTACATCCAGAATATTTTATCCAAGAGGATGCCATCATTTAACCATACAACACGCTGCATGCTCTTATGAAAAATTAAGGCTGTAGTTTTCCCTTGCTTTCAGCCATTCACAGTACCAGCACAGCAGAGCTGTTTTGGTTGATGTTACAAGGCCAGATCAGTCAATCATCCAGACTGTTGGCCCTGCAACTACTGAAAAGGCTGCTGCCCCTCTTCAGGAACCACATGTTTGTGTGGCCTCTCAACAGATATCAACTGTTGTGGTTGCACCTATGGTACGGCTATCTATATCGCTGAGACATGCATGCCTCCCCACCAATGGCAAGGCCCACAGTTCATGGGGAGGATACTTTTGCTTACAAATCACTATCGTAACTACCTCGATCAAAAACCCACGCCCAGTTCTTGGACAAAGGCACAGGTCACACCGTCTACAAGAAGGCTAGTAGAAACGATCCACACAACTACCATCCAATATCCTTGACATCAATTTGTTGTAGAGTCTTAGAACATATTTTGAGCTCAAATATAAAGAAGTATCTTGAACAAAATCACCTTCTCAATGCCAACCAGTAAGAATTTCGAAACCTTGATAATGTCAAACACAACTCGCACTTTTCTCACAATGCCAACTGAAAGCTTTGGAGCAAGGCAATCAGGTAGATGCAGTATTTCTTGATTTACAAACAGCATTTGACTCGGTACCACACCTATGCTTATTGTCAAAAGTATGATCACATAGGGTGCCAAGTGAACTTTGTGATGGAATTAAGGACTTTTCGGTAGGGAGGACACAGCATGTTATTTTGGATGGAGAGTCATCGTCATATGTAGAATAACTTTGGGTGTGCCCCAAGGACCTGTGTTGGAACCCTTGCCATTCATGTTGTATATTAATGATCTTGCAGTCAACATTAATAGTAACCTCAAACTTTTTGCAGATTATGCAGCTAACTATAATGAAGTACTATTTGAAAGAATCTGCATAAATATTCAGTCGGATCTTAATAAGAGTTCACTGTGGTGCCGAGACTGGCAACTTGCTTTAAATGTTCAGAAATGTACAATTTTGCACTTTACAGAACAAAAGGACGTAGGCTAGTACCCTATGACTGTAACATCAATAATCACTGATGGTATCGGCCACCTCATACAAATGCTTGTGTGTAAAACTCTGTAGGAATAAGAAATGTAATAATCACATATATTCACCTGGGGCAAGGCAGGCAGAAGACTTTGGTTTGTTGGTAGAATACTGGGGAAGTGCAATCGGTCTACAAGGGAGATTGCTTACAAATCACTTGTGCGGCCGTTTCTAGAATACTGATCAAGTGTGTGGGACCCGTACCACTTAAGACTAACAGGGGGATATTGAACGGATGTAGAGAAGGCAACACAAACTGTTAAAGATTTTTTAATCCATGGGAGAGTGTCACAGAGGAGCTGAATTGGAAGATTCTCGAAGATAGACATAATCTACACCGAGAACGTCTGTTAAAGTTTCAACAACCGGCTTGAAACGATCACTCTAGGAATACACTACAATTACCTATGTATCTCTCACATAGGAATCGTGAGGGTACTCAGAGAAATTACGGCACGCACAGAGGCATTCCGATGGTCGTTCTTCCTGCACTCCATACGTGAATGGTACAAGTTGAAACCCTAGTAACTGGTAAAATGGGACGTACCCTCTGCCATGCACCAGTCGGTGGTTTGAATTGGATAGATGTAGACCAATGATACATCGATCTAAAGGGTTAAAAAATGTAGCACAAACAATTAGTTTATAGTTAAAGAGTTTATGCAGACAGCAACGCTACTAAAGAATACAGAAATAGTTTACGAAGTGACAAATACCTTTATTTCATGTCATTCCCTCTTTCACAGTTCCAAACTCGCGCTAAACGGTGTGCATTTTAGTTCACTGAAAGTCGCCTATCTGTCAGTCAAAGAAATTCAGAGCAGTATTGCAGAAAATAAAGGTGTTTGAAGATCGGAAATTATTTTGATTGATAATAGGATTTTTTTACACCGTTGGTCATATTGCAAAAGCTTTTAGCAGTAATGGATATTTATTAGCAGACATAAACTGTTTTACGGGTTTACGGGAGCGTAGCTGTTATGCGCACCGAAACTGTCATTTGTCTTGCGGTGGGCGCTGTGTGTTTACATATACTGAGCACTTTGAATTGGTACAGGTTGGAACTAAAAGCAATTTTCTCCCATTTGAAGTTTCGGAATATTGTCATAGTCCTTTATATTGTAGAAAGAAAACATTATCTTTGCTGTAAAGTGTAATGAAGTAAATTATAATTCAAAGCTAATGCAAAATATATGAACTCATTAGTTACTTAGGTCGTTAGAAAACGACACTGCTAAAATTCATGACCTCCCATCTTACGATATAAGGATACACAAAACCGCTATAGTAAATGAAATTTTTGTCGTAGCACGCAATATTCCATGGTTTTAATGAAGTTCGGGGCATAATTAACAACTGCTTATAGACTAAACGTAGATCAATGTCACCAATAGATGTACATTATACGATCTCACGCGAAATTTTAACCCCAAAGTTGGCAGATTAATATCTTAGAAGTGAAGGATATTTATTGAAACGTAAATTGGCGGTTATGAATTAAGTTGTATTGCGTGGCAACATATTTCGAGTTACTGATGTGATTTACAAATAGGGCCAAAATTTTTATTTGCCATTCAAAACATAATCTGTTTACAACGTGGTATAAATAAAACATCACGTACAACAAAGTATAAAAGCGACATTTACTGCCACATTGATCAGGTGATGCCCTTTATTTTCTAGATTGCATCGATATCTTTAAAGAAAATAATTACTGCATGTATAAATAGAGGGTGCTTTTCATGTGACTTTTACGAAGAACACTGATACTTGTCTTGTAGTTGACATAACTTTTCAATCGTTGACCTAGATATTCAGAGAATTTTTTGATGTAGTTGCTGATTAGGTATGTTTTTTATTGGAGATTCCTAATTTCTTACATAGGCTAGGTGAGAGCATGTTGATTGCCTTTAAAGCAAAGTATTCAACTGCAGTCTGAACGCTAGATAAGTAGGCAAAGCCTACTTGAAAATTATTTTTGTGTATTGTGTTATGACTGTGCAAACCACAATTCAGGTGAAATTGATTTTATCATAAGCAACTTAAAACTTAAGCCCTAAGAAGAAAACAAAGCAGGAAATGAGTATAAGCATTCCAATATTCTTAAAGAAGCCTCAGCAACATGTATGTGTATCTTTGTTCCACAATATTCTTACTGCTTGCTTCAGCTGAATAAGTGTTTTATTAATGGGTATGACACCAAAAGAAAATTCTGTATGAGAGCAAGCAGTGAAAACATGCAAAATAAGCTCACATACTCATCTTCAGATCAGTGCAATGGGAGATACTTCTAAGCACAAAATACATCCAGCTGTAAGCTGCTTTGGTAGTTTATCTTTGTGCTGACTCCTTTTGAACTTGTCATTCATGCAGAATTTTACACCATGTGTCTCATTTATTGTATGATCATTAATATCTTGTGCTATCAGTCAATCTCATCATGTACTGAGATTTACTATCATTTTCTCATTTTTGCAATCCATCATAGAAGTCTTCTATACTCACAATGGTTTGAGCACCCTTTGGTGCAAAGCTTTCAGTGATTCTCGTGGAATACCTTTTGTTTATTTTAGGTGCAAGTCTTGATATTCTTATCCATATTTCTTTAGTATCCGTAATGAGTAACCTCCCACTTGGTTCTGTAAAAAATGAACTCCCACATATAAAAGAGCTTTACATATATTATTCTTTTACAAATTAATAAATGTGTTAAATACTTGATGTTAACTGATTTTTTTTGTACAACCTGGTGTCTCTGACATCATACCTCCTGAACTGTGTGTTGTACAGTGATATAATTTTACAGGTAGTTCGTGTGGTGTCTGCAAAATATGCTGTGGAAAGAGTTAGTAGGCCTAGTAAAGAAGGAGTGAATTAAAACGTCATGACTTATACAGTAATTTTACTGCATGGACAGCGAAAATGTGATTAACTTTTTCCTTTTGATTATTTTGTGGGGATGTAATTAAAATAAAGTAATATGGCATGATTGGCTGGGAGACACTGAAGGGCAGTTTCAGCCACCTGAGTTTTCTGGGATTTACATGCTGCTACAACTCCTCCTGCCCATCTGCTAAGAAGTCAAAGGGAAAATTATCAACATCACACAGCATATACCCAAATGGTCACTCCTCCAAATACTGGCCACTGCTGGTGTAGCTTAACTTCAGTGACGGGAACCATTGTATCCACTGTGTCACAACTATTGGTGGGAGGTTTTTATTGAGAATGACAGAATTGGAGTAAAGTTTATTGGATGTCGCTAAGTGCTCTCATTCTCAAATATTGGTTGAATATAGCCTCAAGACATATACACATTTTCTAACTTTAATACCTGACTTACTGCATTAAACATCCAACTTGACTGTAACTGTTAATCTAATCTACATCCATACTATGCAAACCGCTGTGAAGTGCATGGCAGATGGTACTTCCCACTGTACCAGTTGTTAAGCCTTTTTCCTGTTCCATTCACATATGGAAAGAATGACTGTTTAAATGCATCCATGCGTGCTGTAATTAACCCACTATAGTTTTAACAACCCTTATGGAAGCCATCTGTAGGGAGTTGTAGTAAATTCCCAGCTTAATCATTTAAAACTGTTTCTTGAAACTTAGTACATAGACCTTCACTGTATAATTTGCATCTATTGTCAAGTGTCTGCCAGTTCAGTTTCTTTGGCATCTCTGTGACACTCTCCCATGGGTCAAGTAAACCTTCTATGTATACATTCAGTAACCTCTGTTAGTCTAATTTAGTACAGGTCCCACACAGTTGAGTAATATTCTAGGATGGGTCACACAAGTGATTTGTAAGCAATTTTGCCTGTCCCTAATATTCTATGGGTAAAGTGAAGTATGTCACCTGTTTTATCTGCGACTGTACCTATATGAGTATTCCATTTCATGTGTCTACAAAGTGTTACATCTGTGTATCTGTATGAGTTGACATTTTCTCATTCTAGGAAGCACATAATTTTACAGCTCTGAATATTTGAAGCAAGTTGCCAATCTTTGCACCACTTAGAAATTTTTATCAAGATTTGCCAGAATATTTGTGCAGATTTTCTCAGATAGTTTATAGGTATCTGCAGCTATGAAAGCCAAGTTGCTGTTCAAATTGTCTGCAAGGTCATTAATATACAACACGAACAACAAAATAACAATGATACCAACACACTTCCCTGAGGCACGCCTATGGTTACTTCTACATTCTTTGTCAACTCTCCATCTGAGATAACATGGTGTTTCCTCCTTACCAAGAAATCCCCAGTCAGGCTCCAACTCTCAGCTAATATACATCTACAAACCAGCAGGTTAAGTGTTTAACTTTTGCTGTGTTTTTGTCATACTATATTTATTAAATTTTGTGCATGTTTTTCTGTTTAAGACTTTAATCTCTCATTTTTGTTAGTTGTTCACTCTGTAGTGCAATAGTTGCTTACTGAACAGCCAGCTACATAGCACATTAATGCATTAGCATCAATTGGTGACACATCAGGAGGGTAGCAAGTTGCATGTTTAGGATTCTGTTTGCTTTACAGTTAGTCTTGGTAAGATGTTTAGGATGTGGGCATACTGTGCGCAGTTGCAGGAGGAACTGGCTGCAGTTCACAAACAGCTGAATGTGCATTTGGCTATGGTCAGTCACCTACAGGGACTAGCGGTGTTGGAGAATCTGGCATGTTACATGGGACAGCTCAGGTGTCATTTGTTTTGCCTATGGGCTCTACTTCCAAGACACCTCCTAGTGCATGCAGCACCATGGATCTGCCTCCACAAGGGTAAGTGGTGGGTTGTAATGCATTCACATTGCTAGAGGCAGAGAACCAATGTGGAAACTGGCTGCTTGGCCTCGCCCATTGCTCCTGTGAGTGGGCAGGGAGTCGCTCCTTCAACAGGGTCCAAGCAGGCACACAGCAGGAGCTCCAATGTTAGGCACATTATGGAGGCCCTTCGGCAGATAACATTCAGGGCTGGAAAGAAAGCCAATGTGCAATCAGTATGTCTGTCAGGGACCTCATCCGAGATGTGGAGGCTGCCTTGCCTGTGGCTTTCGAGTGTGCGGACTACAGTCATCTGCAAGTTGTGGGTCATGTTGGCACCAGTGATGCGTGTCACATGGGCCCTGAGGCTATCCTTAGTTTGTACAGGTGGCTGGCGAAGGAGGTGAAGACTGCTGGCCGTATGCATAGGGTGCAAGCAGAGCTAGCGGTTTGCAGCATTGTTCCCAGAGCTGATCAGGGTCCTTTGCTTTGGAGCCCAGTGGCGGGTCTCAATGAAAGCGTTTGTTGACTTCATGATGGTCTTGGTTGCAGATTTCTAACCCTGTATTATTATGTTGGGATTTGTAGGACTCCTCTTGATAGGTCAGGCGTACACTACACAAAGGAAGGAGCTGCTCGGCTAGCAGGATTCTGGTGGAGTGCACATGAGGGTTTTTTTGTACTAGATGGTAGTTTGAGGTGCTCTGATGAACACTTGCCAGCCAATACACAGCAAGGTAAGTCAGATGACATTCAGAATAAAGACACTTCGATTTTCAAAATTTTATCAGTAAACTGTCGAAGTATTTGTAATAAAGTTCAAGAATTTATTTCCCTCCAGGAAAGTTATCACACTAAAATTATTCTTGGGATTGAGAGCTGGCTGAAACCTGAGACATACAGGGTGTTACAAAAAGGTACGGCCAAACTTTAGGGAAACATTCCTCACACACAAAGAAAGAAAATATGTTATGTGGCCATGTGTCCGGAAACGCTTGCTTTCCATGTTAGAGCTCATTTTATTACTTCTCTTCAAATCACATTAATCATGGAATGGAAACACACAGCAACAGAACGTACCAGCGTCACTTCAAACACTTTGTTACAGGAAATGTTCAAAATGTCGTCCGTTAGCGAGGATACATGCATCCATCCTCCGTCGCATGGAATTCCTGATGCGCTAATGCAGCCCTGGAGAACGGCATATTGTATCACAGCTGTCCACAATACGAGCACAAAGAGTCTCTACATTGGTACCGGGGTTGCTTAGACAAGAGCTTTCAAATGCTCCCATAAATGAAAGTCAAAGCACCGAAGTCAACATTACCTTCCTTCAGTTGGGCCAACTGGTGGTGAATCGAGGAAGTACAGTACATACTGATGAAACTAAAATGAGCTCTAACATGGAAATTAAGCATTTCCGGAAACATGTCCACACAACATCTTTTCTTTATTTGTGTGTGAGGAATGTTTCCTGAAAGTTTGGCCGTACCTTTTTGTAACACCCTACATAGTGAGTCATGGAATGTATATCAGAAAGACAGATTAAAGGTATTAGGAGGGGGGGGAGTGATCATTGCAGTCAACAAAAATATTACCTCTATTGAGCTCGATGTTGAGTGTGACAATGAAGATGTTGAGTCATGTATAACTGGTCTAGGTGAAACCAAGTTGATTGTTGGATGTTTTTACTGGCCATCCAATTCTACTGTGACAGTTATAAAGTCATTCAAAGAAAGTCTATTGTCAGCAGCATGTAAATACCCAGATCATGCAATACTAGTTGGAGGCAACTGTAACCTGCCAGGTATAGACCGGGATGTCTATGGATTCATTGTGGGGGTACAGACAGACAGACAGACAGACAGTCACATGAAATACTTTTGAATACTTTTTCTGAAAACTGTCATCAGCAGCTAGCTCGGCAGCCCATATGTATTGGAAATATCTTTGACCTTGTAACTGCAGATAGACTTGATCTTATTGACAATTGCAGTGTAAAAATGGGGCTTAGCGATCATGAAGACATTATAACAACTGTGATTACGAATGTTGATAAATCAGTCAAGAAAGCTAGGAAAGTGTTACTGTTACGTAGAGCAATAAGTAATTGTTAGCATCTCTGTTAGACATTGAACTGGCATTGCTTAGTTCCAGTAAGGTGGATGCAGAGGAATTACGGGCAAAGTTTAAACTGATTGTAAATCGTGGTCTGGGGTGTTATGTGCCTAGTAAGTGGATGAAAGATGGAAAAGAACCACCATAGTTCAATAATGAAATTTGGAAGATGCTGAGGAAACAGAGGCTGTTACACTCTTGGTTCAAAAGAGAACATGCAAATGATGACAAGCAGAGGTTAGTAGATATTCATATGTCTGTGAAAAGATCTATGCGTGAAACATGCAACAACTACCATCATCATGCCGTAGCAAATGAACTGGCAGGGAACCTGAGAAAATTTTGGTCCTATGCAAAATCTGTAAGCAGGTCTAAGACTCCCATTCAATCCCTTATTGACCAGTCTCATCTGGCAGTTGAAGATAGCAAAATGATTAAATTTCATGGTCAAGAAATCATTCGCACAGGCGACTTGTGCAAACATAGTGTCATTTGACCATTGGACAGACTCCTGTATAGACATCATAGTAACAGGTGTCCTGGCTTAGAGAAACAATTGAAAGATTTGAAAGCAAATAAATCACCAGGTCCGGATGGAATCCCAATGTGGTTTTACAAAGAGTACCCTATGGCATTCGCCCCTTACATAGCTTGCATTTATTGTGAATCTCTCACTCAATATAAACTCCCAAGTGACCAAAAAAAGTGCAGGTGACTCCAATATACAAGAAAGGTAAAAGGACAGACCGACCATATTACACAACAATATCCCTTACTTCAGTTTTGCTGCAGAATCCTTATATTGTCAGTTTGAATATATTAAACTTTGTTGAGACTGAGAAGCTCGTGCCCATGTATCAGCTTGGTTTTAGAAAACATCACTTGTGCAAAACTCAGCTTCCCCTTTTCTCACGTGATATATAGTGTGAACTATGGATGAAGAGCAACAGACAGATTCCATATACCAAGATTTACGGAAAGCATTTGACACAGTGACCCATTAAAGGCTGTTGCAAGCATGTGGAATAATTTCACGTATATGTGACTGACTTGAAGATATCTTGTTTCGACAGTGAATGTTCATCACGGACAAAAATATCATCAGGAGTGCCCTGTGGAAGTGTGATAGGATCGCTATTGTTCTTTGTGTACATAAATGCTTTGGTGGACAGGGTGGGCAGTGACCTGCAGTTGGTAGCTGATGATACTGTGGTGTATGGTAGGGTGTCGAAGTTGAGCAACTGTAAGAAGTAACAAAACGACTTAGACAAAATTTCTAGTTGTTGTGATTAGTGGCAACTAGCTCTAAATGTGGAAAAATGTGGGTTAATCCACATGAGTAGGAAGAACAAACCTGTAATGTCCATATATAGCATTACTAGTGTCCTACTTGACACAGCCTAGTCATTAAGTATCTGGATGTAACATTGTAAAGCAATGTGAAATGGAATGAGCATGTGTAAACTGTGGTAGGGAAGGTGCATGGTCAGCTTTTATTGGGAGAATTTTGAAAACGAGTGGTTCACCTGTAAAGTAGACCGCATGTACGACACTGGTGCAGCCTATTTTTGAGTAGTGCTCATGTTTTTAGCATCTGTACTAGGTCAGATTGAAGGAAGACACTGAAACAATTCAGAGGTCTGCTAGCTTTCTTACCAGTAGGTTCAAACAACATGTAAGTGTTATAGAGGTGCTTTGGGAACTCAAATGGGAATCCCTAGAGGGAACACTATGTTCTTTTCACAAAACACTATTGAGGAAATTTAGAGAACTGGCATTTGAAGCTGACTGCCAGACGATTCTACTGCCATCAACATACACTGTGCATAGTGACCACAAAGGTAAGATATGAGAAATTACGGCTCATGTTGAGCCACATAGACAGTTGTTTTTCCCTCGCTCTGTTTGCAAGAGGAACAGGAAAGGAAATGACTAGTAGGATGCAGGGTAGCCTCCGCCACACTCTGTACAGTGACTTGCGGAGTACCTGTGTGGATGTAGATGCAAATGTAGAAACAATCAAAAATTTTGCTTGTTACCCCATATAATCATAATCTTCTGATACTGAGTGAAATGCTTTTTGGAAATTGAGAAATACTGTGCATCTACCATACGGCTTTGGTCCATAGCTTGTTGGATGTCATGTGAGAAAAGTGTGAACTGGATTTCACATGATCAGTTGTTTTCGAATCCTTGATGTTTAGCGTGGAGGAGGTCAGTTTGTTCAAGATACCGTGTTACATTTGAGCTCAAAATATGTTCTAAGATTCAGCAACAAATAGATGTCGAGGGTATTGGACGGTAGTTTTGTAGATCACTTTTTATAGAGGAGTCTAACCTGTCCTTTCTTCCATCTATTGTGTCTAGATTTCAATTTGAGGGATCAGTGGTAGATTTTGTTTAAAAGAGGTGCTAACTTAGCCACAAATTTGGCATGGAATCTGATAGGTATTTATTGTGCCCTGGAGCTTTGTTCAGTTTTAGCAATTTCAGCTATTTTTCAATGGCGCTAATACTAACATTCATATCATTCATCTTTTCCGTGGTGTTAAAATGAAATTAAGATAATACTCCTGGACTTTCCTTTGTAAAGGAACATTTAAAAATGGAATTCAACATTTCTACTTTTGCTTTGTTATCCACGCTTCCAGTTCCTATCTCATCCATGAGTGTCTTGACACTAACTTTGGTATCATTATCAGTACATATATAATGTTACATATGACCAGATATTTTTTTTGGTTTTGTGAGGGGTCCTTCAATAATAATCTGCTATGGTAGTCTTCAAAGGCCTTCATGCAATGCCCTCTTTACAGCCAAATGTACATCATTGAGCATCTCCCAACTATGCCTAGTTTTATACCTACCACGCTCCCCCTGCGGGTCCGGGGATTAGAAAAGGCCTGAGGTATTCCTGCCTGTTGTAAGAGGCTATTGAAAGGAGTCTCACCCTTTTCGGCCCTGTGAGTTCAGGTCCCATTCTATGGCTTGACCTGCCACTTTCAAAATTCTACAGAAGTGCGGGCCATATGGGGAAGGATGCCTTACGTGGTGCACGTGTTATCCATAGTGCCCTTAGATTCGATCACCATGAATCTGTTATCATGGCTTTGCATCTCCACCTGTGATTCAACTATTTGAGCAAGGACACTTTACGAGGTATGTCATCTTCTTCCATTGTCTCCTGTCCTCTTTTTCCCCCATGACAATATTAGATTTCTCTGCGCCCAATATCCAGCACGGTAGATAGTCCGTTGTGGTGGGGCTGTCATGTACTCATTTGGTGGTAGCCCCCTGACAACACAGGGATTGCACTGCTGATGCCTGAGCTGTAAACTCCCCCTGTATGCCAAGGAGTAGATGCCTGTCTTCCTGAGGCATCAGGACTTCTGGCAATGGCTATCATGCCAGTTGGCCTTTGCTGTGGCTGGGTGGCATCCATGGGGAGAGCCCCTGATCAGAGTGGGTGGCATCAGGTCAGATGACCTGTAATGAAGCTGACTAAGTCATCTCTTACTGGTGACCGTATTATGGCACCAGCAGTCTCTAAGAAGGGCAAGATCGAATACAATGCCAACAGGTATGACCCTAAATCATTTCCCTCCCTCACAACCCCCCCCCCCCCCTCCCCTCCCCAGCCTTTTGCACTCTCACTCTCAGGCAGCGGATGGAAGGGAAAGTCCTCTCATTCACGCCACAGTGAACCCTATAATGCCCTATTTACAGAGTGGGAGCTTGCTCAGACACAGCTCCTGAGCCCGATCAGTTCCACAGGCAGATGATTAAACATCTCCTTGCGATCTTCAACTGGATCTGGTGAGATGGCATCTTTGCATGCACTAGCGGGAGAGCACCATCATTCCAGTGCTCAAACCCAGTAAAAGCCCACTTGATGTGGATAGCTGTCGGCCCATATGCCTCACCAACGTTCTTTGTAAGCTGCTGGAATGTATGGTGTGTCGGCGGTTAGGTTGGGTCGGTTCCTGGAGTCAGGTGCCCTACTGGCTCCGTGCCATGGCAGTTACTGCCTAGGTCACTCTACCACTGATAACCTTGTGTTCCTCGAGTATGCCATCCGAACAGCCTTTACCAGACGTTAACACCTTGTTGCCGTCTCTTATGATTTATGAAAGACGTATGAGACCACCTGACTACATCATATCCTTGCCACATTATACGAGTGGGGGTCAATGAGGCCCATTCCCGATTTTTATACAGAATTTCCTGTCGCTTCGTTCTTTCCGTGTCCAAGTTGGTGCCTCCCGTAGTTCCCCCATATCCAGGAGAATGGGATCCTGTATGGTTCTGTATTTAGTGTATCTCTATTTTTAGTGGCCATTAATGGTCTAGCAGCAGCTGTAGGGCTGCCATCTCACCCTCTTTGTATGCAGAAGACTTCTGCATTTTGTACTGCCCCACCAGTACAGGTGTTGCTGAGCGGTGCCTACCAGAACTTTACCTTACTGACAATCCCCTCACTGTAGTGGAGATGTACCAATTTTTAGGACTGGTTTTTGATGTCTGATTGACTTGGCTTCCTCACCTTCGTCAGCTTAAGTGGAAGTGCTGGCAGCACCTCTATGCCCTCCTCTGCCTGAGCAACACCAACTAGGGTGCAGATCGCTCTACACAGCTGCAGCTCTTCAGAGCTCTCTTTCAATCCTGTCTTGACTATGGGAGACTGGTTTATTGTTCAGTGACACCGTTAGCGTTGCATTTATTTGACCCAGTGCACCACTGTGGCATTTGAGTAGTGATGGGAGCTTTTAGGATGAGTCCGGTGACCAGCGTACTGGCTGAGGCTGGAGTTCCTCCATTTCAAGTCAGGCATGCA
Organism: Schistocerca gregaria; assembly: GCF_023897955.1. NCBI lineage: Eukaryota > Metazoa > Arthropoda > Insecta > Orthoptera > Acrididae > Schistocerca > Schistocerca gregaria. The sequence goes on along the minus strand of NC_064922.1, from coordinate 339,944,082 downwards.
CAACTGTTCACTAAGTATGTTGCACATGTTTGTAGTTCCCCTGTGAATCCGAATTACCGTCTTCTTTTCCCACCCATGGCTATTCATCTCTCGTATAGGCTGCTTAGGGTAGGGCTCTCAATTGTAGTTCGCATCGGATCCCTTCTATCTGAACTGGAGTCCTTGCCTTTACCACCTATACTTGAGGTCCATTTGCGTACACTTCTACGGAGTACACTTAGGCCGTGGCTTCGCGTGGGCCTTTCACATGGCCCAAAGGACTCAGTTCACCCCACGGCTCTCCGCTGTGACTTGCTCTCGATTATTGACATGTATCAAGGCCATGGAATGGTTTACATCCATGGAGGACATACTGAACACTCTCTCTCTCTCTCTCTCTCTCTCTCTCTCTCTCTCTCTCTCTCTCTCTCATGTCAAGACAGGTAAAATGAGGGTTCTGAATGTGACAGTGACAAAATGGAAATAAAGAAGGGCATCCGGGGGGGGGGGGGGGGGGGGATGGAGAAAAAACTGAGTACAGTGTTTAGACAGGAGAGGAATGGTACAGAAATTGGTAGGAGGTGGGAAGCCTCAAATCTTCTCACTCCTACCTGCTTGAGCAGTCATTTATAAACTGTCAGTATCACTATGGCTGTGGGTGGACACATTTGAATTGGTGTATTGAGTGTATTTTAAGTATAAAAGTAGTGGTACCTCAAAAGCTACTTCATCAGTGGTGAAACTGAAGTCCCAACTGCCACTCTGAGCAGCTACTCTGTAGCATCAGAAAGCTGAATGCTGACTAGCAGTAGCACCCAAAGTTTGGTCAATGTTTTGCTTGTTCGTCTGGAGACTTCCAGTCCCCATTACAGCAGCCACTGGGCACCTTCCTCCTCTCCCAGAGACTCTCCTGATGATATCCTATGCAGCCACACTTTCAGCAGAACAATTTACAGTGATCAGGAACTGTTGTTTGTAATAATGTTGTGACATTGTGCCCCCACTACATGAAAGGATATGAGGTTCTCTGCAGTTGACCTGCACTTGATCCTATGCAGAGCTGTCTGCCCTGTCCTGGCTACAAAGTGGCATTCGTCATTCCCTCAAGGGACAGGCTGCCTTTTCAGCTTGTCTGGAGACTATAGAAAGGATGCTTCAGAAGCATGGGGCATCCTTTTGGTAATATCATCTGTGCATTCCTGGATACTGTCGTGGCACTTAAACGCAGCGAGTTGTCTGTGGAGTATCCAGTCTGCCCTACTGAGCATCCATCTTGGAGGCTTTCCTTTGGGCACCACTGTGTCCAGGGAATCCAGATCAAGAAGTGATCACTTGAGTGCTGGTCGTTGACCACTTCCCTTTGAGCCTTGTGTGCAAGGGCTAGAGAGCAAACCAAGAGAATAACAGTAATAGACCCTATTGTAGTGCTGAAGTGAGTGTACCTCCCCATGTTCAACAAACATGCATACGAGGACATGAGAAGGCTCTCAATTGTTCTGCACCTGGTATTTGCAGGGGAGGCGGGACTGAGGTAGCTGATTAAGGAGGTCACAGAGAGCCTGGTCATGTAGCTCCTCATGTGGGGGCAAGTAGGAGGAACACATAGTCATTTGCACTGGTGCAGCAACTGCTTGTGATGAGTAATACATTTGACCCTTTTCCCTGTGGGATCTGGATTTTGCATTATCTGCGATTTGTGACATGCACTGTAAGTTTATATTTGTTGACCCTTTTCCATGTGGGATCTGGATTTTGCAGTATCTGTGATTTGTGACATGCATTGTCAGTTTATATTTGCTGATGAACTACAGTTTCGAATACTGAAATTTATTCCTGAAATTCAGTTTAACAGTAATAGGTACAGGTATATTGCCTGAAGTGATGCATGAAAATTTGTTCCAGACCAGGACTTGAATCTGGATTCCCCACTTATTGCAAGTGGTTGCCTTACATTCAGGCTATCTAAGCATGCTCCCTGGACTGACCCAAACTTTCATATGCCACACACACATATCTATGTCTTCTCATATATTATTAATTCATGTACCCACACATGCACATCTTGTGAGTCCTGTGCTGGTTTTAGCATCAAGACAATGAGAAGTTGTAGGCTAGAAATAAGGTGAAAACAGGCCTGTGAAAAAAAGACCATGATACTTTATGATTTCTTGTTGTCTTGATTCTACAAGCTGCATGGGAATTACAAGATGTGTGAGTGTGGGTACATAAATTAATAATCCATGATGAGAAACAGATAGGTGTTTGGCATATGGAAGTTTGGGTTGGTTCAGCAGCCGCTTGTGGTATGCAGGAAATCAGAGTTCAAGTTTGGATCCGGCACGCATTTTCTTATGGTGCTGAGGTAGTACATCCATACCTATTGCAGCTAAGTTGAATTTCAGGAATAAATTTCAGCGTCACTATAAGGTAGTTTAAATTATGTTACAGCATCTTACAGGACACAGCTAAGAAATCCTCCTCATCCTTTTTAACCTCATTTGGGATCCTGACACTTTTCCAAATCATGGTGAGGGGCAATTTTAAATTCTAGTTTTAAATCCTGGGAAGGGCTGTAGAAACACAAATCGTTATTGTAGTGTTTCCATCACTAGTCATCTGGAATTAGACTCCAGACAGCTCCATAGGCAGTTTAAGTGTGAGTCCAGGAAATACCAATCCACCTTTGCTAACCTGTGATAACCTGGCCCTCCTGGCAGTGGCTGTGTGTGTGTGTGTGTGTGTGTGTGTGTGTGTGTGTGTGTGTGTGTGTGTGTGTGTGTGTCTTGGTCACCAATTTTGCTTGACCTGAACCCGTGGAACTCACATGGGATGCTATCAGGTACCAGCTTCACACCCATAAACCATCATCCCCTATTTTATGTAATCTTTTCTGCAATGTGCGTAGAAATCTTGTGCCACATACCTCCGGAAATGAACCACCCAGGACTCGGCAAACTCATGCCCTGCACATTGCTGCTGTATTGTGTTCCAAAGTTGTATCATCATACTATTAAGCAAATGGTGGTAGTGCTTTAGCTCCTCTCTCCGTGTGTGTGTGTGTACTATACAGTGTGAAGCACACCAAATTGATATTTGAAGTCACAAACATACATAATTATATACAGAGCTGAGGAAATAGTACTATTGAATGTCTTTGTAATTAAAGTAAAATGTTTTCGACATAGTTTTTTCGGTCCTTACGCTGCATGTTTTAGTTTTTTAATGTAAATGTCTGCAGTGCTAGTACATTTGAAGAATACATAGTAAGTACCTGTCATCATACATTGATAACAGGATGGTCACATTAGTTGTCAATGAATGCCCAAGTTTTACAAGGACATGTAAGAGATCTGTCATAGTTTCAAATCGCCTAAGACACCTTGCACACTCTGTATTCCACAAGAGCAGAAAGGTGTCTCCACACTGTTGTAGCCTATGCAGATTTCTTTTTAAATGCCCATCATTAATTTGTAGTCTAGATATTGAAGAAGCAAGGTGCTTAGAGATTGAACGTAGGTGGGATTTGGTGGAATGGGAAACCACATTCTGCAGGTCATGTCTTTGTATCTTGATGTCTGGTCCTACTCTCTTAATCAGGTCTCTATCATGCCCCTAAATAACAAGTGTTTGTAATCTGTAAGGCTGCTTGGGATTCCAGTCCAAATTATGTCCACCACTATAGCAGCTTCTCTGACTTTATGGTAAAGAAGCACACAATCAGAAATCAGACTGTGATTTCACTGATTCGAAGTTAACATATTTGTGTACTTTCACGTCAATTAGTGTTTCAATGCTTATGATGTATGAGGCTGTAGTTATCCATGAGCTAAAAGGTAGTACTTTTAGAATGACCATGAATTTCACAGCTATGATGCTTACCTCTTTCAGTAATATCAATAAATTAGTCTAATGGGAACTTGAAATATAGAACTTGCTTCCATTATTTAGAACTGTGTTAGGAATGAAACTGACTTGGCAAAGCAAAAGACAGTAGCAGCAAGACAGATAATAAATTTAAATCATTGGCCACAAAATTCAATGAATTCTTCATATAAGTAGTTGAAAACACAGGGACAAAAAGTGGACCATCAAAAGCAGATTCACTAAATCTAGTTGCACATCCGCTGCATACTTCATCATGACACCAAATTTGCCAAGGCAACTCTTAGAGAAATTACAAAACTATTACGTGAAAAGTAGCAACCCTTGTGGTTATGAAGGTATTTTAGCCAAAGCAAGAAAATCTTGTATTTACATGGTAGCACCCTCCCCCTCACATACACCCCTCTCCACCCCTCCCAATTTTAACATTTTGTATATTAACAGATTCAAGCAAGTGTGTGTGTGTGTGTGGGGGGGGGGGGGGGTGGTTGGGTCGGTCCTGATGACATTGAGGCAGTTAGGAATGATCAGGGGAAGAATTGTCCAATAGACAGGGAGAAATGTGAATCAGACTGTAATGCTGCAAAATGGAAGTACGATTGGGTTGTATTTCAGGTCCACAGTTTTTCTTGTTACATATCGGTGACCCGTCACTGATGACATAATCAAAAAATATAAACTGGTGTCCAAAATTAAAGTAACAAATGGAAATTTTGCAAGCTTGCATTTATTTTGACAGTAAACTGTGCAAACATGTGATAGTAAAGTAGAAACAATGTAAAGAATGCACAACATAAACAACTGCAACAGGCATAACAGTAGACAAAAATGTTCTTCGTTATTTCCTTCAACTGGTTAAAGTGCTCAGTTTGGGGTGTTACCATATCTGGCTGCAATACAGGCCTGATAACAATGTGGTATGCTGAGAGTGATGTCATCAGTCTCATGTTGAGGCAATAATGCCCATTCTTCGTGCAGAGCTGCTCCCAAGTCTTGGAAAATGGTTGGTGGATGCTGACGTGATGCAAACTGTCTCCCTAGTGCATTCCAGACATGCTGTATGGAATTTAATTCAGGAGAGTGTGGAGGATATGCCATGTTTCCAATAAAACATTAACCACCCATGTTCCATGAGGTTGAGCATTATCGTCCATCAGTACGAAGTCTGGGCCTACCCCACCTTGTGACAAGCACACATAAGGGCCCAAAATCTTGTCGTGATACCTGACAGCAATTAAACCTTGCGGATTCACCCGTACAACTTTACAAACAAGTGTTTGATTGGTCAGCATAATCCCTGCCCACACCATTAAGAATCCTCCTTGATATCAGTCTCTTTCCATAATGTTTTGGTGCTAAAATCATGTTCCATGTTCCTTCCAGACCTGAAAGTTGAGAATTACTCTCCATACCAAATCGGGACTCACCTGCAAAAAGAACATTGGCCCACTGTTCAACCTTCCAGTTGGCATGTCGATGACTCCACTCTAGACATTCCCTTCTGTGAAGATGCATCAGAGGTACACATACATAAGGTCACTGACAATAAAGACTACTCTGCTGAAGTCTTCTGTGCTGTGCTTGTTTCAATACATGATGTCCCATGGGTGCTGCGAGTTCAGATGCCTGTTGCTGTGCACTACTAAAGTGGTACCATCATGTTCTTATGGCCAAATAACTGCGTCTCTTCTTGGTTTCACACATGGTCAGCCCTACCCTGTTCTTTGGGATACTGTTTCAGTCTCTATACATTGTCACCATACATGAGAAACATCAGAATGATTCACATTAAGCCTTCGGGCCACATCAATTTGCACCTGTCCTGCATCCATTCATCTTGTGGCCCTTCACTGCAGACAGTCTGGTTGGCATCTTCTTTGTACTGTACTGCACCATTGGTGACAGTATAAACAGTGAATGTGGATGAGGGACTACCCAGCAAACACTACTCCGTTTGATACGTGCCCTGACGGCACTGTTGCCGTGGTTGTCCATTGACTGGAATGTCCTCTTCTGTGCAGAATAGGATTGTACACACATCTGTTGACATTTTGCATGATTATGCTGTGAATTAGCCCCAAGAATGGGAAATAGTAGTTTGTTTCTTTAATTTTGGACTCTAGTGTATGATTTTAGGAGTCACCAGTGTTGTAAATGATATTGGAGAAGAAAGCTCTTTGGTTGGGATAGATGTATAATTTCCTGGAAGTGTTTTGAGTATCTAAATCCACCTCTACTGATGGAGGAAGAGGTCTAATAACCCAGAATAGTGCGGTTAAGAATTGTACGCTTGAATTTTAGATGACTGATTGAAGCTTGTTTGATTTGATTTAAGCTGTTTTTGACCGATAATAGATACAGAAGTACTGTCTTAGATGAGATGGTGGCTCATGAGATTCAACCAACAATGCACTCATTGGGTTGGTTACTGGGTAACAGCAACACATTGCTCACAGGGAGCAGGTTGTCCCCCAAATAAAGAAGAGTAGGAAGAAAAGTAGGTGTTGATGCAGTTTCTGGCAAAAGAACTCTCATAAACATAAGATTTTACTAGATGAAGCTGACTGAATAGTCTGTGTACTTGAGCATTTTAATTTCTAAGGGCTGAAGATAGATGAAAAGATTTGTTGAATCTGTCTCTTGCAGGATCTTGTGCAAAGAGCATTTCTGTCAGTTATAAGCCTAAACCTCATTGTTACTGATTCTGAAACATACAGCCTATTTGATTTGTTCATTGTAATATGTCCTATGGTATCATATTTTGGTGCAATGCTATGCATTCACAAGGAATATTCTTAGTCCAGAAGATGGCTAATGGAGTTCTCTAGGGAGTTGATTTATTCAAAGGAATTGCAGGATTCACTGATAAACACTAAAGAAAAATACTTAGGTAACAATTCTTTAACTGTTACATATTTTCAGGCTCCGTTTACAATAGGTTTCCAGAATAACTGGAAAATGTGAGTGGTACACATAATCTTTTCAAATATTATTTGAAAGTCTAATTTGGGGCGGACTTATTTTACTCTGTCCAGATGTTTCAGATACCAATTTAGATTCTTTCTGTTTGAAGTGTTACTTCACTTGTATATTCTCTTGTAAATCTGTCATTTTAATTTTTTCCCTAATTGTCATTCTGTGGATTATATATACAGTGAATCATTCTGTAATAGATTAACATTGGCTGAAAAGGCCTGTTTAATAATAATAATAATAATAATAATAATAATAATAATAATAATAATAATAAAAGAGAGAGAGAGAGAGAGAGAGAGAGAGAGAGAGAGAGAGAGAGAGAGAGAGAGAGAGAGAGAGAAGGGGGTTAGTGATTCAAACCATTCAGGGCACTATTAGACAATATTTTTCACTGATAATGGGAGTATTACTGTGATGGAAATTTTACAGAGAATAGTTAAAATTCTGTGCACAGATGCAAAGGAGTGCTGAGACAAGAGACAAACAAAAAATTTAGTCAGTTGGTAAGTTATTTTTGGGCAGCATAATTATTAGTGCAATGCCTGAGAAAGATAGTGATTCCAGGTGCAGGGATTGGTTCTGCAAAAAGTTTTAATTTGTCACAAAAATGGTACAGATGTCATACAGGGCTCATTCTTGTGCTTCAAAGGTAAGGAAAAATTGCACCATCCATGTGCTGGGTAAATTTGGCTCTGGTATAGGAGGTGGCCTGAATCTTCACTTCCGGTCTCACTTCCTACCAACTCTATCCTACTGGTCCTGATAAAGGCAGAAGACCTGTCTATTCCCACCAATCTAAATTCTTAGGTGTGCATGCTGATCAGTACTTGAATTGAAAGTCACATACCATAGATCCTTTAAAAGACTTGGGTTCAGCAACATTTTCTCTGAGTGTGATTGCTGGATTTGGTTATCAAAATATCCGGAAGTTTGCATCCTTTACATTTTTCCATTCAGTAATGTCACATGGAGTAATTTTCTGGTGCGATTTCACACGAATATTAGACGTGAAATATTCATCACACCCTACCCTGCTGTAAAATAATACAACTACTGTCCATACTAGAACCTCATGGAGACAGCTGGTAAAAAATTAGGTATACTAAAAAGACACAATTCATTACTCTCTATTAAAGTTTGTTTTGAAGAACAAATCACTAATTCAAAATAATAGTAGCATTCATAAATATAACTCTAAGGACAAAAAATATTTGACCATCTCCATTGTGAAGTACAGGCACTGACAGCCAGTGAAAACAGTTAATCCAGAATTGGTATGCCAATCAGCCAAAATCACCCAGAAGATTGAGGTGACCATCACACCAATGCAACAGGTTGAAGATACCAGTTTGGTAAAACACCGTGTCTTGCTGTGTGAAGAAGTCTGTAACTGCCTGGTGCACATCGTCATCTGACAGGAATCATTGGCCCATCAAAGCCTTTTTTAAGGGACAAAAGGCTTGATAATCACGAGGGGTAGGATCAGGACCATAGGGTTGGTGCTCAACTGATGCTTACTTGAGTTGGTGTAAGTTCTCCATTACGACATTTGCGATATGGGGTCATGCATTATCATTAAGCAGAAGCACCCTCTGGTAACTTGGCACACCATTCCACAATGATTGTTTTTGACAGACATGCTGTTCCATACACATTCTTCATTCTCTGATGGCTGTTTACCAAAGTTTGTTCTTTGGTAACCAAGGAAAGATTAACAGCATGTTGGTCCTGTTTGGATGCATTTGGTAGTAATGTTGTCATAGTTCAAATTTCCACACTTACAGCATTAAACTGGAAAGACGTGAATGCCACACTAATCTCTTACCTACAAGTCAGTGTCTATATACCTGCATAGGAGTCACACTGCATTGTATACATGCTGCAGCAGTGCCCACAAATGGAATTTTTTTGATTGTTTTAGTATCATTTCTGGTTGATAACTCCTCCCATCATGTAGCTGTAAATGTACTTCTGAATTTATAAAATCTGTGTACAGTTGGGTTACATTTATTTAATTTTATGGGACAGAATTAGTAAGCAGTACATACCTTCAGGAGAAATGTTGGTACTACTGACAGAGACACATAAAAGACTGTCCTCATTCTCACAATAGGTGAATATCTCTCAAGGTCTGAGTGATCTACCTTTCCTATTTATCATTCCTGATTCTATCCCTCTCTTCTCACCCAGGAAGAAATTATTGGTTCTGAAAGTTAGCATAGTGTGGGTACTTTTACATGTGTCTGGTTGTGGTACTCACCTTTTTTCCTAGAAGTACTGGCCTACAGTTCTGTCTTATAATTTTAAAGCTTTCTGGAAAGAACTTTCCTTTTGACACAATTACTGAATTTAATCTATATTAAGAGTAAAGTAAAAATTGCATTTTATAAATGGTTGACATGCAGCCATTTTTCACTTAGTGAGTAGACAACATTTGTAAACCTACGGACAAGTTTTACATCTCTGAGAAAAAGATGATCTGTAGAACATGTTAATAATTAAACTGAAGTAAATAAATTTCATGCAAGTGTGAAAATCTGTAGAAAGACAATCGTCTTTGTCTCCAGCCACAACTGGTCCAATGCTGTTTATTTGGCTATGCCTGTTCACAGTACCATGCCTCAAGGAACTTATTTCCCCTACATTTGGCCGTTTTTATGACACATTCAATTAAAGCCCCCCACCTCCACCACCCTACCGTACTGTGTCCCCAGTGATGTGGTGTTATTTCATTAAGTTGGAGGCCAAATATGAGGCCAGAAATACCCAGAATCAGTATTTCCCTAAACCTCACTGAGCGATGTTAAACTAAATTACGCTAAGGACAACCTCCGACAGAAGTAGTCGCGCGAACCGTGACAAGGTGCCGGAGACCGCGCGGTTCTTTTCAGTTTGTCTAGTGCTAAAGTGAAGAGTAGCACTTTTGTTCAGAAGAAGAGATCGCAATTTCCTAAATATGTCCTATGACCATGCCCCGAAAAAGGACCTCATTTTAAATGTGAGCCTAGAGAATGAAAATGTACAAAAGTGTTCATACGTAGTATTAAGAATAAAATACAGCATGCACTTCTTAGAGAACTTTATTATTCTCGATTCAGCTTAAGCAACTGTTGTTATGGCCCTTGTATGATTATTCAGCGAACGCGAGTTACTCAACATCATGTTCATTATTCAGAGAAATTTCCTTCCTGCAGCCGGTCATTGTTCACTTCAATGCACAATGCCTTGATAGGCCACCTATGTTACCCTCAGGTGACCTGTCAAAGACTATTGAAGACTTCCTCTGCCCTGCAGTTTATTAGTGCACTGTGTGTATTCCGCACATGGGTTAAGGTTGAGGCAACAGACCGACCACAGTACCTGCCTGGCAGCATCATCGCTGGTGGAATTGTGGAGCTCAGCTATCTTCAGGGTTGGTGCTCACTGCAGTCATCGGCGAACTCTCATCTTCATTTGGAGAAAATGGTGGAAATGAATGTCTTCCATGCATTATTCAACTGGGAGCCGCTATCATGGATCATCAGATTGAGACATCATGTGTAGTTTCACGATTCTCTAATAATGGAGTGCCAAAAACATATTGTTGAGCCCAAAATTACTATTTTATCATACTCCATTGAGCGTCTAATGGAAATGCAATGCTTTGCAATAAAAGCCTTGTTTGCTTGCTAATGGCGATTGTAGTGTTGATGTTTGATGCAGAGTTCTTCCATGGTGCGAGTCATCTGACCTATGTAAGCCGTACCACATTTGCAAGATATTTTATAAATTCCAGCCTTCCGCAATAGTAAATCGTCCTTCACTAATTTCAGAATGTCTGAAATTTTACATGGTGGATGGAAAATCACTTCAGCCTGAAATTTAGGGAGGATTCCGCTGTCTTGAACAAAATATTGCCAACAAATGGAGGAAGAAAGAGGGATTTGGCCGGCGTACTCTCCTCTTCATCCTCTTCGTATTTTTTACCTCAACTAATATTTCTCTGTTACTCTGTCGGATGGAATATCCATTTTCTCTTAACATTGTCTATAGATGGACGAACTCTTTAGGCAAAGTATCTAGACCTGAGACAGTGTGAACTCTGTGTGTAAGTTTTTTAAACGCACTCACAGTCTGTGAAAGTTGACGACAACTCAACGATTGTAGATAAATGTCGGTGTGAGTGAGCTTACGATAAACTGAAACCCCCCAAAGAGCCATCAATTGTCTGTCAAACAAAAAAGTCCAGGAAAGGCAGACAAACACCATTCTCTGTTTCCGTAGTGATTTGAGATTTACACAAGTGTAGCTGAGGAAATGTAAAAACTCCATTATTTTATCTTTTCCATGAGACCATACTGTGAAAGTATCGTCCACATATCTATAAAATACAATTTATGATGGTTGAAGTGATCGCTAGAGCAAAAATCTACTAATACCAGTACTGCTCGCCCCTGTTTTGATCACAACTAAGGTAGAATCTTCCTAGACGTCGGTCAGGGGCCTGAAGATTTTTTGGCGTAGTAAAACGCGGAAACTGGTTGCCAAATAAAATAAGGTTGGAAACCAGACGGCTGAAAGGTCTTTAACTTGACATCGTGTATAGAACATCCGAGTCCCGGAACCATCTCTAAAAGATGGACATACAGAGATAAGTTTAAAAGTTTGAGAAGTATTTGAGTCACGCAATTCGTGTAAGAACGACAGTAGCAACAGCTTGTCGCAGCTTTGATAACGTCGCAATTTACACAATAAACATTGAAGCGTACACTCACAGTTGTCATTATTTCACGAAGCACTACAATTGTGAACACTGGTCTGGAAACTGTTGCATACAACGGGTAAATGAGGAATGTTCTTTCTTTCAGTAGTCCTTCGGGAAGTCGGCCTTTCTGTTACTTGTCTTGTTTACTAGTCTTTCCTTTCCGGACTTGCGTTACTCAGTGTTGTTTGCCCTTTCTATGTGTGGACTCAGAAACCGTGGTGGGTTTGTTGTTAGGAGCACCTATGTTTAGGCTGTGAATCTCCGCGATCACCTGGCTGGAACGTAACTGGTCGGATCGCAAACACATCCACGTGAGCAGGCCCCCAAGCAAGCAGTTAAAAGTATCATTTGTTAAATGTTGTTGTAAGTTAAAGAATTCATCGCCGTTATCAAGACTCTTAGTTTTCCTTCTACTTTATTCTCCGAAAGTTAGGTATGAAATTTGGAAATTAATGTTTGAAAAAATACAAATACTTCTTCAAATTTTTTGATCAGCACCTATTTAGTGAAGGATGAATGACTTCGGTGTGTGAACTGTAACTAGCTTTCCTATCTTTACAAGCCCTACCTGGGCAGTAAGTAGGCGTTAACAGGACAGTATTAGGTTTATCGCTTCATATTGGCAATTGGCAGTGAATTTTTCACAATGTAATCGACACTTTACTTGGAAGTTTGCCAAGATTTTACAATAATCTCCGTTGTCATCGGCCAGCCTTCGCAACTAGCCAAGGGTCGTACAAGCAAGTCGCTTGCAAAACCGTGCCACTGGGTACTGAAGTAATGCTGGCATAATACTTGGCAATGCAACCGTCTGCCGTAGCTGCAGGCTGGGTTCCCACATACTTCGGCCTAACGCTGCGCTTGCACATCCACGTACGTGGCAGGAGCCCGCCTCCTGTCATACCATAGCTGCCCAGAGTGACTATAGATTCTACCCGCTCATCTCTAAGCAACCAGTGTTCCTGGACTTCAAGACTCCAACCAACGCCGTGGAAGTTTCATCACCAGCCGACGGACCAATGTGGGGTTGAGCAGCTTCAACCTCGCCAAGCGGCGTTTAGGTGAAGCCGCTAGGCCACGAGTCGCCAGCTAGACCGGATGGTTGTGGGTCTCGATCCGGTGCCACTGGCTGCAGGCCACTTCCAGGCTATCATTGTCTGACACATTGGCGGTCCTGGGTTCAACGCAGGGGATCTGCATGTCTGATTGGCATTTTTGGGCTGCCAGCAGTCCAACAGAAGCTTGTCGACTGCCGCCCTGATGCTATCCTTGCGTCAGCAAGGCTCCTACACTATCCAGTGCTGTTTCACTGTGGCAGGATCCAGCTGCTACTGCACAGACACAGGGGGCCGTGGCACTGGCAATATTACACTGAGGTAGCAAGCTGCTGTCTCGATGAACACACCGGCCCCGGGGAGCAGACATGAACCCCTTCTGTGGCACTACATCTACGTGACTACTCTGAAAATCACACTTAAGTGCCTGGCAGAGAGTTCATCGAACCACCTTCACACTAATGCTCTATTATTCCTCCAGAAAAGCGCGCGGAAAAAGAGAACATCTATATCACCGTGCGAGCTCTGATTCCCCTTATTTTATTATGCTGATCGTTGCCTTCTATGTAGGCCGACGTCAACAAAATATTTTCGCAGTCGGAAGAGAAAGTCGGTGATTGAAATTTCATGAGGAGATCCCGCCGCAACGAAAGCGTCTTTGTCTTAATGATTTCCATCCCAAATCCTGTAACATACCCGTGACACTCTCTCCCCTGTTTCTCGACGATACAGAACGTGCTGCCCTTGTTTGTTTCCGTTACTCCTATCTGGTAAGGATCCCACATTGCACAGCAGTACTACAAAGGAGGACAACAAACGTAGTATAGGCAGTCTCTTTAGGAGATCTGTTGCATCTTTTAAGTGTTCTGCCAATAAAACGCAGTCTTTGGTTCGGCTTACCCACAGTATTTTCTGTGTGTTTTTTTCCACTTTAAGTTCATTGTAATTTCTAGTTATTTAGTTGAATTTAGGGCCTTTAGATTTGATTGATTTATCATATAACCGAAGTTTAACGGATTGCTTTTAGAACTCATGTGGATAATTTCACCTTTTCATTATTTAGGGTAAATGGAAATGAGCGTTTGGCGTCATTGGCCGGAAGGCCCTTTACGGGGCAGGTCCGGCCGCCTTGGCTGATAATTTAGGGTCAGAGACGATGAACAACAGCATCATTTGCAAACAACCTAAGACGGCTGCTCAGATTGTCTCCTAAATCGTTTACAAAGATAAATAACAGCAAAAGGTCTATAACACTACTTTGGGGAACGTCAGAAATCACTTATGTTTTACTTGATGACTTTCCGTCAATTACTATGAACTGTGACCTCTCTGAAAGGGAATTACGAGTTCAGTCGCATAACTGACATGATATTCCATAAACACGCAATTTAATAACAAGCTGCTTGTGAGGCACGGTGCGAAAAGACTTCTGGAAAAAAGGAACAAATTCGAAATTCTTATCGATAGCACTCAACGCTTCGTACGAGTAAAGAGCTAGTTATGTTTCACGAGAAATATTTCTTCTAAATCCATGTTGACTTTGTGTTAACAGACCGTTCTCCTCGAGGTACTTCATAATGTTTGAACACTATATATATTCCAAAATACTACTCAATACCGACGTTAATGATGTGAGCCTGGCTGGCCGGTGTGGCCGAGCAGTTCTAGGCACTACTGTCTGTAACCACGCGACTGCTACGGTCGCAGGTTCGAATCCTGCCTTGCGCATGGACGTGTGTGATGTCCTTAGGTTAGTTAGGTTTAAGTAGTTCTAAGTTCTAGGGGACTGATGACTTCAGAAGTTAAGTCCCATAGTGCTCAGAGCCATTTGAACCATTTTTTGATATGAGCCTGCAGTTTAGTGGATTACCCCTATTGCCTTTCTTGAATATTGGCGTGGACTTGAGCAACTTTCCAGTCTTTGGGTATGGATCTTTCGTCGAATGAGCAGCTGTATATGATTGTCAAGTATGCGTCAGCATACCTTGTAGGGAACCTAAGTGATATACTTATTCTAAATAGTGTATTTTGGTACTGAATTAGTGTTCCTGTCTCGGCGATCGCCGCTGTATTAGTAGAATGCAATCCATAGTTTCCGCACACACCATTCTGGGACAGAAGCAGCTTTCCTGGATAGTTCTGGTGTCAGTGTTGACTGTCGCTCTGCCACGGAGGGTGCTGCTGTGCGGTGCCTGATGCGGCTTGGCAGACCTGATACCATGGCATCTTGTTAAGCTCTTTCGAGAGTTGCAGTCCCTCCTTTACTTCTGTTCAGTGTGTAACTTGTTATAAGCGTGTTATCCTCCAGATGTAACCGAAAACTGCACTCCACTAGTACGTATGTTCCCTTACGATGCTATCACTACTAAAGGATGTTTCGATCTTGCACAATCAATTTGTGAATGGTAGGCAGGACGAAACATCCTGCAAAATAAACTGAATGCTTTCTCAGAAAACTATTTAGAACAGAGAGTTCGGAAGTCACCCATTACGGAAATACATTCTAAGACAAAAAAAGGCGCTTCATGAAGCAATTATCCCAATGGGACGGAAATTAGTAGGGGTAATGTACATGTAAAGGCAAACGAAAGATTGCAATTAAAGAAAAGTTGGATCATTCATAAAAAAAGCTGCATAAATTGATCAAGTCAGTTATGTATTGGTCGACCTCTGGCACTTAAGCAACCTGTTATTCGGCTTGACATTGATTGGTAGCGTTGTTGGATGTCCTACTGAAGGATATCGTGCAAAATTCTGCCCACTTGCCGCGTTAGATCGTCAAAGTCTCGGCTCAGATTTAATTTAGTCTCTTGGACAGAATGGTTTTCTTGTGTGCCAACCAGCGTGGATTCCTGAAAGATACATCTTGCGGAACCGACCTCTCATTTTTCTCACATTACACCCTGAAAATTATGTATCAAGACAGGCCATTTGAACCATTTGAACCCTGAAAATTATGTACCAAGACATACAGGTAGATGCAATAGCCCTCGTCTTCCAAACAGCATTTCACCTAGATCCACACCAGTGTGTACTAACGAAAGTGGGATAATATGGAGCATCAAACAAAGTTTGTGACGTAATAATGATTTTTGATGGGGAGGACACAGCATGTTATATTGGACGTGCCCCAAGGAAATGCGTAGTGACCTTGCTGTTCATGTAGCGTATTAATGACCTTGCAAACAATATTAACAGAGTTTTCTCATAATATGCGGTTATCTTTAATGAAGTACTTCCCGAAAAAAAAAGAATACTGCACAAATATGCAGTCGGATCTGACTTTGGTCCATTGGTTGGACATTGGGAAAATGCAATCAGTCTGAAATGGAGATTGCCTGTAAATCACTTGCGCGACCCCTCCTAGAATACGGCACGTTTGTGGTGCCAGTATGAAATGGGACTAGCAGGGGATGTAGAATGTAGATTATGCTATACAATGCACAGAGAGCAGCAGTCATATGAGAATACAATGGGAAGAACCCCTTATACGTGGCACAATGGGACGTACCCTCTGCCACGCACTTCATAGTGGTTTTTAGAGTATGAATGTAGATGTAGATGAATACGAAGCCTGCCGTTCCTGTTACACATGACAGAAGTTGTGAGGTTATTCTAATTCATTACATGGAAAGTTTTGGATTCCATTCGTGAGCCGATAATACACTCATAGAAGGGAGCTAGACTTTCTTCCCCAGCCGCAGCAGCAGGTACATCGGGTGTCTACGTATTAACATATTGCCGAAAAGTGCACGATGAGGAAGGAAGACATGAAGCGGAAGACGCAGAATAGTAAATACATAAATAAATAAAATGGGCAGAGTGACAAACAAAGAGCCGCTGAGGAGAACGAGAGAAGAAAGCGAATTACTGGTTGTAATTTTTACGTTGGAAAATAAACTAGATCTAGGTGTGTAGTTAGTCATACTCTCTAAATTTTAAAAACCATTTTAGATGGATATGTGTAGAGGAAGAGAAGGCAAGGACGGGAGAACTCAGATCCTGGAAGATTTACCTAATGGGTGTACGGACAACAACCTGAAGAAAGAAATGCCAACAGCAAGAAGTGGAGCAAAAAACTGATATTCATGGCGATGATGGTGGTGGTGGTGGTGATCACGATCACGAACGTGATCACGATGATTCACACATATTTGCCTAAAGCAACTTTCAAGTTACAGTGGGCTCTTCTCATTTCGATTTTCCGTAGTCAATTTGTCTCACTTCAGGAAAATGGTGACTTGATTCCTTGACCAGAGTTGCATCCAATTCTTAACCAACCGATCATGCTCCAACTTAGATGGTAGATTGTTCTCTTTCTCAATAACAGTTCGTGCTTGTTGTGTCTGTGCTAACGAAACCAAATAGAGCAACAGTATAGCGAATGTAAATATATGTATATGTACCTAAAAATACTTCTTGTTCTGCACATTTTTAAAAGAAAAGGAAGTGGTTTCCATTGTATCATTTGGCTGCGGCATACTTAAGTATCATCTCCGAACAGTGTCCCTGCAAGAGTGTAGATAATATGAAAGTATATAGCCATATGACGAATGAGTTTGCTCTCTGTTGCGTATTGTCAGATTATCTTTACGTAGGATAACTAAAAAAAATAAAAAAGTAAGTTAATTGGGTTCAGCTTTTCTCTTAGTCTAGTCTCAGATAATTTTTATAATAATTATATTAACTTGAAAAGTTCGTGATTTTTACCCACAACAATCTAGTTAGGTTTACGTCTCCACGAGACAGGAACGAGTTACTCGTAGTGTTTCCTCACTTTCATTCCCGTTCCTAGGTGCAGTTCTCAGCTACGATGAGTCTATAAGGATCCTATCTTTGTACTGACAATTTTCATTCTTGGTACTTTAAAAATTACCTTCATTGTAAGTTTTATCCAGGTACAATCTCGTGAAGTCTCTTACATGCATATCTATCGTTATCATATAAGTCTCTTTTGTTTTTACTCATTACGATCCTTCACATATCTCTTGATTATGGTTCAGCTTCTGTTCCAGTCGGAAACATACTTCCTACTTGTGCTCTTTCTCCTTACCCCTTTGTTCCTTATTTACTTCTGTCTCTCCCCACCATCATTCCTGTTGTTGTAGATACCGAGATAGACATAACAACTTTATTCCACTTCCAACTTCAACAAAATGCCCATCCTAACCGAGTTTGAGAATAAAACAAGGAGTAAGTTTAACCGAGTTTGAGAATAAAACAAGAAGTTAATTTGTTGCTGGCCACCAGAGAACGTATTCCCACCATGTGTAAAACACACTTGCAATAGCATGAGTCGTGCTTGATTTTATTCGTCTCTGTTAACTTCTTATTGTGAAATGGCCTAACGTTAGCATGATTCTCGTGCATCGTTTAAAAAGATTTTCGCAAACCTAACTCGCATGCTGCCCTGCCAGACAGAGACACACGTATTAATTCAGTACGTCTGAAGAACGCCAGAACATGCGATAGATATTGACTAGTAGCAAGTGTACCTGGATCTATTCGTCGGGAAATCTAAAATTTGTCCGTCATTCACAGGACAAACATGATTTGCCGCTGACCTCCCTTCCTCCCCCCCTCCCCCACCCATCCCTCCTTTCTACTGGTACTAACAGCGGAATTCTGTTAGCAGAAGACAAAAATTTAAGTTATCTTTGTTTTCTAATAGCACTTACGTGACCACGAATCCATGCATTCGAGTAGCGCGTGACAGTACTCACTTGCAACCGTACTTGATTAATACTGTTGCTTCTCCTCGGATGTGACCAGAGCGGTGCTGCAACTGCGGCTGAGCCTAGAGCTGTGTGGTAAAACATTGGTTTATGGTTAAGATATCCATGAATGCAAAAACTGGAATTAAATCGTTTACGAGGTCATGCTGTTAAGTAAAGTCTCCGAAATTTTATGTGAAAATTCTTTAAAGATTTTTATCCAAAACAAACGTTATTAACATTCTACATCTTTATTCTTTTTGTCTATATATTTATTCTTCAACGCAATCACCCTGGCGATGGACACATTCTCCCAATGAGAGATCAGTTTGTAGATGCCGTCACTGTAGAATGTTTGACTTTATCGATTGAGCCAGAACCCCACTTCTGCTTGCACGCCTCATGGCCATCAAAGTGAAGTTCTTGAAGGTGTTCTCTAAGTTCTGGAAACAGGTGAAAATCGAATGGGGCCAAGTCGGAACTGTGTCGAGGAAGATCGATGACAGTGAACCCAAGGCATCGGACTGCTGCCAGATGTCACAGTGGTCGTGTGTGATCTGGCACTATCATGCTGAAGGAGAGGTTACTGTATGTGTGGACGAACTCTTCGAATTCAAAACTCTATTACAGCACACTGTTTCTCAAAGATCGACATGATTACATTACACACTGACATGTTACACACTACAATTAGCAGCCCTCTAGAATAAAGATGTAGACGGCTAATAAAGTCTGTTTTATTTAAAAAACTTTAAGAGTTTTCACATAAAATTTCAGGCGCATTACTCTTCAGCGTGCCCGTGTAGAAATTTTGACAGACTTTCAAACTGGTGTAAAAGTTAATCAAATGGTTTGACTCAAGACAGTTCCCAGGTCCTGAGCCAGGTGAGAGAGAGGAAACTCATGTTAGTTTCCAAGTGAATGCAGGAATAGTTTTGAGATTTAACAGCAAATGGTTCTGGGTACACGTGCTGTATTGCATGTTCTCGATTTCTTCACACTTGTACTGGACTGATACATCTGCGTGCCTGGCGGAGCAGGATTCGAGTTCAACTTGCAAAGTCTTTTCTTCTTCTTCTTTTTCTTTTTATTTTCCTTCCACTACCACCCCTTCTCTCTCGACCTCTGTACTATCTATCTTTACTCTCTCCGCCACTTCCCTCTCTACTGCTTCCCTCTCCATTACTTCCCTCTTCATCTTTTTTCAAACCAACTCTTCCCACTTCACCTCTTCCCACTCCACCCCTTTCCGCACTCAGTCAACCCCTTCCACTCTTACTTCAGCCCTTCCCCCTCCCATTCTGCCCATTCCCCTCACATCACCTCTTTTCCTCTCACTAAACCTCTCCCTTCCCTTTCCACCTCTCTCCCCTTTCAATCCACCCCTTCCCCAGTTGACATCACCCCTTCCACTCCACACCTTCCCCAGTTGACATCACCCCTTCCACTCCACCAGTTCCCCATAAGCTCTCTGCACTTCTCCCCTCTCTCTAAACCTCGTTGCTCTTCTGATTCCAATTCCATCTTCACTACTTCTCACTCTCCAACTGCACTCCATCCCATTCTGACTGTGCACTTGTCCTTCCCTCTCCACCTTCCTCCCTATAACATCCCTTCCCCCTATCATATCTCTTCCCTCACCCATTCTGCCCATTTCTCCTCCCATACAATCCCTTCCCCTTTGCAGTCTACTCTTTCCCTTGGAATCCACCCTTTCCCCATTTCAGTCCAACGCTTCCTTCTTCCATTTCATCCCTTCCCTCATCCACTTCTTTCACTCTACTCATTTCCTCTCTTTCCACTCCACTCTTCACTTTCTCCTCCCACTACACTCCTTCCACTCCCCCTCCCCCTGTAGTTCTCCCTTGCACTCATATACCCCTACTGTTCTATTCCTTCAGCTTTCCATCCACTTCTGCATCTCCAGCTCCTTCCTTTCACACTATAATGCGGCCATTTTCTTTCTCACCCCACCCCTTCCCTTTCCTGCTCCGCTTCTTCCCCTCCCATGTCACCCTTTCTCTTTCCATCTTCATTGTCACCATTCCACTCTATCACTTCCCCTTCCCTTACCATCTCTTCTACCCACTCATTCTACATTCTACCCTGTCCGCTTCCTATTCCACCCCTTCTGCCTCGTCCTCTCCTCCTGCATTCCCTTACTTCACCTTCACCCTCTCTCACTCTACCCCCGTAAATTATTGCATGTGCCTTATGTCTCTCCTGTATTGTTATACATACTCCTAATCTCCCCCCCCCTCCCCCCCCCCCCCCCTCTCCTCTCTCTCTCTCTCTCTCTCTCTCTCTCTCTCTCTCTCTCTCTCTCTCTCTCTCTCTCTCTCTCTCTTCCTCAATTTTCCATGTTGGTAACGTCTTCCCTTTACTTGTCCTGTTGGAATTGACAATTTATCTTCCTTTTCAGGTGACTGCAACAGCAGAGAAATTCGACAGAACATAATCAGTGGAAAACAGTAAGTGTAATAATGATTACGCTCTTTATTTTTGCATTTTGGTTATGTCTGAAACTTATTTTTGCTTTTTTATGTTGTCTTGATTTGTTGTTACTGTGCTTGCAAAGCTGCTTGATTTTAGCTGTGTATGATATGCTGTTATATTTAAACAATGGGGACATGGAGCAGTATCCTTTCATTTTGTGTGATGTTCGTCTACATAGCATCAGTGCAGTGGATACTTACCTAGATTATTTCTGTTTTGGTTCAGGAAGTGCTGCTACAACCCACTACAAAGAATAAGTGTGTCTACATTGTGGTATCAGAAAATGGCCTTAGCTAAGGGCATGAGGCACTTAACTCCACTAAGGAATTCAGAGAAACTTGATATGTCATAGTGTAACTTGTGCACGACTAGCTGGATTCTCTCTGTAATCAAAGAGCTCCTAGCAATCACTAGTTTCAAAAAGTTTAAGTCTGTAGCTTAATGTTTCTTCACCACTTTCTGGTTTTCCTTCAGACACATGGAACACTAAAATGTGATAAAATACAGGCACTTAAACGCAACTTGAAATATGGAATCTAAATGTACTTCTTGTTCTAGACCAGGCACACCACTGTAGAGAGCACTTATTAAACTTCAGACAATCACAACCAGGGTAATTAGAAATTGATGCGACTTTCGTGTCTAAGTATTGTTTATTTGTACCAATAAACTTATTCCAACGCCCATGTCTTGAAATGCAGTTAAATGTGTTGTGTTTAAGCCAATCATAACATCCCCAAATTAGTGCCAAACTCAGGGTGATCAGGGAGAATGTAAAATAATAGTCAACGTTCTGTAAATGTTAATATCTGAGTAATGGGCAACTGAATATCCCAAATTTTGCGTCAGTGAAGCTGTCGTATTTGTACCATAGGCGTATGGAGCAGCATTCTTTCATTCTGTGTAATGTTCGTCTTCATTACATCAATACAATGGGTACTTACCTTGATTATTACTGTATTGGTTCGGGGAGTGCTGCTATGATCCGTTACACAGAGTCAGTGTGTCTGCAGCAAGGTATCCAAAAATGCCCTTAGCTGAGGATGTGACAGATCTTAGCACACTAAGGAAATATGAGAAATGCTTCATACATTGAATTGAACAGAATTCGCAAACTGCGACAAGTACCATTCGAGAGCTAGTAAAAAGAAACATTTTCACGAATGCTAGACATTTATTATACATCCATAGCCAGCACAAGTATGGGAATATCTTTTAAGCAGAAGGTACAGCAAAACAAATGTTAGCGAATGAAAAACAATAATTAACGAACCAATAATTTATTACAATATGTAGTGTTAAATTCATGCAAAGATACAATACTTTAGACACACATAAATACCTCTGTAGTTAATTGTTCGGCTCTTCCAGTTTACACAACATTATCTACAAAGGATCATCTAGGTATTTTATTGTCATTGTTGTAAACTGTATGGGGGACTTTCAGACCCGAATGTGGGAGTGAACTTCAAGTGACGATCTCTGACTCTGCTACTGCCAAAGGCCCCGGTGCAGTAACTTGAATTCGACGTTTGCAACGGTGGAGCGTATTTTTCGTTTAGCGTTGTCTTACCGCCGCTATGCTTTGAGGCAGATCTGTTTCACATAATATATGGACCTTCACGAAAAACATAGGTAGAGAGAATGCTCTGCTGCACAGATATGAAAGTTCACCTATGTACTAGAGATACCGGTGAGCATACACTGCGGTTACCAGTTGCTCTGTGCTGCAGGTGAACATTATTCATTATGAAGGATCCTTGCGCCTTTCATCTCATTGTGTGTAAGAAATCGGAGCTAAACGCCGTCCCAAGGAGACGAGTTCACAGCGGTTTTTGCATGCTGTTCACCCCACCGTGCTTCCAAGGTACCGAGCGAATGAACAGCGAGAAGTAATCACGGCACAAGTGACTACATATTAATACTGCATTGCATTCAGTTAAGATTAGTTCGAGGTTAGCGGGTAAGAAACGATAATACTAAGAAAAATGGCGTAGTACTCCAGTTCGTCCAGCGGATCGTACATGCGCGCGTAAGTACATTTCGGTCGACAGTCAGAAGCGAGAGCAACAGAATAGCTGTAAGCGACTCAGAATCATTGCGTTTGCCAAGAGAATCGGGTTAGAGCAGCGAAAAGGTGCGAACGGCGGCTGCGAAGGCGGAGGCGCGATGCGGAGTGGAGGCGTCGCCGTCGGCGTCGGCGTCGGCGTCGTGGCGCGGCGTGGCGTCGCTCAGTGGGCGGTCCTCGCGCCCTTCTGCTGGTTCCGCTTCCGGCCCATGTGGCAAATCTTGAAGTGGCACAGCGTCGGCATCATCCCTTGCACTGTTGGGACAGACGGAAAATGTTCGTGTTACACACTAATACAAGCTCATCAGAGAAAATGTTGAGTCTCTGGTAATCCCCGAAGGGAAGTGGGACTGCAGCCGGACACGTAGTACTAGAATAACGACAACAAAAGCAGCGGCTGTATTCGAAACGATCGTCGTTTATTCTTTTGCTACCAGTTTCGACACCACATAGTATCATCTTCTGGCGACGAACGTAACCTACCATCCACAGCGGCTCTTCATGTGCAGTGAACAGAATTGTATACAGCGGGCCAAATAACTGGTTTCCGTACCTTCTGTGGCAACAACAAGCCCAGCTTGGTTAGACGACATGTTGTCTGACCATGTAAGACAAAATACAGGGTGTACATAAAGTCTGGGAACAAAAATCAAATGGATTCAACTTCTGAGGTCATCAGTCCCCTAGAACTCAGAACTACTTAAACCTAACTAACCTAGGGACATCACACACATCCACGCCCGAGGCAGGACTCGAACCTGCGACCGTAGCGGTCTCGCGGCTCCAGGCTGTAGCGCCTAGAACCGCACGGCCACTCCGGCCGTCAGTCTGGAAACACTTCTAGTTATTTATTGCTCAAGAATCAGATATTGTACAGATATCATACATATGTCATTGTGAAGAGAAACCCTGATTTTTTTTCATGTATTCCGCCACGGCGTATTTTGGTAACTCGCCGGTAGTCAGCGCTAGTCGCAAACATTTCGATTTCAGGTGCGGAGCGAATTTTCTGTGTGTTGGAGTTCATGAATTGGCCTCCCCGAACACCAGATCGCATTCCGTGTGACTTTTTTCTGAGGGGAGACATTAAAGATCTAGTGTATGTACCGCGTCTACCACGTGATGTAGCAGACCTCCGGGAGACAATATGGGAAGCGACTGCCAGAGCCGACGATGGGTACGGCAAGAATTCGATTACCGTATTGACGTCTGCCGGGTCACTCATGGTTCGCATATCGATTGTTTGAAAAAAAAAAGTTTATCTTGAAAATGCAATATCTATGACATCTGTGCGATGTTTAGTTCTTGTGCAATAAATAATTGAAAGTTTTCCCGGACTTTAATGAAGTTGCCCGATTTCGTGCGATATCGGTGTGAACTGACCAACGCGTCTGCAAGGAATGGTGCAGCGCTTGCAGCTGTGTAACACAACTTGAGAACAGTAGTAAGAAATCCTAACCGAAAGGAACCGGAGACGAGTGTCACGTTCATTGTCAGTCAGTCAGTTTCGTAACTGACAGGAGTTGATACTGTCCGTGATTGCAGGTCTATCTCAACGAGCGAATATTGCCGTGAGATCTCCATACGAGGCTACTTGTAGAAGGATACATCGTAGATGGCCATTGCTCAGAGCAGCATCTAAAGCGGCTCATCTCCAATGGACCGTACAACACAGAAAATGGAAATAGATGACTGGTGACGAATAATGTCTTCAGACGAGTCGCGATTCTGCGTCTGTTCAGGAGATGCAAAACGTGGAGTGCACCAACGGATGAGAGAGGCGTTTAACCTGCGTTGTGTGAAGGTTATACAGGGTAACTCTTATTGGCGTTTAAAAAACTCCGAAGCGGTGTAGAGCTGAGACAGGTAATTTAATATAAGACACATTGGGCTACAAACGTTGGGAAATACCCATAAAGTGAGCGACGGATGTTGAACATGTAACGTCACCAGATGACGTACTTAGCCGTACGTGCAGCGATTGGGCTTGTCAGTCCTATCCTTGCCGGTAGGGCGTAGTGCTACACATTGCTCCACTAGGCTACAGTGTTTTCGAACATCTTTCGTAAATTGTACGTCAGTTAGTTATTGTTCAGTGCTGTATTGAGTGCAACGTTGTGTCGCACTGTTTGGAATTTAGAGATGGCAGAGTTAGAGGAGCAATGCGTCTGCATTATATTTTGCGTGAAACTCAAGAAAACCTTCATGGAGATACACCAAATGATGCAGGAAGCCTTACTCGGTATTATGAATGGATTAGATGGTTTAAAAATCGCCAGGCGGAAGTTAAAGACGACCCTCGTTCAGGATTCCCTTCGACGTCTAATGACGATGCTCATGTTAGGAATGTTAACGAGACTGTGTGTGCCAATCAAAGAATGACTGTCCGAGAAATTGAAGAAAAATGTAACGTATCGGTTGGATTATGCCACGAAATCTTGACATAGCATATTGGAATGAATCGTGTTGTTGCTAAGTTCGTCCCTCGGCTCAGGAGTCAGGACCAGAAAGACCTCTGCCTCCCTAACCGTGTGGAGCTTTTGAATTGCTTAAATGAGAAAGAGATGTTCCTTAAGAGAATCATAACCGACGATGAGTCTTGGGTCTACGGTTATGATGTTGAGGCCAAGGTTCTGTCTTCACTATGGGTCGGGAAAGTTTCTCCAAGGCCAAAAAAAAGCTCTTCAGGTCAGATGTCAAAGTCATGTTGATAGTTTTCTTTGGCTTTGAAGGCTTATTACGAATTCGTGCCACAGGCACAGACTGTTAATCGATGATACTATCGGGACGTGTTGCGACGCCTGCAAGAAAATGTGAAAAGGAAATGGCATGAAAGGTGGCGAGACAATTCATGGCTGTTGCATCAGTATAACGCACCTGCATTTTCATCCCTGTCCGTGCGTGAGTATTGCACAAACAACGAAATCATGTGCTGTCTCATCCTCCGTACTTTTCAGACCTGCCCCCTCCGGACTTTTTTTCATTTCAAATGTTGAAAAACCCATTGAAAGGATGAAGATTTGCAACAATAGACGAGATGAAAGAAAATCCGCAGACGGCGCTTCGCGCGATCCAGCTAGAGGCTTACCAAGACTCGTTCCGGAAGTGGAAACGGCATTGGGAGCGGAGTACCGGTTGTGGAGGCGAGTATTTCGAAGGAGACCACACACAATAAGTAAAAGGTTATGTTATGTTAACCGGGGACCTAGAAACGACGGAGAAGCTTCGTCCTCGCCGCAGCCGCAGTGGTCCACAACCCCACGACGACTACCGCAGTCCACTTCACCCCTCCGCCGCCCCACACCGAACCCAGGGTTATTGTGCGGTTCGGCCTCCGGTGGACCCCCTAGGGAACTTCTCACACCAGACGAGTGTAACCCCTACGTTTGCGTGGTGGAGTAATGGTGGTGTACGCGTACGTGGAGAACTTGTTTGCGCAGCAATCGCCGACATAGTGTAGCTGAGGCGTAACAAGGGGAACCAGCCCGCATTTACCGAGGCAGATGGAAAACCGCCTAAAAACCATCCACAGACTGGCCGGCTCACCGGACCTCGACACAAATCCGCCGGGCGGATTCGTGCCGGGGACCGGCGCTCCTTCCCGCCCGGAAAACCGTGCGTTAGACCGTACGGCCAACCGGGCGGGCAAGTAAAAGGTAAGCGTATCAAAATTTTGTGGATGAAGTTCCGGAATTTTTTAACAGGCCTTATACTTTATTTAGTAAAGAATACATAGGTCATTTACTGCTAGCAATGCAATTCGAAAGCTTATACTTATTTACGTGCGAGGTGATATGGTAAATATTTGTTCACTATCCTTTGCAGTTAACCAGTGGAGACCGCGAGACTGGTCAATAAAATAATGAATATTACTTTAATGTAAATATGCAATTGTCTGACGTAAAAAAGTACTTTCTGCCAGAGGCAAGAGTCAAACCCTGAGCCCCACGCGCTAAAGTAGCGCACGTAGGCCTGCAGCCACACCGAGTACTTGACTTGGGCTGGGATGATCACGTACGACAGACCGATAGGCTTCACCACTGCACGTACGGGGAGGTACGTCACATGTCCAGCATTTGTCATCCGCTTTTGGCGCATTTCGCGACACTTGCTGCCCCCACGTGTCCTATAATAAATTACCTGTCCTGCACCATCTACGTCGCTTCGGGGTTTTTTAAACGTTAATAAGAATCACCCTTTAGTTTAGGCTGGAGGTATTTCTGTGATGTTCTGGGGTTGTTTCTCGCACCGTGATCTGAATGTATTGGTTCATGTTACCTTAAACATGAACCAGGATGTTCATTTCAGGATTCTCGTTGATAAAGTATCGCCCTTTCCGCTACATCTTCACTATGAGCATACTGTGGAAATTACCGTCTTCCAAGGAAACAGCAGGCGTTCTCACACTTCTGCAGACATACGTTTCAGGTTTGACGAACTCTCAAGCACTCTATCGTAATTCGACTGGCTCGCTAAGTTACCCGACCTAAATCCCGTAGTAAAGGTGTTGGAGTCGGCCCCTACCGCCGGATGTTCGAGTCCTTCCTCGGGCATGGGTCTGTGTTGTTCTCAGCATAAGATAGTTTAAGCAGTGTGTAAGTCTAGGGACCGATGACCTCAGCAGTTTGGTCGCTTAGTATTTAGAACATCGGGTCAAACGAAGCAATCAACCTCCACGAGATTAGGTAGTTCTGTGGGATCTACTTATCCCTGAAAATGCAGTTGTACATATAAAGTTCAAACTTAGAATTTGAGTGAAAATGTGCGGAATGGATGTGTCAGTATGGTGCAGCACAGACGAAGTCGATAAAAAATACTATTACCTCAACCAGATGTACAGCATGTCCACTGTTCCGTGAAGCCATTAATTAATGTTGGTGTCTAATAGTCCCATACAATGCGGATGCTATTCTTACTAAATGGCGAGCATAGAGCGTATGGAGGAGGAGAATTGCAGCGAGCAGCAACACTCATCCTGAGCTCTTCCCTGTTACTGTCTGTGACATTCAGGCCGACACATCGAGATGGTAAAACCATACGCGAGAGTCTTTCCTATTGAAGGTATTTGCCACCGTGACGACCTCATTGAGGCCGTGCGTTTTCACTTCCTCGAAATATTTATTACCAACTGCACCGGCATATCGACTACTGTAAACGTAATGATGTTGCATCTCCAGGTTTTCACAGCGCAGTGAATGATCCTTAGGTTTCGGGAGTCTAACCGTAGAAACCCTATGTCTTTTTCTGACTTCGGCCATATACCTTCATCTTCCGAGACAGATGACAGATTGAAGCTGCAGTACTCGCTGCGTTATTCTAACCCGCGGAAACATCACGTGAAGAAACGTGGTTTCTGCAGTTGGACGTTCGATATCTAATGGATCGTGAATGACGTCATCTGCGCATACAGTTCTCCCAGTTAATAATGTTGGCTCTCGAAGCCACGGCAGCCATTTCTCCTTCAAATAGTTTTCCTTTTTGGACCTTCCATAAAGAAAAAAAGTCTTAACAGTGCCAGGAATCGAACGTTTGGTCTTCTGTGTGGTTAACCATTCAATTATTAACACGTATTGTTCTTGTATAATACCAGTGTATTGTTCTCGTCTGATGTCAGTCAATATTGTTGAAACACCTCCCATCCTGTGTTTCTGACCGAGGTTTTCGAGAGGTTTCCCTTGGTTGAAAGGCAAATCCCCAGACTGAAAACTCCCCCCTAAAAATTCCCAATTCGGATTCCCTCTCCCCTTAGCAGCTCGCTTGGTTTTTGGGTCAGTAGTTTCTGACTCCACGTGCGTCTATACTCGGAGTAGTCCGCTCATCTAGCAGATAAAATGAATGTTAAAAATAAGAAAAAGATCCCCACGTTTCTTGCAGGAAACCGGTTGGAATATTTCTCCAACACGAGGTCGCGATTCGACTGATAACTCGAAAAGATGGTATTGGTGAAATATGCCGAGACCTCATTCTCATAAAAAATGACGGCTCCTGAATGAATGCATTTGCACTACTGGCCATTAAAATTGCTACACGGAGAAGAAATGCCGATGATAAACGGGTATTGATTGGACAAATATATTATACTAGAACTGACATGTGATTACATTTTCACGTAATTTGGGTGCATAGATCCTGAAAAATCAGTACCCAGAACAACCACCTCTGGCCGTAATAACGGCCTTGATACGCATAGGCATTGAGTCAAACAGAGCTTGGATGGCGTGTACGGGTACAGCTGCCCATGCAGCTTCAACACGACACCACAGTTCTTCAAGAGTAGTGACTGGCGTATTGTGACGAGCCAGTTGCTCGGCCACCATTGACAAGACGTTTCAACTGGTGAGAGGTCTGGAGAATGTGCTGGCCAGGTTAGCAGTCGAACATTTTCTGTATCCAGAAAGGCTTGTACAGGACCTGCACCATGCGTCGTGCATTATCCTGCTGAAATGTAGGGTTTCGCAGGGATCGAATGAAGGGTAGAGCCACGGGTCGTAACACATCTGAAACGTAACGTCCACTGTTCAAAGTGCCGTCAATGCGAACAAGAGGTGATCGAGACGTGTAACCAATGGCACCGCATACCATAACGCCGGGTGATACGCCAGTCTGGCGATGACGAATACACGCTTCCAATGTACGTTCACCGCGATGTCGCCAAACACCCATGCGACCATCATGATGCTGTGAACAGAACCTGGATTCATCCGAAAAAATGACGTTTTGTCGTTCGTGCACCCAGGTTCGCCGTTGAGTACACCATCGCAGGCGCTCCTGTCTGTGATGCAGCGTCAAGGGTAACCGCAGCCATGGTCTTCGAGCTGATAGTCCATGCTGCTGCAAACGTCGTCGAACTGTTCGTGCAGATGGTTGTTGTCTTGCAAACGTCCCCATCTGTTGACTCAGGGATCGAGACTTGGATGCACGATCCGTTACAGCCATGCGGATAAGATGCCTGGCATCTCGACTGCTAGTTATACGAGGCCGTTGGGGTCCATCACGTCGTTCCGTATTACAGTCCTGAACCCACCGATTCCATATTCTGCTAACAGTCATTGGATCTCGACCAACGCGAGCAGCAATGTCACGATACCATTAACCGCAATCGCGATAGGCTACAATCCGACCTTTATCAAATTCGGAAACGTGATGGTACGCATTTCTCCTCCTTACACGAGGCATCACTATAACATTTCACCAGGCAACGCCGGTCAACTGCGGTTTGTGTGTGAGGAATCTGTTGGAAACTTTCCTCGTGTCAGCACGTTGTAGGTGTCGCCACCGGCGCCAACCTTGTGTGAGTGCTCTGAAAAGCTAATCATTTGCATATCACATCATCTTCTTCCTGTTGGTTAAATTTCGCGTCTGTAGCACGTCATCTTCGTGGTGTAGCAATTTTAATGGCCAGTAGTGTATCTACTAGTGTTGGCAGCTGTGCACTTTCTTCACGAAGGTGGTACTCACAGTTCCTCTTGTCATCTGGAGTGTGCGGGCCGCCGTACGGGAGCGGGTGTTCGCCGTCTCCCTCGGGGTCGTCTGCGACATCTCCCGGCTCCAGCAGCGGCCCGGCGTCGTGGTCGGCCTGCGCGTGCTGGTCACGCTCCTGCATCATGCGTAGCAGAAGCATGCGCAGCAACCGCGTCTGCTCCTCCTGCGGAACACACACAAACACACACATTCACTACGAGGCGTCCATCTGACGCCCGAGATGCGAACTGCTAGCCATAACTTACCGCAATTCGAATTTTGCGCGTGAATTGCATATAAATACCCTGTAATACAGCTACTTGCCTCCACGTACATCTTCACTAAAAACCTGGCAAGCGGCTGCGAGCTGAGTGGTTTCGTTAATGAACATACACTCATGCTCATAAATTAAGGATAATGCTGTTACATGGTGAAACAACACTCTGGTGGACGGTTTGCGGATTTAAATCACCTCGGGGTATAACCATGCTGTGCATTTGACATGCGGTCGTCGCACAGTGGCGCCGGCAGCAGTCCTCATACGCAGAGGTGTGTTGGTGCATGTCAGAGTACGGTGCAGCGAGTAAGTGTGCAGACGTTTTCAGACGTGCTAATGGTGACTATGTGTTGAAAATGGCTCAAACAACGCATATTGACGATGTTATGAGGGGCAGAATACTAGGGCGACTGGAGGCTGGTCAAAAACAGCAGGGCGTAGCACAGGCCCTCCGTGTGCCACAAAGTGTGATCTAAAGATTATAACAGTCATTCCAGCAGACAGGAAACGTGTCCAATCGCTACATTAGGGGAAGTCCATAGTGTACAACACCACAAGAAGATCGATATCTCACCATCAGTGCCAGCAGACGGCTATGGAGTACTGCAGGTAACCTTACTCGGCACCTTACCACAGCCACTGGAACAGTTGTCCCCAGACATACCGTCTACAGACGACTGAACAGACATGGTTTATTCGCCTGGAGACCTGCAAGGTGCATTCCACTAACCCCTGGTCACAGGAGAGCCCGTAAAGCTTGGTGTCAAGAACACGGTACATGGTCATTGGAACAGTGGTCGCAGGTTATGTTCACGGAGGAGTCCAGGTACAGTCTGAACAGTGATTCTCGCCGGGTTTTCATCTGGCGTGAACCAGGAACCAGATACCAACCCCTTAATGTCCTTGAAAGGGACCTGTATGGAGGTCGTGGTTTGATTGTCGTGGGGTGGGATGGGATTATGATTGGTGCACGTACACCCCTGCATGTCTTTGACAAAGGAACTGTAAAAGGTCAGGTGTTTCGGGATGTCACTTTGCACTAGTATGTCCGCCTTTTCAGGGGTGCAGTGGGTCCCACCTTCCTCCTGATGGATGATAACGCACGGCCCCACCGAGCTGCCGTAGTGGAGGAGTACCTTGAAACAGAAGATATCAGGGGAATGGAGTGGCGTGCCTGTTCTTCAGACCTAAACCACATCGAGCACATCTGGGATGCCCTCGGTCGACGTATCGCTGCACGTCTTCAAACCCCTAGGACACTTCAGGAACTCCGACAGGCACTGGTGCAAGAATGGGAGGCTATACCCCAGAAGCTGCTCGACCTCCTGACCCAGAATATGCCAACCCGTTGTGTGGCCTGTGTACGTGTGCACGGTGATCATATCCCATATTGATATTGGGGCACATGTGCAGGAAGCAGTGGCGTTTTGTAGCACATGTGTTTCGGGGCGGTTTTCTCAACGTATCACCGTAGACTTACAGATCTGTGTGGTGTGTGTGTTCCCTATGTGCCTATGCTATTAGCGCCAGTTTTGTGTAGTGCCACGTTGTGTGGCACCACATTCTGCAGTTATCCTTAATTAATGAACATGAGTGTATGTCCATTGTCATGTTCTCGCAACTTTGCGGTTGCTGGCCTGAAAAAGCTGCATGTCTGTACAAAGTTTAAAACAAAATTCGGGAAAATCGCTGCAGAAACGTGCCAAATTTTGGAGCAAGCTTTTTCAGACATTATTAGGTCAGACACAGACTTTCGACTGGTTGCCCGCTTCAAATTCGTGCGAACTGATGATGGCGACCGTTTCGGTCGTTCGTGTCTTAGAACCAAACTAGAAAATATTCAGAAAGCGAGCGTTCTGATTCAGCATGATCGTATACAGGGCATCAAAATCCTTTGCGACACCCTGGAAATAATTTACGATACATGTTAATGTATTCTGTGAGAAGAATTGATCATGAGAAGGTCTGCGGCGAAGTTTGTGCCTCGTCTTCTTTAAGATGATCAGATGCAGCATCACTTGGAAGTCAGCAGGGAACTTAAGCAACTGCTTCAAGACGATCCAAATTTACTTCCTAAGATTATCACCGGCGATGAAAGTTGGGTTTATGACTATGAACCTGAAACATCCTACAAGATGGCACTTTTCTCCATCTGTCGTACTCACGACACTCACCTCCCTGTACCTTCTTCATGTTCCTCAAGATGAAAGTCAATTTGAAGGGGTGATAATTATTACACCGAAGGAGATTCAAGAGGAAACATAGAGTGTACCAAAAACCCTAACTTCAAAGATGCGTTTCAAAAGTGGCAGAACTGTCGGAATTCACGTACTCGGTCCAATCGCTCCAAGGGGGACTAGTTTGAAGCTCATGGTACAGAATGAGATCTAGGTGAAACATAAGAATTTCAAACATTACCTTGTAACTTGCGTAAAAAAACAGTAGATGATGTCGAAGGTGAATCTTCCTGACGGATTAAAACTTCTTGCCGGAGCGAAATTATTGCCTTAAATCGTGTCTTTTGCGGTCTATGCTCCTACTGACAAAGCTATCCAGGCACAGTTCACTGCCAACGTTGACAGTGCACTCCGCTGCAGATTGAAATTTGTATTCCGGAAACAACCCTTGCATTGTGGCTAAGCTGTTTCTCCGCGAAATCGTTTCTGTCAGAAGTGCTAGTCACGCAAGGTATGCAAGAGATGTACTGTGACGTTCGCAACGAAGGAGGAAGGCGTTAGTGATTCGTGCTGGGATATCAGCCGGTAAGAATATTGTCCGTGAAAGGCACTGTTCCAGGCTCGATTGCCAAACGGGCAGACAGTTTTAATCTGCGAGTAAGTTTCAAGACAGTGCGCACTCCGCTGGAGACCGAAAGTTTCGTTCCGGAATGCCGGACATGTCACTATGTACCACATAATTCTGATAATTCTTGTTTTGAGTCTAACTGAAACTTGAGTATCAACTATGCAATGCCGGCCGCAGTGGCCGAGCGGTTCTAGGCGCGTCAGTCCGGAACCGCGCGACTGCTACGGTCGCAGGTTCGAATCCTGCCTCGGGCATGGATGTGTGTGTTGTCCTTAGGTTAGTTAGGTTTAAGTAGTTCTAAGTTCTAGGGGACTGATGACCTCAGATGTTAAGTCCCATAGTGCTCAGAGCCATTTTTTCAACTATGAAATGACGGTTGTTTACATACACGCTTTGGACACCTATCTCCTTTCGTTCGTTCGTTCGTTCGTTCATTCGCTACAGAGACCTCACCATGTACCGAAATTTCATTGGAAAATAATCTGGGAAACTACACTGGTGCACAAAATTTAAGGATGCAAGTAACTTTTGAATGCTGTGTCGCTGCCACGTAATACAGTTCGAAGAAACTTGGATCACAAACAGAAAGAAAGAACTACTACATCACAGTACATAAGGTAGCCGAAATAAATATCTAGTGAGAAGAGCACGGGAAACTGAAGAAATGGTCCCAGGTCATGATACCCACAATACATGAAAGAACCACCTTACACCTGAACTACGCCCTCCACATACGACGGGTTAAACACTGTACTGGGCCGTCATTGCTCTCGAAGCTTTGCATAATTTTAGATACAGGCAAATCTCTACTTGTCGGGCCACACGAACGCGTAGAGCCAACTGTTGTTCACTTCCTGAATTGTTTGTTACACTGAAGAGGTGGAGCCTTATGTGTGCTGCAAGCAGTGATGTTCTGTGAGGTACCACCCTCCCCCATATTTCTATTGCGTGCAGTTCTCTTTGCATTGTTCGCTCGGAAAATGATTGAAATGTACCTACATTCACTGACAGCAGCTATTCTTATCGAGTATGAAACCGATTGTCCTTGACAGGGCGTGATACTTGTCTCTGGTCCCTGTCAGGATATTTTTACGACCACAGTTCTTACGCCGTATTACGTGGTACAGAATTCCTGTAGACACTTTGGCAGTCTGTATTGATACAAAACAAGTCGGGAAACTTCATTCATGGTGTGGTTATGGCGTGTCCAAACACGATACTTCGTGAAACTTCCTGGCAGATTAAAACTGTGTGTCAGACCGAGAGTCGAACTTGGGAACTTTGCCTTTCGCGTGCAAGTGCTCTAATCTGCCAGAAAGTTTCATATCAGCGCACACTCCGCTGCAGAATGGAAATTTCATTCTGAAAACATCCCCCAAGCTGTGGCTAAGCCATGTCTCCGCAGTATCCTTTCTTCCAGGAGTGCAAGTTCTGCAAGGTTCGCAGGAGAGCTTCTGTGAAGTTTGAGAGGTAGGAGGCGAGACACTTCGGAATTAAGGCTGTGGGGACGGGCCGTGAGTCGTGCTTGGGTGGTTCAGTCGGTAGACCATTTTCCCGCGAAAGGCAAAGGTCCCAAGTTCGAGTCTCGGTCTGACAACAGTTTTAATCTGCCAGGAAAGTTTCATATCAGTACACACTCCGCTGCAGAGTGGAAGTTTCATTCTGGTTCACGACACTTCCGTTTCTGCCACTCTGTTACGTCCCACGACGCGCCACTTTACTGTGGTTGTTCCATCCAGTCTACGAGCACATACACACCGCTTCATTGTCATGACTTATTGTACGGGTGGAGGGTCACACGACCCCTTCATAGATGTTGTACATCAGCTCCAGTGCTCCAAAGCGACAAATATGCTCTTTTAGAGGGGTGAATAATATTATGTCCAGTGAGCTTATTTCTATTTGGGAAACCCTTCGTTTCACTTCCAGCTTTTGATATTAGGCTGAAAGGAACTGATTTTTTCCCTGTGCTGGATCTCAAACCGACTGCCCTAACCATTCGGTCAAGAAATGGATTTTGCGTCTATATAAATAGCACACGAGGCACTGTACAGTGCATGGCTGAACGTAAATCGTACCAGTATTACCAGTTTTCTTTCCTATTCCATTGGTGTATTGAGTGAGGCAAAATGACACTCAGTTTGCATGTCTGAATGTCCATTTTTTCATGTTTCCTACGCGAAATATGCGTTCGTTTCAGCGTAATAGTCGCCCAGTGTTTTTCGATTACAGTTTCTCTAAATGTACCCAACAATGTTTCACGAGAATTACACTGTCTGATCGAAAGTGTCCATCACCTGTTAGTGGACAGTAATATGGAGTGTCTCCATCTTTTGTCTTGATGGCAGCTTGAACTCTGCTGACGACGTTTTCAGTGTAGTCTCTGAATGTATGGAGAAATGGCAGCCCGTTCTTCGTCAAGAGCCGAAACCAGAGGCGGCGGTAATGTTCGACGCTGGGGTCCACTCAAAAGTGTTCGTTTGGGTTCAGGTCGGTGCTCTAGGGAGACCAATCCATTTCAGGAATGTTTTTATTCACGAACCACTGACTCACAGATGACGCTTTATTACAGAGTGCATTATTACCCTGATACAGTCATCATCTTCGTAGTGTTACGCTGCTGTATGGAGTACACTTATTATTATTTTTGATCTTTTCCTCATTACAGAGGTTTATCTCCAACATAATAATTTACTTGGAAATTACAATACAAACAATAACCGTTCTTAAACTATATTGTCAAAATATTTCTCCAGGTGTTTCGATCTTGTGTGTCTTCTTCCTCTGCACCCATTCTCCTCATTGTGTGCTGTACATTTTGGATCCAGGTGGTCATAGGGCGTCCTCTTCTTCTTCTTCTTCTTCTTCTTCTCCACTCCGGTTCCCACTCCAGTATCAATTTTGGTATTTTGGTTTTCTCCATTCGTCGTACATGCCCGTACCACTGTAATTTCTTCCTATCCATTACGTCATATATTCTTTCTTTTATTTCCATTCTCCTTATTACTTCGGTGTTCCTTATCTTTTCTATCCTGGAGATTCTTGCCGATCTTCTCCAAAAGTCCATCTCTAGAGCTAACATGGAGTACACAGTTCTGCAAAAAGTGTTCATATGCTTCCGCATTTACCGTTTTCTTAAGCGCAATCAGAGGAGCTACACATTATGACAGGTAAAGATCCCCAGGCATTCGCCAGACGCAAACCCTTCCATCGGATTGTCACAGGGTATAGCGTTTCCAATCATCCACTGTCCCGTGACGTTGCTCTTCACACCACCTCAAGCGTGGCGCAGCGACGGCTACAGAAATGTGTTTATTATGAGGACCTGCTCGATCATTATACCCCGTTCTTTTTATCTCCCTATGCCCAGTCATTGTGCTAGATGGACTGCTAGGAGCACTTTGAAACTAACATATAATTCCTTCCGCTGATTTCATGCGATTTTTTTACAACTAGCGTCCGCAGTACAGTGAGGTCTTCCCGGTCTTGGTTAGAATGGTTGAAATTTCCCTTATGGATTTGTCACTTGGATGCATCCAATTACTAGTTCACTTTCAAAGTCACTGACTTGTCCTGGCTGAGCCATTCCGCTGACACCGCTTCTCTGCTAACAACACAATACTTCCCCCTGCTTTTATACTCTCCTGACATCGAGTGATCAATTGCGCATTACATGGGTCTGTCCGGAAACCTTTGATCATATCGTGTACGTCTTTTCTACTGCAAGGATTCCGATTTCAGTTACCTTAACATTTCGTTTACGATTTCGTATCGGATATACCGAATTGTTACGGCCCTCGCAACTAGTATTTGAATTAGTTCGATATCTGTTGTCAAGCCTAATTGATAAAGACTCCAAACACGGGAATAATACTATAGAATTGGCCACAGTAGCGTCTTGTATCCGGTTGCTTTTACAGACGCACTGCATTTTCCAGAATCCTTACAATGAATCTAAGTCTTCCAATCGCCTTACGTGATTGTCCCAGTTCATTTGGCTTCTTAGTACAGCAGGACTTTGATAACCCTGCATGCTCGGGGATCTGCTACTGCCGGATTATCAAATATTCTGAATTATCGTGGTTACTTTTTTTTTTTTTAAAAAAAGACCTTGTCCTAAGACAACGTTATAAACAAAACCTATTGTTTTAATGCGCAAAAACATGTAACTGTGTTTTGTTACACATAATATTAGTGGCTAGATTACAGTATAACAAATTAAAAGTATTTATTACTATTCTGTAAAAATGAAATTGAAGTAAAAGCTGAATACTGTACTTTTCTATTACATCAGTTTAAGGCATATATGTCACATTTTTAGAGGTCTGGGCTTTTGATATTTGCCAGTCACAAACAAAGGCAGTGTATGATTACCTGAAGCATTTCCACGTACTAAGACAGTTATTCTGCCTTTATTCTATTTAAAATTCTTTGCTGTGGACTCCATAGTTTCCACGGGTGTTCAATTTGGCAAACAGCGCCATAACAGGCCAATCGTATCAGCGTTATAAATTTGCTTATGCTGATCACCAAGCTTTTAAAACTTTGTCAGCAGTCTTATCAGCGGATTTTATTGCAAAATATGCGGCTAATTTACGGATGCTAAAAATACGGGAAATTTCTGATTCGTGCCGGATTATCGCGATCTTACTGTATTACATTTAATTGCTTATAAATTGTGGAATCCTTAAGATGTACAGCAGTAATCTTGTAGTCAGACGCTATCGGGTTCTTTCTCTTTGTTATAAACATTACCTTACACTTATGCACATTTAAAGGGGAGCTGCCGTTCATTAGCACAAGTGGAAATATTGTCGAAGTCTCTCAGCAATTCCTTCCTGTCGTTGAACGATGACGCTTTTCGGTACATAACAGCATCGTCAGCGAAAAGTTTTATAGTGCTGCTGATCCTACTTGATGAATCGTTGAAATATACTGAAAACAGAAGAGGTCCCGCTTCCGTGATTCACACATGAAGTTACTTTTGCCTCAGCAGATTATTCACTGTCCAGTATAACGTACTGGGTTCTTATAGTCAAATACCAGTAAACCGTACCCTGATTATTTGATGAATCGAACTCCCACGTATAAGACGTCGTATCTACTGAAGTATGTATCGTACAGTGATATAACTGTGGAGGTGCAGTCAGTGGTATATGTGAATACTGTCTGAAAAAATGTGTTGCGAATAGATGTGGTAGTAAAGAAGTAATAAATTAAAACGACATCCCCGATGCTACATTTTACTGCTTGAGCGGCGAAAATGTAGTTGGCGATAAACTTTTTTCCTTTCATCATTTTGTTGGGTTTGTCGGTGAGAGAAAATTTCGTAAAGGCTTGAAAGTATGTGTAAACTTCGTTGCAGATCGCCAAGTGCTCTTATTGTCAAAGCTGAGTGAATATAGTTTGGGTAATTTACACGCTGTCGGTTACACAGCCTAAAGACATTCTCGTGTACACGGTTTCTATCTATAATGTTTGACATAATGTGTTAAACCCTGAACATAAGATTATAGCTCTTAATGAGTATATTATGACGGCACTTTAAATTCGGTCAATAATAGTGTGAAATATTGAATATCACATTTTTGTTGCCCCCTGGGACCCGTTAGATATGCAACCTGCAACTAGTCTGTGCCCCGGAATACCTTGTAGTAATAAGTGGTGAGGCAGCTAAGGCAGGCAACGTCAAATAAATTCGGGATGTATAAATATATTGATGTGTGGTTTTAGCCAGGTTATAGCGTTCATTATGGCAAATTTCCAGACTTTCGCAAGTAATTTTGTCGTTTATAGTCTGGAAATTACATCTACTTCGTTTCTTTCTAATGGAACTGTATACTTTTTCTGTGACATTTGAAAGAAGCTTCTAAGAGACCATCAACGATATAGCATGTATCGGACTCGATCAAATAGTACGAAGGTTACAGCGCGGTGAACCATTGTCCCGCCTTCAGAAGAAAAGGTTCCACGAACGTCTGCCTATTACACAAAATGTAAGCAAGCACGGAACTCGGGTACGGTTCTTCTGTTTGCCTCCTCCCTTGAAGCCTATCTATCTGTGTTATGCTGTTGTAGCAATCAGGTAACTTGCTCGTAAAGGTATTGAGACATTTTCAGTGTACACGACAGTCGAAAAAGTGCTCCGGTTGCATGTTAAAGATTATCCAGATCGTGCCGAGCACTCACGATCTGTCTTTGCAGACGTAATAAAAAAAAATTTAGAAGTGTGGAAAATAAAATACCCCAGGGAAAAGAAAAAAATAAAAGAAATAAAACTAACATTTTAACACCAGAAACAGAATGCAACTTTCACTAAGAGGCATCTCGGAAGTACGAGAGGGATAAACCAACGAGTGTTCTGCGAACACTACATCCCATTGCATTTCATCCTCTTCAAGTTTCGCTGCATCTACAGTTTCGTGGTAATGACTTCCAAAATTACTTACAATCCTCCGAATGTTATCTAAGAAAAGCCCAAAGTGATGCGGCATGTCTAGGCAAAATTTTGTTTATGGAAGAAGCATCGTTTTCAAACCATGGCCAGGTCAATCTTGACAGTGTGCACTAATCTTCAGTTGAAAATCCACGCTGACTCAAAGACGCTCTTGTCTATCACCGTTTGGTGCGTGTTTTTCAAGACAGGAATCATTGGTCCCTGTTTTGTTGATGAGAATCTAAAGAGATTCAAGTGTCTCGAATTCCTAAGTTATACTGTTGCCGCAGTTATTGGAAGATATCCCACTGGATGCAAGACAATCGTGTTGGTATCAAGATGACGGTTGTGTCTCCCACTCCACAAATGTAATGACAGACGCTGGTAAAAAAAAAAAAAAAAAAAAAAAAAAAAAAAAAAAAAAAAATTCAAAGCACTAGAACACAAAAGTGTGTGCACACTCACCAAATTTACTTTTATTGGTGGTGAAAATTAAAACAAGAGGCCGATTAGGGAACACAGACGACACCCGAAGACATGAAACGCCTTGCAACATGGACCTGTGCTGCCATCAACTTCAGATGAAATTCACGTGCGCTATTGTTACTTCAGAACCACTTTATAGCCTGTAGCAATGTTCCAGGTAAATTTTTTGACCTCTTGGTAAGACCGCTGTAATAATAAACACACGAACCGAACCTGGGTTGTGTTGCTTACGTTTGTTATAATACGGCAGACATTTGTGCAACCTCTTTTTCTGCCGGCGATGCAGTGATTTGCGGCACTGTTATCTTGAGACTATTTTATCCCATACGTTTTACGTCGCTGACGTTTTTCGTAGAAGCTTGCTTCAGATGCCACAGAAAACAGAATATAATTCCATTAGAAAAAAAAGAGAAATAATTCAGCGACTGTAAACTAGGCACGGGAAAAACCGTCTTGTTAAAACCGATACCGGTGTTACAGTTCTGAATAACCGGTATTTTTCGGTATCTATTTGGTCTCGATTATAACAGCTGTTTTTTTTATCAAATACCCGAGTAAAAAATCGAAATATCAATTAGTCAAAGCGGCAGTACTAAGATTTTTCATTTTTAAATAAACGTTTTTTAAAAAGGGGGTAACTTTGTTCGTAAAATTTGCACTGGTTTAAAATATTACTTTGTTATAGAAAATGGGAAGAGCGATCACTGCCGACAGAAACGAGCAAAGAACGCGTGGCATAAGAATTAGTTCAACATTTCTGAGACAATAATGTTCCTGTTGCCGTGACGTGGCTTAAGACAGGCGTATACGAGCAGAGTGAAAGACTTTCCCCCACATGACATGATCTGTCGGTAATTTCTCATTGTCGTCGCTGGACATCCGTTGTATTGCATAATGGCACCAACTCTAGTCTGGAAATATTTTTACGAGGTGATGTAGCAGCGAAGTACAATGCGTCATTTGCTTTAAAAGATTGAAGATTTGTCTGCCATGTCTATGAAATACTAAAAGAAGAAGGAAATTTGGTAACAGTAATAAATGAAATACTTAACAACAGTTTATTCATAGTGTACAAAAAAAAGAAAAAAACAAACAAACAAAAACAGAAAGCAGCTGATCTGCTGCATGTGTCTACATAATATCCATTTATCTGCTTGTAGCGCTTGAAAACGAACAGATTAACAAGAAAAACAGAATTCTTCAACCTCATTTTTCACACTTGAACACGAACTATTAGTAATGTCCAAATAGTGGTATGATCCCAGATTAAAACACTGTTTCTGAGCAGAGATTGAAAAAATTAGAATCAAAGAATACGCGTGGTTTTTTGTAGTATTCAACCACTTATCACTTTTCGAGAAAAGCAGAGAACCGTGAACGGACTAAGTATTCTTTTATTTGTCTATTTAATTTAATATTTTAATTCTACGTATCCTGAAAGTGCGAGAGAGACAGAGAGAGAGAGAGAGAGACCAGAGAGAGAGAGAGAGAGAGAGAGAGAGAGAGAGAGTGAGAGTCAAAATGTTTCAACAACTGTTCGATTTCTACGTTTATTACAGGAAGTAATAGGAAAGAAAAACTAAAATTCGGTAATTTTGAGCGTTTGTAACAGTCGGGTTTCTGACGTGAAAAAAAAAAGGATGTTACCGAACACCGGTTGTTTCAGTGATAACCGTCAAATAAAAATTGAACGTAAGGAAATTCATCATGTTGTGCGCTATAACTGAGCGAAAATCTCATTGCGATATATTTTTTTAATTCTGGATATACAAGGTGAATCACCAAAAAATTGCACCGCAAAATTGTGGAAATGGAAAGCACTACTGATGTGCGATTTCCGCACAATGGATTGGTAGGCAGGGGTTCGTATTGTTAGCCAATAAACAGATTGTGATAATACTTAGAAAGTGTATGTTTTTGCAAACACACTTCCTATTGACATTAAGAAACTAAAAGTAAGGTAAATTAGAAAGCCAGTTGCGGTTGTTGCAGGATTCTTGTGCCTGTCGTTTGCGAGATATCGTATTTTAAAAAGTTCCTACCCTGGCAATACCTGTGGTTGCACACACTAAAGAACAACCCAAGTGCATGCACCTGTTATGTGGATTATGACCAGTAACGAAAGAATTAACCACTACAGGTTGCGTTCAAAATGACCACCGGCAGCGGCAATACACGCTTCCATTCTGGTATGGAACGACTGCTGCACACGTGCTAGCTTTGCAGCGATGTCCGAGCAGGCTGCATTAATACATCGTTGCGTATCATCGGATGCTCTTGCTAAGTCCCTGTACACCGCGTCTTTCAGCTTTCTCCACGTAAAAAAGGCTACATGAGTCAAATCGGGGAACGGGCCGGCCAAGGTATGGGTTCTCTGCGTCCAAGGCAACATTTTGGAAGCAATTCGTGAAGAGGTACTGCAGTACTTCGTGCACTGGGCAGCCATCATGTTGGTGCCAAAGTTTCCTCCTAGTCCCCAGGGGAACGTCTTCTAGAGTCCTTGGAAGACAGTCGTTAAGGAATATGGTGGTTTCACTATCCCACACCACACGTTTACACTCGGTGCGTGCTGACGTTCCACATAACGAAGCCAGCAGGGATTGTCAACTGACAAATAGTGCATGTTTCGGCGGTTTACATGGCCATGATTGGTAAACGTGGTTTCATTACTAAACAAGACTCGGCGGTTTACATGGCCATGACTGGTAAACGTGGTTCCATTACTAAACAAGACACATGTGGAGTATCCTGTCTTAATGTCTATATACGGAAGTTAACACGATTCTCATAATCGTTTCCATGCAACTCTTGATAGAGAGAGGTGTGATAGTGATGGAAGCCCTGTCGATGGAGTATGCGTAAGACACTTGCCTGACTCACGCCACTTCCTCATTCGATTGCGCGGGAGCGGATCAAATGCAACAGCAGCAAGACCATTAATTTCCCCCTCTTCTGTTGTCATTTGTTTGCCTCTGTCACGTCGTGTAGGTGCTACGATACCACTTTCACGTAACTGGTTGAAGAGGATGATAAATAATTGCCGAAATGGTTGACGTCTTTTGAGACATCTTGCCACATGCACCGTGCAAGAACGAACTGCATTTTTCCTACACTCTCCATGCACCATGAGCATGTCGGCTTTTTCTCCGTTGGTGAGTCCCATCGTCCACTCAAGACCTACTGCTTGGACTGTACACAATAAGTGATGAGCCAGTCGCAAAGAATTCGAGGGACAAACAAGCACACTGTAAGCAAACATAACTACGTCGTACCTAGCTACTACGCAGATTGAATGGCACAAACAAGTGACGGTGCGGGAACTTCTGAAAATACCATGTCTCGTAAACGACTCGCTCTAGAATCCTGCAGCAGACATCACAGACATTCTAATTTACGCTACTTTCATTTTGTTAATCTCAATAGGCATTGCTTCGTTTAGAAAAGTACGTTTGCACAAAGTTTCACTTTCTAAGCATTATTACAATCTGTTGATTCGCTAACAATACGAGCCCCTGACTACCAGTCCGCTCTTGAAAACCGCACGACAATAGCACTTCCCCTTTCAGCAATATTCGCGGTACAACTTTTAGAATACTGGTGCTGTGTTTGGGGTGGCCCGTCTTAGCTGCCTCCCCCAGTATACAGGGTGCGGTGCTTAGATCCGAAAATATTTCAATTTGAATGTCCCGCCATATC
Organism: Schistocerca gregaria; assembly: GCF_023897955.1. Lineage (NCBI taxonomy): Eukaryota > Metazoa > Arthropoda > Insecta > Orthoptera > Acrididae > Schistocerca > Schistocerca gregaria. The sequence goes on along the minus strand of NC_064922.1, from coordinate 339,900,007 downwards.
ATAGTTCCGCTGCAGGTCGCCATTTTGCGTTCTTGAAAGCCATAGGCATCTAGTAAACAGTCAGAACCTCAAAATGTCCGAGATGTGACGGACAAATGCAGAGTACGCCCGAAGAGGCGCGATTATCGAAAGTCTTCGCGCTGAGCGTTCGTCCACTGAAATAGCTCGATTCTTCGAGTACCCGAGATCAACTGTTTACGATATTGTGGCCAAGTATATTGCTTCGGAGAAGTCTGGGGTTCGCGTCCTAGGTATTGTGTTCAGTGACCGCCACATTTATTTGAAAAGGGACAAACTGTCAAAAACAAGTTAATCTGTGAGTGTTGACGAATGGCGTAAACCGTGGATGATAACTGTGGCGTTTGGCAGACAATGTGTCTTTCAATAGGACGTTGCACCGGCTCATATGAGCCATTTAGTCCAAAACTGGCTCTCAGGTGACGTTGCATTTTCTGGTCAAAGGAGTTTTGGCCCCGAGTAACCCGGATTTGAACCCCGTCGATTACTATGTTTGGAGCGAGGTTGAAGAGTAATGCCGGCCGGTGTGGCCGAGCGGTTCTAGGCGCTTCAGTCCGGAACCGCGCTGCTGCTACGGTCGCAGGTTCGAATCCGGCCTTGGGCATGGATGTGTGTGATGTCCTTAGGTTAGTTAGGTTTAAGTAGTTCTAAGTCTAGGGGACTGATGACCACAGATGTTAAGTCCCATAGTGCTCAGAGCCATTTGAACCAAATTGCGCGAGACTCGGGAATATCAAAAACGTCGGTATTGAGAGTGCTACACCAACATCGATTGCACCTGTACCATATTTCTATGCACTAGGAATTACATGGTGATGACTTTGAGCGTCGTGTACAGTTCTGCCTCTCGGCATAAGAGAAATTATTGGACGATGACAGATTTTTTGCACGCGTTCTACGGTATTTAGCGACGAAGCGTCATTCACCAACAGCGGTAACGTAAACCGGCATAATATGCACTATTGGGCAACGGAAAATCCACGATGGCTACGACGAGTGGAACATCAGCGACATTGGCTGGTTAATGTATGGTGCGGAATTATGGGAGGAAAGATAATGGGGCTCCCATTTTATCGATGGCAATCTAAATGGTACAATGCATGCTGATTTCCTACGTAATGTTCTACTGATGTTGTTACAAGATGTTGCATGACAGAATGTCGATGTGCTTCCACCATGATAGATGTCCGGCTCGCGTGCGGTTGAAGCGGTGTTGAATAGCATGTTTCGTGACAGGATGATTGGTCGTCGAAGCACGATGCCATGGCCCGCCCGTTCACCGGATCTGACGTCCACGGAGTTCGTTCTGTGGGGAAAGTTGAAGGATATTTGCTATCGTGATCCACCGACAACGCCTGACAACATGCGCCAGCGCATTGTCAATGCATGTGCGAACATTACGGAAGGCGAACTACTCGCTGTTGAGAGGAATGTCGTTACACGCATTGCCAAATGCATTGAGGTTGACGGACATCATTTTGAGCATTTATTGTATTAATGTGGTATTTACAGGTAATCACATGCGTTCTCAGAAATGATAAGTTCACAGAGGTACATGTATCACATTGGAACAACAGCAATGAAATGTTGAAACTTACGTACGTTCTGTATTTTAATTTAAGAAACCTACCTGTTACCAACTGTTCGTCTATCACAAAGCGAAAAAAGTGGTCCTACTAAAACATTCATATTTCTTTACGTACTACACGAATATGTAATAAAAAATTGGGGTTCCCATAAAAAAAACGCAGTTGATATCCGTTTGACCTATGGTAGCACCATCTAGCGGACCAACCATAGCGCCATCTGGTTTCCTCCCTTCAAGCTAGATAAGTTTCGCTCTTTGTAGTTTTTTCGTTTGAGGCTTATTTGGTGAGATACTTAACCCGGTTATGATCAATGGACCACCCAGCATATGTAAAAGGATTTTAATATTGATTTGCATTTTTTCAGTAAATTTGCTCTTTAAAATATATGATTTGAGCGCCGCGCCCTGTAGATTCACTTTAGCTGTAAGATTGCGGGACGAGCGTTGCTTGTGCGGTCGCGACTGACCTGGCTGAGCCCCTGGGGCGGCGGCTCGTCGTCCGGCCAGTTGGCGCCGGCGACGGCGTCGTACTCTGCCTCGGCGGCTGCGGCGGCCGCAGCGAACCTGGCGGCGTCTCGCGGCAGCGGCAGCAGCATGGCGCGCGCCGCCACGGGCGCCGGGCCCGGGCCGGCCAGCCACAGCCCGGCCGCCAGCAGCAGCGCCGCGCTGCCCAGCGCGCTTCTCCTCCTCATCCTGCTCGCTCCTGCACACACAGGCACGGCAGAACCGTCGTCAGAGCGACTCTAAAAAATGGTTCAAATGGCTCTGAGCACTATGGGACTTGACTTCTGAGGTCATCAGTCCCCTAGAACTTAGAACCACTTCAACCTAACTAACCTAAGGACATCACACACATCCATGCCAGAGGCAGGATTCGAACCTCCTACTGTAGCGGTCACGCGGCTCCAGACTGTAGCGCCTAGAACCGCGCGGCCACTCCGGCCGGCTCAGAGCGATCTTCCTCTCGCTGAAACAGAGCTACGGGCTGGAAAAAACCATGCTTAAAAACAGGTCATGTGCGAGTAGGACTCGCGCACTGAGGGTTCCTCACAAACTTAATTATCTACACACATCAAAAAAACATGAAGCAACACCTCGGGTACGAGAGTTACGGAACCTGTACGGAAAATTGGAACTGAGATCAACATAAACATCTCCGCCCTTTTTATTGCTCATGAAAGCCACACATTGCATGTTGTACCACCATGCAGCGAAACCTTCAGATTGCTGTACACATCGTATCTCTAATACCCAGTAGCACGTCCTCTTGCATTGATGCATGCCTGTATTCGTCGTGGCATACTATCCACAAGTTCATCAAGGCACTGTTGGTCCAGATTGTCCCACTCCTCAGCGGTGATTCAGCATAGATCCCTCAGCGAGGTTGCTGGGCCACGCCGTTCATAAACAGCCCTTTTCAATATATCCCAGGCACGCACGATAGCGTTCATGGCTGGAGAACATGCTGGCCACTCTAGTCGAGCGATGTCGTTATCCTGAAGGAAGTCATTCACAAGATGCGCACGATGGGGGCGCGAATTGTCGTCCTTGAAGACTAATGCCTCGCCAGTATGCTGCCGATATGGCTGTCGGTCGGAGGATGGCATTCACGTATTGTACAGCCGTTAGGGCGTCATCCGTGACCACTAGCGGCGTACGGCAGCCCCACATAATGGCACCGCAAAACAGCGGGGAACCTCCACCTTGCTGCAGTAGCCAGACATTGTGTCTAAGGCGTTTAGTCTGACCGGGTTGCCTCCAAACACGTCGACGATTTTCTGATTGAAGGCACATGCGACACTCATCGGTGAAGAGAATGTGTTGCCAATCCTTAATTCTTAATTAAGGGAGCTACAACACACGTTTCGTGCCAACGGCTATGATGACAACATCATAAGAACGGTAGCTAAAACCAAAGGGAGCAGAACACGAGAAGAAGGCAAATAAGAGAAGCTTCCACTGGTACACTCACCATATGTAAAAGGCGTCAGGCACCCGGGGCCCAGCATTCATTTGCCGGGTGCGGGCTTGGCGACCTTGGGGTTCCTGAGCTGGGGACTGGTAAGCGTCACCAGTCCCCCGTCACTGTAAGCTCTGGCCATGCTTCAGCGACCACCGTGCGGCGCGGAGGTGGAACGGTGTGTGTCTCAGGGAATGGGGATCTTGGCTTGACCGCCTGGTTCGCGAGGATGGAATAAACCTCTATATATATATATAAAAAAAATCCTCAATCTCAAGGTGTGCTGCGTGCTGATGAGATGCATGGCTGTTGAGGTGGAACAGTCGTCAGTGAGCAACCTCTGGGGAACCTGCCGCACCTCAGTTTTTATAAGGCTTACCTAGGCGGACTTCTAGTTCCCTAGCTGCTTATGGGACCGAGATGGAGCCCTCGAACTTTTATTCTTCTCCTCCCAGCGGAAAGGGTGGGCTGCTGATAGGTTCCCATACCCAGTCCAACAAGAGGGCTCGTGTAGCCAGTCCTCCTTATTCAGTTACTTGTAACAGAACGCAAACTGCTTCGCAGAATGTGTTTCTTCTAGTTAAACGAAAAGAGGGGAGTTTTGATAAAGTTTCACCATTTTGTATACAGAAAGGCTTAGAAGGTATTGCTGCCACCTTAAAATCTGTAAAGCTCTTGCGAAATGGAACCTTGTTGGTTGAAACAACAACAAATCAAGAACCTTTAGAAAGCACAATTCCTTGGGGAGTTTGCGATAGAGACTGACTTTCACAACACCTTGAACCACAGCAAAGGTGTTGTGACTTGCAGGGATCTCGTTGACACTCCCCAAGACGAACTGAAAGCTCAATTGTCCCAGGAAGGAATTGTCGACGTGCAACACGTTATGAAATGGGTGGATGGCGCTCTCGTGAAGTCCTACTCGTTTGTTCTTACTTTTACCAGCACCAAATTGCCGGAGCATATGGAGGCAGGTTTCCTACATCTCAGTGTAAGGCCGTATTACCCCAACCCCATGCGATGTTTTAAATGCCAACACTTTGGGCACACTACTCTCGACTGCAGAGGGGCAGTCACTTGTGGGAAATGTGGTAAAGCTGCCCATGAGGGAGTTGGTTGCTCCTCTCCTCCCAAGTGTGTCAACTGCTCTGGGGATCACCCTGTGTGGAGTAGGGACTGCCGAGTTTTCCTTGAGGAATGGAAGATTTAGGAACTTAAAACTACAAAACGCATCCCGTATGGTGAAGCGAAGAAAATAGACAAGTCCATGCAGCCGCCCACGTTCGCTGCCCACTCTTCTTCCTTTCTGAAACAGCAAATCCTGAAAACTGATGCCGCTAGACAAACGGAGGTTGCTACTGTCAGCACTAGCACTTGCGTTTGTCAATGCATGTGTGCTGCTGCAGTTCCTGTGAAGCCTGCTGCTCCGCCCCAGACTTCTGACCAGCCTGTGGTGGCTGACATCGTGGACCTTCCAGCCCCTCCCCAGGTCAAGTCTTGTGCACTGCCCAGCGCTGCTACACCCCCTACTGTTTCTGAGGTTGTGGCTCCAATGCCACCTCAGACCAAAAAATCTAAACCAAAGCCAAAGGGAGCGACTCGCCCGCTGAAGGAGACTGAAGGTATACAGTCTTCTGGTGTTGATGTCATTCTCTCTGACACCTCGCCCCAAAACTGAGCCTCCACCTGTTGTGGGCTCCCCTGCCCAACAGGAAGTCAGGATGAAGGTCCTCCCACCCTGATAGATGACTCCCATTATATAGTGGAACATGGATGGATTCCGGACACATGTGGAGGAACTGAAACTCCTAGCACAGCAACGCTCCCTGTGCTTGTGTTTACAGGAAACACATTTAAAACCATCTGATGCTCCTGTAGTAAGGGGATATACGTTATATCGCAAGGATGACCTGACTGGGGAAAGGGCCATTGGTGGGGTCGTCATGTTTGTCAATAATGGCCACCACTCCTCTGCTCTCCCCCTGGATACTGACCTGCAAGCAGTTGCAGTTGAAATTCATTCACGTTGGAGGCTTACCATTTGCTCCCTTTATTTACCTCCTCTGGTTGCAGTGAACTTAGAGGCTCTCACAGATCTTATCGAACAACTCCCCTGCCCATTTCTCCTCCTGGGTGACTTCAATGCCCATCATGTTCTGTGGGGCTCAACTTCTATTTGCGCTCAGTGTCGGGTTTTGAAGAGCCTCTTGACATCTCAAGTGTTGTGCATCCTCAACACTGGTACTCCGACTCATTTCTCTGCTACTACTGGGTCATTCTCAGCCATTGGCCTATCTTTCTGCTCTCCAATCCTCACCGACTCTGTTCACTGGGAGGTCATTGGCGACCTTCATTCCAGAGATCACTTTCCCATCTCCTGGATGGTGTATTGTTGGAACAGAAGCCGCCAACATGGATGGATGGCAGGGCTAACTGGCCACTGTACAGTCAGTTGGCTGTCTTTGAATGCCGCAACAGCATACAGGAAGGGGGGAATCACATCACACTTGTGATCCATCATGCTGCTGATCTGTCCATACCAAAGTATTTTGGCCCTCTTTAGAGGCGTCTTGTACCATGGTGGACGGAAGAGTGCCATTCAGCCAGCCGGGACAGGCGTGCGGCTCTTCGACGATTTAAATGCCGCCCAACAGCGGTCAATCTTAGCGCCTTTCGAATCGCGAGACCCAGGGCACGCCGTGTCATTAAGGAGAGCAAGAAAAGGTCTTGGCAGGAGTTCCTGGATTCTATCAACCGTTCCACTTAAGTATGGGAAGCCATCTGTAGGATTTCCACTAAACGCAGCCGTTTACCAATAGCTGCAGTCCTAAACCAGGGGTGCCTCCAAACGACACCCAGAGACATTGCTCAGACGCTAGCAGTGCATTTTACACAAAGTACTGCCACTGCAAACCAGGGTCCAGCGTTTCGTCGCTACCGTGCGACTGTCGAAAGAGCAAACTTGGACTTTCGGTCGAACAGTTCTGAGGCCTACAACTCCCCTTTCTCCATGTGGGAAATCGAATCGGCACTTACTGAGACTTCTGACACTGCACCAGGTCACGAACGCATCCGATACTCCATGCTTCGACATTTGCCAGCGGCGTCAAAGGAAATCCTCCTCGGATGTTTTAATCTCGTCTAGCAGACAGGAGTGTTACCCACCTCGTGGACTGAGGCTATACTGATCCCTCTCCTCAAACCAGGAAAAGACTGCACATGTCCCAGTAATTATCGGAGTATCGTCTTGACGAGCTGTGTCGGAAAGACCATGGAACGGATGGTTAACTGTCGTCTGGTCTGGCTGTTAGAGACCAGGCAGCTCCTTAGCCGCTCTCTGTGTGGATTCCGAAAATTTCGGTCCACGGTCGACAACCTGACCCTCCTCGAGGCGGCTATTCAGCAGGCTTTCCTCCGTCAGCATCACTGTATCAGTATCTTCTTTGATATCAGTAAGGCATATGATACTACTCGGAGTCACTGTATTCTTGCACAACTACATCAATGGGGCTTTCGTGGCCACCTCCCCGTTTTCATTCGGTCTTTCCTGTCTCAGTGGTTTTTTCGGACCCGAGTGGGTAAAACACTGTCTGATCGCTTTGAGCAAGAGAACGATGCTCCCCAGGGCAGTGTTTTAAGCGTTACCCTCTTTGCCATAGCCATCAACAGTATAATCTCTACTATGAGGAGTCCAGTACAGTGCTCCTTATTTGTGGACGAATTTGCTGTTTTCTATTCCTCCTCCAGTGTTGCAACCGTGAGCCGTCAGTTCAAATGGTTCAAATGGCTCTGAGCACTATGGGACTCAACATCTTAGTTCATAAGTCCCCTAGAACTTAGAACTACTCAAACCTAACTAACCTAAGGACATCACACACACCCATGCCCGAGGCAGGATTCGAACCGCACGGTCACCGCGGCCGGCGAGCCGTCAGTTGCATCTAACAGTGCGGCGGTTAGAGGAGTGGGCTGCAAAGACGGGTTTTCGGTTTTCTGCAGATAAGTGTTTTTGCGTCCATTTTAATCGTTCTCGTCTTATTTTTAATTTTCCTGCCTTGCATATGGGGGATACTGTCCTACATTTTAGAGACACAGTGCGGTTTCTGGGCCTAATTTTTGTCTCCAGGTTGTCATGGCCGCCACTCATACGAGCCTTGAAAGCCAGAACCCTGAAGGCACTAAACATCTTTAAGTGCCTCAGCCACAGGTCTTGGGGAGCGGACAGGGCGCGTCTCCTCCAGTTTTATCGGGCTTTTGTGCGTTCACGGCTGGACCGCGGGTGCACAGTGTATGGGTCAGCGAGACATTGCGGATCCTTGACGCTGTCAACCATGCAGGGATTCGACTGGCCACAGGTGCTTATCGCACCAGTCCCATACTCATTCTCTGTGCTGAGGCTGGGGAACCGCCACTTACCATCCGGCGACAGCTCCTGCTGGTGCGCCAGGCTTGTAAGTTTCTTGCAGCTCCAATCTCGCCAACGACTATGTAACTGCTTTTACGGATGGGTCGAAACAAGGGGATTCCGTTGGTTGCTCTTGTTTTTCTGGATCGTGTCCTCAAGGTTCGACTGCCTCATACTTTGACTGTGTTTGATGCAGAATTGTCTGCGATCTTGCGGGCACTGGAGCAGAGGAGACATTCTTCCTGTCCTAAATTCCTTGTCTGTTCCGATTCAGTAAGTGCCCTTCACTCATTGCAACGTTTTTATCCAGCAGATAAAATAGTCCAGACCATCCAGAATGTCCTCCTCCAACTACGCCGATTGGTGAAGGTGGTTGCTTTCTGCTGCGTTCCGGGGCACGTCGGCATTTCTGGGAACGAAAGGGCAGATCTCGCAGCCAAAGAGGCGTGTCTCGATCCGCAAGTATTTCAGTGTGCCATCCCCCTGCACGCACTCACCTCGCTGTTGAGCTCAAGAGTCATGCGTCGGAAGGAGGATGATTGGCTGGAAATGACTGACAATAAGCTCCGTTTACTCAAGCCCATAACACGTGTGCGCTGTACTTCCTTCCAGCCCCGTAGACGAGGTTCTCCTCACTCGTCTTCGGACAGGCCACAGCCCTATGACGCATGGCTTCCTGTTCCGGCGAGGGGACCCTCCAGTGTGTGGTGTTTGTGGCGTCCTGGTCACTGTGCGCCACGTTTTATTGGATTGCAATTTATTTTCTGACTTGCCAGCGGACCTGCCATCCCTTTTTAGGAAACACTCGGACGAATGTGGTTAAAGTTTTGAAATTCTGTGCCTTGTCAAATTTTTTTACAAAAAATTTAGGGAGGGGGTCTTAATTTGCTCACTGTGTGACAAGATCGCCAATATTTTGTGGAGTATCGGATGCGGTCGTGACCTGGTGCAGTGTCAGAAGTCTCAGTAAGTGCCGATTCGATTTCCCACATGGAGAAAGGGGAGTTGTAGGCCTCAGAACTGCCAATGACACTTTCCTGTGGCATTCTTGCTGCTATGTTTTCGCTTTCCTTACTTTTTACTTTCTTATGTAGCATTTTCCTTCTTTTCCTGCTTTCTTTGCGTGTGTTCTTCGGTTTTATTTGGTCTGTACTCATTCGTTCCTTTTAATGTGTGTCAGGGCGCTGATGACCTCGACGTTGAGCGCCCATAAGCCCCAACACACACACAAACACACAAGGCGTCAGCGAGCGGCTAGGCAACGTCCTCCGCCGACGAGGTTTCAAACCGAGTTTTTGAAGCAGTCACAGGATCCACGAAATGATAGGTTCCACCAAGGATGTAGTCAACAATCTTAACACTGCAGGTGTTTACGAACTACAGTGTGAGTGCGGAGCTGCCTACATAGGAGAAACAGGGAGACCTGTCAGTTTACGAGTAGCAGAACACGAACGCTATGTACGATTACAACAACATAATAAATCGGCGATAGCGGAACACCACTGTGACTGTGAACAACCTATCAGGTTCCAGGAAGCCCGAGTACTGGCGAAAGAATCGTGGATGCGAGAACGCAAAATACGGGAGGCGATCGAAATTATTAAGCAGCCTGACAACATCAACAGAGGAAATGGCTACAAACTCCCGGCGTCCTACTGCCGGCCATCCCAGTCCAACGGGCCGCGAACGGTCGCACGGCAGAAGCTGCACGGGACACGGATGTATGTGCACAAACAGCTGTCGGGCAACTGTCAGTCCACTTCCGCGCACACCAGGAGGAAAACTTGCCGACCAGAAGCCGAACGCTGATTGGCGGACAGCTACCAATCGTTGACGACATGGACATCCACGAATGGCCTCTTTCCTTTCATCTTCCCTTATGTCATGACTAGCCAATCATATTAGAGGGCCAATTAAAAGTTTTACGATAGTAACGTCAGACATCGATAGTCTATAATAAATAGAAGCACCAATCCCCAAGCAAAACTAGTCGTGCCCTGAGGAAGGCCGTTGCAATTCGGTCGAAACGTCAGTTTTAATTTATTATTGTTGTTAGTTTTTAGCCATGAAGCGGCATAATACCCAGAAGAATTTTAATCACTATATCAACCATATAGTATGTTTATGTAAGTGTATGTTGATTCGCCGTAAGTTATTTATTTTAACATGCTACATTTCTCAAAGTGGTATGTGGTGCATTGTGTACAAAAGTTCATTAATTTACTGATTTTTTTACTGAACATTATTTACGTCAGGAGTGTACAGTCCGGCTAGAACCGCGGGTCGCCAACCCCTCACGGTAACTACGTCCTAAGCGCCACAAAAAGTTCACATCTTTTGTTTCACAATTATTTATTTTATTTAAATTTTATACTTTTCCTATTATTATTATTATTGTTATTATTATTATCAACTGATAATCTTGAAATAAATGGTTTTGGGTTCACAGAAATACATAAAATGGTCCCGTACCTTGCTCACTAAAAGTTAAACGCGCTAAAGAGTAGGCTGACAAAGCTTGTCAGTTGTGTACTGCAGAATACACGAACCACTGACGACTAAACATCTGACGACTAAATAACGTCGTTCCCTGCAGCACTGCCTGCAACTCTTGTTGCAGCGATTGCGTTGGTGCGCAAGTGCGAAAGTGTAAAAATAACGTGTCGTGAGAATTTGTTCCGAATTTGGATATCTCTGCCCCAATCGCAGCTGAATTGGTGTGAATGAAAAGAATTCAATTCTACAAGGACTAGCCGTCTCTTTTCCGGGAGGGAGTGAGAGATGTGAAAGTGACCTCTATATAAACGAAATGAATGAACAGAATGCACTTGTCATTGTGCGGAAAATGGGGAGGGTCGCCTTGTCGCCATATTTAGCGCTTGCAGATGCCTGCAACACACCCACCGTTTGTAGGATACTGCGTATTAAAGTCAACATTGGGGCACTCCGTTCCGAATGGATATGATGACTTAAACAATAATAATTATCATTACCGATTGCTTTTAATGCAAATAAACGAATACCGTAAAATCGTCGTTGACCTGAAACTTTCAACCACATCTACATTACTATTCTACAGTTACACTAAACTGTTTAACAGAGGGCTCGTAGAACATCATTCACACCATTTCACTGCCATTCCATTCTCGAATAGCACGTGGAAAAAATAAAAATTTAAATCTTCCTCTGCGAGCTGTGGCTAATTTATCATATCTGTGACACACTCTCCCCCATTTTGCGATGATAGAAAAGGAGTTGGTCTTGGTTAATTTTTTTCGGTGTCCTCCGTCAGTTCTATCTAATAAGGAATCAGTACGGCGCACAACGCCACAGAAGAGGACGGACAAACACAGTGTAGGCAATCTCTTTAATAGAGTTCTTGCAACTTCTGAGTGTTCTGCCAATATAACATTTACTATGTTATGGTTCAAATTTAAATTGTTCGTAATTTTAATCCTCGGGTATTTAGTTGAAGAAACTTTAAAATTTGTGTGATTTATCGTGTATCGAAATTGTACGAATTTTTTTTGCTCACACATGCAGGAGTGCCGTGTAGATCTTCTTCTTCTTCTTCTTCTTCTTCTTCTTCTTCGACGTTTGTCACAAAGTGTAGCAGGTTCCGCATTTTTCGCTTTCTGTCCCCACCAGGTACGATCTTGTGTTTGGTCAGGTCTTCGTCTATCTATGTTCTTTTTCTATCTTGAGGTCTGTTTGGGGGGGGGGGGGGGGGAAGAGGGATGGTGGTATGCAGTCACCGTTAGCTCGATCCCCAAATAAGTCATTCACCAACGACTTTCAATGAAAACCGGCATTTTGCTATTGTTTCTTCCTATGATAGAAGTACGTGTCTGTACCAGGTCATCTTCTCAATTATAGTTGCCATTCAGTAAAGGCTTGATTAAATTATTTTGAAAGCTGTTTTGATTTTTGGATGACTTTACTAGACGGTAAACGATGGTATAACTTGCGAACAATCTAAGAGGGTAATCAAAATATCCACGGGTGTACTGCCGGTCTATAGTGTCCAACGGGCACAATATTTCGGCGATCAAACATGTCGCCATCATCAGGTGAACTGACGGACTGAGCTCCTGTGAACGTGCCGGCACGGAGATCCGTACGCTATGGCTGCTCAGGGGGAACTGGGTTCGGTCGCGGCGGCGACCGATTTAAATACCCTCCGCCCGCGGCGCGCTCCCTCCGCCGTCCGCGCCCCGCGCCACGGTAGCGCGGTGGAACAGATTGCGACGGCGTCTGAGATGACGTCGGTATGATGGCTCTGTCCGCCGTGGTCGTCACAACTATGCGTTTGCTCGGTTTACTCTTGATTAACCCAATTGGACACTATAGACCGGCAGTACACCCGTGGATATTTTGATTATCAAATACGCCGGGAGAAACTCAAGAATCACGATCTAAGAGGGTGCTCAGAATGTCTCCTAAGTCGTTTATACAGGGTGTCTCAGGCGGAATGGTCAGTATTCAGTGATAATATAGCAACGATAATTCAAAACATAAAGTCTGGTAGACACGGGCTCTAAAATGCATATCTTAAGAGCTGTGAGCACTTATTAATTTCGAAATCTCTTCTGTTAGCCTGCCGCTGTGGCCGAGCGGTTCTAGGCGCTACAGTCTGGAACCGCGCGACCGCTACGGTCGCAGGTTCGATCCTGCCTCGGACATGGATGCGTGTGACGTCCTTAGGTTAGTCAGGTTTATGTAGTTGTAAGTTCTAGGGGACTGATAACCTCAGAAGTTAAGTCCCATAGTGCTCAGAGCCATTTGAACCATTCTTCTATTAAATTCTTCATTTTTGTGGCCACATTGCTACAAGAAATGATGGTTTTTCTCACCAGACGCGTTTCGCTTTATTGAAGTAAAGCATTCATCAGTGGTCTGTAATTAAATATATTTACAATGTGATTTGTTTTGTAGATCGAAAAACAGTTCGTTAACAGATTGGTGGTAGCCATAAAACCAAGCAGAAATTACCATATGTAAAAATCAACAATTTGTTAACGAACTGTTTTTTGATCCAGAAAATAAATCAAATTGTAAATATCTTTAATTTAAGACCACTGATGATGCTTTACTTCAATAAAGCGAAACGCGTTTGGCGAAGAAAACACGCATTTTTGTAGCTGTAACGACGGAACAAAAATACCCTCAGAAATCTCGTCTAATGCAAGATCTTTTGCTTTTCATATTCTAGGAGATGCTTGTACGGATCAAAATAAGAAAAAAAAGTCCAGTAAACGTGGACTCTAAAGTGCATAGCTTAAGAACTAAGAGTATTTGTTCACCTTCACTACTGTGAACCACATGTCCTCTGTTGAACAAGTGCTCATAGCTCTTAAGGTACGCATTTTAGAACCCATGATTACTAGACAAGTCTTTCATGTTTTGGTCGGTACTACCTCCTCCCAAAATATGGAAAGCAAGGAGCTGGCAGTAAGAGAGATTTGTTTTACTGTATCGTAAAAAGGAAATGCTCGTAGCGCTTAAGGCATGCATTTTAGAACCCACGTTTACTGGACATTTTTCTTTCGAATGATTGTTCCTTTATATCCCTAAATACTGACAATTTTTCTTTGGACACCGTGTCTAGATTAGGAACAGCAGAGGGCCTGTGAGACTGGATGCTGTCTCATTCGATGGCTTTCCCTTAGGTAGTACTACGAGCTGTGACCTTTCTGACAGGAAATCATGAATTCAGTCCCACAACTGAGACGATACTACATAGGAACGCAATTTGATTAGAAGCAGTTTGTGAGAAACGGTATCGAAATCCTTCTGGAAAATTAGAAACATAGAATTAATTTGTGATCCGTTGTTGATATCACTCAATACTTAGTCCGAATAAGAAGCCAGTTGCGACTCACAAGAACTTTTTTTTTTTTTTTTTTTTAAATCCGTGCTTGTTATTTCTCAATATACGAGGGCTATCCACAAAGTACATTACGTTTTGGAATTAAAAATAAATAAAGTATTGGAAAAATGTTTTATTATATACAGATGAAAGCCACACTTAAATACTACTTTTCTACATAGTTGCCATTTAAATTAAGGGACTTACAGTAGCGATGGACGAGCTTGGAAATTCCTTCGTCGTAAAATTCGGCCGCCTGCGCCTTCAACCACGTGGTTACCTCTTCTTGAAGCTGTGCGTCGTCATCAAAACGCTGCATAGCCAAACACTTCTTCATTGCTGGGAATTAGTGGAAGTCGCTCGGTGCCAGGTGGGGACTGTACGGCGGATGAGGAAACAACTCCCACTTAAAAGATTCGAGAACTTCACGAGTGCCATTTGCCGTGTGGGCCCGGGCGTTGTCGTGAATCAGCAAGATCTTTGAGCCCAACTTTCCCCTGCGCTTCTTTTGTGTTGCTCTTCTGAGGTTGTGCAGAGTTTGGCAGTACCTTTGAGCGTTTATTGTAGTGTCTTTTTCCAGGAAATCCACAAAAATCACACCTTTTCTGTCCCAAAAGAAGAGGTAACCACGTGGTTGAAGGCGCAGGCGGCCGAATTTTACGACGAAGGAATTTCCAAGCTCGTCCATCGCTACGATAAGTCCCTTAATTTAAATGGCAACTATGTAGAAAAGTAGTATTTAAGTGTGGCTTTCATCTGTATATAATAAAACATTTTTCCAATACTTTATTTATTTTTAATTCCAAAACGTAATGTACTTTGTGGATAGCCCTCGTACGTTTTTCTTTGAGGGTTTTGTAAAGTCGGAAACAGTATATGTTGGAAAATTCTACGGATATCAGCAGAGCCAACCGCGGATACCCACATCGGCGCAGGCTTCTGTCCACAAAGTCCGTATTACCGCGGGCATGTCAGCAGCCGCACAGGCATGTACCTATAGGTCGGCGCCGCTGCTTCCGAAGTCCAGCGGCAGGTCGGCGCCCACGCCTTTGCGAGGTACGCGCGGGGCCAGCAGAGACGGCTAATTGTGAGTGCGGCGGGGGCGAGGGTCCTCAATGAGGCGCCCCCGAGCTGCGACTCCTCCCTAATTGCGCACCGCCCCCAGCGCTCGCCGCTGTCGTCAGCCGCGCGTACGCCACACCTTGCCACGTAGAGGCCGGCCGACCCCCGCCGGCGGGTGGGCTACATTTCCGGGCCGTTTCTCAGACGCCGTTCCGAGACGCTCTGCGGGGGCCATGAACCCACTACCAAGGACATTTTATTATTATTACTATTATTATTTGCAAGTAAGTTCATTAGACTTAGCAAAATACTAGAGATGGGCAGTACTCTGTTTTATGCCAATATTTATTTAATTCTCGTCCTGTGGGCCTCCTTTCCCTCTTCAGACCACATTATTCTTGCGGTACCACATGTCGATACCACCCTACTGGCGTTTCACGGTAGACCCAATGGTGCACGCCCGCTGAGCCACGCCCCCAGTGTCTCTGTACCACGAGTGCTCTCTGCAGCTGCAACGTAACATGGCCAGTGGCAGTCACTCGCCCCACTTGCACTTGGAGCTTCTTTTCTATGACACCACCGTTCGTGCCCAGAACAACGAGCCTCATCCATTTCTCCTTACTGTTGTGTACAAATTCGTACCCGACAGTTCTAGTATTTTCCTTTGATTTTTCCTCTTGGTCATCTTGCCATGTGAATTTTGCACTTGAAGATATTGCAATTTCAGTCATGTTCTGATATAGTTCCGGCCAATTTCAGATCAATGTTGATCTTATCAGTCTGTTTCATCATGTCCTTATGCGACATACTGTCAAAGAATGCATTTTTTCCATAAACCTATCTTGGTTCATTTTTTTTAAATGTCCTTTGGATATTAACCTACATGTTTAATCGTCCTATGAACACTAGTGTATTGTTTGATTTCGCATTTGCCTCTGACTCGATATTATTCGTCTTTAAGTTTTGAGCCAAATATTTTTCTTACAATTTTGCCTTCTTTTTTTGTTTGTTTTCAATGTATGTTTCATCGTGGAATCACCCTGTATACAGGGTGCTCCATTGATCGTGACCGGGCCAAATATCCCACGAAATAAGCATCAAACAAAAAAACTACAAACAACGAAACTTGTCTAGCTTGAAGGTGGAAACCAGATGCCGCTATGGTTGGCCCGCTAGATGGCGCTGCCATAGGTCAAACGGATATCAATTGCGTTTTTTTTTTAAATAGGAACCCCCATCTTTATTTCATATTCCTGTATTACGTAAAGAAATATTAATGTTTTAGCTGGACCACTTTTTCCGCTTTGTGACAGTTTGAGCTGTAATAGTCACGAACTTACAGGTACGTGGTATTACGTAACATTCCGCCAGTGCGGACGGTATTTGCTTCGTGATACATTACCCGTGTTGAAATGGACCGTTTACCAATTGCGGAAAAGGTCGATATCGTGTTGATGTATGTCTATTGTGATCAAAATGCCCAACGGGCGTGTGCTATGTATGCTGCTCGGTATCCTGGACGACATCATGCAAGTGTCCGGACCGTTCGCCGGATAGTTACGTTATTTAAGGAAACAGGAAGTGTTCAGCCACATGTGAAACGACAACCACGACCTGCAACAAATGATGATGCCCACGTAGGTGTTTTACCTGCTGTCGTGGCTAATCCGCAGATCAGTAGCAGACAAATTCCGCGAGAATCGAGAATCTCAAAAACGTCGGTGTTGAGAATCCTACATGAACATCGATTGCACCCGTACCATATATCTATGCACCAGGAATTGCATGGCGACGACTTTGAACGCCGTGTACAGTTCTGCCATTGGGCGCAAGAGAAATTACGAGACGATGACAGATTTTTTGAACGCGTTCTATTTAGCGACGAAGCGTCATTCACCAACAGCGGTAACGTAAACCGGCATAATATGCACTATTGGGCAACGAAAATCCACGTTGGCTGCGACAAGTGGAACATCAGCGACTTTGGCGGGTTAATGTATGATGCGGCATTATGGGAGGAAGGATAATTGGCTCCCATTTTATCGATGGCAATCTAAATGGTGTAATGTATGCTGATTTCCTACGTAATGTTCTACCGATGTTACTACAAGATGTTTCACTGCATGACAGAATGACCATGTACTTCCTACATGATGGATGTCCGGCACATAGCTCGCGTGCGGTTGAAGCGGTACTGAATAGCATACTTCATGACAGGTGGATTGGTCGTCGAAGCACCATACCATGGCCCGGCCGTTCACCAGATCTAACGTCCCCGGATTTCTTTCTCTGGTTTAAGTTGAAGGATATTTGCTATCGTGATCCACCGACAACGCCTGACAACATGCGTCAGCGCATTGTCAATGCATGTGCGAACATTACGGAAGGCGAACTACTCGTTGTTGATGAGAAGAATGTTGTTACGCGTATTGCCAGATGCATTTAGGTTGACGGACATCATTTTGAGCATTTATTGTATTAATGTGGTATTTACAGGTAATCACATGCGTTCTCAGAAATGATAAGTTCACAGAGGTACATGTATCACATTGGAACAACAGCAATGAAATGTTGAAACTTACGTACGTTCTGTATTTTAATTTAAGAAACCTACCTGTTACCAACTGTTCGTCTATCACAAAGCGAAAAAAGTGGTCCTACTAAAACATTCATATTTCTTTACGTACTACACGAATATGTAATAAAAAATTGGGGTTCCCATAAAAAAAACGCAGTTGATATCCATTTGACCTATGGCAGCGCCATCTAGCGGGCCATAGCGCCATCTGGTTTCCACCTTCAAGCTAGACAAGTTTCGTTGTTTGTAGTTTTTTCGTTTGACGCTTATTTCATGCGATATTTGGCCCGGTCACGATCAATGGACCACCCTGTATACAAACATTTATCGACGCCGGCGCCTGTAACTTTGACGCTCCTTAGAGTCGTTGGATGACGTTTCCAGACATGTGTTTCCGTGTAAAACTTGATCTACAAAGTCCCCTCTACAAGCTTTAGAAACGTGTAACATGAAATGTGAAACAGGCTGTAGGTAAAATTGAATCAAATGTCAAAGAGACAGTAGAGGAAGAGGCTCCGATTGCTGAAATGTTTCCCTTGGCTCTTCTATCTGCAGGTAAATTTTGGAGTCCGGCCTTGGGGATCAGTGGACCTTAACGCGGTGCAAATTTCAGCGGGCGCATTTTAGAGATTACGCTCTTTGGCTTGTACGCAATGTCCTGCTTGTAGTCTGAGGTCTGAATGGTACATAGTTATATGGAGTTCTGATGATTCAGCGCCCAGTAACTATGTCGATCTTCGTTTCGTAACCAAATGGAGGGACCTGAAGGAACGTGAAACGTATGCAAGTCTCGGTCGGTGAGCAGGTGCAGCCAGCTGCTCTCCGAGGCGAGCGCAGGAACTGGATCTCGTTCCGGTCAGTAGTAACGCAGTCTTTTGTCCGTTCCCGCCTCGTCCCTGACGCACGGGTCGTGTTCCCGCAATTCTGCCGGCGGACAGCTTAGTGTGATGCAAGGCGGCGAGCGCAGCTGATCGTGGCCGGTGGGCGCGATAACATCGGGTGTTTCAAGTCGGCGACCGGCCGATTTCTCTGTGGTAAGCGAGGCGGCGCACGTGCGGGCCAGCCCCAGCTGCGTATGCGAATGCCGCGCAGGCGCTGCGCGCGTGCAGGCAGGCACCGGGGAGCGGCGCTGTTACGCTCGTGTTCGTGGTCCATTTCGCTAGCGCGCTCCTGAATTAAGATCCTCCGTTCAGGGCCGCATTCAAGCGCGGGATATCTAGCCTACAGCCAAGGGACCCGCGCCACAAACTTCAGAACACAAAAATTAAGTCTTAGTTCCAGTACTGTGACCTAATTGTTTTGTACCGACTTGTTCGTCCGAGTTGTTCAGTGGCCTCTCAGGCGAATTTAGGGGGGGGGGGGGGGGGCGGAGGTGGGACGTCAAACGTGCCGACTTGGAGCAGGAGAAGCACCACAGGACATTTTAATTTCCACTTTCTATACTTTTACAAATAAATTCATAAAACTTTGTCAGCATGACCAGGAAGGATTCAGAATTCACATTCATAGCAGTGGAAGTTCGAAAACATATCAAAGTATTTTTTTTTACATGTGAAATTTCATCATTTTTTTCACTTAATAATGGCTGCTTTTGTTGCTATAGGTACACTTTTCTTCATAAGTAAGAGCGATGGCTCGATGAATTTTGCACAGCATACAAATCATACTTACAGGTGTATGAAACTCTAGAATTTTCCAAATCTATTAAAAACTGTGGTAAAAATTGAGGTAATTAACTACATAATTTGTGTTTTTTCTAAACATGAAGTTTAAAATACAACAGATCATTCGTTTTTTCATAAATTAACTTAATTCTAAGAGTTTCATACACCTGTAAGTATGGTATGTATGCCGTGCAAAATTCATCGAAGTATCTCTCTAACGTATGAAGAAAAGTGTACCTATAGCAACAAAAGCAGCCATTATTAAGTGAAAAAATGATGAAATTTCACACGTAAAGAAAAATTATTTTGTTATCTTGTCGAACTTCCACTGAAATGAGTGTGAATCCTGAATCCTACCTGGTGATGCTGACAAAGTTTTCTGAAGTTATTTGTAAAAGTATAGACAGTGGAAATTAAAATGTCTTGTGATGCCTCTCCTACTCCAAGTCGGCCTGTTTGACGGCCTACTCCCATTAAGTCAGATTTTATCTATTAAATCTCGCACTCCCTTTGCGTCAAATTTACGATGGCGTTCGGTCAAACGTGTGGTTCCTCGGCCATCTTGTAATGTTGCGTTCTATCGAAAGTAAAACAAGCGTAGACGTCGCAGTTAATGTCTCTACACCTGTGGAATAAGATGTGAATGGAGAACAGAGCCTTTCATTTTAAGGCTCATGATTTGAGAAAGTACTGAGTATATATAATGTGCTTGGTTGATACTTTCCTTTTGTCATCTTGCATTCGCTAACTCTTGTAGTTGGAATGTTTTAAGCAGATGCTGGTAGAGACCACACCTCAGATTCAGCCTAGAGGTGCGAAGGGCCTGAATAAAGCCCTGCGTCTTAAATTACGGGTGGATAATGAAAGGGTAGTTCCCTCCACAGTACTGTAATTGGATACTAATATGTCGTACACAATTTCTTATAAGGTGTGTTTGTTTTAATTTGAGACAACTAAATATCTCGACGCCATATTTTTTGTACTGCACAATCACATTTGAAAAACTCAAGTAACGTTTGAACATCAATATCAACGGTTAGAAGACATCGTAAATGAAACGTAGAATAAAATGGCTCGGTTCTTAATGGAAAAAACGGACTCACTTGATGTCTGTAAAGAAACAAAGATACAAAATTTACTTTGCGCTGCCGGCCCCTGTGGCCGATCGGTCCTAGACGCTTCAGTCCGGAACCGCGCTGCTGCTACGGCCGCAGGCTCGAATCCTGCCACCGACATGGATGTGTGTGATGTCCTTAGCTTAGTTAGGTTTAAGTAGTTCTAAGTCTAGGGGACTGATGACCTCAAATGTTAAGTCCCATAGTGCTTAGTGTCATTTGAACCACTTCTGCGCCTGCCCACGCGGAGGGGGTAGCTAGGATGTGGCCAATTGGAGCACAGACAAATGTGCCCTTTACTAAATTAACTTTACACCTACTATATTTTTTCGTACAATGCGTCTTTTCCGAGATATTTAATTGTTTCAAGGCAAAACAAACACCGCGTATACTCGATTGTTGAGTTCTGGTGATGTCGTTTCATGTCAAAGAAAGTAAAGAACAAAATCCAGCGTTTGTTCAAGCGTGCATTTTTTATGTAATAACAGAAACGCAACATGCTGTAAGTTTAGTTCTGCTATTAAAAAAAGTGCCTTTTCTAAGAGGCACCGTTGGTAAGTAGTGCAAAATACGTGTTTGCCTATCTCTTTCCTAACGTTTATCTCGCAATACCGGAGCCGTTGTTTTTTATGGTTTCGCAAGCTCATTTAATTTTCAACTTTTTGGCCGGATGCCTTTCCTGTCGCCATAGCCATCAGGCAGTTTAAAAGAGGGAATATCGTGTGCGCCATCTGTCGGCCTATCGTGTAAACATGTTTCCGTGCGTTTGTGTATTTAACTGTCTTTGCATCATACATTCTGAGGCAGAAATGGAGTGCCACCACAGCATTTGTCTAGATGAGCGAGGAAAACAGCCTAAAACCAACTCAGGCTGGCTGGTGCAGCAGGTCAGCGGTAGTTATTTATGAATTCTATCCTCGTGACGCAATCTACCGCGCTGCGCGCTACCAACATCTGTGTTAATGTTCTCAGTATATTCTGCCGTCAATCGCTATGCCCTTTATTTGTGTACTTAGTGCATTAATCGCAGTACCTCACAATGTTGTTTACACTTGCGTTGAGTTTGGACTCTCTCTTTTCCTCATCTCTTAATGTCTCCAGTTTCCTGTCTTTTGTCGTACTGTAGCAGCAAAATCTGATTTTACTTGTAGTCCATCTGGAAACATGTGTTGTTGTGTGTTGATTTGACAACTTTCTTCAACTCCTGTTTGTTGCCGTAAATGATGAAACAAAAATGGCAGGTCGCCTTATGTGCTAGCTTATAAACCACTTGTTCATAGAGGGTTGCCTTGTAACGCTATGGTCAGTACATGTAATTAATAGTTGAAGGAAGAGGAGGAGGAGATGCGGTATCTTGCCACTGAAAATCATCAAAGTATTGTCCGAACGCGGTATGAGTTCACTATTTTACGGCATAGAAAAAATAAGCTCTGTGTAATTAGGAAATGAAGAAATGATTTTGTGACGTGCCCTGCATATGTTATTATATGTGTATTATATTTAAAAAATTCGGACGGTATTACAGCATATTTAGAAATCGTTATACACCGACTCTGAAATAGCCACTCAGTCATTGCTCTGTAGAGCATGATTTAAATTTGGACACTTTCACTCGGGATTTTATTAGGTTTGAAATTTCTAAATAAGTATAAAAATCTTTGAAAAACGAACATGACACAATTTTTAACAGTTTTGTTGTCTGACACAATCATTATCAATGTTTTGGAACTGACGTGTTTCGATCGCCATTAGTGATCATTATGACAACATGTATCTTTCCATTAAGTGTGCCATAGCAAACTGCTTCGTGTATTAGGTTCTAAAGCTGACAGGATGTGGCAGAAACAGATCAGTTTTGAAAACTTAAAAACGGTAGTTGTATTTGGAGGTGCTGGGTTCAAATCCTCGCGTCACTGCTTTAATGTCCTTTTCCTATGATTTCATTATCGAATCAGATTAATACCGACAAGTTCCGCACCCGCCTCTCTGAAGCAGAAGAATAAGATCCGAAACGAGGCAGTTTAGACCTTTGCCCTTCGTAACTTTTTGGACTGTGGATGTCTTGGTCGCTTACGTAGAACAACAAGAACAGGGAATGCATATTTATACAGTAAAAGTTTGTAATGATCGACGGTAGTGACATTAGCGAAACGCCAGTTACAGACAGTTGCAGGTGTCAAAGGCTGGGCCGAGATTGATACACCAGTTCCTGTCACTGAAGTTTTAAGCATTGTTGGGTGCGGATAGTGCGTGGATAGGTGGTCGTCCTGGTAAGCTGCATACTGTTGAGAAATTTCCATTTGCCTCTACGGTAGAGGGGCAGGAGGTGTGGTGGCGCTAAGTTCCTAGTTACCAGTCTTTGTTCCATTGCCCTTGGATTAAATTTGAGACATCCTGAGAGTGTTTCATGAAGTAAGGGCATATGGCACTGTTGATGGTGATTCGTCCGTCGGATGGGAACGTAAAGCTCAGTGACCCCCTTAGTGCTATTTGAGAGGGGTAGCCTATGTGCTGCACCCGGCTTTATCATCTCCAACACGAACATGACACTACATTACACACACCCATCTCAGTCATCCACACTTACATTCACTGCTATCATACTTAGCGAAGGAAAGGTGCCTATGGTGTGCCAAGGATAGGGAAAGCCTTTCAGATTAGGCAGCTGGACCTGCCCTTTGAGGTTTCGTAATCAAGCGTGCCATACGACTTTACTTTTACTTCTGTTTCTTTCAAGTGTATACTATGTATATACTAAGAGATAATAACTTTTACATATGTCTGAAATATGACAATCTGAATTTTTATAAATACATCATAGATTTAATGCACGTAAAAGCCAAAAGTGAGCTCGTTTGTAGCATGGTAACCTAATATATGGTAAAAGATAAAAGCAGGAAACCAATTTCAAATGTGCTGAAAGTTGTGTGCATACCATTTGATCACAAAGGCTTCATGTGAAAAGTGGTGCATCTTATCACAACTGCAACACAACTTAATACACCATGGGCCATAATGCACGATATTATATCGAAAGTAACAAAGATTTTAAATTATATGTTTTCATTTATATTTTCTCATTTTCAGATCAGGTGTTGGCTGCAAAGCCGAAACTTGTAATCAGTTTTGATAAAGTAGCATGAGAGCCAGACACTGACTTACGTAATAAAAAAAAAATCGCAAACGAAATTCAACTCCTCCCCGTGATGCAGACGACATATCAATTCAGTATCTTCAGTAAGGATAGAACCTGAAGGAATGGATTAAAAGATATGCCACCGCTGGGACTTGAACCCAGGTCTCCTACTAACTAGGCAGATGTGCTAACCATTACATCACTGTAGCATTGCGGCTACTGGAGGTGCATGGATTACCCTAGGCCAATGCTCTCCCTGACACAAAACTTCAGTTCATACCTTCGGCCCATTTTCTGTGACGATTAAAAATTGGAAAATTGACTAAAGGTATGAATTGAAGTTTTGCTTTAGGGAGGGAATTGGACTAGGTTAGGCCGTGCAGCTGTGGTAGGCACAATACTATGGTGCTATAATGGTTAGTACATCTGCCCAGTAAGCTGGAGACATTGGTTCAAATCCCGGCCATGGCACAAATTTTAATTCATTGCTTCAGCTTTTATCCTTCACGAAGATAAAGTTGAGACTTTTATGTCTTCGGGAAATTCCGTCAGATCAATAATTCACCAGTTTTAAGAAAGACGGGCCCCTGGTGGATGCTGACTAGTAGGAAGTTTACTCAGAACCGTGTGTCGTAAAATATCGTAACTACGTTGCCGTTAATTGTGAAAATAATATGCACTGCACCCCACTCCATCATCCCTCCCCGCTCGCCCTCTTGCTGCAGCCGAAAATCTTAGAAGCGCCTTGGTAATCATTACCTGTAAACGACTCTTAGCCACAGCCTACAACGATGATGAGGTCGGCATGTGTAGCTTTTCAGCAAGTGTATGGGCAAGGTATTACAGGTATGAGACTAGCACCTCCACTCGCAAGAAAATGCGATGGCGCGAGCTGCGCTCGATGCCACCCGACTGACGAGCACCCACTGCCAATCGTCGGCCGTCGTCACCCCTGGCCGCTTCTGCAGAGGTCGACCTGGCTGCTCTTTGTGCTCCTTAATTACTGCCCCCTTCCCCCCTCCATCTTCCGATATAGATAGCTGCCGTATTTATTGTCTAGCCAGCGGCCCGGTGTGATGGAGTCGATTGCTGGCGAGGAGCACCCACGGTTCGGGCGAGCGCCGGGCGCCGCCGCCTGAGTGGTCCTTATCTGCAAACCCCGGCTTGCGGTCGCCTGCGCTATCCACGGCCACTGGAGCCAGTCCCCCATTGGCTACGAATAATCGTCGCTCCTTTTCGCTGCCCTGACTGCGTTGTTAATTTTTTCGTTTCTTCTCTCGTGTTTCCATCCCATTTTTTTTTTTTTTTATTTCTGGCTGGAAGAGTTGTTACGCTACGTCAGCTAGAGAGATTAGTTTTGAGAGAGGTGGCTATCTATTGGATTGGTGCATAAGTTCGTAGCGTTTATCAATAAGATTAATAAATATAACAGATACATACATGTAACAGAGACTTTAGTCATCAATAATACACTACTGACCATCAAAACAGCTACACCATGAAAATGACGTGCTACAGACGTGAAATTTAACCCACAGGAAAAATATGCTGTGATATGCAAATGATTAGCTTTTCAGAGCATTCACACAAGGTTAGCGCCGGTGGCGACACCTACAACGTGCTAACATGAGGAAAGTTTCCAACCGATTTCTCATACACAAACAGCAGTTGACCGGCGTTGCCTGGTGAAACGTTGATGTGACGCATCGTGCAAGGAGGAGAAATGCGTACCATCACGTTTCCGACTTTGATAAAGATTGGATTGTAACCTATCGCGATTGCGGTTAATCGTATCGCGATATTGCTGCTCGCGTTGGTCGAGATCCAATGACTGTTAGCAGGATATGGAATCGGTGGGTTCTGGAGGATAATACGGAACGCCGTGCTGGATCCCAACGGCCTCGTATCACTAGCAGTGGAGATGACAGGCATCTTATCCGCATGGTTTAACTGATCGTGTAGCCACGTCTCGATCCCTGAGTCAGCAGATGGGGACGTTTGCAAGACAACAACCATCTGCACGAACAGTTCGACGACGTTTGCAGCAGCATGGACTATCAGCTCGGAGACCATGTCTGCGGTTACCCTTGACGCTGCATCACAGACAGGAGTGCCTGTGATGGTGTACTCAACGACGAACCTGGGTGCACGAATGGCAAAACGTCATTTTTTCGGACGAATCCAGGTTCTGTTTACAGCATCATGATGGTCGCATGGGTGTTTGGCGACATCGCGGTGAACGCACATTGGAAGCGTGTATTCGTCATCGCCAGACTGGCGTATCACCCGGCGTGATGGTATGGGGTGCCATTGGTTACACGTCTCAGTCACCTCTTGTTCGCATTGCACTTTGAACAGTGGACGTTACATTACAGATGTGTTACGACCCGTCGCTCCACCCTTCATTCGATCCTTGCGAAACCCTACATTTCAGCAGGATAATGTACCACCGCATGTTGTAGGTCTTTTACGGGTCTTTCTGGATACAGAAAATGTTCGACTGCTGCCCTGGCCAGCACATTCTCCAGATCTCTCACCAATTGAAAACGTCTGGTCAATGGTGGCCCAGTAACTGGCTCGTCACAATACGGCAGTCACTACTCTTGATGAACTGTGGTATCGTGTTGAAGCTGCATGGGCAGCTGTACCTGTACACGCCATCCAAGCTCTGTTTGACTCAATGCCTATGCGTATCAAGGCCGTTATTACGGCCAGAGGTGGTTGTTGTGGGTACTGATTTTTCAGGATCTATGCACCCAAATTGCGTGAAAATATAATCACATTTCAGGTCTAGTGTAATATATTTGTCTATGAATACCCGTTTATCATCTGCATTTCTTCTTGGTGTAGCAATTTTAATCGCCAGTAGTGTACATTATCCTTCCCTATTTACAACAGCGTGCCAATGCTGCGGTAACTTTTCGATTCCGCGACTCTACAGAACACGTGGTTGTGAGACGAAGAACTCGTCGGGTCATGTTCGGAACGTATTTTCATCCGGAAAGGTCGTTCCAGTACGATAGAGAGCAGAAAAGGTTAAAATCTGAGGGCGCAAAATCGGGTGGATAAGGTGGGTGCGGAATGACTTCGCAACTCCTATATAGTGTTTTTTGTCAGTCTAGCAGAATGTGAGCGGGCGTTATCGTGTAGTATCATTTTACGCAGTCTCTCTTGTCGTTGTTCTTGGACTACGTGAGCAAGATGTCTCAGTTGTTGACAATAAATGTCAACAGTGATGATTACACCTCAGGGAAATAAATCTTAAAACACCTCACCTCAACATTGTCATTTATGGAGGCGGGAAACTGGTAGTTGCTCCTTTTTTTGGGTTCAGCCATTACTTTCTTTTCCTTATGTTACCATAAAGACAACATTTCTCCTCACCAATAACGATACAGGATAGAAATGGTCGATGTTGTTCACGAGCCAATTGAATACGACCAAACATACATACATATACGGCCACCCGATGATTTTTGTGAATTTGGCTTAGAGCATGCGGTACCCATACAACCGATAGAAATGCCACACGACGGTGGAATGTTTGCAGTACAACAAATTTGCCAGTTGTCGAGTACACTGACGTGGATCATTGTAGTTTAATGCGTTTAAACGATCTTCATCAAACCCGATGGTCTTCCTGAACGTGGAGAGTCATCAGTATCAAAGCCATCCCCCTCAAACGGAAAAACCATTTTCTTGCCGTACTCTATCCAGTGGCACAATTCCTATACACTGTGCAAGTGTTTCTGGTTGCCTCCGCTACTGTAACCCTTCTGCTGAGCTCATACAGAAGAATATGTCGAAAATGTTGCGGTTTCTCCACTTGGTACTCTATTTTCTAGCGTCCACAACTCAATTCACTATCTCCAAATGACGATATGTAAACTCAGATAGCAACGGTGAAGTGCAAATAAAAAATTACACTCGATAAATAAACCTGTAGCAACCGGAATGCCAACATGCAAAACAAAAACGCTCCGAACTTAAGCACCAGCCGAATACATCTACACCGTGGAAAACACTGTGAAGTGCATAGCCGAGGGCACCTTACACTGCGGTCACAGGGGTACCGTCATTGCGTAACTCCGCCGACGACTGATATAGGCCGAAGACGGTCACACTTTTCAAATCAGCGCAGCAGTACGTGCGCGATCTTAGTGCGCCGATCTGAACGCCCGTACGAACTGACTTCCGACGACTATCGGTGGACCTCCAATCAGTTTGATCTCTTCAGCACAGTCGGGCGACGTTCCCACATGCAGGGCATGGATTGTGAGTAATTTTTAAGTTTAATACGGAATTTATGGCTTCTTGAGGATGAGAAAATATATCAACAGCGATATGTCTCGGAATGTAGTGTGAAATCGCTGCTTTATTTGAAGCCATAAGTTTTGAACAACTTAAAAATTTAATAATAAGTTATTGGACGTTACCTTACTATGTCTTATGCATACTGTATGGCTATGTACCCATTTCAGCCTCATGGATATACTTAATAGAGCGTGTCATCTGCAAGTCAGACAAAATCTGTATTTTAGGCTTATAGTGTAACATTACATAATTCTGTATTCAAGTGAGAAAGGTGATGTGTATCCATTTTGATGCTGGAAGTTGCTGTAGTGTGTCTTTTGTGGATTGTGGAAGGTGGCATTAGCTGGCGCTTTCAGCTAAGTAGGGTGATGATTCTGTTATATGAAGTGGTTTGCAAATGCGGTGTATATTTTTTCACTTAACAGTGGTTTAAGTGTTCAGATTATCTTATTCTAAAATTCGTGTTTGCCTTTCACACGTATAGGCCAATGGTCTTGCTGCTTCCCGTCACATCACCGAAAGTAAGCGCTGTCGGGATGGGCTAGCGCATGGATGGGTGACCGTCCGGGTCTGCTGACCGCTGTTAGCAAGCGGGGTGTTCTTAGTCCTTGAGAGGCCAATTGAGGCACTACTTCACTTAGAAGTATGGGCCCTGGTCACGAAAACTGACAACGGCGGGGAGAGCGGTGTGCTGATCATATCCGCATCCACTGACGTCAATCGGTCGGTGCCATCCATCCGAGGCAAGTTCGAACGGAGTTGAGTCACATGTTTGCCGAATGACAGCCATTGAAGTTTAACTGATATACGTCTATTTTACTAAATTTTATTTGAAGTTGTGCAGAATGTTTGTAATCTTGCTTTTGAGTATCGTCGCGAATCCTCATGAATAGGTAATGGAATATTTCTCTCTTCATTTCATCTACATCGACATGGATACTCTGCAAATCACATTTAAGTGACTGGCAGAGGGTTCTTCACAATTCTCTATTATTCCAATCTCGTATACCGCGCGGAAAGAACGAACACCTATATCTTTCCGTACAAGCTCTGACTTCCTTTATTTTATCATGGTGATCGTTTCTCCCTTTGTAGGTCGGTGTCAACAAAATATTTTCGCATTCGGAGGAGAAAGTTGGTGATTCGAATTTCGTGAGAAGATTCCGTCGCAATGAAAAAAACGCCTTTCTTTTAATGACGTCCAGCCCAAATACTGTATCATTTCAGTGACACTCTCTCCCTTATTTCGCTATAATACAAAACGTGCTGCATTTCTTTGAACTTTTTCGATGTACTCCGTCGATCTCATCTGGTAAGGATCCCACACCGAGCAGCAGTATTCTTGACTAGGATGGAGAAGCGTAGTGTAGACAGTCTCCCTAGATCTGTTACATTTTCTAAGTGTCCTGCCAATAAAACGCATTCTTTGATTAGCCTTCCCCACAACATTTCCTATGTGTTCCTTCCAATTTAAGTTGTTCGTAATTGTAATCCCTAGATATTTAGTTGAATTTAAGGCCTTTAGATTTGACTGATTTATCGTGTAACCGAAGTTTAATGGATTCCTTTTAGCACTAATGTGGATGAACTCACACTTTTCGTCATTTAGGGTCAATTCCGAATTTTCGCACCATACAAATATCGTTTTTAAATCGTTTTGCAATTTGTTTTGCTCTTCTGATGATTTTGTTAGTCGATAAACGACAGCGTCATGTGCAAATAACCTAATATGGTTGCTCAGATTATTTCCCAAATCGTTTATATAGATAAGGAATAGCAAAGGGCCTATAACACGACCTTGGGGAACGCCAGAAATGACTTCTGTTTTACTCAATGACTTTCCGTCAGTTACTACGAACTGTGACCTCTCTGAAAGGAGCCGGCCACGGTGGTTTCGCGGTTCTAGGCGCGCAGTCCGGAACCGTGCGACTGCTACGGTCGCAGGTTCGAATCCTGCCTCGGGCATGGATGTGTGTGATGTCCTTAGGTTAGTTAGGTTTAAGTAGTTCCAAGTTCTAGGGGACTAATGACCACAGCAGTTGAGTCCCATAGTGCTTAGAGCCATTTGACCCATTTTTTTCTCTGACAGGAAATCACGAATCTAGTCACACAACTGAGACGATATCCCAATAAACACGCAATTTCACTATAAGCCGCTTGTGTGGTACAGTGTCGAAAGCCTTCCGGAAATCCAGAAATACGTAATCAACCTGAAATCCCATGTCAATAGCACTCAAAAGTTCGTGGGAGTAAAGAGCTAGTTGTGTTTCACAAGAACGATGTTTTCTAAATCCATGTTGACTGTGTGTCAATAGACCTTTTTCTTCGAAGTAATTCATAATGTTCGAACACATTATACGTTCCAAAATACTTCTGCATATCGACGTTAATGATGTGAGCCTATAATTTAGTGGATTACTCCTACTACCTGTGCAACTTTCTAGTCCTTAGGTACGGATCTTTTGCCGAGCGAACGGTTGTATACGGCTGTTAAGTATGGAGCTATTGTATACTCTGAAAGGAACCTAATTGGTATACAGTCTGGACCAAAAGACTTGCTTTTATTAAGTGATTTTAAGTTGCTTCACTACTCCGAGGATATTTACTTCTACGTTACTCATGTTGGCAACTGTTCTTGATTCGAATTCTGGAACGTTTGCTTCATCTTCTTTTGTGGAGATATTACGGGAGGCTGTGTTTAGTAACTCTGCTTTGGCAGCCCAGTCTTTGATAGTATTTCCATTGCTATCGCGCAGAGAAGGCATTTATTGTGTCATGCCGCAAACATACTTCACATACGACCAGAATCTCTCTGGATTTTCTGCCAGGTTTCGAGCCAAAGTTTCGTTGTGGAAACTATTATAACATCGCACATTGAAGTCCGCGCTAAATTTCGAGCTTCTGTAAAAGATCGCCAATCCTGGGAATTTTGCGTCTGTTTAAAATTGTCGTGGTTGTTTTGTTGTTTTTGCAACAGTGTTCTGACCATTGTGTGTGCGCCAAGGAGGATCAGCTCCGTCGATTGTTCATTTATTTGGTATAAATCTCTCAATTGCTGCCGATACTATTTCATATATTCACAAAATTTGTTTAGTTATTCTGACCAAGCTGTCGGCCGATGTTGTCGGGCGGCTTTCGGCAAAAACGTCAGGCGACCCTTTGTCTGTGCCACTTTAAACGCAGCCTTATTACCGCTTACCATATCATCCTCTCGTTGCATTCGCATATGGAGGGCGGGGACAATTATTGCTCAATGCGTCTGTGCTTGTTGTAATTAATTTCATCTTGTCTTCGCGGTCCATACGGGTGAACTACGTGGGTAGCTGTAGTATATGGCTAGATTGTTCAGTTACTGCAGGTTCTACTTTGAAACTAAAGTTTCGCCGGATGAACGCCAACCATCTTCAAGGGTATGCCGGTTCAGTGCTTTCAGCATCTCCTTGACACTCTCCTGCATGTCATACCAACCTTTGATCAATCGTGCTCGCCTTCTTCGTAAACGTCCGGTAAATTCTTTTCGGAATAGATATCACAAAGTAAACCAAAAATAATGCGAAGTAGCAGAAATGAGAACAGCGACAAATTCATCATCAGAATTGGTGAGCAGGAAGTAGATGAAGTTGAGGAATTCTGCTACCTAGGCAGAAAAAAAAACCCTTGACGAACGGAATAAGGACGACATAAAAAACAGACTAGGACTGCCAAACGGGCGTTCTTGGGTAAGGGAAGTTACTAGTATGAAACATAGTTTTTAATTTGAGTAAGAAATTTCTCAATGTGTGTTTGGAGCACAGTGTTGTACGACAGTGAGACATGGACTATGCAAAAACCGGAACAGAAGTGAGGTGTTTCTCCGAAGAATCGGCAAGGAAAGGAATATAATACGGAAAACACTGACAAGAAGAAAGGGCAGGATGGTAGGACATTTGTTCAGACATCAGGGAGTTACTTCCAAGGTACCAGATGCAGCTGTAGAGGAAGACAGGGACTGGAATGCATCCGGAAAATAACTGAGGACTAGACTGCAAGTACATCTCTGAGGTGAAAAGGTCGGCACAAGAGAGGAATTCGTGGCGGGCCGCATGAAACCAGTGCGCAAAATGAAATGCAACTTTAAATCTGAACTGAAATAATTTCTTCTGCACAGCTCTGTCTATTCAACAGACCAATATGTCATGACACTAGCTGCATGCGCAATATAGTACGTAAATGTGTTTACTTTGTCGTTAAGTTTGTGTTTGATTTTTGTACGAATAGTTCCAAAGACGTATACTTTTCTTTGCATTAAATTTAAACCACTGTGTTATTTAGTAACTGTAAATGACCCAGGTGGAAGCCATGCATACAACACAAATAATCTTATAAAGAGTCTCTAACCAGAGTCGTTCTGCAGCATTTCGACACAAATCGAGCAAAAGATCTGTGAGGCATATAATGTACTTGACGCCTTTGAAGCTTCACAGTTGGCAGCAGTTGGTAGCGCTCTACGATCTTTTGTCTCTGATGTTCATAGCAAAAATTCACTCGGCCAGAGAGGAAAACCTGATATCTAATGTTGTTTGTCTTTCATGTGTGCTAGCAAAACCCCGTGGCGGATTACTGGAAAACCGGATAAGCATCGGTTCTCTGGGTGGATCGTGGTAAGTATGGATATTTTACGGAACCCTCTATAGCGTTACTTTTATACACGAATTATAACTGGCTAGTTGAATTCAAAATGTCGGAGGAAGAGAAGGCATACCACCTCAAATGCCTAGTGAAGCACTTCGGTTTCATGACAGCTTTCTTTTCATTGTGTGTAATAAACACTATTACATGTTTTCGCCGTACAAATATGTTGATATCGTTTCTAACCGTGGAAATGAAAATCTGTGACAGTCTTTGTCTTTCGCCGTATAGTTTCGGCGGATGTCCGTACAACAAGTGGTTGATTTTTCTAATGTTTTTTAATTCCAATTGCTGCAGCTTTCTCGCGGAGGGCGGCAGTGACAAATAATGGTGTTCTTAAGAGGGGTCCGCTTGGACTGTCATGTCGCTGTGCGCCTCTGCGCTCGCGCCCTCTTTGTAGCGGCGCACGCTCGTGCAAGCATTTGCAACCGAACAGGTGACAACCGCGTTTCATGTACCCGCTAAGAGGCGGCTAGAACTTCACAAATATTCCGCGACTGTAAGAGTAATTAGGTGCGCCTCCCGCCGGTGATATTAGCGCGAAACGAATTGCGGCTGCCTGTTTATCTGCAGTTGCAAATATTGATTCGTTCTACATCTAATGTTTGGCTTTTGCCTCTTGCTATTTGAATATTGGTGCCGGAAGACTGGTCGTTTAGAGCAACGAAATGGGCCGCACAGTTCAGATTGCTCTTCCTCATATTTCTTAGATTTGGACAACCGCGTTAAAAATAACGGTAAGTATTTTCGAAGACAGTGTCGTGACCTTTTCCCAGTAGCTGTTGAGTAGACGTCACTGTTTCCGTTTTTTGTGGCATGAGTTTGGGGGCCTATTGATGTTCGCAATATTGTCGTTCTGCTTTACTGCTGTGGCAATTTACACCACTGACAGCATTTTTTTGAAGGCGGGTTAACCTATCGATATTGAACATTTGCATTGACATATGAAGTAATGATCTGCTGAGTGTCGTCACACGTGCTCAAACATAAATAGAGAAATTTTTTTTCATTTTACTTCTATTGTTTTTGGAATGCAGACTGCTGTGACGGACTGATTTGTAGGGCAGCGCAAGGGTCTCGACTCCCGCTCGATCGAATTACTTTCATAGTTAAAATACTCATAATTGCATGATTTCTTAGTCACCACAGTTGCTTAGTGCTGAGGAATAACTGCATCTTGTAGAATCTGAGAGGTTATATCGTGTCTTAACTGTGTGTGTATGTGTGTCAGAGATTTTGGGGACGGAAGGGGGGGGGGGGGGGCGTTTACTCACCTTTCATTCCCAGAGGGATCAGCATATACCGTAAGTCACATTGTCCTTCCATGCAATGTTGATGTATCTTGGTTCTCTGTATATATCTGGTGCAATCTGATCGAATCCCAGCTAACGGGTCCCAAGCAAAAAGAAGCTTAAATTCAACGCTTCCTTTTATATACTGTACTGTGATGTGACGCATCTAAGATTTCTGGCTTTTTCCGAACGATGAATCCTTCGCGCGATAACGTTTATTTTATTAACAAGTTCTCCATATGTGGGATATTTCTTTGTGAGAATGGAAAGTGACATTTAAAGTGTAGAAATAAACAAAGAAGTTGCTAATTTTGCGAAACTTGTACGGCCATGAAAGGAATACCGATACTATTGTATTAGTGCTAAATGTGTAGCTATGGAATGAACTGACGACCGTAATCTGTGGTGTAAGATTTTGAATCATACTGCATTTAGTTAAGTAAATAAAAGGGTAATTTGCGTCTTTTGGAGGTCTTTTAATGACTTAATTTCTAATTAACACAGTTTGAGTCTTAACGCTACGTCCTGTGGCTGCACGAAAAGCTTTATTCAACATGGTGTCGTTGCTGTCAGGTTTACTTCGAGCCATAATCCGTACTTGGCTACTTTTACAGCTTGCTTACGAAAATGTTAATTTCGTTGTTGGTCTTTTTGCGTAGTTTTCAACACTGTGGGCAGAGAATGCTGAGGGATTTCCCGAAGCAACGAGGAACGTGCAGTTACTTTTCAGATCTATGTTGCAGTGTAGATCAATGATATTAGCGATAGGCTCTGGGTCCTCTCTAATAATGTAATAGCCAATGCACAAGTAAAAACTCCTCATCCGACATCTGAAAACGATGTATACACTCAACAGGTAAATACTGAGCAAGGGTAATAAATAAGTCCATCTTACCACTTGTTCACTATCAAAACTTCTTGTCTTAATGCCTTCTGGAAGATTTTGATTAAAAATTCATCCTACCAAGAGTTCGAAGAACTGATGATTGACCCCTGAGAATTCTGACACAATGTTTGACTTCTAGCTTACCTCACTCTTCCTTTACAAACCATGCACGATGCATTTGAAGGACGCCTTTGCACTTGCTAATCAGCTGTTCATCTTCTGTGTGTACTCATCTTACCTTATATGCTGCCCTGATGGAGATGAGATTGCGGCAGGTACACAAGAATCGCTTGCACGGAGCGATTGGAATTCGAGCGGATATGGCGCAGAGGGCGCGTAACATCACAGCGGCATTCTGCCAATGTATGACGTGACTGCTGTGTCAACATGTAGAGAACAGCAACACATTGGGCGTTTGCCGCCCATGAAATATTCATGGCTTCTCGGTTACTGACATTTTAAAGTTCACTCTTGCTCAATGTCTGCCACGCAGTATCTACAGATTGTCACTCTGCGATGGTTTATTTCGCAGATAGCTGGTAGGATTAGGTGAAAGTTGTGATGAATGAAAAACACCATTTGCATCACTACTTTTATTAATGACTGGTTTCTATGATTAGTATATCTTAAAGACATAATTGCGAAAAGGAAGAATGAGACGCAGCGATATAAAAACTACACTAGAGTAAAGCTGTAAATTATACCGTCAATGGCACTATAACAGTAAAATACCATGAACTTATCCATACATAGTGCTGCAAGGTGCAGATTGTCAGTAGTAAGAATGTAATATAAAACTACATTACAAAAATATGGAGCATGTAATGGCGAAGCTTTCGTAGTCAGTATGTTTCAGCGCAACTCAGTATTGGCCCGAATGGTTTGGATGATAAATCCCTGCTTCGATGCTAATATTTTGCCATTGTGTTACGGAGCCTGAAAGCTGGTGTGCTACTCGTAAAGACTGCTAGATGTTGAGGTGAAAAGCGCTTGGTACAAGGAAACTGAAGACCCCATATTCGCGCCGTCTAGATAGTGGGATGAATTCGATGTAACGGGACTAGAGGGAGCTTCGGTAGTGTATTATAGTAGATGAAACAAAACTGCCACTGTTATGAATACGTAGGAGTATCTAAAGAGCAAAAATAAATAGTGATCAACAGACGGGATTCATTGTTCTGTACGTCAAGAACAACTTCGTGCTAAGTGTTCAGGCATAGAGCACATGAAGAAATTGGTGGTACGAATAGTAAAATTTCGGAAGTCGCATGCATTATTCCATTGTCAGTTGCAAAAGTCCTAAATGGAAATGTACGAAGAGTAAGTAGACGTCATATATTATTGCAAAGTAAGTTGGTAAGGCGCATGCCTGGAACGATTTGTCGATTTAAAAGTCGTTGTTGCTGAATTCACGAAGCAAAAAGGAGTGCAGGAACGAAAATTGGAATATTCGGAATGGATCGGAGGCTTCGCATTTTAAATGAACTTGACTGTACACTGCCCATAGTAAGACATTGCAAGGTAACTTCTTCTTGGTTTGGCGAGGGTGCAGTTAAAAAGAAAATCACGTTACAGAATGGACACATTCTGACAATCCAGTTCCCCAAGCTCACCTGGCGTTGAAGAAAACGCGAGGTTTGAAGAATTCATTGTGGGCTTGAATGAATTAGGATAGTTTTATAAAGGTTTGGAGTATACTGTCTTGCATACATTTTAGAGCTGTTTACGAGACCATTTGCCGTTTCAGTTGACAGCGCCTTTGTTCATGTGCTGATGTAACTGACTGATCTGTAGGATAATGCCAATTTTAATGACAAGTCTTTTTACGTTAAAAATGTCCAGGGCTCCTACATTGCGTCCCTAAGGTAGAATTTTCAAGTCTCCATAATGGGGTTGCAAAAGTGCGAAAATGTGACAATTTGAGTGCGAAACGTGAAACGTACGTTTGTAATGTGATGGATATTACGTAACTGACAGTCTGAAACACAACTGTTAGAATGACATGTGAAGTGTATTCCGCGTTTGCGGTCCGAGATGCGAACGAAACAACTGTACTTCTGTGGTGGAATTCTGTAATGGTACGGAAGAAAATCATTTAACTTTTAATCAAAATGCGATCTGTAACAGCTAGATATTTTTTCTAAATTATCACTTGCTAATGTTACATGACTGTGTGTGTAGGAAAGAATATGACAAACGACACACACTTTACATTTAACTGTCAGTTTTATATCTTCATTGCCGGTTTCACTTTTATATGTTTATCAAAATATCGTTTCTGAGTGTCGCTATGATATCCAGACGACATAAGTGTGTGTACTACTTTCTCTGCAGCACAGGCGGACGGAGGAAGGAAGGATCATTTCGATCAAACAATCGTTCAAATGATCCATGTAACTAACACGAGGAGCTAACTATCGCGCTAACCCCAAATGACTGAGCAGCAACTTGCTCCTTCCCACGTATGTCTCGCGCAATGAAGACGACGACATAGACGCCGGCGGCGCCGACAGAATCAGAGTAATTACAGCTCATGCGGTGTTTCATCGATTCTTGTCACGAACCATTCGCGCACAAGGAAGGGGTACAGGTTTGTGGTAACAGAAATGCTCTGCGTCACTCAGGTAAGGTGCCTTGTGGAGTATAGATGTGGAAGAAGGCGCCCATATTTTTTTCTCTCAAAAATACCTCAGTGGTAAGCGCGTTTTTGACGGGGCATTGATAAAGATGCGAGATCTATGAAAACGCTCGAGAACCTATAATTTTTGTGGGCCTAGAGATCAGTTGAGAGGAAATGCGGACGTTGCTGTCAACAATTGGGAACTTTTTAAGCAGACACTCCACGGGGAATATCGCCGCCATTTGACGTATTCCGCCAGCGACTTTGCCCGGAGCTGTCGCTACCGGGCACTGGGGCTGGCGTGAGTGCTGCGCGGTGCTGCCTACCTGGACGCCTGCAAAGCCGCTCATATGAGCCTCGACCGGCGTTCAATAATGGATCCTCTCGTTACAGTCGTCGATTACCTCTGGGGCGCCGGGGACAGAAGCGGTGGGTGTGGCTAAAGCGAGTGTCTATGCATTGCTCTCCCCGGAACACTGTACAGTGCTGTCGTGACCGTCCAAAGTTCTCTGGCGTTAGCGTGCAACTGCTGGGCATCCAATGTGACCACGCGTTCTGGAACTCAGCTTGGTTGTGGGATGAAGACCATCGTGAATTGGATGCACAGGAATCTTGTAAGAACAACAACATGCAAACTGTAACCCTGTTCCATTAACGAGGACCGGTTATGAAGCTTTATCACCTCGAAAAAATAGTTACAAAACTAAAGAATTGAAATAAGATCTGAGTGCCGACATCTCGAATTTGAGGAAAACTAGTTTTAATTATACATTACTAGGTAATCAATGATCATAATTGCACTGTTAATGTTTCGTTAAGGAAATTACAAACACTGTGTTGAGATAATATGAAAAACTCACTGGAAAAGGAAATGCAATGGAAACTTCTAAGTGCCGTAGTTAATCACTCAGCAGAAAGATAGTAAAAGTTCGTTCTGTCTTTGTGAAACTGTATGTGGTCATCATTTCCATCAAGTCTTTCTTCTTCACAGATGCGGCTGTAACATTCTGGACAGGTAGTTGCATTTCCTTGACGTGCTGTAATCGTACACCTTTTCTCAAAATATGGATACTTTCCACGGCCTCCTGGTCTCAACAACATGATGCTTTTGTTTTTCCAACCATAGTCTCTGTATTTAGATTATGTTTAAATATGCTGTGTTTATACTAAAGCCTGCTGCTTTCTTGAAATCTGAGAAGTTAGGTGCATTGACGTTACTGACGATAAACAGCTTTGTATCGTGTCCTTTACATCTTTTTGAACAATACGTTTGGTATCTCAAGAATAAACATTGTTTGATTATGGTGTAGATTACCGATCAGTAATCAGATTTACCTCCTGCGTTGGACGAGCCTTTTCAAGAATAGATTTATTACTTGAACTTAGGTATTTGTTCCCTCCATTTTTCAGCTTTTTCCTCATTCTTGTCATAGCACGTCCTCCTTTAATTCGTCGTTTATTTCCGCTGAAACTGTTACAAACATCTACTGCCTCCGCCATTTTATCTAACACTATGGAGTAAGCGCGCTTATCATAGAGCCTTACACATGTTAAGAACAGTGGCTTTTAAACCGCATACCATCTGTTGATTGCATTTGGTACTACATTTTCATTCGTGGCAGTTTGAGTCTTTTATACGTTGTTGGGATTGGCATGTAGAGCTCATTTCACACAAAACCTAAAAATTTCTCATTATGGCACTTAGAAAATTTTTTTAATTTCAAGTCTTCAGTGCATGCCTGCATGTTGCTGGAGAAGCCATAACAAAATGGAGCAGCCCACTGATACATCCATTTTGAACGTACTTGCTATATTTAAGGCTTAGTATCCCTCTACATTTTCGATCCCCACACCCTCCTCGCTTCCTTCCAATACGAAATTTGCGAGTCCTTGGTGTTTCAGGTGGTACCATGTCAGCCGCAACCCTTCTTCCAATGAAGTACTGGTGTAAATTTTTTCACCAGTTTCGATTTAGCAGCTCATTAGCTATTCGACCTAAGAATCTAATTGTCAACATTCCTCCGTAGCACCATATTTCAAAAGCTTAAGTGCCCTCTTCTGCCTGAACTGCTTATCTTTCCACGTCCGTACCAGCATCGTGTGGTAGTTTTCGGCAGCAGGTAAAATGTTGCATCCTCGTCAGACCATGCGAGATGCTATCCTGAACCATCTGCATTGGCCTGACACAGTTGCAACGTTGTCGCTGCTGCCGCACTGCCGCACGATTCTCCAGTTTGTCAGTAAGCTGAACCATTTTGTTTTGGCTCCTCAAGCGTTGTGCTACGATACTGCGGCACGAGGATTTCAGTGTGTATCGGGGCTGCAGGAATTTAGCAGCGAGCAAACAAAAAATTATTTACCTAACTTTATTTTTTGAAGGAGATAATTAAAACTTCGCCTTCTCCTTTTACATGAGGTTGTAATGACATCCGAGCAGGCAGCGCCTGCTACTGATAGGAGTATAACTGACATGGAAAAATTAAGTCGTTAATGTTCCAGCACACTCGGCTGCCACTTACACAATAAAACACTTACATCGTAAGCGAAATACCTGCTTTCCTTTTTATCACTGTTTTCGTTTTCCAGTGGCTTGGATTTGGATTTAGTGAAGTTCGCAATAGCGTCATTCTACTTCGGCCAATTATGCCAACGAAGGTAATATTCTTTTTTAAATTTTTTTAGGTGCGTTGAATCTATAGACATTGAGCATCGCTGTTGACATGCGAATTGTGTGATGAGTCATGTCACACATGCGCAAACAGAACTTTGATTTGTTTATTTTACTTGTCTTGCTTTTAGAATATATGTTGTACTGACAAACTGATCTGTGGGGCAGTGCGAGAAGTGGGTTTCTGCAGGATTCGAATTACTTTCATAGATACCGTAAAATACGTGTAACTGCGTTTAACTTCATAGTCTTCACAGTTGTGTAAAGCGGATGAAGCTGAGAGGTTGTATCATATTCACGTGTTCATGGTTTTGTATGTGCGTGTGCGCAGTTCGACAAAGATTATTTTTCAAACAAAAAGCTTCTATAAAGTTTTATCGCGTCTCTCGCATCAAATAGGTGCCCACCTCTCGTCTGAAACATGGTAATAACTCGAAAACAGCGAAGGTCCTGATTAGTCATTTCGGTAGAGACCTTGATTTTTTGTGCTTCCTGTTTTTTATGTGGTGTTCTCATGGAGTTGTATCACTATTACCAAAATTTGTCTGCCGTCTCTTACACTGCAAGGCATTCGGAATAAAAAAGAAATTTTTAAAACAATTTTTAATGTTTTCCTGTGTTTAATGAAAAATTCTTTTATGCTATCTAAAAATGTGAACAGGTGAAACTGCTACTGCACTTTACACATTTACTACTTTCACATTCTTATAACTAAGGATTTTAATCGCAGTGGTGGATTATAGATTTATGAGAGCGACAGGGAGAAAGCATGATTCTCAACTTGAGGTCATTTAATTACTACTAACCGCCTACTTACGGAAGGAATAAGGAGGAAGGTTCCATTAGGGCCTTAAGGAAAGGAGCGCTGGCATCAATTAACGAGTCTGTGATGGTATATTTCATGAATTGACGAAGATGGTCTTTCGGAATACAAACTAAAGTCGAATCTACGTAAACGAGTTTTGATTTTAAGACTAGAACTGCATTTTAGATTTAACGATTTTTTGAAGTTTTTAGCTTTCCCATTTCGTCACTGCAATTCCGGCCTAAACTCAAGTACAGGCATTTACTTTACTTGTGTGTGATTCAAATTTTGATGAAAGCTGTCAAATCTGCGACTGCTGCTCACGTGCTAAAATTAGGTACAGGTCATCTGTATCCAATCCAACTATTTGGAAACAATTCGTAAAGACATGTTATAGTACTTCGTGCACTATGGGCTGGACAGCCATCGTGTTGGTACCACAGATTAGGTTAGGTTAGTGTTTTTTTAAGTGTCTCGTCGACAACGAGGTCATTAGAGACGGAATACAAGCTCGGGTTAGGGAAGGATGGGGAAGGAAATCGGCCGTGCCCTTTCAAAGGAACCATCCCGGCATTTGTCTGAAACGATTTAGGGAAATCACGGAAAACCTAAATCAGGATGGCTGGAGACGGGATTGAACCGTCGTCCTCCCGAATGCGAGTCCATTGTGCTAACCATTGCGCCACCTCACTCGGTGTACCACAGATTCCTCCTTGTCTGCAGAGGAACGTCTTCTAGCATTCGTGGAAGATGGTCTGTTAGGAGGCTGCGATATTTGTGCTCGTTCGGTGTTGTGTGTCTGCAAAACGGACATCTGAACTGACTGTTCACTATCCCATACCTCATATTTACACTCCGTGAACGCAGACGTTCTGAATGCTGAAGCCAACGGGGACTGTCAACAGACCGGTAGTCATGTATCGGTGATTTACCTGGCAATGATTGGTAAATGTGGCTTCATTACTTAACAAGATACATGACTGGCTAGCAAGTCGCAATGCACTCGAGAAACACACAAGCACACTGTGAGCAAACATATCATACCTAGCAATTACTCAGTTTGAATGGCGCAAATAAGTATCGGTGTAGATACATACCAGATTGGAAGCGTATGTTGCCGATATCGGTGGTCGTTCTGAACACAAACTGTGATGGTCATTTGTCTCTCTACTGGTCAGAATCCACGTAACTATTGTATACGTTTGTGTTGTTCTTTAGTGTGTACTACCACAGATATTATACAAGCGTCGTTGTGCGAACTTTTCAAAATACGATAGTTCGTAAACGACTTGCACTAGAATCTTTCAACAAACAGCACTGACATTCTAATTTGCCTTACTTTTAGTTTGTTGATGTCAATAGGCATCGTTCCATTTAAAATGTGTATGTTTGTACAAATAATACTTTCTAAGTATAATTGCAGTATGTTGATTGGCTAACGATACGAACACCTGACTATTAATCCATTCGGTGAAAACCGCTCACCAATATTCGCGGTGCAAGTTTTTGGTGATTTATTTGTATACTCCACAAGCCACTGTGCGGTCGACGGCAAAGGGGTCATCGTATCGATATTATCGGTTTTCATTCCCATTCCATTCGCGTTGCTTCTGCTCTTCCCCAGTCGTGGAGAAGGCCAAGTAACGAGCGAGTTGTCGAGGTTGTAACACTATTCTCCAGTAAAGTAGGGCTACGCGAGGAATTATGTTCCACGCTTGCTAGTTTTCCCGTCCTCTATTGCCTGCACAAAACAGTCTGTGCAAATGTCAGGATGGTTCGCAGCACGCAGCCACGGCCGTGTCCTTGCCCCGTCTGTATCAAGTATGAGACAGGCTCCGTGTGTGGTGACCTTACTGATGAGAGATTGCTGAACCATGCCTGCAGAAACACACGAGTAAATAAAAAAGTGTTATAAGGCCGGGAAATGACATGGCTCACAAACGGAGCGGGTCTTTCACATTTGATGAAATAATATGAACAACTATCTGCAATGTGTTTCACGGACGTTCAACTTATTTTCGTTTCTGTTGATCGTTGATTTAGTCAGAGACTCTATCGCAAGTATTCTGTACTATATAATAATCGTAGTTGTTACACGCAAGTCACTTTTTGCTGCTAGATCTACGGCTTGTCCAGCAAAGGATTTTTGATTTCCGAATTAAATATCTCGAAAACTAAGATCGATAGACGAGAGCAACATGTATACTGTGAAAACTAAAAGAATTTTACACAGAAGTTATAGAGAAGTTTCGAAGTAATTTGGAAAGCTGAAAACAGACGTTGCTGTAAGCTGTGC
The DNA here is from genome assembly GCF_023897955.1 of Schistocerca gregaria. Lineage (NCBI taxonomy): Eukaryota > Metazoa > Arthropoda > Insecta > Orthoptera > Acrididae > Schistocerca > Schistocerca gregaria. Next base: position 339,857,063 of record NC_064922.1, on the reverse strand, counting down.
TGCTCGTATAGAATGTTTGTGCATAATTAAACAAGTCCTCTGCAGTCAGTCTTTGCAATAAGATTACAATCTTTTAGAAATTATGGAGGTAGAAAAAACGAGCGATGAAATTTTCCATCACATCCTGTAGTGTGTCAATGAAAATTGATTTATATGCGCGATGGACCACCGATTCAAGCTCGTCCAGCGTTAGTATCTTTCAATGTGCCCAACAGTAAGTAGTCGGAAGAAGTCAGGTTAGGTGAATACGGAGACCAATCCGTCCCTGCTCTATAAAATTTATAATAACCCAACGCGGTGACTCTGTTCTCGAAGTAATCATAAAGAAAGCGAAACTCCTGTTCGGTGCGATGTGGTCTGGCCCCGTCTTAGAGAACCACTCGGTGCCTGGGTCGATCCTCCAACACCAGCCGTATGGCGACAAATTGTTCCAAAATTGCAAGGTAACGTTCACTAGTGATCGTTTCCCGTTTGAAAAAAGGCCAATAATGCCTCTGCTGAATACGGCAGCCGAAGACTAACGTTGGTAGAATAGACTGATTTCGCGTCACACAAATGGGCATTTTCGGAACCCCAGAGTCGACAGTTTTGTTTATTCACGGTTTCGTCCGTTTGGAAGTGTGCTTTATCTGTGAACCAGATTCAACCAACATAATATCCTTCATTATTGATCATTGATCTGATTTGCAAAGCCGGCCCTCTGTCGCATAGGTTGTACAGTTGACTTTGGGTTTTGAACGAAAACATGTGTAGGCTCTGTCTCGGTAGTTTATGCGTGCTGGAATGTTTCAAACCAATCTCTGCAGCAAATGAATTTCCTTGTATTTTGCTAAATATTCCTAGAAACCATGGCAACATTTTCAGTAGAAACCACAGTTTGTCTATGGCCTACATTCCCCGCTAGATCATCAGCCAAACTGCGTGTTCGTTAGAATTTGACGAAGAGCTTGCGAGTCGTTTTTACACTGGAACATTAAATCCTATTTGGAAGCTGCGTCTTGTTACCGTATGACTGTATTCTAAGCTGTAGCAGTCCAGAAACAGAGCAGCTTGTTGGTCATGGAATACATAATTTCAACCTCTTCCTTAGGTACTTAAACCTCCTTTGACGTTTCAACGGTGGAACATCGTACTGAGCTGCGGTGTCCTATTTACAGGCATTACGTATCGCGATTACAGTTCCATCTGTTAGCAGCTTTGAGAACTATCCCGAAATTATTGTATAAACTTCTTACAGCTTTCACAACAAACATACAGTTCTTTGCACTCGTCTATAAGTCTTTGTTTTCGAGATATTTAATTTTGCATTAGGGAACGTCCGATGGACACCCGATACAGAGTGATTCTTACTAACGTTTAAAAACCTCCGAAGCGGTGTAGATGACGCCGAGACAAGTCATTTGATGTAAGCCACATGGGGTCACAAATATCGGAAAATACCCGAAAAAAAAGAGAAATGTTGAACATGTGACACGACCACGTGAAGTACCTCGCCGCACGTGAAGCGATCGGGCTTGTGTGTGACGGTGAAATTAGAGAAAACAGTGCAAATGTCGAATACATTTCATCTGTTGTAAACGTAGACGTTATAAAGAATTTTGTGTTTCTTTCCTTTTGTCCCCTTTTTGTTTTTGTTTAGAGGACAGAAGGTTATACTCATTTACGTGTGATGCAATACGGTAAGTTTTTGTTGTACGGCACCGTGCTTTGCGATAAACCAGAGGACACCACGAGACAGTTAAATAAAATAATAAATCTTCTCTGTATTAGCAAACAGTTGTCTAACGTCATGGAAAAGATACTGCATACCAGGCGGACATGTGCCCTACACGCTGAAGTCCGGCATGGGGATTGAGAGCCACACAGATGTGAATACTTGAATTGGGTTGGAATGATGAGCTGCGACGGAGCAATAGGCTCAACCGCTACACATGCGACGAGGTACACCATCTGCTGACTTCACATGTTCAACACTTCTGATCCACTGTTGAGGTATTTCCCTACATTTCTGACCTCCGTATATCTTGCAGTAAATGACTTGTCTCTGTGTCATCTACAACGCTTCGGAGGTTATTAAATGTTAAGTCATCCTGAAATCCGTGATCCAGCGTAAATGCGTGGCGGAGGTTACTTCATGCATCACTGCCCTCCTCCACTTTCCTATTAAAGTCGTGAATGGTGAGCGGTAAAGGTGACTTGGTAAGCCTCCTGTATATGTCTTTTTTTATAGTCATGGTCTTTTTCGCGGCACACACATAGGAGGAAGCAACTTACTAATCGATTCTCCTAGAAACGTAGGGTATCTAAATTTTTACAAGTAAACCAAACCATGATGCACATTGTCTGTCTTATAGTCTGCCACTGGATTTAGATAAGGTTCTCCGTACCGCTTTCGCGCCGGCTAATGAATGCGTGACGAAATTCGGTGCTCTTCGTTGGTACATATCTGGTGAGAACCCAACTGATGAACAGTACTCAAACATTATTCAAACTAGGGTTTTGTAAGGTACTCCTTCGTAGATGGACTAACTCGCTGAAGACTATCAATGAACCTTAGCATGGCATCTACCTTACCTACAATTCGTATTATGTGGTTGTTCCACTTCAAATTCCTTCTTACATGTTCTCCTAGACATTGAAAGGATGTGACTTACTACCGATTGTTTGGCAATTGTGTAATCACAATAATGAGCCTTTCCGTCTATCTATGCTTAATGCTTTATAGCTTTTTAAGGAAAGCTGCTAGTCCCTGTACCAAGAGTCTATTCTCTGGAGGCTTTCCTGCATTTAATTAGAATTTTGTAGCGTTGGGCCTTCTCTGGACACAAGTGTCATCTGCGAAAAGCTTTGTGGAACTTCCAACGTTATCCACTATTTTTTTTGTATATGTTTAACAGTAATGGCCCGATGACACGCTCTTAGGGCACGACCGAATCTACTTTTACATCTGAAGACTTGCCTTCCTTAAGAGCAGGCTGGCGGGCGATAATAAAGACTCAATCGAACTCGTGTTTTTTAAGCCACTTCTTTCCTGCATGAATTGTATTTCGTCAGAGTTGTTCCAGTGAATCTTATCCTAACTTCTGCTTTTCGTACAAGTTTTCCGAGGTCGTTCTGCTTTGTGACGATACTCCAAAACATTCTACGGTTTTTGTTGTTTCTAGAAACTTACCGCCAGTATTGCTATCGACCAATACTGAATCTTTCCGCCTGTTTATATTTAGTAAGCTATTTTGAGGATAAACTGCTAATCCAGATAATCTGCTACGCCAGATAATTTATATATATCGTGAACAGTAACACATCTATAAACTCCCATGGGATTCACCCGAAGCTACTTTCAAGTTTCACGACGCAGATAAATTGCACGTACTTAAGAAACTTACTGGCAGAGTAAATCTGTCTCGAATGGGCACTTGATTTCAAGAGTCTCGCTTTTCACGGATAATGAGAGAAGCCTTCGGGAAATACTCCTTCTGTAATATTGGTTTCGAACTGCTTAGCTTTATACTTCGGTCTGGTACTGTCTCCTCATTATTGAGCCAGATGTGAAATGGAACTGACAATGAATATAACAGATGTTATGCAGAAGCTCATTGTATCGCTTTCGTAACGCTAGAATGTCAGCTGAGAGCTCTTAATTGGAACACCATTAACATTTGGAAAAGTTGTGCACTCTTTTTTATTCCATTGAACTTCTGATCTAGAAAGACATCCAATATGACTGACGTAATGGCTGCACTCTTAAGTATGAGAGTTCATCTCGGGAGTTATCTAGACGGCCGGCGATAAGTTTTCTGTAAGAGTATTGACCTGATTCTGCCGCCATCTAAAGACAGTGTTATAATGTCACACAGTTTTTGTTCAGCCAGTCGTAGATATTTTTTTGTTATTTCACAGCTGGGAATTCTGTTACGTAACAGTAGAATACGGTTTTTGTGATAACACTATTGATTCAGGCTGGAAGAACAGCGTTTCCAATGCCGAATCACCGCCTTTGTTCTTAAAGAGTAGGAGAGCATTGCATTATTAGGAATTTACTCGGTAGTGTCTTAAATATGTTACGGTTTCGTTTGGTGCAATGTTTGCAGCATTTGCAATCTCGTTAGTAGCGCGGTTGTTGATCTAGATTGTTCCACTGAGGTTACAACCCAAGCTCCGCTGCCAAACACGACGAGAAAAATGTATTATCTCTTGATTCGTTGCCGTACTTTCGCGAAGCACCAGCGTCGGTTTCGGGTTGACTCTGCACAGCGTTATCAGTGCTTGGTTTGCAGGTTGACAAGTGATATCCTTCGTGAGGTCGCCCGTCGTTTATGACAAAGTTCGACTAGGTATTCTCGGAAGTTTCTGGCTCACGGGACTTTACATGTTGAGTGGAGTATTAGGCAGTAAGCGATGCGTGTTTTAACATGCAATTTTTTTTCTAATGAAATTCCCAATTTGGTTATTGGACTTTAATAACACGTGACTATTCGTCAAGCGTGCTGAACGATATTTTCCAAAACCTGAGAAGGTTAGGCTGTTTCATTGTTATGGCAGCTGTTAAACCGCCCGCTTCCGAAAGAGGAAGGCGCACCGGCCCCGGTTCTAATCCGCCCTGCCAATTGACGACGAGAGCTTGGATGTGATTTCCTACATCCCACTAAGTGAATATTGGATCGTACCCACGCCTCGCCTCTGCTATACGTTACATGAACGTTCAGAACTTTTCCTAGCAATCTCACATAAAATTTAATCTAGACGCAGACCTTTGGGGAGCACTGATTCCGTCCTGGGGAATGAATAGGAGACTGACGACCTTAGAAGTTTACTCTTCGTAAACCTGTAATTAGCGGCAGTTTGTTGCAACTCAGACGCTATCCGCGGGGTGGCCCGGACGAGTGTATACGGTTGGACGTGAATTTGTGGGAGCATTAACGGTGCAGGAAAAGACCTACAGTTCCTTCCAATTGGATGGAGCAGCTGCCCATAGAGTCGCCGAACCGTGGAGCACATTTAGACAATCTTCACTCCTGAGAGTTGTTAGCCGAAGTCAGTCCTGTCGCGGCTCTAGTTGGCTGGCTACCCAGGTCACCTGTCTGTCAGTGTGCGATTAATTTGTTTGGGGAGCCCTCAAATCTAAGGTGTATCCCACCAACCCTCATAGTCTTAAAGAACTGCAAAAGAACATTTCGAATGACATTGCAGCAATCCCAGCAGGCCAGATTCGAACCGTCTTCAGCAACTTGCTGGCCAGAGCGCATTTCAATACCTTGTTTCTGGCCAGGATGATCCGGAAAACTAGGCGCTACAGTCTGGAACCGCGCGACCACTACGATCGCAGGTTCGAATCCTGCCTCGGACATGGATGTGTGTGATGCCTTTGTTAGTTAGATTTTAGTTGTTCCAAGTTCTAGGGGCTGATGACCACGGAAGTTAAGTCCCATAGTGCTCAGAGCCATTTTTTCATCCGGAAGGAAAACTCTGACTACATCAAACACACATCTTGTCCAGTCCGAGGTAATCCTCAGGGGTACCTCCGCCATACTACAAAATGGTCGCTTCAGGGCACAATACGAGGTGCATTCAGGCTCTAAGGCCTCCGATTTTTTTTCTAATTAACTACTCACCCAAAATCGATGAAACTGGCTTTACTTCTCGACGTAATCGCCCTGCAGACGTACACATTTTTCACAACGCTGATGCCATGATTCCATGGCAGCGGCGAAGGCTTCTTTAGGAGTCTGTTTTGACCACTGGAAAATCGCTGAGGCAATAGCAGCACGGCTGGTGAATGTGCGGCCACGGAGAGTGTCTTCCATTGTTGGAAAAAGCCAAAAGTCACTAGGAGCCAGGTCAGGTGAGTAGGGAGCATGAGGAACACTTCAAAGTTATCACGAAGAAACTGTTGCGTAACGTTAGCTCTATGTGCGGGTGCGTTGTCTTGGTGAAACAGGACAAGCGCAGCCCTTCCCGGACGTTTTTGTTGCAGTGCAGGAAGGAATTTGTTCTTCAAAACATTTTTGTAGGATGCACCTGTTACCGTAGTGCCCTTTGGAACGCAATGGGTAAGGATTACTCCCTCGCTGTCCCAGAACATGGACACCATCATCTTTTCAGCACTGGCGGTTACCCGAAATTTTTTTGGTGGCGGTGAATCTGTGTTCTTCCATTGAGCTGACTGGCGCTTTGGCATCCGCGTCTCATCCATTGTCACAACCGACGAAAAGAAAGTCCCATTCATGCTGTCGTTGCGCGTCAACATTGCTTGGCAACATGCCACATGGGCAGCCATGTGGTTCTCCGTCAGCATTCGTGGCTCCCACCTGGATGACACATTTCGCATTTTCAGGTCGTCATGCATGATTGTGTGCACAGAACCCACAGAAATGCCAACTCTGGAGGCGATCTGCTCAACAGTCATTCGGCGATCCCCCAAAACAATTCTCTTCGCTTTCTCGATCATGTCGTCAGACCGGCTTGTGCGAGCCCGAGGTGGTTTCTGTTTGTTGTCACACGATGTTCTGCCTTCATTAAACTGTCGCATCCACGAACGCACTTTCGACACATCCATAACTCCATCACCACATGTCTCCTTCAACTGTCGATGAATTTCAATTGGTTTCACACCACGCAAATTCAGAAAACGAATGATTGCACGCTGTTCAAGTAAAGAAAACGTCGCCATTTTAAGTATTTAAAACAGTTCTCATTCTCGCCGCTAGCATCTCTGGGACGTATTGACAATGAACGCGGCCTCATTTTAAAACAATGAGCATGTTTCTATCTCTTTCCAGTACGGAGAAAAAAATCGGAGGCCTTAGAACTTGAATGCACCACGTAACATTCCGTAGAATGACTTTCGCGTTGACAGATCGGTTTTACAGTAGACTTTGAGGCGTTCTGAGACAGTCCCACTGTCAGATAGTTAATCGCGAAAGGCAGAGACGAGGGTCAACTCCCTCCCCGTCTCGCAAACATTCCAATCGGTCGCAGAGGGGTTAGTGCGACCATTCATACTTCGAATAATTGGTGAAATGTCGTATGTGATGTGAATAACAGGGCTTGTTTGACGTTTCTTACGAACATCTGACCGTCTTCTTAATGTAAATTTTCAAAGGTTTGATGTCAGGTGCCCCCCTCCGTCTCTCCGTTCTTTTGCTGATCTCGACACGTTCTTGTGCTGATCTCGACAATTACACGTAGCCGTTAGAACGAGGATCCTCGATCTCTATTTCAAAATTTTAAATTTTATAGGTCCCTTGCAGTGATAGTTATATATAGATGCAGTAGTGGATACCGAATTGACTTGCACCTGCTTTTTGACGTTCGTTTTCTATAATTTTATTACTTCCGTATTATTCCTATTACCAATTTTTTAATTCGTATTTGATATGGTAACTTAACTTTCAACAATTTCTAGGAACAAAATGTTCACTCTCAAGCTTTAGACGTACATTTTTAGGAGCTTTATGTTCAGTTTCGTGCCAGGGCTTCATAGCAGTAAGGATTTTTCTTCCAGCAAGTCTTCTGGGGCAATCTACGGTTTGTATCTTCTTTATGTTGGCCATATTTTTTGTATAAATTCGCAATTCCCCATTCTACTGCTCATCGCCACATTCGTTTTAATTTTGTCCCATAAAACATTGAATACCGCTACGAAAATGAAGTACATAACATGGTTAGAACAACGCACATTTTTAGCCGATGACTGCACTAATGTGATCGTAAATTAATATAATAAAATAGCATATATGAGGTCCTATTTAAAACGTAACTTGACTACCCCCCTATAGTGTAATTTGTAGATGATGACTGACGGGTCAGTGCTGTCTGAAAGTAAAAGTAATTAATTAATTTTGGTAATCTGTTTCGTCCTTCAGTTGTACTTCCCTCTACAATTTTTGCTGCTTAAACTTCGCTTTATTACAAAATTAATTTGTCGTTTATGCCTTGGGATGTCGTATCAACTTAACTACACGTTTAGTCCAGTTGTGCTATAAATTTACTTCTTCCTCGATTCCATTCATTACTTCTGCATTAGTTATGGGATCTTTGCAACTAATAGAAAAACATAAAATATCACTGTGTAACATTTCAGAAGCTTATATTACGTTGCCCGTGTTGTTGATTGTCCGTTCGACTTCCATATTGGAAAAAATACTTACAGAACATACTTGATGAATCTTAAATTTATGTTCGGTGTTATCTACTCTTCTTCATGAAAGCTTTTCGTGCTATCGCTAATCTGTATCTTAAATCTGCACTCCTGCGAGTGTGTTATTTTGTTGCCCAAATAGTAAAAATTCCTACTACTTTGTATCTTATTTCCTAATCAAATTACCGCAGTCATTAATTGACTTGATTCGACTAGGGATTTAATTTTACTGTTCATTTTGTAGCAGTTTATCAAGACATAACTAACACTTTCGGTACGACTCTTAACGTCTCTGAAAGAATTGCAACGTCATCACAGACCTTAAAGATTATACTTCATTCTGGTCTTTAATTCCCTTAATTCCTTTTGGTCTCCGCCGAAGACCTTGCCTCGTTGAACCCACCGGTTCCTGTGAGATAACCGAAGTCAAGGAACGCTGTTGTTGCCGTACTTAGGTGGGTAACCGCCTGGGTACGTCAGGCGCTGTTGGCTGCTTTTCGGCGAAGGGGAGGAGGGGTTGTAGCGTAAAGTTTCTGATCACCAGACTCTGCGCCAATTTCCTGGACTAAATTCCAAATATCTTCTCAGTGCCTCTTCGAGTAGAGGGCACGCGACAATGTTGTTGATGATCCGTTCGCTTGGCGAGGACGCTAAGCTAGGCTCCCCTTGGTGCTATTAGATAGGAATTGGATATGTACCGGTACCGGGTTCAACTCTCTCTCTCTCTCTCTCTCTCTCTCTCTCTCTCTCTCTCTCCATTAAGACGTATCAGGTATACTTAACACAAGACTCTTAACACTTCACGGAGGAAGTGCCAGTGTGCGAGAAGAATAGAAAAAATCTTTGCAATTAAGGGGCTGAACCTGCCCCTCCTTGCCTCCCGGCCAATCATGACAGACGGGTTTCCTTTTTCCGTTGATTGCTTTTACTGCTTGTTCAATGCATTTGCTGAAAAACCTGAGGGATAGGCTACAACCCACTCCCTTTGCCGCTACTCTCTATTTCATGTACGAGGGGCATTAAATAAGTAATGCGACACAGTTTCGGTTGAAAAAAATGTGGAATTTGTTGTGGGACTTTTTGGAATATTCCCGCTTCACCACTTATAGTTTCAAGAAATTCTCATACATGGCAGAATTCTACGTAGCCTTAAAAATAGGGTCTATAAAGGAGGTGCGTTCTTTTGGCTGAAAACCAGAGAATCGTATACTTTCGTAGGCACTTGCAGAATGTATACGGAGACCTGGCAGTGAACAAAAGCTCAATGAGTCGTTGGGCGAGGCGCTTATCATCGCAAACCTATCCGATCACCCGCGTGCCGGCCGGCCGCACATAGCTGTGACTCGTGCAGTGTTGGAACGTGCGGACACTTCCATTCGAGGTGATCGACGGATGACAAACACCTCGCTGCTCAATGAGAGTTTCTGTTGGCAGTGATGACACACCAGTCCACCAGTCGGGGTATTCAAAGGTGTGTGACAGCTGGGTTCCTCGCTGCCTAACAGAAGACCATAAAGAGCAACGAAGGACCATCTGTGGTCTTCTGGGAATCTGAAGCGGCTATTCTATTTGATGTTCTCCCTCATGATGCAACAATCGACTCTGAAGTGCATTGTGCTACCCTCAGGAAACTGCAGAAACGACTTCAGTGTTATCGTCGCCACAAAAATGGAAACTCCATGTTCTCCATGATAAAGCAATGCCTCACTCAGATCTGTGCACCGGAGAGGGGCTCACAGAACTTCATTGGACTGTTCTTCCTCATCCGCCCTACAGTCCGCTCGCGTCTTTTTGCCCAATGAAGGATGTACTCCGCGCGAAGCAGTTCGCGGGTGACGGGGAGGGGGAAAATGTAATTTTTTTTTCCTTGTAGAACGCCTCTCATACTTATTGAAAGACATGGGGATAGGCTATAACCCTGCCCTAGTCGTTCCCACTACTGTCTCCCTTTGATTTCCTACGGATCTTTGAAATGTAGCCTGGTCTTACTATAAAAAGACCTGTAGCTAACCTGGAACGCTCCGTATGTAGTCGCTAATTGTTTGCCTTGATTTAGGATATTTAGGAAAAAATAGCCAATCTACATTGTTGATCGCAGTTGACTTGATTTCATCACCTGCTAGGAACTCGTAGATTGACTCACCTCGTTCGTGGGAGATAGGTCGGATCCCGTTTGCCTTAAGCGTAGAGTGCAGCTGGTATGCGTCGGACTCGGCAGCATAGCACCCGCGGCGGGTGACGCGTTCTCCTGTTGTGCAGCGGTCGCTGGACTCTGACTCTGCTACTGTACTAACGCCAGCGCCTCTCTACACACACTGACCAGGAGGCGCGGCCATCGAAGAGTCCAGCTGAATGGCGAACTGAGGGGCAGGCGCGGGGCCGACGCGAAACACGCGGGCCGTCTTGTGAAACGCGCCCTTCGACCCCAGCCCCCCCTCCTCTGTACCCTGTGCCCGCGAGAATGTGGGCGGCGTTCGCCAGTTAAGGCCTGCGCGTCTGCAACATTTATCGCGTCACTTAGACCACCGAGGAAGTAGCGAAAAAATCAGATCGTTCCTTGGTACTTCTCGTAGTTTCCATATACCAATGCGAGAAATGTGTTCCATAAACGCTACGTCTGAGTTTTGTCACACTTGCCTTAAAGGTGAAGAATTCTAGTTACCATTCTTACGATAGTGCGTCATGGGAGCAATCATCTTCTTCCAGAAATACTGTATAACAATGAGGTTACTGACCCACTCGAAATGCGTAGAAACTGGAGCACACTAGACCAAAAATTAGAACCCCCCCGGAGACACCACCGTATAATATAGCCTCTTCTTGCCTTGGTAGTAGTTTCAATTCGTCGAGTAAGTCTGAGCATGGTTTGTTCAGGTATGCCATATCTATATACAAGGGACGTTAAAAAGGAACAAGCCGTAGTCTGTAACGCGCAAACCAGTGACAGGAGGGTAATATTGTGGCGTGTGTAACAAGGCGTGGTTCCGATCAGAGCGTGGAAGTTCACAGCCCGTCGCTAGAGGGCACGCGTGCACGCCACGTGACTATACAGAACTAGCTGAAGATGCACGAGTGCAGGAAAGGTTGCTGACGTTCTTCTTTGACTAAGATGGCTCCCTTCTGATTCACTTCCTGCAGCTTGGGACAACAGTGAATGCCCAGCGTCACTCGGTCACTCGCAAACATTGACCACACTTCGCCAAGCGCTCAAGTCAAAACTATCAGGCAATCTCACCCGGGGGGTCATTTTGGTCCATGACAATGCAAAGCCTAATACGGCCAACACAGTCGCGGCACTCGTGCAGAAATTCAAATGGGTGGTTCTCGGCCACCCTCCATACAGTCCGGACCTCTCGTCCTGTGGTTACGCTACTTTTGGCCCCATTAAAAAGGCTCTGAGGGAGCAAACAATTCACCTCGGACGACGACGTCCAGTTGTACGTGCGGAACTGCTTAATATCGCAGATCCGCGAATTTTATGAGACAGCCATTCACCGCCTTGTCACAGGGGGACAAGTGTTTCAACAGCCAGGGTAAATACTTCTAACATACAGGTACTGCTTTCTGTAATTATGCGTCCGACACGTTTCTTTTTGAACACCCCTTATAATACCACTCATTGATGATAAGATCCTGCAGACCAGTAGTCTTTTGCCTTTTTTGCTTAAGAGCCGTTTTAGGGCGACACTTCAGGACGCATAGGAAGGGGGGAGGTATAGAAAGTGGCCACTCGAAGAGAAATTCAATTTCCACCAAATCATGGTTACTGATACCTTACCATTTATACGTTTAGAATCTACATACTGTAAGGTATCATAACAAGTATTTTTCATTGAAAAAGATAATGTATTTGAACTACAAGCAATTTCTGTAGGTTTACGTAGTTACCAATTTTCCGTCCCTAGGCGAGTACTGTGGCCAATGCAATAGCAACAGGTTCCCACGTTTATTTCTGTGATTTCCGGGCATATTTTCTGGGTATATTCAAACCCCATTATCTGAAAGAATACCAAGCCGTTTTCTGTCGGACTTAACGTATTAGGACAAATATAGCAGAACAGAGACGGTATTAAATAATGTAACTTCTACATCTACATAAATACTCCGCTAGCCACCAAGCGGGGTGTGCTGGAGGGCACTATTCGCTCCAAAGTCATATCCACCCCCCCCCCCTCCCTTCCCCCCTGTTCCACTCGCTGATCGCTCGAGGGAAAAGACTGTCTGAACGCCTCAGTACGAGCTCTTATTTCCCATATCTTTGAATGATGATCATTACGCGATTTGAAAGTTGGTGGTAATAATAAATGCTCTACATCCTCGGCGAAGATCGGATTTTGTAATTTAGTGAGCAGCCCCTTCCGTTTAGCACGTCGTCTGTCTGCAAGTGTGCCCCACTTCAAACTTTTTATGAGATCTGTGACGCTCTGGCGATGGCTGAATGTACCAGTCACGAATCTTGCCGCTCTTCTTTGGACCTTTTCAATCGCTTGAATCAGACCCAACTGGTAAATGTCCCATACAGACGAACAATACTGTAAGACTGGACGAACTAAAGTATTGTAAGCAATTTGCTTTGTTGAAGGACTGTATCGCTTCAGGATTCTACCAATAAACCGCAATCTAGCGTTCGCCTTACCCGTAGTTGTGTAATCTGATCATTCCATTTGAGATCTGTTCGAATAGTCACACCCAGATACTTGACGGATGTTACCGCTTCCAAAGACTGGGCATTTATTTTGTACTCGTACATTAATGGGGATTTTCGCTTTGTTATATGCAGTAGGTTACACTTCCTGATATTGCGAGGTGACTGCCAGGTATTACACCACGCATTTATTTTCTGCAAATCCTCATTGATTTGTTCACAACTTTCGTGTGATACTACTTTTCTGCAGAGTATAGCATCATCGGCAAACAATCTAATGCCGCTGTCAGTACCATCAACCAGATCGTTCATGTAAATCGTAAAAAGCAGCGGATCTTTTACGCTGCCCTGGTGCACACCTGATGTTACGCTTGTTTCTGTTGTGTCCCCATTCAGGACGACATACTGCTCTGTGTCTGTTAAACTTTCTATTCCACTGCATATGTCATCGGATAGCCCGTAAGCGCGCACGTTTTGGAGCAAGCGGCAGTGCGGAACTGAGTCAAACGCCTTTCGAAAGTCGAGGAATATAGCATCATCCTGGGAGACGGTATCTAGAGCCTGTTGTATATCATGCACAGAGAGGACCAGCTGTGTCTCGCATGATCGCTGTTTCCTAAAACCGTGCTGTTTTCTGCAGATGAGCTTCTCAGGGTCTAGAAAGGTCATTGTATCGGAACACAAAATATGTTCCATGATTCTACAACAAATCGATGTCAAAGAAATTGGCCGGTAATTATGTGCGCGGACCGTGACAAGGCGCCTAAGACCGCGCGGCTACCCCGCACGGGAAGTCATTTTTCTTTTACTAATTGCGTTGTATTAAAACATACTTGATTTTATATTACTTATTACAAATGTGTACCAAATTTAAAGGTGGCCGCTCCAATGAAGCGCATTGACTAACCCATGTTACTTCCGTTTCACATTCACACCGTAGTACCTAATCGGTGCTAGTTGCGCACGCTCGTGACTTGCCAGCACTGCAAGACGAACAATAAAATACCCCCCGTCTCACTTCTCTGAACTTCGCAGTGGCTTTGCTACATAGCACTCTCTCCCTGACGCAAGTGGCAAACTTTACTTAGCTCACGGCCGAGTTCACCCACTTCAATTAAATTGAAGCGCAAATTAAAACAGTACTGTTTCCGTAATTAGTTTTGTTTGTTAATGAAGCTCTTAACGTCAGTTGTAGTTTCCGGATTCAACTATTAGATGATAGGAGCACATTATTATAAAACGCGGCTGTGAACCGCAGCCGCACGGACACTCGACTGGGACCGCAGTTTGACGACCGTCGCTGTAGACGTAGCAGATTGAGGAGATGTTGCTCGCTACGTTCCCTCCTCTGATCTAAATAGCCACCAATTTTTTTTTTTTTTTTTTTTTTGAGCGCTTGGGCGTTTTTTAATCTAGGAATGTGTGCGTGCAGCCCTGTGAACTTGACTGAAGTCACCTTCGAAAATAGAAGCGTGAAGAAGAAGAAGAAGAAGAAGAAGAAGAAGAAGCTACTTTCGGCCAACGTTAAAATTGAAATAAACATCCTTGTAACGCCCGCCTTAATCTTAATGAACGGACTCCCAAAACGCCACAGAGCCGCCTCTGGCCTGAACTTCAGTGCACTCGAAGCTCTGCATAATCTCAAGAGACAACTCGCGAATAGTCGGACCATAGCACACGTCTCCAGTCACATATTGTCCAGTCTCTATATTGCTTGGCTCACTGAAAATACGCATTAAGTGCCGCAGTCAGTAATGGACTTTTGCGAAGTACCTGACTCCACATGCACATGGCGTGCAGTTACCTTCGCAATGAACGGTCGGAAACGGTTTGAAGTGGGCGTGAAATCACGGAGAGCAGAAATTCCTACCAGGTATGAAATCAGCCGTTACTGAGAAGGCGTGACGCTCTTCCTCTGTCCCTGTCGGTTAGCATATTTCTACGACCACTGTTCTTACGACGTCCTATGTGGGTGCGAGTGCACGCAGTTTCTTGTAGACATGTTCGCAGTCCGCGTTGATACACCAACAAATCGGATAACTTCATTCACCATGTTGTCATCGGTGCATCTAATACGATAGCTGTTTTTTGCCATTCTGTCACGTCTCCACGTGCGCTGATTCCTTACAAGGGATTGGCACATAAACGCAACGAAAGACGAGCAGATACTGATGTCGGAAATAACAGCGTAACGAGCTCTGCTGGTGTCAGTGCAAGACGCCCCTCGTGTAGTAGACAAAGATTGTTCTTGCTTCTAGTTATGTTCGGTTTGCAGTGACAGTTAGCTTTGCCGTTAGCTAACGTTCATCGCGTCTCTAAAAACATGAGAGAGTGCAATGGATCCATTTAAACACGAAAAATCCTTCAGTTACATGTTTAGCTCTATAGCCGTCCTCGAACGTCATATTCTCTCCATGTATGAGTGAGTCTGTCTTGACAGAATTTTTTAGATAGGCAATATAGCGGGCAGAGTACGGGGTCCCGGGTTCGATTCCCGACGGGTCAGGGATTTTCACCTGCTTTGTGATGACTGGGTGTTTGTGTTTTCCTCATCATTTCATCATCATTCATGACAGTGGCGAGATTAGGCTGAGCAAAGGTTGGGAATTTTTATGGGCGCTAATAACCGCGCAGTTGAGCGCCCCACAGACCAATCATCATAATAGCGGGCAGGCTGAAAGTGTACTCAAGCGGCTGATTGGTGGATAGAGTAAATTGTAAAACTGTGCGGACTTTGAGGTGCTTTCGGAGACCAAAACCATCGTATTTAAAACAGTTGTCCTCGACGAGTGTTCATCATAGGAAAGGAAGGGTACCGTCACCAGTGCGCTAGGGAAGTGTGATAGGAACGCTGTTACTGTCTGTACACATAAATGATCCGGAGATACAGTAAGCAGTAGTCGGCGAGTGTGGTGTATGGGAAGGTATCGTCGTTCAGTGACTGTAGGATGATACAAGACGCCGGCCGCGGTGGTCTAGCGGTTCTAGGCGCTCAGTCCGGATGTGTGTGATGTCCTTAGGTTAGTTAGGTTTAGGTAGTTCTAAGTTCTAGGGGACTGATGACCACAGATGTTAAGTCCCATAGTGCTCAGAGTCATTTGAACCATTTGATACAAGACAGAAAGAATTTCCAATTGGTCTGATGAATGGCAGCTAACTTTAGATGTAGAAAACTGAAAGTCATTGCAGACAAGTAAGAAAAAACAAACTCATAATGTACTAGAACAGCACTAATAGTGTGGTTCCTAACAGTCCCGTCGATTAAATATCTACGCTTAACATTGCAAAGCAATACGAAATGGAATGAGTACGGTAAGGATTGTAGTAGGGAAGGCGAATGGTCGACTTCGGTGTATTGGGAGAGTTTTAGGAATGTGTGGTTCATGTGCAACAGGGACCGCGTTTAGGGCACTCATCCGACCCACTGTTGAGTACTGTTAAGAGCGTTTGGGATCCGCTCCAGGTTGGGTTAAAGAAACACATCGAAGCAATTCAGAGACGGGCTGCTAGATTTTCTACCGGTAGGTCCGAAAAACTTGCAATTGTTACGGAGATGGCTCTGAAACTCAAAAGGGAATCAGTGGAGCGAGGGTGATGTTCTTTTCGAGGAGCACAATTGCGCAAATTCAGAGAAACGGCATTTTAGGCTGACTGCAGAAAGACGCTACTACAGTTCGCGTAAGGAGCATGAGGATAAGAGCAGAGATATTGGACTCGTACGAAGCCATATAGACAGTCGTTTTTCCTTCCGTCTAATTGCAAGTGGAACAGAGGAGGCAGTGACTAATAGTGCTCCCTGCTACCCTCCGCCACGCACCGTATGATGGCTTGCGGAGTACGTGTGTACATGTCGAGCGTTTTTGGGACAGCGTAACCCCTGATTTTCACTGTGGGAGACACTGCAGGAAGTCATTCTATATGCACGTAGATTCCTTTCAGTTACTGCCCAGCCCCAAATTGTGTACCTGTGGAGTGTTCTGCTTGATAGAAGTTACCCTAGGGGCGAATAAGTGCTCATAAAATTGCGAGTCAGCTGTATTACGCGGCGACTCTCTCAAGCAGCGGATAAAGCTACGAATGCCGCGATGTCTACGTGTTGCGTTGCTTTTTTTGTGGGCAACAGTAGAGTCGTAGGTCGCGAGCCGAGTTCCACTCAGACCTGGGAAACCCAGCGCAGTCGCCCCTTCCCCTGACGCGTGCCCCCGTTAAGATGGAGCGGCGCAGCACATCGAAAATTTCCACGGCCCGTGAGCCGGCCGGCGGCGGTTCGGTGCGGAGTACTTTGATAAGCGTCCGTCCGCGGGTAGCCTGGCGACGTGTGCAGCTGGCGGCCGGATGGGGGGCCGGCCGTCTGCCCCGCGAGACACAGACTTCCCAATGGGGCCCGCGGGTCGCGTCCAGCCGCGCCACGCCGCCGGTTCGAATTCGGTCAGTCGCCCGGCCGTCTGGACGCTTTATCTGAGGCGGCGAGTCGTGGCCCGAGGTCACGGCGGCGTGGGGATTTTGTCTGTGTCAGCGCCGACAGTGTTTATATCGAGGCAGCTCCATCTTCCGGACGCTATTAAATCATTCGGCCGTCTCCGTCGGATGCCACGTTCCTCTCAACTTGATCGGCCGCCGTCGATTACTGGTCAAATCAGCTGGCGCAGCAGTAGAACCACTTTTGGGAGAAGTCTGTAAGTTCAACGTTCTCTCAATATGAAAGTCATAGGGAAGGCACACGTGTCTGAATTGGACAATTACGGGTAAAACAATCTCTTTAAAATAACCATTAGTCGTCAACTTCAGCGAAAACACGGATGCGTATCTGGGAATTGGAGGAGGCGTCGGAAGAGAGTGGTAAACCACACGAGCGTATTTTTAGGTAGTGCATGATCGATTAAATTTAAAACCAATAACTTAAATTCTAGCGGAACATAGGGAGTTACCTGTTACCAGCGTGGAGTGCATTTGAAAACTCAACAGATAAGGTGATGACGGTAATCCTGTCTGAATTTACGATTTGCACTACCTTCTGGCGACCCCTTCAATTTGTATTCCGATTGAGGCGTGGCTGGGGGGGGGGGGGGGGGGAGGGGGTGGTAATTGCCAGATTACGGGCTCAAAGGCCTGAGGCCGCATTCCTGACCAGTTCTAGGATTTTTGTCACTAGTCACTTCTGGTTTATGACTTCAGTGTTTATTAATGTGAAAAATGTCGAGCTGCATCGTAGTTCGGTGTCCACGCCGAACTGTAGCTTCCCTTATAGCTGACTGTGTAAGTCCGTTCAAAAGTCGGAGATAAGCGAAGTGTAATACTTTTTGAAAAATATTATCGCCTTCCTTCCACTACTACTTCGTTCCCGAGTTGCCAAGCTGGCTTTCCCTACTTTTCCTTGAAAGTATGTAAATAAGAATGGTTGAATTCTCACTAGTGTAGGCAACGCAACTGTAGTGCCAGGCAAAACTAGAGACGTGCACAGAAGGGGAGAAGGAAACGAAATGAAACTTTGCAGACTGAGAGTCTACGAGATGTTACTTCAGTGAATACAGTATAGTCATATTTACAAAGGACTTGGGCAGTATGATCCCGACGTGTCACTATGATGTTGCACTACATCTGGCATCTCACATGCATGCTTCCACTGGTTCAGTTGGGAAAGGTTACACGAAGTCGTAACATCTCCTGAGGCGTGATAGTCCATAACTGTTGTATCCGGTCCTTTATGTTCTGGCTGCTCCTAATCGGACGAACTGACGTACGAGCTGGTCTGGGCGCATGTTCCTCTGGGGAAAGATTTTAGGATCTTGCTGGCTGTTATTACTTAATCATCATCCAGACAGTTCATAAATAAACGTGCCATGTGCAGACGAGCACTGTGCTGTTGAAAAAGTGCGTCACGATACTGACGCATGGGAGGTAACGCATGAGGTCGCAGAATATCGGTGATTTACCGTGTGCCGTCAGAGCTCCCTCAGTCACTACCAGACGTGACCTGAAGTCAACCCCAATCGCTTCCGACCCTGTGACGCCAGAAATAACAACTGTGCTCCTCCAAAACACTGGAAGAACGGGTCCCCTTGCACAGGTCGCCGTCTTCCTCGCCAATGAATTTCATTCTCGGTAGTGCAGAACGGCGATTCATCGCTGAGCACAATGCTGTGCCATGTCTCAGCAGACCACTCTTACCTGTGATGGCAGCGCTTCAGATGCGGCCGTTGGTGTACTGTTTACTGCACCCTACACATGCAACGGTATAATTACCTAGTCTGTATGTTGCTGGTCTCTGAGTAATGGTGCTGGTTGACGTAGAATGTTGGAGGAAGTCGATTACTTTTTCTCCAATGGCCGGCAAAGGTGTAGAGGGGTTACTAAATGTCTGGTGCACAATAGGGGATTGTCCCTTGTGTTGATCAGACGTGGTCGATCGAAACGTCGACGAGTATGCCTGCCCCCACGCTCCCATGGATCTACATCAGTGCTTCGCAACCAGTCTGACGTCGTGTGCCAGAGGGTACTTCTGGTACCATTAACTGATCTCCCCCTTTCCCTTTTCCCTCTCGCGAATGGCGCATGGGAAGAATCATTGTCGGTAAGCTTATGTATGAGCTCTAATTTCTCGAATTTTCTCGTCGTGATCATTTCGTGAGATGTATGTGGAAGGATGTAATACGTCGCCCGACTCGTCCCGGAAAGTACTGTCTCGAAATTTCAGTAGAAAACCTCTCCTGGACGCAAACTCTTGTAACGCCTGCTACTCGAGTTTGTTGAGCATATCATTAACGCTCTCGCGCCGTGATGATCGTGACGAAACGCTCCGCTCTTACTTCTCTCTCTCTCTCTCTCTCTCTCTCTCTCTCTCTCTCTCTCTCTCTCTCACACACACACTATCAGTCCTACGTGGTAAGCATCCCAAGTTGATGAACAATATTCAAGAATTGGACGAACAAGCATCTTGGAACTCAGTTCCTTAATTTCGTTAAGATTCTTCCCGTGAATATTTCTGACATCTGATTTTCCTAGCCGGCCGCGGTGGTCTCGCGGTTCTAGGCGCGCAGTCCGGAACTGTGCGACGGCTACGGTCGCAGGTTCGAATCCTGCCTCGGGCATGGATGTGTGTGATGTCCTTAGGTTAGCTAGGTTTAAGTAGTTCTAAGTTCTAGGGGACTGATGACCACAGCAGTTGCGTCCCATAGTGCTCAGAGCCATGTGAACCATGTGATTTTCCTATTTTCTTCATTTTGTCATTCCATTTAAGGCTGTTCCGAATGTTTACTGCTTGAAATTTTATGGTAGATACTGTTTCCAGCAGTTCATCAATAGTGTAGTTGTGCAGTAGTGGATTTCTTCTCCTGTACATGCGCAATATGTTACATTTACTAACTTTCAGGATCAGCTGCTAGTGCCTGCTACGTTCTTATAGAAAACAGCAGCATCTGCGAAAGTCTTAAAGACGTTTTCTTTAGCATCATTTATATAAATTGTACACCGTAATGCTCCTATCACCGTTCCTTGGGGTACTCCGAAATTACCATTACGTCTGTCGAATTTTTTTTGTAAGTAGCGACGTGTCGAATCCTGGCTGCAAGGAAGTCTTGAATGCAGTCGCAAATCTGGTCCGATACTTAGTAAGCTCGTATTTCTTTCTCCTAAACGGCAGTGCTTCCTGCAGTCCAGTGTCGAGCCACTGTCACGGTCGATCGCCCCACAAATCTTGATGTAGCACGATTCGACCAGCCACCAAATAGAGACAGACGATAAGGCCCCTTTCAAATTCCGTGAGGTGCTGATAACGCAGTCTCTTAGGAATACGCGGCATCTCTGTGTCGTTCACAGTGATTGTCTAACGGTGTTCAGACCACTTATGTACCCTACCAGGTCTGGTAACACCACTACGAGCACTAATGCACTCCGGTGGCCGTTCTAGTTGTCACAGAGAATTGCACCTCTAAACACGCACATACCCGCCTGTGACGTGTAAGTGTGCGAACTTACATTGACATCGGATAATGCCTTCTGGGTGCATCGCTCTTTTTGTTATACAGTGCATGAATTCTACATTTATTTCTTCTCAGTTTCCGTTTGCCCGATTCAATTAAAAGCAAACAAGAGAGCCATCTGAACTCTTCATTTCGTACGTGTGAAAATAAATGTCTAACAGAGGTTTAGTTTGCTCAGTTGAGCGTTTAATCGATTGCAAAAGAGACAAAAAGTAATATAAAGTAACTCTATTACATCCAAGAAGCAAACGAATTGCGTTGTCTCAGCCGGGGGACGCGTGATATTACAAAGGACCATCAACATCCAGCAGGATCGTGCCTAGTAAAGTTCTGTGGTGTTCCAAACAACCGTAGGACTGATGACAGTTCTACGTCACATGCTGAATATGAGTATCCAGTGAAGTGACGCAGAGGGTAGACAATCCTGCAAATTTCGGTATTACGTGATTTCTCTAAATCGCTTTAAGCGAATAGCTGGATGATTCCTTTGAAAGGTCACAGCCAGTTGACTTCCCCAGTCCCCAGCCGTCGCCGGGACCTTAAAACCTAATATTCCTTTCCGATTGCAGGTCCCTTAAATTACCAGTTAACGCGGTACAATGGCGAGGAGAATCATACAACGGCTCTGTTCCTTCATCACAGTTGTTAATTTGATGTAGAGCTCCTCTACTTATCCCCTCGATGTCGATGCGCTGCTAAATTCTAGAGTCCATCTTGGCCTTTAGTATCCCATAGATAAATACATATCTAAGCATCGTAATTGCCTAGATAACTATTAAGAACCATCCATCCGTCAGTGTGTACCTCCACTGTTCGATAAAATCCTCACATAGGCTTTCGCATGCTTTACGGTTTTTAGGGCCATGCTCCTGTATGTTCTCTAATTGAACTTGTTTAATTCCGCTTAAGGCATTGCCTCGGTATTTCCTTCTCTCTCTCTCTCTCTCTCTCTCTCTCTCTCTCTCTCTCTCTCTCTCTCTCTCTCTCTCCCCCCCCCCTCTCTCTCTCTCCCCCCCCCCCCTCTCTCTCTCTCCCCCCCCCCCCCTCCCTCTCTCTCTCTCTCTCCCCCTCCCTTTCTTCCTCGCCTCTGCCACGATTTCTCAACATACATACCTCCATTGCTCGTATGAACAACTCACATTTAATGAAAAAGCAAACCGAAAAAGTGCCGCATTCATACCATTATTAAGTCAAAAATAGTGCTACATACTGGTGTGTAAACTTTCCTTCTCACATACTTCAGAAGTTTAGTTTTGGAAACTCTATTTACCAGAAGTACTCTAGTCATTTTTCTTTTTCTTTTCGTGCCCATGTAGCTGTTGGTTTGTTATCCTTAATAAAAACCTCGCCCACTGTTCCATGATTTCATTGTTAATTTTCTTTCCAGTGTGTTGATCATACATTATTTAGCATTACTGTGATTCGTTTCTCTCGAACAGTATCTAGTGAGTTCCATTAAGACGCTTCCCTTCTTTTTCGAGTTGAGAAATAGGGAAACGAATGGTTTTGGTGGTTGTACTACTACATGCAGTTTAGTAATTGAGGTAGCATTAATCTACATGTTCTTCAGTATGCTAACATAGGTTAAAAGAGTGCCTTTTTTCTTCAAGGCTAGTCAGTATAGATTAGTTGAAGCGTAGTTAAAAGATTTCTCGAAGTATGTGAATTCCAGTCAATGTATTAATTCATATTTGTCGTTGAGTTTCGAAGATGCTCTATTGGATCTGTATCCTCTTAGAAGGTCAGCTTGTTCCTTTGCCTGATTAAAATACAATGTGTTTTCTATGTGGTTGCTGATGACGTTAGTGAACAGCTTGTTCATTACGGAGAAAATTCTGATACGTCTATAAATTTGTGTTGTCTTGGCTGTCAAGGACAATATTATTATTCTCGGAAAATTCTATAACGTATGACCTGCACCATTCCAACATATCTGAAATTTTCCGCTGAAGACTTGCTCTTTAGTTTTTATTCTGTCTTCGAGTTACCTTCGAATTAAAATTCCTCATTATCGCCTTGTTGTAAGATTAGCTCTCATTTGTTTCCGTGAATCTTGGTAGACGTCATCAGCCTACCCATAAGATTTTGAGCAAGTTAAAGTCCGTGCACTGTTCCTTAGTACACTGTATAAATGGCAATTGACATGACTATTGTTTATTAGAACAGCTGTTAAGAATTATGGAACCGACCCTCCCTCTCATTCTCCCATGGCAGCAAACACATTATTTCCAGAAAATTTTGCATTGGATTCTCTGTGAACTGCAGGACCATTAAACTGGAGGACGCCACAACGCAATATTTACGAAATGTTATGGTACATCAAACACGCCCTTAGTAGCACAGGTCATTTAAAAAAAAATTAAGCTGTGTTATTGGCATTAGTGAAAAATTAAGACACTACTTTATTTCGTGGAAATTCAGCCGTAGGGGAACGCACCGGCATTAACAAAAACGAAGTGAATATTTTAGTAAATATAAATTATTTTTGGTGTTTGCAGTTATCATGTAATTGCAAGAACAAACAGCAGTGATCCATAAGCATCAGAATCAAATAAGTGCCATCTTAATGCATATTGTTCTTCGTTATTCTGTGGCCACTTTTCATACACAGGCTGCATTTAAAGCTTTCTGCAAAGCACTGTTGTATCTATTACTGACCACGGGTTAACAATGCCAGTAACTGTTGGGTGTGGTCAGTTCGTTCGTGGCGCTGGCTGGATGAAAATGGATTATTCTGGAGCGTCGCGCGCAGCTGGAGTCTGTCTCTCCAGAATGACCACAAGAGTGCCCCACTCTTTGTGTGGCGGGCATTGTTTTTATGTGGGTCATTGAAAAACTTCAGGGATATTTCTGACCTTCATCCCTGCTGGAACTGTTGTCTCTTTATTCACTGTGCGTGCTGTCTTGGGTTACTTTGCAAGTGTCTGGGCCCGTAAGTTGCTGTTGGTAACATCAGAATAAACTGGATGGGAGTATTGAGAAACCTCCCATGTCCGTTTTTGATCAAATAGTTACTTATGATTTTGTACTTTAAACATATAGCCCGATCATGATATACAGAAATCCCATATGTTTTGGAATTTTTTGTAATATGCACCCATGGTATCACCTAAACCGAAGAGAAACCACCATATGTACAAAGATATGGACTTCCTCAAAATTTCATATCGTCAATACCGTTTTTAGCAGAGAATAATTGATATGTGCCTATAGAAAACAAGAAAATGGATAACCTAAGATGAATTTTATTATTCCTACGAAAAGAAGAAATCACCCGGAACTTCTACACAGACACATACAGCTTGCAAACATGTGTCAAACAATGAACCATCAGTGGAATAAATTGCGAAGAGAAGGAAAAATAGCCATAAGTTGTTTGATTGTTGCCCATATTAGCAATAAAATGAGTTAAGTAATGATTTATGCCTATTTTTTACGAAATATTGAGGCCCACATGTTCAAGCAATAAATTTTAACTAATGTCAAGAAAATTCTCAATTTTTACAGCATTTTGGCGTTCTTCCCTGCGCATTCCTTTTAACGTAAAATAAGAAAACAAAGATTACAGCATAATTTTAGAACTTAATTTTATCTATTTCTGTCAGTGTTTCTTCCGTGATGGTATTACTTTCGTAAAACAAAGAACCGCCTTCAGTCATAGTCGTGATTTTATTTCGATGCATGATGCATTTCGAGACCTAGGGGCTCGTCGTCAGGTGCTCTGACAATGTACTTCGATTATTTTTCCAGATATAGGTTTAGTGTGGTCCTGGTGAGATGACAATGGTATATTAAAAAACGGACGCATTGTGACATTTTCTTTTTCTGAGTCTCCCTAGTTAAATTTGTATACTTGGGAAACCACCTATTGCTTCTTACCCTAATACTTGCATGCCGTGTTTGCTTCATACCATTCATAATAATCCCTAGAGTGATTGAGAGCGTTTACCATATAAAAATCAACCCAAAATGTTCTAAGCGCATCCCGAAGCGTACGCTGCGTTCAGAATAAATCAAGCATTGGCTTGTGCGTCATGGGTACGTTGCCCCTTACCTTCCCTGGCTTTGAGAAGGAATTGAAAAATTAGAAAACATGTCGCCAGATTCGGATGGAATCCCAGTTAGGTTTTACAGAGATACTATTCGGCATTAGTTCCTTACTTCAGCTTGTATTTATCGTAAATATCTCGCTCAGCACAAATTTCCAAGTTGGGTAGAAGCCCAGGTGTCTCATATATACAAGAAGGGTAAAAGAACGGGCCCGAAAAATGACGGGAAAATTTACTTAACATCGGTTTATTGTGGAATTTTTTAGCGTATTCTGAGTTCGAATGTAATAAATTTCGTTGAGACGGAAAAGCTTCTCTCCACAAATCACCACGAATTTGGAAGTCATCGGTTGTGCGAAACTAAGCTTTCCCTTTCCTCGTATGATATCCTGTGATAAAGGTCTATAGGAAAATTCCATATTCATAGATTTCTGGAAAACATTTGCACAGTGCCCATCTGCAGATAGTTAACAGAGGTCCTGGTATACGGAACAGATCGAAGGCTTCTTGCGCAACAGAACCCAGTATGTTGTCCTGGACGGCGAGTGTCCATCAGAGACAAGCGTACGTTGGGACATGTGGTAGAGTTTATGGAAGAGTTACAGGAAAGTGAAGCATATCTATAAAGGAGAAAACATATAGAACACTGGTGCGTCCCACTGTTGAGTACTGCTCGAGTGTGTGGGATCCGCACCAAGTCGAATTAAAGATTAGATTAATTGTTCATTCCATAGACCCACAAAAGAGGGGATCCTTCTGGGTGTGGAACATGTCAGATAAACACATTACAAAAATGTAATTAGAAAACTTGAATAACATTAATTTTAATGATCCTCAGTCAATAAATAGTAAAATTATGTACATGAATTTAAATTAAACTTCTAATATTTACAGGTTTAATACTTACATCTGCTTTCATTAAATCCCTCATTCACACGGTAGCTAGTTACTTGGCTATTACAACTAAGTATTGTCAAAAATTAAAGTATAATAAATTTTCATTAAAATGGTCTACTGCAATTTTTAAGAAATTCATGGATGGAAAAGGAGTTGGCCACCAAAAGTTCTTTTAAATTATGTTTAAATTGTGCCTTGTGTGAAACTAAAATCTAAATGGTTGCTGGTAACATATTGAAAATATGCCTTGGTGAATACTGGACTCCTTTCTGGGCAAGATTAAGTGATTTTAAATCTTTATGTATATTGTTCTTATTCCTAGTACTGATACTGTGTACTAAGCAGCTAGTTGGAAAAAGATATGTGTTGTTTACAACAAACTTCATTACAGAATAAATATACTGAGAAGCTGTGGTTAGTATGCCCAATTCTTTGAATAGGTTTCGACATGATGTTCTTGGATTTAAACTACATGTTACTCTTATTATGCACTTCTGTACTCTAAAAAATTTTTCTCTGTTTGTGGTGTTACCTCAAAATATAGTACCATATGACATAATGGAGTGAAAACATCGATAACATCTAAAAAAAAACATTCAGAAACATGCTGCTAGATCGGGTACCAATAGGTTCGATCAACACGCGAGTATTAGAGATACTTCGTGAACTCAAATGGGAATCCCTGGAGGGAGGACGTCGTTTCCTCCACGAAACACCATTGGGAAAATTTAGAGAATTTGCATTTGAGGTTGACTGCTCTGAACGATTGTTCTGCCATCAACGTACATTTCGCGCAAGGACCGTGAAGACAATATAAGAAAAATTAGGGCTTCTAGGGAGTCGTACAGGTAGTTTATTTTTCCTGGTTGCATTTGCGGGTGGAGGTGGAAAGCCAACCTATTGTCCACCGTGGATAATAGGTTTACTCGCAGAGTATGTACGTAGGTGTACACTGAGGTGACATCATGGGATAGTCACATGCCCATATATCGGTGCGGTAGTGTAGCGTACGTACGGTATAAATGGACGATGCATTAGTGGAGTCTTCATTTGTACTCAGGTGCTTCACGTGAAAAGGTTTCCGACGTGATGGAAAGTAAAAGACTTTAAAAGTGAAATAGTAGTTGAAGCTATACGCATGCGACACTTCATTTCTGAAACCGTTAGGGAATTCAGTATTCCGAGGTTCACAATGTCAAGAATATGCCGAGATTACGAAATTTCAGGCATTACCTCTCACTACGGTCAACACCGTAGTCGACGGTCTTCACTTAGCAAACGAGAGCAGCGGCATTTGTGTAGTTTGCCAGTGCTAACAGAAAAGCGACACCGCGTGAAATAACTGCTGAAAGCAATGTGGGACATACGATGAACGTATCCGTTAGCACAGTGCTGCGGAATGTGGCGTTAATGGACTACGCCCTCAGACGACTGACACAAGTGACTTTGCTCACAACACGACATTGTCTGCAACGCCTCTTCTGGGCGCGTGACCAAGTCAGTTGGACCCTAGATGACTGGGAAACAGTGGCCTGGTCAGACGATTGCCGATTTCAGTTGGTAAGAGCAGATGGTACGGTTAGTGTGTGGCGCAGACCTCACTAAGACATGGACCCAAGTTGTCAACAGGGCACTGAGGAAGCTGTTGGTGGCTCCATAATGATGTGGGTTGCGCTTACGTGGATAGACTGGGTCCTCTGGTCCAACTGAACACATCATTGAATAGAAATGTTTTCTCATGGACCTCACGTGCCAACCAACGATGAAATTTTTATGGATGACAATGCAACATGTCACTGCGCCACAGTTGTTCGCAATTTGATTGAAGAACATTCTGGGTAGTTAGAGCGGCTGATTTAGCCACACAGAGCGCCCGACATGAATCCCATCGAACAATTATGGAGTATAATTAAGAGGTCAGTTTGTGCACAAAAACCTGCCTTGGTAACACTGTCGCAATTATGGACTGCCATAGAGGCAGTATGGCTTAGTATTTCTTCAGGGGACTTCCAACGGCTTGTATCCATGCGACGTAGAGTTGCTGCACTACACCGGGTAAAAGGTGGTCCGACGAGTTATTTGGAGGCATCCCATGATTTTTGTCACTTCAGTGTAGATACGTATAACATTGCGGATCGCTCGACCTTCACATCACTGCATTTGACAAAGAATGAGTGCTGAAAATTTCAGTTTCATATTAGTAGAGGCCTCAGACCAAAATGAATAAGAAGTGGAACCTCTTTCTCCGGCAACAGAAGTTAGATGCCAAGGAGAAATGAAATCATACTGAAAACTTCTTTCCAAACATCAAAGGTAGACTCGGTTTCCAGTATTTGAACACCCTCCAATTGGTTGCCCCTCTTCGTAACGGGTGTGGCCTAGTTTCACCAAACCAGAAGAAAGGAAACAGATGAATGTCCGTATGGATCAGGCACTCGAGGAATGCCCACTTACGCAAACATAACCGGTGCAGAGCGGGAGCTATTGACTCAGTTCGGATAACCTGGCTCAGAAGCAGTGTCAGGAAGGATTCGGTGGCGCATCGTAGTTTTTGTTAACCTACGTCACTTGTCGTACTGGAACAGCATCGTCGCTGAGTTACTTTTCTATATGTCCGAGGAATCGAGAGAGATCATGATTACAAGATTCGTCATACAGCGACGGTTAATATCGGACCGAGCGTAGTGCCTTATGAGTAGCGGTATGTCCCGTGCAACCAGGGAACCCGGGATAAGGCGCAGACTGCTCCCCTTACAAATCGACGAATTCTACAACATATTTCAAGGAAAAAAAATCTTAAATAATGAGTTGTAATTTGTGCTTTACACATCAGTGGTCATTTCGCGAGACGTATCGTGGGAGGAAGCAATATGTTGCCTGACCCTTCGTTGACACTCCTTCCAACTCCTCCCCCCCTCCCCCCATTCTTGTAGCATCTGCAACTGGAGTTCTTTGAGCATCTCCCTAATGCTCTTGCGCAGACGAGACAGTCCTATGACGAAAGGCGCCGACTTTTGCTGGATATTCTATCTACTATGGATCAAAGCTGGTTAAGGTCCCAGACTGATAAGCGTTACTTAATAATCGATAGTAGAAATGTTTTGTAAATCACTTCTTTCGTGAATGAATTACATTTCGTCAAGATTTTCCCATTGCCTCTCAGCTTGGCATCTGGTTCGTACAATTAAGTTTATGTGATCATTCCATCTGAGGTCGCTCCAGACGGTTACTACTAGGTATTTTACGGTAGTTCTGTTTTCAGTGATTAGTCGCCAATGGATTAACCGACCACTTGTGGATCGCCTCAATTATTTATGCGGAATACGTATTAACGTTCAGAGTCACCTGCCAGACAAGGCACCAGTCATCAGTCCTCAGCATGTCTTTCTGTATTTCGCTACGTTCTTCTGCGGTTGCTACATGTCTATAGACGACCGAATTCTCTCTTAAAAATTCCCATGAATCTTCAACTTAATCCACTAATCATTTTTATATATTGTAAACAGTAAAGCCCTATAACAATGGCTTGAGGTCCTCCCAAAAATACCTTCACATCTGACGGTTTTGTGCCTAAGCACAGAATGTGGAGTTCTGTTTCTTGCGACGTCCTGTATGTTGTCACAAATCTGGTTCGATACGCAGTAACTTCGTATTTTTTTTCACGAAACTGTAGTGCGATTCGTGTCAAATGTCTTTCTGAACTGAAGCAAAAACAAAAAGGCCGTGTTTGGCTACGGCGCTTTGGATTTCGT
The DNA here is from genome assembly GCF_023897955.1 of Schistocerca gregaria. Lineage (NCBI taxonomy): Eukaryota > Metazoa > Arthropoda > Insecta > Orthoptera > Acrididae > Schistocerca > Schistocerca gregaria. The sequence goes on along the minus strand of NC_064922.1, from coordinate 339,827,601 downwards.
GGACGAACAGAGCGAAGTGAGTTTCATAAGATCTCCGTTTGCTGAATTCATGTTGGTGTTCCTAGAGGTTCGACAAAAGAAATTTCGCAATAGATGTCACCGACCTGTTGACCTATCATTATGTGCGTTGTAGAAATACTAATATCAAAGATTGCTTAGTAAAGTAAAGAAAGCGCGACAGAATATAAGTTTTTTGTTAAAGAAACGGTGTTACTTTTAAGACTCCGATTTTTGAGAGAGAGAGGGAGAGAGAGAGAGAGAGAGAGAGAGAGAGAGAGAGAGAGAGAGCGCATTGGCACAACTTCGAACGCGCATGGCACTTTCTTTCGCGATGAACGGTTTTAGCGCTGATGAGGCTTTGCTGTATTATACCGGCCTTAAAGGCGCACGAGATCAGTATAATACGGCACTCGGCGCCTTTCGCAGAGTGGAAACGGCATAGCTCTCGAGGGGCTTTACGTAACGACCGCCCCCAATTGTTTCTTAAACCTGGAGTTCGCCGTGGTCGACAGGGGCTAGGTGGTTACAAGGGTCTATATTTAATTGAATTTTTTCTTCTAAGGAGAAACCCTGCAGCTTACAGGGCCATAACGAAGCTGTGGAAGTAAAACGGACTTTGCTGCTCGAAGTTACGGAGTTGTCGCTACCCGTTGATTGCGAAGGAGTTGAGGTATGTTCTAGAAGGCCAGAAGATTCCGTTGTTCAGAGCACCGTCGCAATGCTCCATAGTACATTTGTTTAATGATGCAAAAGTAGCCTCATTGTGTGCTACAAATAACACCGTGCCCTAAGGGTCTTGTTAAATGCCTTGATGAGATGATTTCCCAAGTAGAGTTGTATGGTTGTGTAGCTTCTTAAAACATATAATTTTGAAGGCATGGTGGAGATTCGCAGGTTTTCAGAGGTGGCCTTGATATTGATATTTTTTTATCGGCACATAATGCACACTAACAAAAGCGTCTGTTCCAACTGTGCAATCCTTCAGTTTATACAACGTTTTGGAACGGTCAGTGCATCCAACCTAGTCATTCAACTAAGAGTGATCATAAAATGTGTGTATTGAAAGATGCAATACTATATCGAGCAGTCTGTCACCCTTAAATTTGTTGTAACCGATAGATGCTTTACTAACATAAAACGAGAGGTATTTAAAAAGTAAGTTACACGTTATTTTGACAAGTCCAGTAACTTCTATAGGATGATGTGCTACACTTTAAAGTGACAAAGACACATGACACTACGTTTTAGTATAGTCGCACTGTCTCTCTACCAATCTTTCGATTCCTCGACTGTAGACATTCGCTCCTTGCTCACGGAGTCATTCGACAACCGCTACGTGAATACGGGGGGGGGGGGCATTGGTTAAATTGTTGCTACAATTTCCTTTGGTCCATATACCGGAAGAATTTCTCAGTGAATCTGTGTGCAATTTAAAAGCTTTGCGCACAAGATTCGTACTGCCCCGCGTATTTCAACTTTGGAGGAAGTTTCCAGTTCTCGCGGCATTTCATTCGCAGACTGTGATGCACCTTTTAACCGTACCACAGGAGAACTCTGTGCGCAGAGAACACATTCTTCTGACAATGCGCTACTTTTGTTATGGAATGGTATAAGGCTGACATTGGCAACTCACTTTTTGAAGCCCACTCATATAGAAGCGATACCGATAAAATTAAAAAAAGTCGTCTTTTGTGTCATTTCTTCAAATGAGTAAACTCGACTGCTCTGTCGTCACGAAATTCTTTGTTGAGGTCTGTTTTTTGCCAAAAAAATCATCGAATATCGCTGAAACTGTCTGCTCTTTCTTTTGTATAGTTGAGAAATAGGCCATAGAATTCATCCGTGGATGTACTTCTTTGAAGAATGTCCTGGAGGATGTCACAGAACTGCAACCATAGTATAGCATTGACCGATCGGGTACATTAAGCTGTGTGGAATATATTTAATAAAAATCCTTTCCAATTGCCAGTGATATACTTAATTTGTTTCACGACCGGTTTCGAAATTTAAAAGCTTCATCTTCAGGTTCCACCAATTAATATCGGGAACATAAATGTGTGGCGATCGGGCCGGTAAGGGAGGATCACATCCACGTCAAACGCATGGGTCCGTAGTACCGGCAGCCGCCTGGACTGCTCGACACGGAAGTGACTAGTCCTAATTATGTTCCCATAATTATTTGGGGGCACCTGAAGATGAAGATTTAAGCTTCGTAACCGGTGGTTAAGAAAATTACAGGCAACTGAAGCGGATTTTTATCCTGTAAATATGTTCCTCAGTTGCAGATGTTCACCTAAGCAAATATTTTGTCTGCGGAATAGCTGGCTCCCATATCACGTGAAAGAGTACAGTAGTCCAGGGTGAATCTTACATTCTGTATCGGTTTGTGTACTGTTTTGAAGCTTGCTAGTAGATTAAAACTGTGTTTCGGGCCGTCACTCGAAACAGAAACCTTGCCTTCGGCGGCACTGCTCTTACCTACTGAGAGTGCAGACACGACTCGGAATTCTCCCTCAGAGTGTAAATTCTGCCAGGGCAACTCTCCTTATGGCAGAATCGAAGCTGTGATTCGTGTCTGGATAGATCAGTCGATAAGAGTATTTTTGTGGAAGGCAAAGTCGCGGGCTCGAGTCACGGTCCCACTGATAGTTTTAATCTGCCATGATGATTGAGTGCAGGATATTTTACACTAGGACTTCACAATGAGGCCTTTTTCAACATGTGTGTCATACTTGTTGAAAGTAAAAACGAATTTCTGTGCAACTGATTCTGTGCGCAGATTCGTTAGTGTGGATAAATACAGTAGCTTGGCGCCAGAAGCGAAACGGCAATCAAAGCAGAGGACTGAGGCTGTTTCGGATTCTAAAGACGGTCCAATGTCAAAATAGGCTGCGTTGATTTGATGCGTGTAACATCTGAATCCCCGATGTTATTCAACCTGTAGATTGAGCAAGCAGTACAAGAAACAAAAGAAAAAGTTGGAGTAGGAATTAAAATCCATGGAGAAGAAATAAAAACTTTGAGGCTTGCCGATGACATTGTAATTCTATCAGAGACGGCAAAGGACCTGGAAGAGCAGTTGAACGAATGGATAGTTTCTTGAAAGGAGGGTATGAGATGAACATAAACAAAAGCAGAACGAGGATAATGGAATGTAGTCGAATTAAGTCGGATGATGCTGAGGGAATTAGATTAGGAAATGAGACACTTAAAGTAGTAAAGGAGTTTTGCTATTTGGGGAGCAAAATAACTGATGATGGTCGAAGTAGAGAGGATATAAAATGTAGACTGGCAATGGCAAGGAAAGGCTTCTGAAAAAGAGAAATTTGTTAACATCGAGTAGATATTTGTCAGGAAGTAGTTTCTGAAAGTATTTTTATGGAGCGTAGCCATGTGTGCAAGTGAAACATTGACAATAAATAGTTTAGACAAGAAGAGAATAGAAGCTTTCGAAATGTGGTGCTACAGAAGACAGCTGAAGATCAGATGGGTAGATCACGTAACTAATGCGGAGGTACAGAATAGAATTGTGGAGAAGATGAATTTGTGGGACAACTTGACTAGAAGAAGGGATCGGTTGGTAGGACATGTTCTGAGGCGTCAAGGGATCACCAATTTAGTATTGGAGGACAGCGTGGAGGGTAAAAATCTTAGAGGGAGACCGAGATGAATACACCAAGTAGATTCGGAAGGATGTAGGCTGCAGTAGGTACTGGGAGATGAAGCAGCTTGCACAGGATCGAGTAGCATGGAGAGCTGTATCAAACCAGTCTCAACAACATCTGGATGCACAACAGTAGATATACTAATTTGTAACAGTTTTCTTTTACTGTAAATTGTAAACTTCTCATTACTGTGAGCTGAAGAAACTGACTGTGAATCTACCGCAGTATATGATGCTAAATAATTGAGTCCATTGAGACAGCCGCTTTCGTAAATATTACACGTCTTGACTATTGACCTACATAGTTTTTTTCTGCTAAAATTGCCGAAATTTATGCAACAGAAGCAAATTAATTACGATATTTCTCGCTATGTATTTCTTGCATTAAAACATTTGTATTCGTGAGATATTTAAATAAAAATTTTAAATTTTCTTTGGTTTAGGTGGGACAAGTACATGGGTAAATCTTCGTCCATTGAAAGCAGTATTTCTATTATACCAGAGTTATTCACGCTCATTGGCAACGTAATGAGTGACGTGATGAGGAAAGAAACGTTGCTTTGTTTCGTAAATGTTATGAAATCAGTAGTTTTATCTTTCTGCTTGCTGAATCAGCAGAGGATTTTCTGGCTTAGGGCAGCTTGATGTCCGTTACATCATCTTCTATCAGAGGTCGCAACGGAAACACTAGGCTTTAAATGTATTTCGGCGGAGAACAGAAAGACTGTCTCTCTTATCACATCGTGAAGGTCTTATAGAAACATTGTAGGCAGCATTTTCAGGAAAACAGTTCCCTTTGTAACGATTTCCTGAACTACTAACTGCTACTTTGGAAGGCATTTCCGTCTAGAGATCGGCGTTGCTTAAAGTGAATTGTAAGCAAGACACACTGAGCGAGCGCATCACCCCTCCAGCTTCTGTCGCCACCTGTTGCATCGTTCACTTGTTGCCTGTAAGCGAGACAGAGGTACTCTTCGATATCGAAGTATTCACAGGCGCTTAACTCTTCACGTGTATCCAAAGGTGTTTTCTCGAATGGGCATGAAAAGCCCCTCACAATGACATGCACCAGTCTTATTGACGTGATAAGTCACTGGCTATCTTACGGCACTTACATATCATTGTGTAAGAAGTCTAAAACTAAATAGCCAGGCTGGTTTCCAACTGTGGTTGTACTTATCCCATGTTGTAATAGGCCATAACTTTATTCAGATTTCCATGCTTACTTTTCTCTTACAGAGGGAATGGTAAGTATACAAATTTAAAATAAAATCTGTTTGGAAATAAGTATAAAAAAGGAAAATATTTCAAGATGTGGGTCTAAGGGCTATGCTGTTGCGGTATTCCTAAATAATAAAAACACATATATGATTAGCAGTTAGCTCAAAACTCGTGTATTATATTATGCGGCTTATTACGTCATGTACAAAAGGGTCACGACAACCGCGCTATAAGTTAGTCTGCGATAGCGCGCCCGGTTAGCCGTGCGGTTTAAAGCACAGCTTTCCCGGTGGGAAGGGGTGTCGGTCCCCGGCACGAATCCGCCCGCGGACTAGTCGAGGTCCGGTGTACCGGTCAGCCTGTGGATGGTTTTTAGGCGGTTTTCCATCTGCGTCGGCGAATGCGGGCTGGTTCTCCTTATTCCGCCTTAGTTACACTATGTCGGCGATTGCTGCGCAAACACTTTCTTCACGTACGCGTACACCGTAATTACTCTATCACGCAAACTTTGGGGTTATACTCGTCTGGTGAGACGTTCCCGGGGGTCCAGGGGAAGCCGAACTGCGCAATAACCCTGGTTCGGTGTGGGGCGGCGGTGGGGTGAGTGGACTGCTGTAGCCTGTGGTGGGGTTGTGGACTACTGAGCGCTACGGCGGGTACGAAGTCCCTCCGTCGTTTCTAGGTCCCCAGTTCAATGCAATACTCTGCTATGCACGTGAAGTGTAGGTATCTTTTGCCCCGTGCCGCTCATATTTTTAGTTACATTCTGTTTCAGAAATGCGTTATGTTACTACTTTGAATTTACGTTGACTAAGTAGAAGTATGTGAATACGTATGTGATCATTTTGTACACGATTTCCCATTGGCCCTAAGTTTGTTTCTTGTTCTTAACCATGGATTTGCATTTTCAAGACCCAATCTGTTTCAATCCAGCTGAGGCGGCAGAATGCGAGGCTCTCTCTGGCAATTCCTGACGAACACCAGTTGCCCAGTCATCGAAGTGTTCAACAAATTAAAGCTATTCAAATTTAATACGGGATAAGCCGCAGGGGCGACGTCTAACGTGTTTTACACTGCATAGGTTCTGATAGTAATTCCTGTTTTTGGTCACATTTCATTACTAGTTAAGATTACAGACGTGACCCATTTATAAGATGGATGTGTGTACATTTTGATTCTCTTGCAACGAAATCTCTAATAGAAGTCCTTGAGAAATGGGCAGTTACTATACTGAAGAATATAACTTCACTAGGCAGAGTACTAGCTATCACCTTTAAAAAAAATTAAAAAACACACTTGGGGCTTTGGAGCAATGTATATGTTGCTCATATGTAACCAGGCTGTCACGTGACTTTCTTCCCTTCGCATTCCTGCATGGCGCAGTGCCGTAAATATTGCGTAAATGCGTCTGTGTTTAGGTTCACATTTCTACGTATTCAATGCATCGGGGCCTGTGTAGGCGTTGAAAGCAGATTTTTGGAGTTCACTAATGGAAGAAACAAATTTTAGGTATGAGTCCGCAATCATTATTACTATTTTACTCATAAAACTGTCTAGATCGCTGGATTAAAGTCTGTATTACATTTCAGCAGTAGCCTCCATCAGATAGTATCTCCGCTCCGACTAGATATAGATTTTAATTGTGATACTGAACATTGTTCCGCAGATTCAAAGTTTTTTGATATCTGATGATGACAGATGTAGAATCGTCGTAGTAAACAGATATTTTGTTTAGTGATCTTAGACGGTCTTATTCGTATAAAATTCTGAAATGGTCCAAGTTGCTTTTTCGTGATATATATATATATATATATATATATATATATATATATATATATATATATATATATATATATATATATATATATCTCTCTCTCTCTCTCTCTCTGTGTGTGTGTGTGTGTTGCACCACAGATACTTCGATTCTCTTCTGTTCCGGTTTTCCCACAGTCCATGTCTCAGTACTACACAATGCTGTGCTCCAGCTGTACATTCTCGGAAATTTCTTCTTCAAACTAAGGCCTGTGTTTGATAGTAGCAGACTTCAGTTGGCAAGGAATGCCCTTTTGCCAATGCTAGTTTACTTTGATGTCCGCCTTGCTTTGTCCGTCATTGGTGTGTGTTATGATCAATATCTGCTTTTTCCATACCTTGATCAGATCAGGTTTCTCGTACGCCGGTTAGATGTTAAGACGTAAAAATCTAACGTTTTTTTTTCTTCGCTCCTGAATTTTTACAACTCGTGAAGTGCTCTGTTTTTATAGTAATGTCGAGTGTCAATGTATACAATAGGCTTATATTTTGTCGCATCTGACTGATTAGTAACTAAAGTATTTGTTCTTTTATGGTGGGTCGGGGCTAGATTTTATCGTAGATAAGTGGCATTCGAGAATAAAGCTTAAGACTGCAGTCGATTCGATATCCTGAGGAGGAAAACACGGCAAATGCCATAACCCCATTCTCCAAAAAGTTCGCTCTGTGGTCAAAATTAGAGAACACCTTTCTCGGCTTATCCGTAGATATTCGACTGTTTCTGAGAAAATAGTTACCAAAGTTTTCAAGATACTTTGTGTGCCTTTTAGCGCACGATTATCTCGGTTGAAATGGTGGTAAACCGGCTAGCGTCGCGACCTACCAGTTCTGCGCTCTGTGTTTCAAACCGTATTGTTTTTTTTTTTATTTTCTTTATTTTGTTTTCTCATTTATCAATCCATGTCCGTAGATTACTACACGTATGTTTTCCAATGAATATTGAAATAACATTACCCTTATTCGTCTACTACTTGTATTTCTTATGAATGAATTAACAATAAATGAATGACAAAACTATTTGAAATTGTTTACGGTGAAATTCCCGTAGCGTATCTTGACTCATCAGTCGCAACCGCCAGTTTTGGGAATAGTAATCCGTTATGCGTGGTTTACTGGGACATTATTGCCGACGTGTGAAATCTTCAACAACGTTAACGGCCCTTCTTTCCCGAATGAGATTCATACGAAGTAGTTTCGCTGCGGTAAACGTGCCTTCACGGGGTGCTCATGGTGTTCGGAATCTCTATGTTCTCTAGTGTTTCTACGATCAGTTATCATCCAAAGGACGCACTAAATCTTCCTGAAGAATAAACAGAAGAATTAGAAATAAGAATTGATACAAGGATGGAATATAAGAATACCATAATTTAAAAAGACCGCGACCCCTGAAATATAGTACACATATGTTACGTAATTAATGTGATACAAACTGCTAAACTCAGTGGTAATTTTACAATTAATATAACGCCCTTGTATTCCCTTATTTGGGAAGAAAAACTAGTGTAGTAACCCTCCACGAACATGGGTAGATAAATGAAAAATACACAGATAAAATACGTAAAAAATCAGGTTTCGAAGATGGGGTGCAAAACTGAGAGACCGCAACGCTAGCCACTGTGACACCATTTCGGCTGAGATTGACGGCCTAAAAGACATTTTGCCAAACTAGTACGTCTAGTTTCCCGTGCGTGTGCGCGCATGACGAAGGTTGCTGATGTGGGAAAATTACTGTTTTGAATTACTATTCATGAATGTAACAGCTAATGCGATTTTATGGTTCTACAGGATTGACATGTGACTTGCATGAACAAATTTATCGTTGACCGAAACCAGTAGCAAATTAATACATTGTCTTAATGAAGTCAAGTGTCATGAGCTTCCTGAAACATAATCCACTGCTGACAATTGCCTGGAGGAAACTAATAGTCTACAAACTTTGACCGTTATTTTGTGAGAATCGTTAGTGTATCTGCGGGTAAGCGAAGACACTTGTTCCCTTATTTTGAGTCTTCTCCGACTGAATGATGATTCTGGAACCAAGGGTTATGGCACTGGCCGTGTTCTCCTCGTGAGTAGTATACAGTAGTTGACGAGTGACGCGTCCCGCCTTGGCACGGTTACCATTAAGTGTCTAGGACCGAACGTCTTGTTTGTCGTGTCGGTAATAGATAATACGCAGAAACCTCTCTCGTGAATCAGCATTATCTGTTAGTTAAAACAGTATTACATCCACTACAGTAGTTCCTGTTATTAGCATGCACACACAGATAGAAAACCTCTGCCAGGGACTTTACTTTAGTAATGTTTATAGATTGTTCATTATCACCCAATTCATTAATATATAACATGACCTATAATGGTCGTATCCATGATAATCCGCTGCCTTTAGCGTAGGTATCAATACTCAACTCAGTTGCAAAACTAGATCGATACCGGTGTAGGCTGCGCTGAAGTGCTGCGTTGGTGCTGTGTGAAGTTCAAGAAACACTTGTGTTCTTGGGCCTTCGGGATTTCTTAGGTCTTCGGGATTTCGTGTAGGAAGAGTGCAAGTTGTTTTTTCTCCAAACCATTTTTTTCGAAATACGTGATGATTGGCATGAAAGATATCATTGTTGATCTGACACTAACATTTTAATAATCCTTTTCTGATCAGTGGTATAACATCGCAGTGCACACCTTTACATGCTTTGGTGCAAAAAAGTTTCTGATGATTTTAGGTTCTGTAATATTACAAACGACACTTGCGCAGGCAATATTCCGTTACATTGCTCGCTGCGGACCAATAACGTGTTCTTCTCGTTTTCCCAATCGCGCGGCGCGTGTTATTTTCCCCTTCATTGCAGAGGGGAGTCTGAAGCTGGTGGCATAGCAGAAACTAACTTCACAAAGGAGAACCGCTGCCTTAACGCAGTCGTTGCCCTGTATATGCATGAAAAACACGTATCGGAACACGAACATTCCTGGCTGAATTGTTTCTGTGAATTATGTGGTCAGCTAAAGAAAAATACGAGTATAATACATAATACAGCTGCATCCTCTGTAACGTGGAGTATCCTTCTGTGTTTGCATTTTGTTCTTTGCAGGATGTGCAGTTTCAAATATAATAATACTCGAAGGAAGTGTTTTGGTGTAACTATTCTTTTTTACATTTGGGTCCGCCGCCGCATTAACTTCTTCAAAGATGTCAGTTTCCTACGAGGCTTTTTAAATTTCACATACGCATCTTGCACATAATTTGTGATAAAGCAATTTTTCCCCGGTAAGCATTAGCTATGAACCTGATTGTAAGAACAATAATTAACTTACAGGCAGTTCTAACAAATAACAAAATACATGGCTAAATAAATGCAAGTAAATAACGTAATTTTTGGTGTGGTATGAGTAACCAGTGAACTCTCACCCTAGATTCTATAAATAATCGAACTCCCATGTAAAAAACAGCTTCAAACGTCTTATTACTTTACTAATGAGTTGATGTTATAAATATGACATTAAACCTGTAAGCGAGAAAAAGTTTAGAAAATCTAGTTTTTACCGCATCTCAATGTTCATGATGTCTCCTGAACTATGTATCGTACAATAATATACTTTTGCAGGTACATTCAGTGGTATATGTAGGTGCAAAATGTGTTGCGAATGGAGCTAGTAGTAAAGAAGGAACAGGCCCGCAATTAAAACGTCATTCTTCGTTCTGAAGGTTTACTACATGAACACTGAAAATGTAGTAACCGATAATCTTCTTTTCCTTTCATCATTTTGTCGGGGGGGGGGGGGGGGTGATGTCGGCGATAATATATTTCATGGAGATTTGATAGTATGTGTGAAGTTTGTTGGAAGTGTCTAAGTTCTGTATGAATATAGCCTGGGTGATTTCCGCGACTTGAGTAACGCAGCTTCACGACGTATCACAATTTCTAACTATAATACTTGTTCTATTGTGCTTAATCTTCAGCCTGTGACTATACCTCATAAGTGGATTTTATATTTTTAAATTCGATCCATTAGTACTGAAAATTAAGTTTTTGTTGCCCCCAGAACCTGTTAGATAGGCAGCCTGAAAGTGAATCCTTGAAGCGAGTTAACCGTTTACTAATATCAATCGACACGTGAGATGACTTACTGGAACAGTATCATCCCCCCTCTCCCCCGCCGCCGCCGCCCCCTCTCCCAAGAAAGATTGTCGATATTTCTCCGCATGAGTCCAGATTAGTATAATTTTACCATCTTGGTCGATTCGCGAGCCGTGTGTTGGAAGTATAGTTTGCTTCTTGGTGCCGCTTGGAAGGAGGTCTCTCGGAATTTTCTAAGCCACTCCGCGATGGACAAGCCTTTATTGTAATATCTCTCTAGTTGCTGTCAGTTACGATTCAGCTAGTAAGTCTGTCTTCCAGGTTTCTGTGAACGTTCCACGTTAAACTACTTAGGCAGATATTCCTGGATGTTTCGCAGTTGTGCCAGATCCCTGTGACTGTATCCTAACCGCTGCATACTCATATGCCGAACGCTTAGCCAAACGGTGTCACATCTTTTCCTCTTTTTAAATACGCCTGGAGGGAGGAGCAGATCTCTGCAGTACGCGCTGATATCTGCAAGTCTCTCTGCAATTTCCAAGTTTCTAACCATGTTCCGTCCCAGTAAAACGGCCACCAGACTGCTTGAGTGTTCCTCGTGTTTGTGTTGTTACCAGGCCTGGTGGGATATAGAAAGGGACGTGAACAGCGTCAGATGTTGAATGATCACTCTGAATGACACGGAGATGCAGTGTACTCTGAGACAGCGTTATCAGCACCTGGCAGAGTCTGAAAGGGCCCATTGAGAGTATCAATTTGACCGGCTGATCGAATCGTACAACGTCAGACTTGTGGGGCATTCAGATGTGGCAGTGACCCCATGTCGGACTGCCTGGGAGCCTGGTGACAGGCATATTCGTAGTCAAGGTTCCAGTCGATCAAGTCTAATTTTCATAAGGGAGGATCACCGCACTGTGCCCTAGGCATACTCTAACCCATGCACACTCACATCTACGCCACCCATCGGAGAACAAGTAGTGCACTCCCTCCAACAGTCTTTCATCCCAAACAAATGGTCGAAGACTTGCAGCGGCCGGAATAGGGGATTACCATCGCATGCGTAGGATGCACTACACTAACGACTGCATCTGGAGTGACGGGGAAGGATGGACTGCTGATGAATGGCGTCGCATTTTGTTCAGCATTGGAGCGAAGCTCTGAACTACCGCGGATGAACGTTCCTTAACGAATAAGGGGATCATCGGGCACCGGGGGAGGGGTGGGTCTCATTCTTCCAACTACTACTGGCGTCATAGTGTGGGGGTCATCAGGTATGACTTCAGGTCTTCACTGGTAGTAACTGAGGGAACTCTGAAGGCACAAGGGTACCACACCGACATACTGCGTCTTCGTGTGATCCATCCCATATAGCAGTATCGTGGCGCACTTTTTCGACGTGACAGTGCACTTGCCCACATGGTATGTGTCTCTGTGAACTGTCTGCGTAATGTTGACATTCCAGTGTGGCCAGAAGGATCCTAGAGTTTGTCCAGATAGAAGATGCGTGGGACCGGCACCTGTTTCAACTCCGTGCCAGTGCCAGTAATCAGTATATAAGGGGCCAGTACTAAAGTTTCGCACTAGCTTGCCTCAGGAGAGGATACAACGGCTTCATGACGTCCTTTCCGGCCGAATTAGTGCTTGCAGCCAGTCCAGAGGGCGGTACAACGTCGTACTTGGGCTCATACTGCCAAATTCCTCGTAAATCTCGTTCGATTTTGTAACCACTTTAGTAACTTCACATTCCCTTTCAGATTGTGAAGTTAAATTTCCTCCTCATTCTTTACTGAGGAAGGGGCGATGTTGCTTTCACTTCTGACGATGCCTGTTCGCTAAGTACGACGTACTAAGGAGACTGCCTACACTACGCTTGTCCGTCCTCTTTTTAGAATACTGCTGCTTGGTGTGGGATCCTTACCAGATCAAGTACATCGAAAAAGTTCAAAGAAGGGCAGTACGTTTTGTATTATCGCGAAATCTGAGAGTGTCACAGAAATGATATAGGATTTGGGCTGGAAATAATTAAAACAAAGGCGTTTTTCGTTGCGACGGAACCTTCTCACGAAATTCCACTCACCAACTTTCTCTTCCGAATGCGAAAATATTTTGTTGGCACTGACCTACGTAGAAGGGAACGATGACCACGATAAAATAAGGGAAATCAGAGCTTGTACAGCAAGATAAAGGTGTTCATTCTTTTACGCGCTATACGAGACTGGAATTAGAGAGAATTGTGAAGGTGGTTCGATGAACCCTCTGCCAGGCACTTAAATGTGATTTGCAGAGTATCCATGTAGATGTAGATGAGTTGTGTTTTCGTGGACCTTTTCTAAAAATCTCATATCTGATTGAAAAATTCCGAATGGACTTTTTTTTCGTAGACGACGGCGGGGTTTTATAAGTTGTATTGAGGCACAAGGCATTAGCCGTAGCTGCACGATCTACTGCCTTCTGGATCACGTCAGTGAAGAGAGCTAGCTGCGTTTCATATGATCGCTACTTGTGGAACTCATGTTCAGTCCTAAAGAATAATTATTAGGTTTTCAGAATGGACACTATACGCGTTTACAAAATATAATCCATAAGTTGTTTGCTAGGTGCTTGCTTATACCAAACACCCGTTGTATTATTAATTCCATTATTTGTAATTTTATATCCACTGTGCAAATCCATGGTATAAGACGTATGCTTTAGCAACGAACTATTTAGTTAAAACCTCACTTAACATTTGTACTGGACAATGTATTGGAGGTGTTCCTTTCTGCTGCAATGACGTCAACAGAAGTAAATCATCGGAAAGGCAGACACTTGACGAGTACTGCGTGAAAATTCTGAGTAAGGAAAATGCTGAGCCTATTCTTTCAGTAACAGATAGCACGTGATTTCTTTTCACGCATATATCAAATTACCAAAAAGAAAAAGTCTTCTAAGGCGGGAAGGCAAGGTTTACCTACAGTTAACGTTTTCCAGTTGCTGTTTCGGTATTTACTGATGCAAAGAATAAGTTTTTCGGCAGCTTTTTCTTTTATCTCAGACTCTGAGATTTTTGTTTGGTGAAGGAAGATTCGCCCCTTGTCCCCCAACCACCTGTCTTCTAGAGTTCTAGCACATTCCTCTTTCTCTCCCTCTCCCACCTTTTCCTCGTGTCCATTGTTGCTAGTGCCCCCCCCCCCCCCCCCCAATGTGAATCTACTACCTGGCTGTAATTTGTTCTGCATTTCATGAACGAATATAAAATGCTTTCATTTTTTTCCTGCTATAACTGTTTCCATTACTCATGCACAGTCCTTTGTAAGTCGTCTCACCTCATGTTACGTGTAAGACTTTTTATAATATGTGTGTCATAATGAACAAAATGTACGGGAGGCGTTGAATTAGTGATGCAATACATTTTTTAACAACCAATTTCGGATGAAAGAAATATTGAATTTGTTGTACGACATCACGGAGTATTCCTATAGTTCAATGAAGTTCCGATAGGTAGCGGCAGTATACGTAGCCATCAAAAGGGCGTCTGTAACGGAGGTGCATTCCAAGCAGAACTGCCATTGAGTCTCTTTGGCGGAAAACCAGAGCACACAGATATTCATAGGCGCTTGCAGGACGTCTACGGAGACCAGGTGGTGAACAAAAGCACGGTGAATCGATGCGTGAGGCGTCTGTCATCGCAACAAGGTCGCGCAAACCTGTCCGATGTCCCGCTTGCTGGCCGCGCACACCCTCAGGAAATTGAAGAAATGACAACAGCTTGTTCATCGCCACAAAAATACAAAAGAATTTCCCCCTCTCCATGACAACGCAAGACCTTACAGAAGCCTGCATACCCGAGAGGAGCTCACAAAACTTTCTCATCCACCCTACAGCCCGGATCTCTCACCTTCCGACTTCCATCTGTTTGGTCCAATGAAGATTGCACTCCGCGGGAAGCAACACGTGGATGATGGGGAGGTCATTGATGGAGAAAGACGTTGGCTGTGACGTCGACCGGTAGAGTGGTACCATGTGGGCATACAGGCCCTCCCAGTGAACTAGCGTATGGCTGTGGCATTGAACAGAGATTATGTTGAAAAACAGTGTTTTGTAGTCATAAGAGTGGGAAATAATATAGTGTTGGAATCCTGAATAAAACCTACCTGCTTTCAGAAAAAAATGTTGCATTACTTATCGAACGCTCCTCGTAAGGTGTTCCGAATGCGTGGTCTCACGGGAGGGAGGACGCCACGGCTCTAATCTTGCCAGAATAAATAAATAAAATAAATTATGTTTAGGAAACGGATGGTATCACTTCCTTACCATAAGACGAGTCCAGTGAGATCTTTGCGTCTACTACCTAGTCGGTATCCCATTCGAGATCTTTTACCTCGTCGATATCTCATTCATTTGAGATTGTAGCTATTCGTGATGAGCTAAACCGAAAGAATTTACTCGAGATTTTCTCTGAATTATTTTAGAAACCACGAGAAAGGGTTGCTGGCGATGTTAGGAATGTGGAATGAAATGAAGGTTCCGAATACTATTTCAGGCAATACCATTTTGACACTAAGTTCTTCCACGCGCTGCTGTGAGTAAAATATGCATAGACCACCGCTGTTGGATTACAGTGGTATGACACTTCTACAGAATGTCGTAATATGCTCGCAATGTCATTAATCGTCAATTTACAGCTCAAACGTCACTTCAGCTTTGTTGTTGTTGTGGTGGTGATCTTCAGTCCTGAGACTGGTTTGATGCAGCTCTCCATGCTACTCTATCCTGTGCAAGCCTCTTCTTCTCCCAGTACCTACTGCAACCTACATCCTTCTAAATCTGCTTCGTGTATTCATCTCTTGGTCTCCCTCTACGATTTTTGCCCTCCACGCTGCCCTCCAATACTAAATTTGTGATCCCTTGAAGCCTCAGAACATGTCCTTCCAAGCGATCCCTTCTTTTAGTCAAGTTGTGCTACACACTTCTCCCCAATCCTATTCAACACCTCATTAGTTATGTGATCTACCCATCTAATCTTCAGCATTCTTCTGTAGCACCACATTTCGAAAGCTTATATTTCCTTCTTGTCTAAGCTATTTATCGTCCATGTTTCACTTCCATACATGGCTACACTCCATACAAATATACTGGAGAAAGAAAACTGGCGTTCTACGGATCGGAGCGTAGAATGTCAGATCCCTGAAACGGGCAGGTAGGTTAGAAAATTTAAAAAGGGAAATGGATAGGTTAAAGTTAGATATAGTGGGAATTAGTGAAGTTCGGTGGCAGGAGGAACAAGACTTCTGGTCAGGTGACTACAGGGTTATAAATACAAAATCAAATAGGGGTAATGCAGGAGTAGGTTTAATAATGAATAGGAAAATAGGAATGCGGGTAAGCTACTACAAACAGCATAGTGAACGCATTATTGTGGCCAAGATAGACACAAAGCCAATGCCTACTACAGTAGTGCAGGTTTATATGCCAACTAGCTCTGCAGATGAAGAAGAAATTGATGAAATGTATGATGAGATGAAATAAATTATTCAGGTAGTGAAGGGAGACGAAAATTTAATAGTCATGGGTGACTGGAACTCATCAGTAGGAAAAGGGAGAGAAGGAAACATAGTAGGTGATTATGGATTGGGGCTAAGAAATGAAAGAGGAAGCCGTCTGGCAGAATTTTGCACAGAGCATGACTTAATCATAGCTAACACTTGGTTCAAGAATCATAAAAGAAGGTTGTATACATGGAAGA
Organism: Schistocerca gregaria; assembly: GCF_023897955.1. Lineage (NCBI taxonomy): Eukaryota > Metazoa > Arthropoda > Insecta > Orthoptera > Acrididae > Schistocerca > Schistocerca gregaria. Next base: position 339,811,109 of record NC_064922.1, on the reverse strand, counting down.
ATCCTGGATATACTAAAAGGTATCAGATAGATTATATAATGGTAAGACAGAGATTTAGGAATCAGGTTTTAAATTGTAGGACATTTCCAGGGGCAGATATGGACTCTGACCACAATCTATTGGTTATGACCTGTAGGTTAAAACTGAAGAAACTGCAAAAAGGTGGGAATTTAAGGACATGGGATCTGGATAAGCTGAAAGAACCAGAGGTTGTACAGAGTTTCAAGGAGAGCATAAGGGAACAATTGACAGCAATGGGGGGAAAGAAACACAGTAGAAGAAGAATGGGTAGCTCTGAGGGATGAAGTAGTGAAGACAGCAGAGGATAAAGTAGGTAAAAAGACGAGGGCTGCTAGAAATCCTTGGGTAACAGAAGAAATATTGAATTTAATTGAGGAAAGAAGAAAATATAAAAATGCAGTAAATGAAGCAGGCAAAAAGGGATACAAACGTCTCAAAAATGAGATCGACAGGAAGTGCAAAATGGCTAAGCAGGGATGGCTAGAGGACAAATGTAAGGATGTAGAGGCTTATCTCACTAGGGGTAAGATAGATACTGCCTACAGGAAAATTAAAGAGACCTTTGGAGAGAAGAGAACCACGTGAATGAAAGAAAACTGGCGTTCTACGGATCGGAGCGTAGAATGTCAGATCCCTGAAACGGGCAGGTAGGTTAGAAAATTTAAAAAGGGAAATGGATAGGTTAAAGTTAGATATAGTGGGAATTAGTGAAGTTCGGTGGCAGGAGGAACAAGACTTCTGGTCAGGTGACTACAGGGTTATAAATACAAAATCAAATAGGGGTAATGCAGGAGTAGGTTTAATAATGAATAGGAAAATAGGAATGCGGGTAAGCTACTACAAACAGCATAGTGAACGCATTATTGTGGCCAAGATAGACACAAAGCCAATGCCTACTACAGTAGTGCAGGTTTATATGCCAACTAGCTCTGCAGATGAAGAAGAAATTGATGAAATGTATGATGAGATGAAATAAATTATTCAGGTAGTGAAGGGAGACGAAAATTTAATAGTCATGGGTGACTGGAACTCATCAGTAGGAAAAGGGAGAGAAGGAAACATAGTAGGTGATTATGGATTGGGGCTAAGAAATGAAAGAGGAAGCCGTCTGGCAGAATTTTGCACAGAGCATGACTTAATCATAGCTAACACTTGGTTCAAGAATCATAAAAGAAGGTTGTATACATGGAAGAATCCTGGATATACTAAAAGGTATCAGATAGATTATATAATGGTAAGACAGAGATTTAGGAATCAGGTTTTAAATTGTAGGACATTTCCAGGGGCAGATATGGACTCTGACCACAATCTATTGGTTATGACCTGTAGGTTAAAACTGAAGAAACTGCAAAAAGGTGGGAATTTAAGGACATGGGATCTGGATAAGCTGAAAGAACCAGAGGTTGTACAGAGTTTCAAGGAGAGCATAAGGGAACAATTGACAGCAATGGGGGGAAAGAAACACAGTAGAAGAAGAATGGGTAGCTCTGAGGGATGAAGTAGTGAAGACAGCAGAGGATAAAGTAGGTAAAAAGACGAGGGCTGCTAGAAATCCTTGGGTAACAGAAGAAATATTGAATTTAATTGAGGAAAGAAGAAAATATAAAAATGCAGTAAATGAAGCAGGCAAAAAGGAATACAAACGTCTCAAAAATGAGATCGACAGGAAGTGCAAAATGGCTAAGCAGGGATGGCTAGAGGACAAATGTAAGGATGTAGAGGCTTATCTCACTAGGGGTAAGATAGATACTGCCTACAGGAAAATTAAAGAGACCTTTGGAGAGAAGAGAACCACGTGTATGAATATCAAGAGCTCAGATGGCAACCCAGTTCTAAGCAAAGAAGGGAAGGCAGAAAGGTGGAAGGAGTATATAGAAGGTTTATACAAGGGCGATGTACTTGAGGACAATATTATGGAAATGGAAGAGGAAGTAGATGAAGACGAAATGGGAGATACGATACTGCGTGAAGAGTTTGACAGAGCACTGAAAGACCTGAGTCGAAACAAGGCCCCCGGAGTAGACAACATTCCATTAGAACTACTGACGGCCTTGGGAGAACCAGTCCTGACAAAAGTCTACCAGCTGGTGAGCAAGATGTATGAGACAGGCGAAATACCCTCAGACTTCAAGAAGAATATAATAATTCCAATCCCAAAGAAAGCAGGTGCTGACAGATGTGAAAATTACCGAACTATCAGTTTAATAAGCTGCAAAATACTAACACGAATTCTTTACAGACGAATGGAAAAACTGGTAGATGCGGACCTCGGGGAGGATCAGTTTGGATTCCGTAGAAATGTTGGAACACGTGAGGCAAAACTGACCTTACGACTTATCTTAGAAGAAAGATTAAGAAAAGGCAAACCTACGTTTCTAGCATTTGTAGACTTAGAGAAAGCTTTTGACAATGTGACTGGAATACTATCTTTCCAATTCTAAAGTTGGCAGGGGTAAAATACAGGGAGCGAAAGGCTATTTACAATTTGTACAGAAACCAGATGGCAGTTATAAGAGTGGAGGGACACGAAAGGGAAGCAGTGGTTGGGAAGGGAGTGAGACAGGGTTGTAGTCTCTCCTCGATGTTATTCAATCTGTATATTGAGCAAGCAGTGAAGGAAACAAAAGAAAAATTTGGAGTAGGTATTAAAATTCATGGAGAAGAAGTAAAAACTTTGAGGTTCGCTGATGACATTGTAATTCTGTCAGAGACGGCAAAGGACTTAGAAGAGCAGTTGAATGGAATGGACAGTGTCTTGAAAGGAGGATATAAGATGAACATCAACAAAAGCAAAACGAGGATAATGGAATGTAGTCAAATTAAATCGGGTGATGCTGAGGGATTTAGATTAGGAAATGAGACACTTAAAGTAGTAAAGGAGTTTTGCTATTTAGGAAGTAAAATAACTGATGATGGTCGAAGTAGAGAGGATATAAAATGTAGACTGGCAATGGCAAGGAAAGCGTTTCTGAAGAAGAGAAATTTGTTAGCATCGAATATAGATTTATGTATTAGGAAGTCGTTTCTGAAAGTATTTGTTTGGAGTGTAGCCATGTATGGAAGTGAAACATGGACGATAACTAGTTTTGACAAGAAGAGAATAGAAGCTTTCGATATGTGGTGCTACAGAAGAATGCTGAAGATTAGATGGGTAGATCACATAACTAGTGAGGAGGTATTGAATAGGATTGGGGAGAAGAGAAGTTTGTGGCACAACTTGACTAGAAAAAGGGATCGGTTGGTAGGACATGTTTTGAGGCATCAAGGGATCACAAATTTAGCATTGGAGGGCAGCGTGGAGGGTAAAAATCGTAGAGGGAGACCAAGAGATGAATACACTAAGCAGATTCAGAAGGATGTAGGTTGCAGTAGGTATTGGGAGATGAAGAAGCTTGCACAGGACAGAGTAGCATGGAGAGCTGCATCAAACCAGTCTCAGGACTCAAGACAAAAACAACAACTTATATATTGATCAGTCTTAATTTAAGTACTTGTAAATTAAAAACTATGTCGCCGTATATGTCATTTGGCTCTATATTTGAAGGCTGATATTATAGACGTGCATCAAGTGAACCTGGTTGTTTGTTTCGCAGATCGCTCTTGAGTCATATGCAATGTATTGCCTACCAGCACAACTCACTGACTTGCCTCGTAGCATTTCATTGGCGGCAGAACCGTAGAGGCAATGCACACTTTTTTGCATTTATAAACATCTGATTCTATCTCCGCCATGTTTTACACTGACTGCATTTGAAGATCTGACGTTTTAAATATAGCAGGTATGCGAACTGGTTTACTTGCTTGTGATTACTCGTTCAGATCGCAATAAGCTCTGGTGATTGTGTGTGCCATTTGATATCACCCCGTAAACGGTATTCGAAAAATAACGTTTTGAGGTAGAAGCGCGTACCCATTTAATGAGTATTTTGATAAATGCTTTTTTAGAAAACAAAGGACCGAGCATCTTTGTGAAGTTCTGGCAGCATTATTTGCTTAATATACGGTATGGACCAAAGCACATCAAACTGAAATTGCAAGGTGGTCACTAGAATCAATACTAAATACAAACTACTGACTTCAGATATTAAAATGCTGTGTTCATGTTATTTCAAGTAAGTAGTCGACTGTATTTCCTCAATATAAATAGTGCGAGAACTATTACTGTATCTCATACATTTTCTGTCATTTGACAGAGTAAATATTGCGAGTGTTTCGAATAGGGTGATGCGTATATCCGTGACTACGAGGGTCACTCTTGAAGACAGTGGAGTTTCTCGCTTCGAAATACATGTATAAAACATTTTTGGTTTGCTTGTCTCGCTATTTTCTGTTCGATATGCTATAGTGCATACTGTACAAAATGTGAAAGCTTTTTGATGAAGTCAGTGCAGGATATCGACGAAAGCTCAAGATATTAACCAAATTTGGCGCGCTAAATAAACCGAGAGTGTTTTATACGATAATTTCATTTAGCTGCCACTGTCCAAAAAATTTCACTTGTGGAACTTTAATATGCTGTATTGGTCCTTTTGACCACTGATTATGTAATTAATGCCGAATGATGATGAGTGGGTTTCCTGTTTCGAATTGCTGAAGTCTTTAAAATATCTGATCGTGATGAAATTTTCTTCATGCTGTTTCTGCCTGGTGGTTGTGTGTAGTTGACCAGTGTTGAAAATCGTTGACACGGGAGTGTGAGCCGGCCGCGGTGGTCTCGCGGTTCTAGGCGCGCAGTCCGGAGCCGTGCGACTGCTACGGTCGCAGGTTCGAATCCTGCCTCGGGCATGGATGTGTGTGATGTCCTTAGGTTAGTTAGGTTTAAGTAGTTCTAAGTTCTAGGGGACTAATGACCACAGTAGTTGAGTCCCATAGTGCTCAGAGCCATTTGAACCATTTTTGAACGGGAGTGTGACAAGAGAAACTGACATAAAAACTATTGTAGCGTAAAGAAAAAAATTCCTGCTTTCATCTAGTAAAGGCATAAGAATCCTAATAAAATGTACATAGAGATGTTTTTGTAATAGTTCTGGAGATGCAACGAAAGTATTATACATGTAAGGGAAGGTTTCCATGCGAAGAAATAAGTGTTGATGTACTTGATTGCAAGAGAGAATTCTTCAAAATCGGATGGAATTGCTGATATTTTTGTACGGTAATTTCTTTGCATACCACAGTGTCGTATCTTGCTGTGTATTGGGCATGGTGAAGCGAGGTACTGAATTGGGCTCAAATGAGAGCTAAGCAAGAGGGCATTGTGAGTGGAGTATTGCTTCTAGGCACGTTTTACAACCAATTCGTTAGGATATTCGGAATCGACAACAACATCTAAAGTAATATCGACACGAAAGTATGGACTTCTTTTTTATGTATTAAGCCATTGTTTGACACGGTCTTATTTACGCAGAGTACAAGGCTAAATATGAAATTCACGCTGTGTGTCCGTGAGCTAACTCCAGTATAAAATCAAATACGAACATATGCAGTAAACGAAAAGAATCCACACACATATGTAGGCCTTGTCGTAAAAATAATGTTAAACACATCCGCCGCTTTACTGTAAACAAAACTGTTTCTCTGGTGCAAAGTCATGTCTACTTGAGCCAGCCTTTTTCTCATACGCTGCTTAGAAATATAACTTTCCTTTGAGTTAGCCAGATAGCTAATACTCATGTCGGGTGACTAGTTCGAGTTTTGGAGAAAACTTTCGAAATTCAGTGTAGTTTCCATGTTAACTAATGCATTCTTGCCTGTTTGTGTAATTCAAGGCAGTGGGTACATCCTTGACATTTCTGACACACCTGGCTCAAATCTTATATGTTCATTATATACTACACATGCTATGCAGCTTTTAATACATCACTTGTTTCCAGTCTTTTCATACAATTTAATTCACATGAAACTAGTAGAAAAAAGTTCTCACCTCAATCATTCGATACCTTCGATTCCAATATTAGGATATTTATTAAGATACTACGAAATTACGTAGCCCTAATTGCTCCATCTTAAAGGCCATGTTGACTGCGACTAATACAGAAACCGTGAAAAATTACGCATTGTGTAGTCCCTGTAATAAAACAGAATTGATACTCCTAACGTATGCTTTAAAGGGCCCAAAACATACCGATTCAGGGAGTCTGTCGCTATCCGCGTGGCTGCCCCCGTCGGAGGTTCGCATCCTTCCTCGTGCCTGGGTGTGTGTCGTTCTTAGCGCAAGTTAAAGTTAAATAGTGTGTAAGCTTAGGGACCGATGACCTCAACAGTTTGGTCCCATAAGATCTCACCAGTTTGGTCCCATAAGACCTCACCACAAATTTCCATGGAGTCTGGATATCTACGACTTTCGATACAGAAACACAGCTCGTCGAGATGTAAAGACTTAATCGAAATACTCAGGATTTAGTTTTTACGGGCCCACGTTGTGATATAAGTCGTGTAATCACATTACAAAATAATATGAATCCAAGTGTGCGGCTTCAATTGAATTTCTGTATCGCAGTACTATTTCGGCTATAATTGCCATTATCAAACTATATACGAATAATACGTAGAATTTTATCATTATTTGCCTAACTCACTGTTCATTTACATGTTACGGCTATATGGTTGTGTGTGTGTGTGTGTGTGTGTGTGTGTGTGTGTGTGTGTGTGTGTGTGTGTGTGTGTGTGTGTAAATATCGGTATTTACGTCTAGTTATTCTTGACTTTAATTTCATATCAGTGGGTACTGTCGCTTATTAAACTGTCACAAATTCGCTAATATAAAACATAGTGATAGACAGTAATTTATAGTACCCACCGATATGAAATTGAACTCAAGAATAACTAGGCGTAAGTACCAATTTATAAACACAATATGTAGCCATAACACATAAATACAAAAAATTAAACAAATGATGAAATTCTATGTATTATTCGCGGATAGCTTCACAGTGGCAATTACAGCCGAAATAGGCCTATTGAAATGAAGATACTAAATTGAAGCAGCGGACTTGGATTCTTATTTATGTCATTACAAGAAATACCAAGGCTATGCGAGTAACTCTGGTGCGTGACAGTGATGATGACATGTAATGTTGGGCAATAAACTGAGAAAAGATGGAGATTTTCGTACACATGACTAACGGCCTTTGATTGTCTCATATTTTTCTTATTTTAGGATAAGTACACAAGGACCACCAATTCCTTAGCTTTTTTTAATTTCATTTTGACGCTGTACCCGGGAGAGTTTTTAGAAGTGCTGCTTTCCCCAGTATTGCGAGGCACTTACACATGATGAGCTCCATAAAATGCAGATGAGCACTGTGGATTATCTGTTTAGTGAGTCTGCTTGCTTCTTAAGCTAGGATTTAATATAACGACAGTGCATTCTTCAATAATTAAAAATGTTGTTTCTGGGCGGAGAGAGAGAACTGGTGGCAGACTGAATCTTTGCGTCGGGTCGTGAGGTGCGGTTTCATTCCTCATCGGGTCCGTAAAGGCATGAAGAGAAGCTTTTGAAATGCATTGCTATAGAAGAATGGTAAAGATTATGGCCTATGTACTGACTTGGTAGAAAATCCTAAGAAATTTTGGTCTTATGTCAAAGCGGTAGGTGGATCAAAACAAAATGGCTAGACACTCTGTGACCAAAATGGTACTGAAACAGGGGATGACAGACTAAAGGCCGAAATACTAAATGTCCTTTTCCAAAGATGTTTCACAGAGGAAGACTGCACTTTAGTTGCTTCTCTAGATTGTCGCACAGATGACAAAATGGTAGATATCGAAATAGACGACAGAGGGATAGAGAAACGATTAAAATCGCTCAAAAGAGGAAAGGCCGCTGGACCTGATGGGATACCAGTTCGATTTTACACAGAGAACGCGAAGAAACTTGCCCCGCCTTCTTGCAGCGGTGTACCGTAGATCCCTAGAAGAGCGTAGCCTTCCAAAGGATGGTAAAAGGAACTATAGACCTATATCTCTAACGTCGATCAGTTGTAGAACTTTCGAACATGTATTATGTTCGAGTATAATGACTTTTCTGGAGACTAGAAATCTACTCTGTAGGAATCAGCATGGGTTTCGAAAAAGACGGTCGTGTGAAATCCAGCTCGCGCTATTCGTTCACGAGACTCAGAGAGCCATAGACACAGGTTCACAGGTAGATGCCGTGTTTCTTGACTTACGTAAGGCGCTCGATACACTTCCCCACAGTCGTTTAATGAACAAAGCCAGAGCATATGGACTATCAGACCAGTTGTGTGATTGGATTGAAGAGTTCCTAGATAACAGAACGCAGCATGTCATTCTCAATGGAGAGAAGTCTTCCGAAGTAAGAGTGATTTTAGGTGTGCCGCAGGGGAGTGTTATGGGACCGTTGCTGTTTGCAATATCCATAAATGACCTTGTGGATAACATCGGAAGTTCACTGAGGCTTTCTGCAGATGATGCTGTAGTGTATCGAGATGTAACACTGGAAAATTGTACTGAAATGCAGGAGGATCTGCAACGAATTGACGTATGGTGAAGGGAGTGGCAATTGAATCTCAATGTAGAGAAGTGCAAAACGCTGCGAATACATAGAAAGAAAGATCCTATATCGTTTAGCTACCATATAGCAGGTCAGCAACTGGAAGCAGTTATTTCCGTGAATTATCTGGGAGTAGGTATTAGGAGTGATTTAAAATGGAATCATCATTTAAAGCTGATCGTCGGTAAAGCGCATGCCAGACTGAGATTCATTGGAAGAATCCTAAGGAAATGCAATCCGAAATCAAAGGAAGTAGGTTACAGTACGCTTGTTCGGCCACTGCTTGAATATTGCTCACCACTGTGGGATCCGTACCAGATAGGGTTGATAGTAAAGATAGAGAAGATCCAACGGAGAGCTGCGCGCTTCGTTATAGAATTATTTAGTAATCGCGAAAGCGTTACGGAGATGATAAACTCCAGTGGAAGACTGCAGCAGAGACGCTCAGTAGCTCGGTACAGACTTTTGATGAAGTTTCGAGAACATACCTTCACAGAGGAGTCAAGCAGTATATTGCTCCCTCCTGCGTATATCTCGCGAAGAGACGACGAGGATAAAATCAGAGATTAGAGCCCACACAGAAGCATACCGACAATCTTTCTTTCCACGAACAATAAGAGACTGGAATAGAAGGGAGAACCGATAGAAGTACTCAGGGTACCCTCCGCCACACAGGTGGTTTGTGGAGTATGGATGTGGATGTATATGTGGGCAGATCGAATAACTAATAAGAAAGTTTTGAGTCTTGAAGGGAAAAAGAAATGTATAATACGATTAAAAGAAAGGTTTGGTTGATAAAACGTGTCCTGAGGCACCACGGAATCAATTTGGTAATGGAGTGAAATGTGAGGGTAAGAACTGTAAATGGAGACCAAAGCTAGAATACAGCAAAAAAAGGTCTAATAAATGCAGGTAGCAATAGTTACGCAGAGTTGCCTACTCAGGATAGGCAAGCGTGAAGAGCTGCGTCGTACCAATCTTCAGACTGAAGACCACGACGACAGAATGCACGCCACATGCCGCGATAACCAACGCCCAATAATAGGCCCGAGTAGACTCAAATTATATTGTTTTCCAGAGGTTTAATGTATCGCGTGTGTATGACTCATGAGAGTGCAGTCAGTATTTCAAATATTAGTTGAGTGTTACTAGTAAAATTAGACGTCCAAACGTTCGAAGTGTGAATTCCTATGGGACCAAACTTCTGAGGTCATCTGTCCCTAGACCTACACACTACTTAAACACACACACACACACACACACACACACACACACACACACACACACACACAAAGGGAGGGAGACACGAACCTTCGGCGGGAGGGGCCGCGCAATCCGTGACATGGCGCTTCTAACCACGCGGTTTAGATGTTCTTAATCTAAGAAAGATCGGGGCATGTGAGTAATGTTTCAAGTGTTCCATTTTGAGGCTCCTAGACTGCCGGAAAAAAATCACAACACAGAGATAACTGGCGTGGAATAATGAAATTTCAGAAATACATTGGTTTAGCTAAAGCATTCGGTAATTAGCGTTGGAAGTTTACGAGAAAAACCACTGCAGATTTAACATTTTGCTACATTAATTATCGGTGTAACCGCCAGAATGTTGAACGCAAGCATGCAAACGTGCATGCATTGTATCGTACAGATTGCAAATTGCAGCTTACGGGATGGAGTTCCATGCCTCTTTACTTGCCGATTGATTCAGAGACGATTAATGCTGGTTGTGGATGATGTCGTCCGATAATGTCCCATATGTACTCGATTGGAGACACATCTGGTGCACGGACAGGCGAAGACATGTCGAGTATGTTGGGTTGTAACAGCGGTAGGGGATGAGCGTTATCCTGTTGGAAAACACACCTTAGAATGCTGTCCATGAACGGCAGCACAACAGGTTGAATCAGCAGATTGACGTGCAAATTTGCGGTCAGATTGCACGGGATGACGACGATGACGACGACGACGATGACGACGACGACGATGACGACGACGACGATGACGACGACGACGATGACGACGACGATGACGATAGCTGCAGTGTGTCTAGGCAGTAGGTAGCTTGGTTACAAGTGCTCACTGGGCCGCCTCAGAACACAGCCACCACTGGCCCTGAGACAGAACTGGCTTTCATCGAAAAACACAACAGACCTCCACTCATTCATCCAATGGGCTTTTGCTGGACACCGCTGAAGTTGAAACGGTGGTGGTTGTGATCAGTGGAATGCACATTGCAGGGTGTCGGAGTCGCATCTTATCTTGAAGTAACCAATTTTTAACAGGTATTCGTGTCTTCGTTGTACCAACTGCTGCTATAATTGCTGCTGCAGACTCAGTACGATGCGCCACACCAATATGCCGAGCATGACTGTGTTCCCTCTCGGTAGTGACACGTGGCCGTCTTGAGCCCGGTGTTCTTGCGACCGTTCATTCTCTTGACCACCGCTGCCAGTAATCATGTACAGTGGCTACATTCCTGCCAAGTCTATCTGTAGTGTCGCGGAAAGAACATCCAGCATCTCGTAGCCCTATTACACGACCTCTTTCAAATTCAGCGTGATGTTGATAATGACATCTTGTTGTCATCTTAAAAGCATTCTTAACTAACATCAACTCACCACGTCCTGTCTAAGGTGACTGACGCTCGCGACCGGTACAGTGCTTATTTAAAGCTAACCTGATCTGCATCTTCATCGTGACTCTACTAGCGCCGCTGAAATGCGACTGGCGCGAAATTTGAATAGAAGTCATCCCTCAGGTTTAGAAACACGCTTACAAACTTCTATTTATCTCACGCAACTTGTACTTGGTGTTGGCTTTTTTCCCCGCCTGTATATTTACTAAGATTTACTTCCACGTTTCGATTAACGATTGTGGAAGACAGTAGAGAGCAGTTATGTTTTATTTTTCCTCACGTTCTATTAGCATGCTACTTCCACTGACCCAATTTGGAATAATACTCTTTTGGTGTAATAAGATCGGAATGTAAAGGTTTTTGTTTTTAAGAAAGTGAATTTAACAAAAGACACGGTCAATGGCGGTTTGTTTTCGACGTTCTTGCCCTCGTAATAGCGCCATTGCTGCTGCGCACGTCGCGTATGTACCACCGGAGCCTCCCATAAACCTGGTACCGGCGGAGAGTGAGTGCATATACTGCAGTTTCCTTTTACTGCTCCCAAGAGAATCGTGAAGTTAAGATGGATTAATACATGCAGAAGTAGTCACTCTTCCTTAGCTTTACCGGTGAGTGGAAAGGGAAAATCAGAATTTAACTCAGAGGAGAGTACCCTTGTGATCTGCAATGTATAGATGTAAGTGTAGATTTCAAAGTATTTGATGGCAGTTGTCTGTTGTATTGCTACCTAATGGCTGTCGATGAATATTACAACATGTTATGTGTAATATGACGAAGCTGTGATTCACTTGATTGATAGTGTTTCAGTGAAACGTGAGTAGAGTTTCAAAGTACCTTTTAAGTGAGAAACAATAGGATGATAATTTGGTCTGCTGTAACGTTACGTGCCGGATAGCCTGAGGTGGTTCTTGGTAACCGACAGTCGAAATCCGGTAGAGATCCATTTATCTATATAGTCTGAACCACTAGTGAAAACATATTCATTCGGGTTAAGTTTCTTCATTGATGCAGACTTAATGAACATGAAAAGACAACCATTTAACGGGAGACTAATACAGCCGAATGTTTCTTGGTGTAGGAACCGAAGATACAGAGAAAAGTAATGTAAGGCGGTAGTGGGGTGAAACCGGGTACTGTGTTTCTGATGTGGAGAGATACAGAATTACACTTCTCAAGTCAAGAAGAGTGTGACAATATTGGTGTGCTATTGCTAATCATTTCACCGTGTGTATGAAAGTAAGTTTGTTGCACAGTATCAAATAACCACGGTTGTGTAGTTGTTAAACTGCGATTTTATCATAGTCATTACAGTTACAAAAGCTCTATTTAGTCAGTAGTATTACATGATTAGTGTGTGTTTATACATTAACAAACATTAGCAATTTTATTCAACAATGGCATGCTTGTTCCATTTTTGTAACATCTGCACTCGGTGTTTGCCTCATCATATAGTATTGCGCTACAAAATTTCTTCGTCTCTTTTTTTTTAAAAAAGACAATTAGACAATCATGGGGCGAAGAGAGCGTGGAAAGGCGAGTAGATGAAGTGTTATCAGGTAAAATGGGTTACTTGAAAGTTGCAAGAGCATTCAATGTTCCGTTTCAGAACAACGAAAAAAATTAGTGGATCATATATCAACGCTAGAGAAAAGGCTTTTTGGTTTAACTTTGAAAGATATCTGAAGACTAGCATACGATCTTGCAACAAAAAATAATTTGGAGCACAAATTAAACGATGGAACGAAGACGGCTGGAACGAACTGGTTCTACTGTTCTCTGAAGACACATAAGGACAATGTTTCTTTTAAGATTTCCAGAAAATAGTTCGATGTCAAGATTCATGGATTTCAACAAAGTAACTTAACAATATGTTTAATTTCTTAGAATGTGTATGAGGAGCATAAATTTTGTTCTTGCGATATATACAACGTCGTTGAAAGGGAATAACCACTGTTCCTAAAAGGCCATCGGAAGCTGTTGCTTTACGACGGAAAACACAGTTTGGATCCCCGGTCTCGGCTGTCGTTGTGCTTTAGTAACCGCTGAAATCTGAGCGCAGCAGTAAACTTCATGAAAACGCCTTGGTTATTGATGAAGCACCATCAGGTACCTTTGCTCAGTATCATCCTTCTGGATGGATTCAAACTTACTGTGTACTGGTTTCGAAAGTTCATTTTGTTTTCTAAGTCATCTCCAAATAAACCAGTTCACTCGATTTTGGACGGACATATCTCTCATGCGAAGAGACTCGACATGATCAGCTTAGCTCAAGAAAACAATTACTTTGTTGGCTTTCCATTACTTTGTTCCTACAGAATGCAGCCGATGGGCGTGACCTTCATGGCTCCTTTGAGCACCTGTTACCAACAAGAACCTCGTCAGTGGCTTGCAACGCATCCTGGAAGGACGGTGACCGTTCATCAGGTACCCGTCGTATGGCGGTGATTTCCTCAGAGCAGCAGGAATTTAAACTGCGGTAAATGTGTTCAGGAAAGCAGATATTTATCCACTCAACAGAAATACTTTCCCAGACTACTTGTGTGCCCTTTCAGTGATCAAAGATAGACGTGGTCCCCCCAGAGATAACTATCGTTCCAGAAGATGAAAACCTCGCTCTAGAAGAGAACCCACCTTCACAGGCAAATGTCATTCCATGCTGCAACAGAAAATTCTGCACCGCAAACAAAGAATAAACCTGAAACTCTGGTTTTTGGAAACAGAGAATGTTGAATCGTTTATGAATGAGCCCTGCTGCTCTAAAAGTTTGTAACCACAAGCTTTCTGGAGTGACACCTTGGCTACGCTGTCGGTGTTTGTTATATTGCCACCAGGTCGAGTTGCAAACAAGAAAACGGCAAATGGTAAAAGAAGGGGATAAACTGTCATTTTATGATCACAATGTAAAACTGAATTGGAATGTCAGATAAAGGAAAAGAAAAAAGTATTCAAAGCTGAAAATGCCTTTGCTGGCCCACGAAAGCTACAGTGGAGCAGGTGATGAGAAATGTTACTTTGCGCATATGAATTTTATGAATAATAGTCTTAGTTAAATTATATTTTAATAAACATTTCTGCCGCTTTTCCACTGAAAATATTTTGTCTATATTCCCGTAAAGTTAGTATATATACCCAATTTTACCCTACCAGGGGTGAAAACCAGGATGATTTGACTTTTTCTATATAAGAAACTCTCATTAAAAGATTATCGAAGCTATGAGTTTTCCATTAATATATTGTACCCAGTTAAACAATGATTATTTTTACTAAATCTGACAATATCAAGGTTAAATAGTTCAGCTCCAAAGAGCCTTATAGTAACAGCTATCCGAGCTTACCTCTCTTTTTCCTAACTGTTGTATTAATCTTTGTGATTAAATTGTTCGACAATTATAGACAATTAAGTAATAGTTTTTTTTCATACCCATTCGTATTTGATTTGGAAGATATTATGACCTAGGACGACTAACTGCTGCTTTATACGTTCAGTCCGTAGATCGCTTATTGGGAGATTTTGGCTTCGTCAGTCTTCTTCTCGAAACTTTGAATTACTTAGTGAGGACAAAGTTTTCACCACACAGAAAGAGACGAAAATCAGTACTAACGCAGAAGACATTCTTTTAAGCTGTTGTCTGGTACGCTGTCCGTTCGTGCTCTACCGCTGCACTGCCTAATAATGTTGATAAACGGTAGTTTCTCTGCATGAAAGGATTGAGTGTAAAAGATTGTAGTTTATTTGAAAATGAAACGTTCAGTCTACAACGGGGTAAGATTCTTTTTTCTTTATCTGTTACTAAAATTGTTTTCCGGATTAGGACTTCAATCAGGAAGCTTACTTTTCGCGGACAGTGCTCTTACTGCATAACCTATGTATGTAAAACATGCGACCTGAGGTCGTAGAATGAGTACTCTTAGTGCCTAGCTCTCCTACCTTCTGAACTTTACAGAATATCTCCAGCCTACATCGCTGGGCTAAACGGCTGGTAGAAAAGGTATGAGGTTTAGATGGTATTCAGTCTGAGAAGACGTATCGTTAGCCGTCCCCGGACAGCCATCCCTAAAAGCACTGGCCGCGAAATGTAAGGTTCCGGGTTGAGGTCCTCGTCATGCACACAGCTTCAATCCGCAAGGAATTTTGTCTTTAGTTCAGCAGGCCAAAAGCTTATAGGCAAATGTGAAGAGTGCAACCTATACTGCATGTGCAATGGTTGCTGTAAGACGTAAGTGCTTCATATGAGGCACTGATAAAACTTTGCAGAAACTAATCGAAATCTTTAGTTTATCCTGCAAGAGAGAAAAACACATCAGAGATGAGAGGAAAATGGATTTCGACGAACTAAATACGCCCACTTACTATAATTTTTTCATTGCGCTGACTGCTGAAAACAGTGAAATATGTTAAGGCCACGTGTTCGGTGCATAATAGAGCATGCTCCGAATTTGCAAAGGAAGGGTTTTCTTAATGTGTTTTGAGGCGGAACTACTTCGAAAATGTATCGAATAGCGAGTAAGAATGTATGGCATACAAGCAGATTACCAAATTTTCTAAATTAGCAACGTGTTGCTGCCCATTCCTACATAGTCGACCAGATATTATAGCACTAAAATCTGCTGGCGACATGTGCCACTTTCATTGCATTTTTACGAATATTGATTTATATTTTATGACCCTGTGGTACCCATGCCGTTGTTCGCACTTGATGCTCATTTGTTTCGTCATAATGCTACTTGACATTTGACACCAGTTTTCGCAACAGAGTTCAGCGTCTTACATCATCCACTTTTAAATGTTGTTCTTGGGTAATTCAGTGATAACGCTCCATTTGTCGGCAGGTCTCTACTTATAAATTATGAACTATTACTCGCCGGTGTGAAATCAACGTACAGAAACAGCACGTCTGTGGGCAGAATACGTATCTTGTGCTTAGCTGTATGAACTGCAGTCTTCCAAGATCAACGTCAAAGCTGCACTAAAAATGTGACTCCAGTAGCTTAGTTTGCGAAGCGCACCCAAATCCTTTGCTTTTGGTAACCATGAATGAAGTGTACTAGAGGTGACCAAAATACTGTATTACAAAAAGTAATTTAAGCAGTGCAGTGTATCCCCTGACCGATAGACACACTACATACTACTGATGCCAGCCGATCAAGCTTCAGTACGTATATTAGAGTTAAAAAATCCGTTATCCTTTGTTACAAATCAGCAGGAAACATTATTCGGCTTGTAGCGATAAAACCTAGTGTACATACTACGTATATAACAAACACTCTTTGTTCGTTTGTGGGGTAACGTAGCATCCGGAAAACATTTCTGACGTAACTACCATTGCTCTGAACACTTTGGCTGCTGAAATAGGAATAACATCTAGACCATACTAGTTGTTTTTGGGAAAGTTTCCTCTACTTTTCTTCCACATGGATGTGTTCTAGAGGAAAGAACTTCACTTGTTTCTTTCTTTAAACATTTGCCCTTCCTAAATTACTAATTCACTTGAGTCCTATGACAAGTGTAAATGCAGATAGTCTCAAAAGCAGAGTGAGACAGCACAGTAGTTGAGGCTCTGAACTGGCAGACGGCAGGAGTGGGTTTAAAACCCCCGTAGACCTGTCCAGATTTAGGTTTTCCGTGGTATCCTTAAATTGGTTCTGGTAAATAATGGGATGGTTGCTTTCAAAGCACGCGGACGATTTACTTCAACATCGTTGTGGTACTTGTGTTAGAGCCCCGTCTCCTATGAGCCCGTCATCGACAGGATACTGCAGTCAAATTCTTAATCAGTAGAAACTACTCCTACGATGCCTCAACCTCGACGTTACTGGAAAGCACAGACCAAGTAAGGGGCAAGAAGAGGGCGGGGGAGAGGGGAGTAGTTCGAAAACCTATGTACTTGCTTTACTGGGCTCGTGATTCGTTGAGAGGTGCAACGACACGATAAAAAAAGACTGGAATAAAATGCGATTATCAGCATTAAAAATTACACATATTGACAAAATTTTACGCAAAATATAGGTGTTATTTATACCTACACATCTGCTCACCAAACTATCTTAGCACGTGTGGCGGAGTATACATCATGCAATACTGCCAAACCCCTCCGTATGATCAACAAATGTACTCTCACTGTTGTTTCGCGAGATATGTGGGGGTCATAGGAAGTAATATTTCGTATTATAGGTAAAATATTTCTAGAGTTTTTAGATAGTTTCTTCTACGGCCTATGAAAAATAACTAATTTCCTTTGAACAGATGTGAAATAACTTACGTATAGCAGACAATTTTACTGCTTCAGATAGTTAGAACTCTTTGAATACTGTGATAAATGAATTAAGTAGAATTCTCTTCATTTTTGACACACTGTCCTTTTTATGACATAATCATAACCGGTTCCGGCCCAAGTGGCCATCTTCAGATGTTGGACAGACAGCGCCTGAACGTTTCTTTGCCAAATTCCGCTCATAGCCTCTTAAGACAGGCATTTAGGGACAAAACCGCTTATGATTGTCATTAAAAGTGATTTGTGTCAGAAATAAACAAAACTTCATAACGACTGTCGCCGATCTCCTTAAACGGAATATCGGTTTTTATATGAATTAAAGTTTCTTGGTCCAAAGTAATCTCATGAAACGTGTGACACCTAAACACTTTCGATAACTCTCCTCGGTGACGTTCCGTTCTCCGCAGATCGCGTACAGTTGTTCAATAGTTTGATTAATAACTGAACGACGAGAATGTCATAGACACAGCTGTTCAGCGGAAACATGCTTATTTGCTACACAGACATATGAAACAAATATGTGAAAATACTGCAGATATTTTACCTAGAAAGCAATATATTACCTCCTCCCGCATAAATCTTGGGAGATAATCTTGATAGCAAAATTGGAGACAATACGGAGGATCTGACAGTAGTGCATGATGTACCTTCTACCACACACTGTAATGTGGTCTGGTGAGTAGAGATGGAAATTTAAATAACAGCTGGATCTTTTGTAAAATTATAGACAATATGTAAAATTGTCAATGTTAATAATCTCATTCTTATTCCAGTCCTCGTGACAGAATTAGTGCAGTTTAATAAAAAAGAAACACTGAAAAAGCGGATGCGTTTGCAATGAACTGAGCAAAAGCAGCCTCGGTAAAGAGAAGAAGAACAACAGAAAAAAAACTGTATAGTTGCTACCATGGACACAGAGGACACAGAAAGCGAATGCGACTGTAAACTCTTTCTAATGAGATGTCGACAGTGGTTGGAGTAGTTGTACAATCTTAATGATAAATTCTATTTTTATATTCTATGGCCCACCGCAAAGACAACCTCGTAATTTAAAGATTAATGGTGAGTGAAGAACTGACGTTAGCATATCATAGGTATTCTAGCAAACGTGGTGCCATTCCTGAGAGAGCAATAATATACCATCTCAGATGCTGGACATCGTCTCGCAGCTCGTACGCAGCCTCCCTTATTAGGTTTCTAGCAGCATTTAGAAGTAGCGTAAGGCTGCAGTGCGGCTACGACTGATGTATTCCATCCGATGTTAGTAACAAGATTTTGTCATATCTTGTTTATTAAGTTGAATGTCTGTATTAGAGGCACACTGACAAAAAACGTAAAACAACCAGAATTGATAGAAAACAGAGTACATGGAAATATTAACTTCCCCAATTATAACTACACACAAAATAGTAATAACAATTTACAGTTTAGAATTTACTTAATTATACAAATTTTAATACAAATTTTAATAATGGACCATGAATGAGGAAGATGTCAGTCATCAGCTATTGATAGGATCAATCCTGGTTTCATTTGTATTGATTTGGCGAAACAGTGGAAAACATACATCAGGCATACTGTAAGTGGTGAAAAATCAGTATCGTCGTCACACTAAAAAAAATAGTACTCAGTGCGTTTTAATGTTTAACAACACGCAGGCGAATAGGACTAATACATGAAAAATATTATCGGTAATTTCATCATTTCAGTGAATTACACACACTTAAACACAATTAAATTGACCAAAAGTGATTCCTAGAGGAGAAGGGAGTAATTTTTCAGGAGAAAAGCTGTCAACCACGGGATTAAATCCTGCAGATTGTTACCCAGAGCCTTGTACTCTTAAGGAAATGCATTGGAAACGCATGCTGTAGGATGGTACAATTATTCGGATCACTAATTAGCATCCATGTCAATTTTTGCAAGCCAGTATCAAAACCATTCACAGTTCCTTAATAGCGATGGGATATTAAAAGATGTGCTGGCATCTGCGGCCACTGAAAATCATCTCAAATTCAACTAATGGTGAAATGGTATCTGAATAAAAAAAGTCGAGTCAGTTCTATGTTATTCACCAACACTATTATATTTTTACAAATACAGAAATGGTGCGTTTCCTATTCTATTTACGTCCATGCAGGAGGAATCAGAGTAGGAATGAGTTGTTCGTTTATCGATTCTGAAGGTAAAAAAAAAACATCTCCGACAAGCATCAGCCAAACAGAACTCCGTAGACCTACCTAATAGACTTAAAGAACAAAAAATAAATATACTAAAAAGGATCTTAAGCGAAACTCGGGAAATAGCTTCACGTCCCTTCCCCTCCGATTCTCCCTGGGGAGGTGATTTCACAATAAGCGCTCTGATTGACTGGATTTCAGTAGAAGAATCCGTGTAAAATATAGCGTACACGAGGCTCGTAAATTAAACATACTATGGTGCTGAGTTTTGAGGTGAAACATTTCATCTGACTACAGTGAGTCACCAAAAATACTATTCCATGCGTGCAATAGCGCCTATCCGATGGCACAAGGCTGGAGGTTAGAAAGGAAAAACAAAGATGGCCAGGTACGAGAAGGACCCGCGCTCTCGGGGGCTTGTACAAACTTAATTATGTATAGAGACAGTTCATGCATTTCGGGAATAGAGGATTTCGACGATTTTTGCCAGTTATCGACATTGATATTGGCAAGATGTCAGTCCCAGGGATTACAAAGGCTTTCGAGAATGGTTCAAGTTCTAAATTGGATAACAAATGCAAAAGAAATATTTATTTCGTGTGATATAATTGCAAATTAACAATTATCAGATTTTTCATTTCCTTGTTATGTGAACCCTTGTTTCTTGCCATATTTCACGATTCTACATCAACTGCAAGCATCCAAAAGGTTTTGATTTGTGAGTTTTGCGAGTAGCAAAGTATGTGACATATCTTTCGATTTCACTGACTTACAAGCTAACGTTTATTATAACGTCGAGAGATCATAGACCTCAGTTTGTGACATAAATTACAACTTGATACATCTACCTGATCCTGAGAAAAAGCGATCGTAATAGACAGACAGACAAGGAAGTGATCGTTTGAAGGTTCCGTTTTTTACCGACTGAGGTGCGGAACCCTAAAGTCACCTTACTGCTGCCCTTTAGTTAAGTTTGACAAAGCCGTATGCGGCGTGCCTCTCTCTCTGTCGTTACGGTCGATATTAATGGGACCAGTGAGTCGAGTACCTGAAGGCAGCCGAGGACCGCAGAGACCAGCGGACGCGCTGCCAGTGCTGCGGAAGCGGGCGAGCGCGCGCTTCTACTGACCGTGAGTGTGCGGTACGGTGCCGGAGGCTGCTTCCCAGTGGCGACGGCCGTCGGCGTGCTTCTGCTTCTGCCCGGTGAGCGGGGCGCGCGTGCCTTGTGCTGTGTGCTGCGTGCGAGAGGCGAGAGGGGGGACACGGAGAGCGTGTGCAGTCTGTGGGAGCGCCGCGACGCCCGCGCCGCGCCGTTTTATAGGCGCCGACGCCGGCGCCCGCCCCCGCACCTGCGCACCACCTTGCGGCGTCGGGGGCGGCTGGGCGGGGCCGAGGGGTAAAACAATGAAAAAAGCCACCGTATAGGCTTATCGTCTCCTTCCTCGATGGCAGGCGCTAATCCGAAATCGACACGTTTCGTACGCAGTTGGCGATAAACGCTAATGCCACTGTGTGCCGTGTCCGACGGCCGGCAGCCGCTGTCAGCGTCGTGTCAGATTTGAGGACGGTGCGCAAAGTGGATGGTGCTACGGCGGAGCATCTGTTACTGCTGTAGATAAGGCGTGAATTAAATCTTCGATGTTACATCGCGCTGTCAGTTCCCTCTTCACGGCTGTAAGTGCTGCCGCTGCCGGTACGCAGATTCTAGTAGGCCTATGCTCTGTTTTACACACACACACACACACACACACACACATACATACATACATACATACATACATGCGCGCGCGCGCTTGTGGATGGGAAGATAGAGAGCTAGATAGACAGAATGGAAGAAACCGAGACAAGCAGGAACACCGACGGAAAGGGAGAAAGTGTTCCTACTTAGCTGCCACAGACTCATTACACATCGATGCCTCGGAATATACGTAGTTGTACTACTACTACTCCTATTGCTATTACATACCTGGGGCGTGTATTTAGCGTCTGGATATCGTCAGTAACTGAAGTAGTAGTAGTAGTAGTAGTAGTTTTTATCTTCAGTCTGAAGACTGGTTTTATGCAGCTCTCCACGCTGTTCAATCTTCTGCAAGCCGTATCTCCGAATAACTACCACAGTTTACATACTTCGGAATCTGCTCACCGTATTCATATCTTGGTCCTCCTTTCTCCCCCACACCTCCCTCCTCCATACTAAATTGGTAATCCCTGGATGTCTCAGAATGTGTCCTATTAACCGGTCCCTTCTTTTAGTCAAGTTGTCACAAATTTCTTGTCGCGTCAATTCTATTCAGTTCAAATGGCTCTGAGCACTATGGGACTTAACTGTTGAGGTCATCAGTCCCCTAGAACTAGCGGGTGATCAAAAAATCAGTATAAATTTGAAAACTTAATAAACCACGGAATAAGGTAGGTAGAGAGGTAAAAATTGACACACATGCTTGGAATGACATGGTTTTATTAGAAAAAACAAAGTTCACAAAATGTCCGACAGATGGTGCTGGACAGCAAAACTGCTACCGTGACGGTTGAGAGGTACGCCCATATCTTACAGAATCGCATCATCCCCAGCCCTGCTGATAAACACCTGCTGGAACGTACGATGTTTATGCAGGATGGCGCTCCACCCCATATTGCTAGGCGCGTGAAAGATCTCTTGTGTGCGTCGTTTGGTGATGATCGTGTGCTCAGCCGCCACTTTCGTCATGCTTGGCCTCCCAGGTCCCCAGACCTCAGTCCGTGCGATTATTGGCTTTAGGTTTACCTGAAGTCGCAAGTGTATCGTGATCGACCGACATCTCTAGGGATGCTGAAAGACAACATCCGACGCCAATACCTCACCATAACTCCGGACATGCTTTACAGAGCTGTTCACAACATTATTCCTCGACTACAGCTATTGTTGAGGAATGATGGTGGACATATTGAGCATTTCCTGTAAAGAACATCATCTTTGTTTTGTCTTACTTATGCTAATTATTGCTATTCTGATCAGGTGAAGCGCCATCTGTCAGACATTTTTTGAAATTTTGTATTTTTTTGGTTCTAATAAAACCCCATGTCATTCCAAGCATGTGTGTCAATTTGCACCTCTCTATTTACATTATTCCTTGATTTATTCAGTTTTCAAATTTATACTGACTTTTTGATCACCCTGTACTTCAACCTAACTAACCCAAGGACATCACACACATCCATGCCCGAGACAAGTTCGGAATAAGGCCATTAGGACTACGCGAAGCACTTGAGACGTTGATATTAGCCTTCCTTGGTGCCCACATTTCTCTTTTTTACTTCTAGTGGGCTTTCTTTCTCTCTTAAGACCTCGTTGTTGCAGTCTTCTTTGGGTTTTCCTCTTGGTCAACGTGCCAATAGTGACTTTTGGACTTGTGGTAATCGTGGTTTTCAGCGTTTTCTGGTGTAATTCTTGCCAATTTAAAATGAGTTTTTATGTCACCAGTCGGTTTCATCGTGTCTGTTTCAGTTTTACTGCTGTTGCGAAAGAATCCGACAATTTTTTCTGGATATATGTGTGGGCTCATTCTTTTAATGTGTACATAGAATTTGAACTTCCTTTTTTAACGTTGCTATGTATATTTGCGCAATGTTTGATTTTCTACTTGTCTGTCACTCGCTGCTGTTCGTCTGCACGTTTTGGGCGTAGAATTTTTCTTACGAGTTTGCGTTCTTTTTCTCAAGATTTCCAAAGTCTGACTTCCTTCGGAATGTTAGTATTTCTGATCCATAGAGGTATTCCGGGTTAAATGCTGTATTTTGATGTTTTAGTTTTTTGTACTCGGAGAATGGGTTCATATCTTGTAGTAGACACTTTCGGTAACTCACGCATTTTCTGTCTTTCGTAGTCTAATTTCGTTTGCTTTGTTTCGGTTCCATTTTCCTGAACGGTTCCTCAGTGACATTTATACTGCGGAACTCGTTGAATTTTGCCGTATTTAGCCATGAATTTTTTTTGCTTGTTAGTAGTAGTCATGTATTCTGTCTTATCAAAAGTATATGGAGGCCGGTTTTGTCTGCATTTTCTTTGAGGAGATCAATCTGATTTTAGACTGATTAAATAATGTTGCTACTACTCGTCGTGTGGCATGCGTTTCTACATGACACCGTATAAGCGGCTTGCGTATCAGTTGCGTTAGTTACATATTCCATAGATCATTTGAACGTTTCTTTTATCGAACTGATACGGAACGAATCAATTTACAGGCTACGTCTATTTGATTAGGGTTAACATTAATACACATATTATTAATTTTAGTCCTACTCATGCAACTACACTCAATTTTTTTTACTGACTACCAGTTTTTATGTAGAAATTTACCAATGGAATAGAAGTTGTCCTCGAGAAATGATTTTATATTAGATTTAAAACTTGGTTCGCTACCTGTCAGACATTTTATGTTAGTTGAACTGTTATCAAAAATTTCTGTTGCTAGATATTGAACTTTTTCCGAGCGACTGACAGCTTAAACCGTGCATAATATAAGGTTATTTGTCCCCCCTCTAGTGTTGTAAGTGTTTACATCACTGTTCTTATCAAATTCTGGTGGGTTGTTTATGATGAATGTCATTAGCGAAAATATGTATTGTGGCGGCACAGTTAAAATGAGTAGCTCCTTGAAGGGGTACCTACATGACGCCCGTGAGTGAACACCAGATAATATTCTTGCTTCTCGCTTTTGTGCAATCAGAACTCTACTTCAAAGTGATGAGTTAGCCCATAAAATTATTCCTTATGACATTACTGAGTGGAAATATGCAAAATATCTCAGGAGGTTGATACATTTATTTCCAAGATCAGCAATTATACGAAGAGGAGAAGTAGCTGTACTGACCTGTTAGAGAAGCTCAACATGATGCTACTTCCATTTCAAGTTTTCATCAAGATGGAGCATTCTACCCTACTAGCAGTCTCCTGCTCATGTGCTGCATCAATCGTTGGTATGACTATTTGTTGTAAGAAACTGAATATAGTGTGTTTTTTTTTCAAAATTTAGAGTGAGTCCATTTTTTTCGAAAACCACTAAATAATTCTTTAGAAAATATCATTTACAAATTCTTCTGTTACTTTCTCCTTAATGGGATCAATTATAACGATAGTGTATTCTTCTAAAAGTATCAATTTTGAATGTTAAGTGGAAGGTCATTCACATACATAAAGAATGGAAGTCAACCAAAAAGTGAACCTGTAACACTCCTCCTGATTGTATTTTCCTATTCACTAAAATTTTCTACCTCTTCGATAATGTCTGAATTATTCAGCACAACCTTCTGCATTCTGTTTCTTGAGTAAGATTCAAACCAACTGTGCGTAAAGCCATCAATTCCATGAAAGTTCAGTTTTTCGAGGAGAGTAGCATGATACACAATCAAGTGTTCTGGAAAGCCAAAATAAGATAACAAGTGGCCATATGTTGTTATTATTTCTTTCTTATCTCAGACGTTATGTCTGGTCAAAAGTAAAAAGTGACGCGGACCTTGATCAAGCGTGACTTCCTTTTAACTGTACGGTGTATGTTATATTGCAGTTAGGAACTTTCGGGTAATTGAACATGTATCAGTAGTTACGGATTTCTGTAGTTGTATATATAAGTTTGGATGTAGCTGTATTGCATTGATGTACTGGTGGATATTGTGTGGTATGACTCCTGTAGTTGATAGTATAATTGGTATAATGCCAACTTTATCCTGATGCCACATATCCTTGACTTCCTCAGCCAGTTGGATGTATTTTTCAATTTTTTCTCCTGTTTTCTTTTGTATATTTGTTGTATTGGTTATGGATATTTCGATTAGTTGTGTTAATTTATTCTTTTTATTGGTGAGTATGATGTTAGGTTTGTTATGTGGTGTTTTTATCTGTTATAATGGTTCTGTTCCAGTATAATTTGTATTCATCATTCTCCAGTACATTTTGTGGTGCATACTTGTATGTGGGAACGTGTTGTTTTATAAGTTTATGTTGTAAGGCAAGCTGTTGATGTATTATTTCTGCTACATTGTCATGTCTTCTGGGGTATTCTGTATTTGCTAGTATTGTGCATACGCTTGTAATGTGATCTACTGTTTCTGTTTGTTGTTTGCAAAGTCTGCATTTATCTGTTGTGGTATTGGGATCTTTAATAATATGATTGCTGTAATATCTGGTGTTTATTGTTTCATCCTGTATTGCAATCATGAATCCTTCCGTCTCACTGTATATATTGCCTTTTCTTAGCCATGTGTTGGATGCGTCTTGATCAATGTGTGGCTGTGTTGGATGATACGGGTGCTTGCTATGTAGTGTTTTCTTTTTCCAATTTACTTTCTTCGTATCTGTTGTTGTTATGTGATCTAAAGGGTTGTAGAAGTGGTTATGAAATTGCAATGGTGTAGCCGATGTATTTATATGAGTGATTGCTTTGTGTATTTTGCTAGTTTCTGCACGTTCTATAAAGAATTTTCTTAAATTGTCTACCTGTCCATAATGTAGGTTTTTATGTCGATAAATTATTATTATTATTATTATTATTATTATTATTATTATTATTATTATTTTTTACGGCTTGTACTATTTGATAAGTGAATGTATAAAGAGCATTCTCAGTCGAGAAACCTTTCTGGGATCCAGACTGTGATGCGCTATGTAAATTATTTGCCCGTATGTGTGCGTCTTGATTATATTACTTTGTCGAATATTTTGGAAAAAGACGCTCGTAAGGAAATTGGACGATAATTGAGTCTTTATTGTCACCTTCCTTACGAAATGTTAAACAGTTGTATATTACCTGCCTGGAAAAATTTCCAGTGCAAGTAATGTATTTGCATATGTCACTAAGGACATTACTTACTAAGCTGGAACAACTTTTCAGAATGCTGTCTGAAATTTCATCAACCTCATAAGAACTGTTGCTTTTTAGAATTTTTATAACTCCATTAATTTCAGTAAAGGATGATGGTGCAACTTCTGATCGTTTAAAGTTTTGTGGGATGGCATTTTTTATGTATTATTTTGCTTCTTCAACTGAACCATTTAATTCTACATTTGATGCTGCGTTTAGAAAGTGATCATTGAAAGTACTTGCAGCTTGTGAATTATCAATCAAAAATTTGTTGTTAATTTTATGTGGCTTGTACATTGAATGGCTGTTGTCTTCCAATTGACAAAGTCCCATATATTTTAATCTCGTACAGTGTAACTGGTTAGTGTAACCGAATGTGATAAGCGCTTGAAGAATATAGTCTCGTGTTTGTTAACTTGCTGGTTATCGGAGAGACTGGAGACGGCATATAGTCCACACCCTCTCTCTGATAGTAGCAAAAGTTTTACATCCCCGTCCAACGAACACACAACTTGCAACAGTGTTGGTCAGCTACAGGTAAGGGAAGTGGCAGCCTGCAATTCAACTCTAGCAGAGTGAGAAACTGCAATTTCTCCATTTATTCCGTTATATCTTAACAGATGTCCTATCATCCTGTCCCTTCTTCTTGTCTGTGTTTACCATATATTCATTCCCTCGCTGTTTCTGCGGAGATCCTCTTCATTCCTTACCTTATCAGTCCACCTAATTTTGTGAGATGCATCTACGGATAAAGAACGGCAGACCTTTGCCAGAAAAGCTTGCTCGCGACTCTCATAAAAAAAAGGGTGGAGGATGGTTAATCCTAATACCAGAAACTTCAGAACATACCTGAGAGATGGAAACATAGTACATCTGGACTGAAAACCATGCGAAAGTAAAGGCGCTCTATCAGATCTCATATCTTACGTATATTTATACGTCTACATCTATGTTCCGCAAACCACTCTGGAGCGCATAACAGAGGGTACCTCCCATTGTAGCAATTGTTAGGGATTCTTCCTGTTCTAGCGCGGAAAGAATGATCGCTTAAACCCCTCTGTGCGTGCTGTAATTAGACAAATCTTGTCTTCGCTATTCCTATCAGAGCGTTACTAGGGGTTGTAATAAACTCCTTTATTAATAACTTAAAACTGCTTCCAGAATTATCTAAGTAGGCTTTCACAGGACATATTGCGAATATGGCTGACTTCTGGTTACGCTAAGCATTGATGACAATGAAAATGTGTGCCTGACATTGTCAATCGCTGCTGTGCCTGTTCCTTCAGGTATGCATACATGCATGCCTGAAGGACATCGCAGAGCACATTAGAACAAAACATGAACTACAATTAAGTATTTCACAGGATAGCTTTCGTATATCTTATAGTTCACAACCCCACAGAAGTCCACTTACCCCACCGGCGCCCCACACCGAACCCAGGGTTACTGCGCGGTACGGCCCCCAGTGGACCCCCGAGAACGTCTCGTTCCAGTCGAGTGTAGCCCCAGTGCGTGGTAGGGTAATTATGGTGTACGCGTACGTGGAGAAAGTATTTGCGCAGCAATCACCGACATAGTGTAGCTGAGGCGTAATAAGGGGAACCAGCCCACATTCGCCGAGGCAGATGAAAAACCGCGGTGTTACAAAAAGTTACGGCCGAACTTTCAGGGAACATTCCTCACACACAAATAAAGAAAAGATGTTATGTGGACATGTGTCCGGAAACGCTTAATCTCCATGTTAGAGCTCATTTTAGTTTCGTCAGTATGTACTGTACTTGCTCGATTCACCGCCATGGTTTCATACTGTGCTGCTAGAACATGTGGCTTTACAAGTATGACACAACATGTGGTTCATGCACGATGGAGCTCCTGCACATTTCAGGCGAAGTGTTCGTACGATTCTCAACAGCAGATTCGGTGACCGATGGATTGGTAGAGGCGGACCAATTCCATGGCCTCCCCTCTCTCCCGACCTCAACCCTCTAGACTTTCATTTATGAGGGCATTTGAAAGCTCTTGTCTACGCAACCCCGGTACTAAATATAGAGACTCTTCGTGCTCGTATTGTGGACGGCTGTGATACAATACGCCATTCTCCAGGGGTGCATCAGCGCATCAGGGATTCCATGCGACGGAGGGTGGATGCATGTATCCTCGCTAACGGAGGACATTTTGAACATTTCCTGTGACAGTGTTTGAAGTGACGCTGGTACGTTCTGTTGCTGTATGTTGCCATTCCATGATTAATGTGATTTGAAGAGAAGTAATAAAATTAGCTCTAACATGGAAAGTAAGCGTCTCCGGACACATGTCCACATAACATATTTTCTTTCTTTGTGTGTGAGGAATGTTTCCTGAAAGTTTGGCCGTACCTCTTTGTAACACCATATATTCTATGCAGTTACTTAGAGGAACAAGGTAACCAGCCCAATATTTGCAGAACGCGAGAAAATTCTGGTTTTCGCTGAAACTGCAGCGAGTGATCGCAAAATTACGACCATGTAGCCAGCTTGTAAATTCGGTCGAATAGCGTTCGGCACGCGGGACGAATCACCGCGTTTCCCCGCGGCGCGTGAAGTTATCTTCCCTAGACGCTGCGGCTCATCTTCTGGAGTGACGCAGAATATATATATATATATATATATATATATATATATATATATATATATATATATATGAGATCTGCAATGGTGTCAAGCATTTTAGATAAGAGAAACTCATTACCATTTATGAACGTTTGCAGGCTCTCTTGGGTTGTCGTTGTGACGGTCAGCAACGTACGGAACATTTACCTTACAGTGCTCTAACTTCATCGCTAATGAAGTCCGGAACACCAACACAAAATTGAGTCTGCACTATCTTAAGCGCACACGGAGCAGAGTACAAGAAGAAATAACAGGTAACGATGTTAAGTTATGAATTCAGAGAAATATTTACCGTAATGCATCTAATTGAGCCTAAATATTTCTCCATAGAAAAATGACATTAAACTCACGCCACTGAGCGCATATGTACATGTTGAAATGTTACTGTGTCCTACTGAAAAATGCGATCAACGTGGAGTGGTTATAAGAATAGTTGAACTCGCGTCCTAGCTCTAATGGTGGTGTAGCCAGACAGGCAGAAGACAGAGATACTCCGTGTTCTCTTATTTATAAAAAAAGGTTAAATATTTAAGCTATTTGAGTGCTATCTTTTAATATTGTAATGGAACTGCCCCAACGAGGGAATTTAACTATCGCCTATGTCGACGATCTATTAAGAACTGAAGGCGAAGAATAACTTTTCATTCACAGTGAAAACTTAATATATTGTCGATAGCCATGTGCATAGAGAACAACATAACTGCAAGATGTGGAACGATTGTTCGTACTTATTGATATATTGTTGTAATTGTAATTTGAGTTCTTTTACTCGGATGGAGGAGTGTGTGAAAGACTTCAAATGGTATCTATTGACAAAAATAGGACTACTACTTAACGACAATTGGTAGTGTTTAAATTCTGTAATTACATCAGGCACTAATTATCTGTATTCGAGATTTATGTAGCAGTGAGTTTTCTGTTTTGTACAGTAAAAAAATAAGTTAAACTTTGCCTTAGTGACATATCATGATTGACATATTTCATGCCTTTGAGATTTGGCGTCTGCTCAGAGGTGACGTCAAATTCCTGAGTAGCTTCCTCATGTAGTGTTCCCCGTCCAATTCTAAAAGTGAAATGACAACATATTCTTCTAAATATCAGATTTCTGCAAAACTGTAGAAGACAAGACCTGGAATACTTCCTGATGGAAGGCTAGTTAAGATGGCGTGGACACCTAATAGTTTGTCCAGACTGTTAAAACTGTTCACATTTTTAGAGGGATAAGTTTAAAACTGGTGGACGATGCTTGCGCTACCAGGACAAGAGAGGTGATCCAAAGTAAAAGATGAAGTATTTGAAATGATGTTGCCACCGCCCACGAAAGTACGTCCGCAGCCAGCTTACGTCTACACAGTTCACAGCAAGCAGTTGTTCTGTATGACCTGCAACAGCGTCTGCAGGGCCAAACTTGACTATCCCAGTAACATCTGCGCCACTCCAGAAGATGAGCCGCAGCGTCTAGGGAAGACAACTTCACGCGCCGCTGGGAAACGCGGTGATTCGTCCCGCGTGCCGAACGCTATTCGACCGAATTTACAAGCTGGCTACATGGTCGTAATTTTGCGATCACTCGCTGCAGTTTCAGCGAAAACAAGAATTTTCTCGCGTTCTGCAAATATTGGGCTGGTTACCTTGTTCCTGTAAGTAACTGGATGGAAGAGAAAAATGGAATTATTATTTTTACGTGTAACAGTCGCAGCATCACGTCCGATGGAATACAGAACATTGAAAAACCATTTTAGAAGATTTGTTTTACTTTATATAAGGCAACTTGCTTACCAAACATGCGCCTCCTCTACGAGCCTCTTCCATTCGTTTCTGTTGACTGCCTTGGCTGTCCATTTGGAGTTGTTCGGCCTTATTAAGCCATCCCTAAAGTTTCCTGAACGAATTTTCACTTTACAGCTGTGTGTACGCTTGATTGAAAGTTTCTGGCAGATTAAAACTGTGTGCAGCACCAGGACTTGAACCCTGAAACTTTCTTTTCTCCCAGGAGCTCTGGTCCCGTAAAGTACACGGGAGAACATTGAAGTTCAGAAAGTAGGAGAGAGGTAATGGTGGAAGTGAAGCTGTCAGGGCGGGCAGTGAGCTGTCGTCGGATAACTCAGCTGGTAGACGGGTAGAACATTGCCCCTGGTGGGCGAAGATACTGAGTTCCGGCAAAATTTTGAACTGACAGTAAGTTCCAAATCTTGGATTTTGTCTCGCCAGCTGATTCTGGGTGGTCCTCCTCACATCCAAACTATTGTTTCTGAGAAGCCTATTATAAGTAGTCTGTTCTGCGACGTTTTTGTCACATGACTAGCCCCAGTCAATCTTCTCTTCTTTAGCACATCGACGACGTTACTTTCATCGATTAAACTTTTCTTTATACTTTCCTTTCGCATGTTAAAAACTTTTCATCAGCCTCATGTCTTTATATCAAAGATTTTCATCCACATAATATTACTGTTAAAATGGTTGACATTGGCGAATTTTGAATGTTCGAAGATACCACATGAAGTACGTGTAGACGGTTCATTCCATATAGGAGCAACACACTGACATAAGTTCTTAGTTGTGTAAGAGACTTTAGAAATTATATTTGCTCATTCTTTCTCAAATACACTGTGCAGATATTACCTTGAGTACCTAAAATAGGCTGTACAATACTATATATATGATAATGTGTACAATGGTTATTACGGCTTGCTACATATGCATCATCAATGCCCTATGCTTCCTAACGGGAGATTAAAGTAGCATCAAGCCCAAGTTTTTTGTGACTCAGGAGCTCAATGAGAGAGCCCCTTTGGTGCACACAGGTGGGACAAATGTGTGTCACACCAAAAGAGTGGTTCGCCGGAGGCGCTTGTCTACACGCCCGTTTTGCAGCTAAGTTATTGAGCCAGGCGCCATCATGGAACTTGCTGCCGTCCTTGGATGAGTTTCTTCCTTCTACTGTGGTCTTCGGCGAGCTCCTCCCATTTGCAGTGGTAAATGTTAAATGCGTTCCTACCACTCTTGACCCCATCTTTAAAGCGTAGAGCAGGTCTTCCAGGGGGTCTCTTGGCATGCGATATCTCACTAAGCAGTGTAGGGCGGGGAAGACTCGAGTGTGGCAGATATGATACGCGAATTCGGATGGAAGTCATTACAGCAAAGATGTTTTTCGTCGCGGCGAGATCTTTTTACGAAATTTGTCACCAACTTTCTCTTCCGAATGCGAAAATATTTTGTTGAGCCCAACCTACATAGGTAGGAATGATCATCAAAATAAAATAATAGAAATCAGAGCTCGAACAGAAAGGTTTAGGTGTTCGTTTTTCTCGCGCGCTGTTAGGGAGTGAAATGGTAGAGAGATAGTATGATTGTGGTTCGATGAACCCTCTGCCAAGCACTTAAATGTGAATTGCAGAGTAGTCATATAGATGTAGTGGTCCATACGATGTAAGTGTCCTAGCCACTGCAAGCGACGTTCCTTCAGAGTTGCAGAGATACTCGCAGCATTCATGTCCGTCTCATTTGCCACATGGTCCCTCCACGTTGCCCCTAGATTGTTTCGTTAACACCACAGATGGAAGGTGTTGAGCTCACGTTCTTGTTTGATATACGACGTCCAGATTTCAGCGCCATACAAGAGTGTGCTGAGCATGCATGCTTGATAGAGGAGAATTTTTTTGGTCATTGTAACGTGTTTGCTGTTCCATACTTCTGTGCTGAGGTTCCCGAAAACTGTTCGCTGCTTTGCCAGTTCTTGCCTTTACTTCGTCGTATAGTGAAAGATCTTCTGACACTAGCGAACCAAGGTAACAGTGTTTGTCGACTTCATTTAACAAGGAGCCATGTAATCGTAAGGCAGGCATATCTGTGTGTTCTTGCGCCATAATCAGTCTGCTATACATTCACAGACATGGAGAACAACTTTTATGCAGTAGCAAATATATTCAGAGGCCGCTGAAGTTCGTCTTCACTATGTGCTGTGAATGCTGATTCATCAGCAAGTAAACAATTACTTATAAATAAGTCCTAAAGATAGCGGTTGGATCTGAGCAAGGGAATGTTGTGAAGTTTCCCGTCATCTACATCTACATGACTACTCTGCAATTCACATTTAAGTGCTTGGCAGAGGGTTCATCGAACCACAATCATACTATCTCTCTACTATTCCACTCCCGAACAGCGAGCGGGAAAAACGAACACCTAAACCTTTCTGTTCGAGCTCTGATTTCTCTTATTTTATTTTGATGATCATTCCTACCTATGTAAGTTGGGCTCAGATGGATGCCCAGGATCGTTTCAAGGAAAGCAACTTTGGAGAAGTAACGAGAAGAATATACCAAACAAAATGGGCCCAAGTACACACCTGTGCCAAACTCCTCTTTGCACAAGAAAGGAAATTGATGTGCTTTCTGAAAATGACACAGCATCGTGAAAAGTACTGATCATCTTTAAGAGTTATAGAAAACACCATGTCTTCACTAGTCAAGTATACAATCCTCGCGGCTGACTGTCAAGTGCCTTATTAAGGTCGATAAAAGCAAGTCTATTAGTATCAAACATAAGCTTTAATTTGAGGAAAAATTTCTGGGAAAGGGTATTTGTAGCACAGCATTGTATTGTAGTGAAACATAGACTGTGGAAAAACTGGAACAGAAGAGGATCGAAGCATTTGTGATGTAGTGCTACAGACGAATGTTGAAAGTGAGGTGGACTGATAAGGTAAGAAATGAGGTTCTGCGCAGAATCGGAGAGGAAAGGAATATGTGGAAAAGGACAGGATGATGGGACATCTGTCAAGACATCAGGGAATGTGTTCCATGCTACTAGAGGGCAAGAACTGTAGATATTTGGAATACGTCCAGCAAATAATTGAGGACCTAATCTGAGATGGAGATTGGCACAGGAGAGGAATTTGTGGCTGACCGCATCAAAGTAGTCAGAAAACTGGTGACTCAAAAATGGACGAACAATGGCTTCTTCTGCTCGGGCCTTTTTTTTTAATCTGTCTGAGTGTGAAGGTCATGTCAGCTGTAGATCACTAGCGTACCAACTCTCACTGAAACTTAGGGTGGGTACTTATGCTCGGCGAATTTCTCCATTCAACCCAGCACCATATGGGCAAACACTTTCCCAACTACACTCAGCAATGGAATTGCGCGGCAGCAATTGTAATCATCGCGACTGCATTTAGCTTTGTATAGAGTGATAATGTTGGCATCGTGCATATGCTACGGCACAGTGCCCTCAGCCCAACATTTCAGTAAAAGGTTGTAGAGCTCTGGGAGACATGGAGTCAGTTTGAAAAGACCTGTGAGGAAATTGTCTCTTCTAGAGCATTTCCTGCATTTAAGCCGCGCAACATCTCTCTGAGCCGCCTCCTTAGTAGGCACGACAACCTGTGTCGATATGGCAACTGAGAAATTTATTGCTTTTGTGATGATGATCGTCGAATATGAGTTGAGGTTGAAGTAGTGTTCCACCCATCGTTGCAGTTGTTGAGGAGTTTCTGATGTCTGTTCCATCGATATCCTTAATTGGGACCTATGTTTCCAGCACACCTCTGTACACTTGCACAAGTATGTGTTAATGATGTGCTCTGAACAATTGCCTTCGCTTTGCGGGTAGCGTTGTAAGAGTTTGAGCGCCAGTTGATAGTTGCCTTACGCTTGAAAGCAAGGAGGGATTGTAAGACATCAGTATTCTCGAGGAACCAGTCTGGGCCGGCCATTGTGGCCGAGCGGTTCTAGGCGCTTCAGTCCGGAACCTCGTGACTGCTACGGTCGCAGGTTCGAATCCTGCCTCGGGCATGGATGTGTGCGATGTCCTTAGGTTAGTTAGGTTTAAGTGGTTCTAAGTTCTAGGGGACAGATGACCTCAGATGTTAAGTCCCATAATGCTCAGAGCCGTTTGAACCATTTTTGAACCAGTCTGGGATTTCACGATGCCAAATGTAGTGTCGGCCGTAACGGTAAGAAATGATTTCATTTTCAGCCAGTCTCCTTGCTTCAAAACAGGTGCAGCAGTGTTTCTACTGTAAAAAAAATTCCTCGATTCACTGCACCAAGACAGAAACAATATTTTTGAAATCATTTGCACCAACGCGTCGAACAGTCTTGCACTACGTTTACTTATGCCATTGCCGACCTCGACTGGCTTTTTCTGTCTTTGGTTAATACTGACAGGCAAATCAACACAACCTCGCGTGGCGAATGTGCCATGGACTCGTCTCAGATGTTCCCAGATACCACGTGTGCATTTTGGTCGATAGTAACCGCTACCTTGGGATGCCGCCTCTTGAATAGCTACTCACCATGACACGCTCTACGAGATTTGGTCATAAAGTTTTAATCATCACCTCGAAAAAGTAAAGTTATTAATTGAATTTTTTACGTGGACTTGAGTGTAGTCCTGGTACATATTGAAATCCCTGCTCAAAGGTACCGAAACACGCCACTAAAAAGAGACGAATCACGGCGCATCCCAGAGGAAAAATGGAGATGGGCTGTGCTATTGTCTTTCTTCTCTTTTAGCGGCGTGCTACGGTACAATGGAGCAGGGATTTGAATGTGTACCTGAACTGCATTCAAGTTCACGAAAAAAATTCAATTAATGGATTTACTTTTTTCTTGGTGGTGATTAAAAATTGACCACAACCTCGGAACTTTGATGGGTGTATGCTCCGAAGAGCCCTCATTGTCAAAAATATTATGTACACTGGTGTTCAATACCCGTTCCAAGAGTTCCTTCTTGTGCAGTTCGATGCCGTCGCGCATGGTCATCCGTAAAAATGGAATCGCGCCCAATGCACCATTGAAATGATGCCCATGGGGACGGAGTACAGTATCACAACAACGTTGACCGGTGAAGGTACCGTATCCAAGATTTGGAGGCCGTGCAACATTATACCTTCCCACACCATAACATTTGGACTATCAATACGATCATTTTCGACACTTCCTGCGTGCATTACGTGTTCGCACCTCTCACCATATGAGGGTTCGTTCAGAATTGTCGAACACCATCCCTTCGATTGGCGAACTTTTATGGTATATGGGAGCATAATTTTGCATGTGCGTCCTGACTTTGAAATCTTTGAAGATATAGTCTTGCAGTCCTGGTACACATTGAAATCCCTGCTCAACGGTACCACAACAAGCCACTAAAGAGACGAAACCCGGCGCACCCCAGAGGTAAAGTGGATGGGCTGTGCTACTGTCTTTCTTCTCTTTTAGCGGCGTGCTACGGTACAATGGAGCAGGGATTTCATTGTGTACCAGGACTGCAATCAAGTTCACGAAAAAATTCAATTAATGGCTCTACTTTACACTGACAGGGCAACATCATTGTGATGCTGTATTCCTTCCCCATGTGCGTCTTCCCAGAGCTATAGCCAGATCTGACTTCATTTTTAGGGTTCTGTACCACAGTCAATAAAAACGGAAGTCCTGTAGGATCCTTTGTTGTTTACCTGCCTGACGGTTCAGAATACTTTTTCTCAGGAACGGGTGGACGTACCAAGTTCAAATGAGTTAAATACTAAGGTCTATAGCCATTTAGCGGTGTAATAAATGGAAGTACAGCCAAAGGATAAGACCATTTGTTATATATTTTGATACTCCCAAATTCACCTACCAAAACCTACAGGATATGACTTACCAAAACCTACTATCCGTGCAGCTGGGTTTTATCACTCACTCTAGTGTGGACGCTCTCGCATGATTTCTCAAGCTACATCCACTCCAGCGACTTTTAATTGTGACGTGGATACCAAAATAGTGTCTTTTAAGGTAACAAGTTGTGTTGGTACCTCTATCAACGCTTCCCAGCTGGAGGTTCTTCGTTTGTAGTTGAGTGGTTGACCTTTTACCTGATCCATCAACCACTGTAGTCTGTTTTACTTTAGTCCATTATTTG
Source organism: Schistocerca gregaria (assembly GCF_023897955.1). Taxonomy (NCBI): domain Eukaryota; kingdom Metazoa; phylum Arthropoda; class Insecta; order Orthoptera; family Acrididae; genus Schistocerca; species Schistocerca gregaria. The sequence continues at coordinate 339,774,109 of NC_064922.1, read as the reverse complement.
CTCTGCTCCTTTTAAGTGTTCTCTATTTTGTGTTATTGCGGTGTTCATTTTAGATCTGTACCCCTTGGTGTTCCGTCCCTCTGGGTGCAGAGGTTACACTTCTACTGTATAGGCCTTTTACAAGTATCCCTGTTTGGAACAGGGGACTGATGACCTCGATGTTTAGCCCCCATCAAACCTCAAAACCAATCAACCAACCAACCAACCAAAATCTACAGGTTACTTCCTGTTGACCTAGAAATATGTTTGGCGTGAAGCAATGTTTCTCACCAAAAACAAAGGGGAAAAAAATCAAAAAATTGTTACTCTGTGGTTATATCGCTCGAAAAAGTAATTCTTTTGTTATCCGACTTCAAGCGTGAAATTAAAACATACTCGAAAGTCTTGGACTCACTGGGACAGATATCTTGCCATTGTCGATGTCGACAGCAGGCAAAAATCGTAGAGATCATCGTTTCCCGGAATGGATGAACTGTCTGTATAGATAAAGTTTGTACGGAACCCTCAGTGCGAGAGTCCTACTCGCACCTGGCCAATTTTTATGGATGACGATGCCAGACCACATCGAACAGCGCAGGTTGTGGAAGTCTTGGAAGGAGAAAAATTCGACAGATGGGGTGTCCTGCTCGTTTGTTGGACTTAAATCTCCTCTAGCACGTGCGGGATGCTTTCGGGAAACGTATTGCAGCACGTCCACATGGACAAATGATCATCCAGTAGTTGTTAAGCGCGCTGGTGGAGGAATGGAACGCCCTGCCAGAAGAATACCTTATCAACCTTGTGTCCAGCTTGAGAGTTTGTTGTAGAGCATGCATTGGCGTCCGTGCTGATCATAGACTCTATTAAGAGCCACGTCCCGCCTATTGTAATGTTCAGGAAACCATCACAAATCGCGGTGACTTCATTGTAATTATTGTATGTGAATAATTGTCATTTCTGTTTGTCTCATTGCGTGTTTCTTTATTACCTTCTGTACTATATTGTAGAAGTTCTTCGTATGTATGGTTAAAGTTTCATTGAGCTATGTTACTTGGCCGTGACCCAATATGCGAAAGTTACTTTGGTCCTTAAGTTTTGCCCACACGTATGTCCTTTTATTTATCGCAGTACTCTGGATATAATTGAAATGGGGTTAACGTGGAGCTATATAAGATATAATCTTTTAGTCAGTGATTCACTGGGCGCCATTACGGTACGATAAGGATTTTAAGGGAACTCGTAGCACTTGGATTTGTTGTTTTACTTCTTTCCAAATCGGACTGAGTATGAGAAACGTTACTCTGATCAAAAAAATACTACTCTTATCAGAAAGCCGTAGCTCAAACGATATGTGACGCCGTAGGTCTCGAGTGTACGTTCAGAATATCCTATTGTAACATCTCGTATGGCTCAAGAGCGAGACACTGCTGCATGAGGGTGAAAGCGGGCGCGCGGATAGCTGGCAGGGATACTTCTCTGCTGCTGCGGGGGTGTGTGTAAGCCGTGCAGCTGGTTGGCTTAGCCGCGCTCCGTAATGAAAAGAAGTGAACTGGAGAGAGAGAGAGAGAGAGAGAGAGAGAGAGAGAGAGAGAGAGAGAGAGAGAGAGAGAAGGAGGGGGGGGGGGGGTCACATGGAATTGCGCTCAACTCACACCACGGTTATTAATTACTGGTACGCGCGTGGCCAAATGTTTCATTCTGTGATTTCAAGTATGAACAGCTCATAAACGATTCGTGTGCCTTGCTATCAGGAAAGTGGTGAAGTACTTAGTTTCTATGCTTTGAACAGTTTGTCATCAAGCAAGACTGAATGTTCACTGCTCACAGGCATCTGGAAATTTATGGCACTTAATTTTTCTGTGGCACACAATCATGTTAGCTTCTATGACGTTGATTTCAGCCGACTGCCAAACATTTCTTTTGAATTTTGGGGGTCTGATTTAGACCTATATTTGAATACTGACTCGTCGACCTGTGCTTCCTTCAGATCAACTTAGCACATAGTATTACTGAAGCGATAGAGAGATTTTACTTACTACGGAAGATTCGACCATGTGTCACGCACCAACACGAGACGAGACGGCCCGTAATTAGGGCACAAGACTCGGTCCTACTGGAGCGCGTTTCAAAACGACATTTGCTCATCGTAATTTTTCGTCATTTATGTTAATCACGTGGGCGGAAGCGGGACAAAATCCTTCCGCCAGCCGTCTCCGAGGTAATGCTTCATATTCAGTATATGGACGAAAGGAACTGTAACTTATGGCTCCCCTTGTAACTGTCTTGAAAGAAGTGTTAAGTCCGAGAGGGGTAATTTTTGTTGCCATGCTTTATCCGGGCAGTGCTCGAATAAACAATTAGAAACATGAATAAGAAAGAATTTACGAAACACACAACTGACGAATTATGAGCATACAGTGGACATTAAATTACGAAACTGAATTTACTAGAGAATTCAACGAAACAAAAGTAAAATCGTTTGAGAGCAGTTTTGTGAGGTGAAAGTTAATTGCCTTAACTCAAACACAAAAGGCGGAGATAAAGCCAAAAACACGGATAATTTATTTTTTACTTAGTTAAGCAGCCAGCTTCTAAGAACTTCACGTTGTTCGTCTTTAAGAAGCAGTACTGAAATAATATTGGCATGCATGATAAATAGTGAATAGGCGTAGAACCCCAGACGCTAGCTGTCAAAAAGCAGGGGGGGAGTTGACAGTGAAAAACGACAATCATTCCAAAACGAATTTCCGTGATACCACTATGGCAGAACTAAATTAAGGATCTTGAGTGAAAACAGACTTTTATAAGCTGCAGTGTACTCATTGGAGAGCGTGTGGCCATATCTCGTGCACTTCAGTACATCCGTTCCTGTTCTGGTGAGTCGTTTCTTCCCTGATGTGACTCCCGGAACAGCTTTCAAGCTATCGACAAGTGCTTCCCTCGCCATCCTTTGGTAGCGAACATCCAGGAGTCCATCTGTGCCCTGGAACAGTCCAGTCGTTCAGTGGTGTTTGTGTTGACCCCAGGACACGCCGGAATACCAGGCAAAGAACTTGCTGAGAGGCTGTGGCCGAAAAGGCTACGCGGAAACCGCTCCTGGGTATGGGCATCTCCGAAACTGACCTGCGCTGTCTTAACGCCGCTAAGTTTCTCGGCTTTGGGAGACGGAGTGGCATAACAGTATGCGCAACAAACAGCGTGTCATTAAGAAGACTGAGAATGTGTTTAAGTCTTCCCTGCAGGCTTTTTGCAGGGAACCAGTTGTCCTTCGTCGACTCCGCATTCGCCATACGTGGCTCACGCATGGTTACCTCCTCCGTCTTGAGGACCCACTTCAATGTCGCTGTGGCTCCCAAATGACGGGCGTCCATCTCTTTCCGGACTGTCCACTTTTAGGTGCTCTGCGCTGGACTTTTAACTTTCCCAGCACCCCACCTTCGGTGTTGGCCGACAATGCCTCAACAGCAGTTTTAGTTTTACGTTTTATTCGTGATGGTAGGTTTTATCATTTGATCTGAGTTTTATCGAATGTCCTTTGTCCCTCTGTGTCCTCCACCCTAGCGCTTTTAGGGTGGAGGTTTTAATGTGTTGCAGAGTGGCTGGCTTCTTTTTTATTCTCATGGTCAGCCAGCCATGGTAATCTTTCTTGTTTTTATTCTCCTGTCCCTATTTCTTGCGTCTCTCTTTTGTGGTTTTCTTGTCCTGTTTTGTCCATTGTAGTGTTCGTTATCCTTCTGTCGTTGTTATGGTTCTTCCTTTCTCCTGTTATTGTGCCGTACGTCTTCATCTTCTTTCCCTTGGGTAATTGTTCTATTGGGCACAAGGGACCGATGACCTCGCAGTTTGCCCCCCCCCCCCCCTCCCCCTTTAAACCAGCCAACCAACAGACGTTTATAAGATTATAGTTTTTCGGTCGCATTTTTTTACTGTGATTATCATGAAGGAAGGCAGTTGCTGAACGTGCGATTGTTGTCAAACCATCAGTTTAATAAGTCATGGCTACTAAATACTGACACGAATTATCTACGGAAGGATGGAAAAATGGTCGAATGTAACCTCTGGAAAGATATCTACATCTATACTCCGCAAGCCACCTTCTGGTATGTGGCGTAGGGTATTCTGTGAAACACTGTCACATCTCCGGTTTGCTATTCCAGTAGTGACTGGTTCACGGGAAGAGAGACTGCTGGTAAGCCTTCGTGTGAACTCAACTCTCTCTAATTTTACGTTCATGATGATGATCCTGCAAGATGATGTTCCTGCAAGATGAACGTAGGACGAAGCAATATCTAAGTTGGCTCTTCTTAGAACGTACACTTTTGAAACTTTTAGAGGTAAACCTTACCGTGATGCGGAACGCCTCTTGCAGCTTCTGCCACTGGAGTTGGCTGCGCGCCTCCGTGACGCTTTCACTCTTTTTAAATGAACCTGTAACGAAACGTGCTTCTCTTCTTTGGAACGTCTCTATTTAATACGGATCTCAGAATGGCAAGCAGTATTAATGAATACGTCCAACGAGGGTTTTGTAAGCTACCTCATTCATGGGGCGAACTATATTTCCAGCTAACTCTTCCTTTGAACCTGTCTGACATCTGCGTTACCCGCGATTAATTTTATATGGTCTTATCACTTCAGATCTTTACGTACACATACTGCTAGATATTTTATTGATGTGACTGCTTCCATGGATGTACTGCAATCGTGCAGTCATACAATACTGGGTCTGCTTGATTATTTATACGCAGTACATTTGTTTATGTTTAGTGTCAGTTGGTAGTTTCTGCACCAAGCGTCTATTCTTTGCGCGTCTTATTGCATTTCGCTACAATTTCCCAACGTTGCAACTTCTGTTACATCATCATCTGCAGAAAACCTCACAAAATTTTCGACGTTATCCACAAGGTCGTTTATATGTACATTGAAAAGTAATGGTCCAGCTACGTTCCCTTGCGGTACGCTCAAGTTACTTTTAAGTCTCAAGATTAATCTCCGTTGAGAATGATATGCTATATGTCTCTTCAATCCAGTGAGAGTAGAGTTATTCTGATGCTCTGCACGCTCACAGTTTGTTAGGCGACGGTGTGGAACTGTATCGAACGCCTTCCGGAACCCTGTGGACACGCCATCAAACTGGGCTCCGGTATATACTGGTTTCTGTATGTAGCGAGACTAATAGAGGGAGCTGGGTTCACACGATCGTCATTTCTCGAAACCCATGTTGACCCAAAGAATATTTTCGGTTCCAGAAATGTTAGAATACGTGAGCATAAAATAAGTTCCAAAATTCAACAACATACTGACATCAGAGATATAGGCCTGTAGTTTGTGCCTCTGTTCGACGATCGTTTTGAAAACGGGAATGACCTGCGATTTTTCCAATCATTAGGAACATCGTATTGACGTTCGTGCGACAATCTAGAGGATCTTCCGCAATGAACAGTTTAGAAAAAAAGACGTTTAGTATTTAGGCCGTGTTTGTCACCCTCCATTATGATGCCATTATGGTTAAAGTGTATCTGGACAGAGGGCTTCGATCAATTTACTGGTGTAAAATAAACCTAAAGCTTAGGATTTTCTGCCAGTTGGAGTTCTGGAGAAATTTAGGAACACGCTAGATAGTGCTGACCATAAGAATCATTGTAGAAAATAGACTAGAGAAATTCTTAATGTGGTTTGGATAAAATAAAGGTAGCGAAAGGTTATCTAAGACTTGTACAGAAATCAGACCGCGGTTCTGCACTGATGAACCAAAACACTGACCACTGCCAACAACGAAACTGAATGCCGCCAGGTGGTGTTGAAAGATGAATGATGAATATTTTATGCGAGGATATGGGCCGAAACGCGGGACATCCACTTGATGTTGAAAGACGGTGAGACAACGAGGTGGCTACAAGGTTTCGGACAACCACGTCTCTTCAAAGAACGGAGAGGTCGAAGGTTTTCCCGCTCTGTAAATTAGGTTAGACGGCGTCCTGTGAAAGATCTGCCTAAAGAGTACAATGCTGGCGCAGGCATGAGTGTTACGGAGCACGCCGTTCAACACACTTAGTTGAAAATGGGGCTTCGCAGGAGACTCTTCGTACGTGTTCCGACTCTAACCGCACTACATCACCAATTAGAATAGCAGTGGGTATGAGATCATCGAGACTGGACCGTGGTTCATTGAAAATGCGTCGCCCGGTTGGATGAATCAAAGTTTCTTCTAACGCCAGGTCGATGGTAGTGTCCGGATACGCCGCTATCCAGGGGAATGGCTGCTCGAAACGTGCACCGCGCCGTGGGCGCATCCTGGTTGCGGAGGACATTCAACTGGGCTTCTACATCTACATCCATACTCCGCAAGCCACCTGACGGTGTGGTACACCTTCCAGTAGGATAACCGTATGAGAAGCATCGTAGAGAACTGGCAGTGACGTCTTTCCCATCATTTTCGCCTAGGACACAAATATTTTGCGTGAGAACAGGAATTGTTCGTACTCAGTTCTCATGGACTCTCCGACCAACTGTGCGGGAATGATAACTTCATTTGGGTATGTGGCACCAGGAAAAGGTCACGGTTTGACTGCTGATGCTGTATCATTGGATTTTAGTAATTTATATGAGTGAAATGTGATTTTCTGAATACTCTTGTATTTTTATGCTAACCAGAATTTTTTGGAAGAAAAACAATTGTTGGCATTTGCCAGGGAGCACGCGGTATTCACGCTGGACGAGTCCGTGAGAGCGCTCTCGTTGCCTCTGAACGTGCCAGAGGCTCCCGGCGGAAATGCGGACGCGCTGAAGTGAAGTGCGTCTGTCGGAGGACGAGAAATGTAATCCGCCGCGGCGCGCTATCGATTGTCGGCCGCGCCGCCTTATGCTAATCTTGGCGGGCGCTGTTGATGCACAAGGGAAGCGCATTACTGCGTGCCGGCCGACACTTTGTCCGCACGACGCCCACTCGCCGCTCCGACCGACCCTCAGACCGTCCGGCTCTGCTGCTCCACCACAGCCCACACCCCAAGGCTCCCACTGGCCACTCGCGCTCCACCGCCTGGCGTCGGCTCTGCGTCTACGTCGCGCAGTGTGCCGCGGCTGGAGAAACAGACTACCTGCATCATTCCCCCTTCCTACTTCAATCGCGACAGATTCACGTGGAGAATGGCTGTGTATCCCTGCTGATGAAACAAAATTTCTCCAATTTTAGCGTCGTTGTCATTACGCGAGATGTGTGTAAAAGGAAATACCGTATTTTGCGGACCACTCTACAAATACAAGCCGCACCTTCATTTTTAAGCAAATTTAAAAAAGACTTTACCATTTTTATTATTAGATTGCAAAGCCAGAATAGAAAATTCGTAGTTTGGTTTTATAAACTGTTTTAAAATCTCTGAAAATCGTCACCTGAGCTTTCTCTTCTTTTCTTCCTCTTCTTCTTTTCTTCCTCTTCTTCTTTTCTTCCTCTTCTTCTTTTCTTCCTCTTCTTCTTTTCTTCCTCTTCTTCTTTTCTTCCTCTTCTTCTTTTCTTCCTCTTCTTCTTTTCTTCCTCTTCTTCTTTTCTTCCTCTTCTTCTTTTCTTCCTCTTCTTCTTTTCTTCCTCTTCTTCTTTTCTTCCTCTTCTTCTTTTCTTCCTCTTCTTCTTTTCTTCCTCTTCTTCTTTTCTTCCTCTTCTTCTTTTCTTCCTCTTCTTCTTTTCTTCCTCTTCTTCTTTTCTTCCTCTTCTTCTTTCCTTCCTCCTTTCCTCCTCTTCTTTCCTTCCTCCTTTCCTCCTCTTTCCTTCCTCCTTTCCTCCTCTTTCCTTCCTCCTTTCCTCCTCTTTCCTTCCTCCTTTCCTCCTCTTTCCTTCCTTCCTCCTTTCCTCCTCTTTCCTTCCTTCCTCCTTTCCTCCTCTTTCCTTCCTTCCTCCTTTTCTCCTCTTTCCTTCCTTCCTCCTTTTCTCCTCTTTCCTTCCTTCCTCCTTTTCTCCTCTTTCCTTCCTTCCTCCTTTTCTCCTCTTTCCTTCCTTCCTCCTTTTCTCCTCTTTCCTTCCTTCCTCCTTTTCTCCTCTTTCCTTCCTTCCTCCTTTTCTCCTCTTTCCTTCCTTCCTCCTTTTCTCCTCTTTCCTTCCTTCCTCCTTTCCTCCTCTTTCCTTCCTTCCTCCTTTCCTCCTCTTCCTATATAAGATGGTCTCGACTGCCATTTAGATCGTTACTTATGCCACACTTCTTGAAAGATTCAACAACGTCTTCTCTCACTCTAGAACACAACTTTTTTATCCACTGAACTCTTGCTTGAGTGTAGGTTGTTTTGTAGCTACCTTCAGTCTGAATTCACGTTGGGTTTCATTAATTTGTCCCATTCCTCTCTCATATAAACTTTAAATGGTTTGCTTATCGATACATAAAGAGTTTGCACTTGTGAGGAAAGTTCTCCTGGAGCAATAGCAAGCTGTGTGTTTCCCTGTCTCTGTTTCTTTTTCACAGAACTTTTCAAATGTCGACTAAACTGATCTAGCACAAGAAGAGAACTCTTCTTCAGTAAATCACCTTTCGTTCTCTCCCACACTCTGTTAATCCATAATTTCATACCAGCGAACCCTTGTCAAGTACGTGAACAACACCTGGCGTATTTCATAAGGTTTTGCCATTGTTCCTTGATTGAAAATGACTATTGGGTTTAGCACCGTCAGCATAACCTGAAAGGATTACAGTATAGTGCATTGTTTCATGTCCATTTGTTTTTATATTTACAATTTTAGCACTTGTCATGCCAAAAGTTGTTCCTCGCCACATCAGATGTCAGAGTAGTTTTGTCCATATTCGCTATTTGGCTTATTTCCGCACTGGTTGAATAATAAAGTGGTGGAAAGATGTTTTCTCTTCATACTCTTGTGGCATTTTTGTGGTATTTTCTGAGATATTTTGGTTTTGGTTCACGCGCTATGTCCATGACACTTCATAAACTTGTCGCAGCAGCCCACTCCAACCTTACAATCTGTTCAGTTCCATTGTATCGCTAGCTTACTAGAGTGTGTTTGAACCATTTTTGTCTTAATTGTAATGCCATTTTGATGGTATTCTTGAATCCATTTCATATGCCATATTCTAGTTTTCGCCATTCTACATCCAGTCCTCTAATTGCACATTTAGTCTTTCACATTTTTTCAGTTCTTTTTTGCTAGCCCGCCACTGCCAATGGTTTTTTCTGTTGGAGGAGGAACTGCCGATTAACTGCTCTGATTCTATTTTCTTCTGCATATGCTATTACTCTCAATTTATAGCCCGCATCATATGAATAGCTTTTATTTTTTCCATTACGAAACTAGCTACTAACAAAAACACTATACTGTTTCCTTTCCGATTTACCCACTGCCGAACTTTTATTTCCATTGAGCATCTATTCTCCTCTGTGATCTTACTACCGACATAATAAAATTTTTACTTGGTCAGTTCTGACTCGTGATTTTTTTATGTTGGTTTTAAAGGACATAATAAAGATGAGTATCTTTTTTTATTGGACCTATAGGCCTATTTCATGTATACAGCTATCATTAGGTTATCTGTAATAGAGCACCTTATAAATTTTGGTACACTTGTTGAGTTACTTATGAATAAGACGATTTCACATACGTTTTCAAATCCTGATTTCCATCTAGTATCGTTGTTTCTGTTGCTGTCTTTTTGTTACTTATTATATTTTACTTTGATGTAGCAATGATAATCATTTTCGTGGTATGCTCTGACTGTCGTTTAGTAGTGGGCAGAAATATATCTGTCTGTAGTTATTTAATAACAACAGTTGGGGCAGATGATTAACCAGTGCTACATCAACGTAAAGTAAATCAGTAACAAATATATAGCAAAGCGAACAGTGATACTGCGTGGAAGTCAGGACTTACAACAAACATAAAATCGTATTATTCATAAGTAACTCACATTTACTACAAGAAATGTACCAAAATTCATAAAATGTTCTATTACAGATAACCTAATGATGGCTGTATAGCTGAAATAGGCCTATAGTTCAAATAGAAAAAGATAATACTCATAGCAGCGTAATTGGTTATAGAACTTTATTATGTTCGTTCTTGACATTTATTACGCAGCAGGCCCAGAATTACAAATATTACACTGGTTTCAATAGTCTTCTACTACTACTACTACTACTACTACTACTACTGCTACTGCTACTGCTACTACTATTATAGTTTTCTGTTTGTTCACTTTTAATTTCCGTTGTTTACCTGAGAGTACTAGGAGCATTCTATTAATTTATTTTTCGTGATCGGAATAGCTTCCTGAACAAGGACATTCAATAAATACGGAGATAGGCGACATCCTTGGATAACTTTTCGAACCCTGGTCTCTTCCTCTACCTTAACTCTACTTTTTAACACGTTTTTGTTCGGTGGGTTTCTTGTCTGTGTGTTTTGCGATTGATTTTTAACTAACTTCCCGATGAACTAGAGACTTGAAATTTTAAATATCGCTCAGAACTGCACAACAGTGCAAGTGTGTGTTTGTGTTGGAGGAGGGGGGAGGCGAGGAGGGGTAAGAACCACCTACCTGCAGTAGCGGGTAGGGGTGAAAACGGTGCAACAAAGAAGCATAACGCAAAACCCCCTTGATCCAATTGGGGTTCCTGCGTGGTAGCGGCGCTTAGCAGGTTGCGTCACAGCACCGACAGGCGCAACGTGCGTAGATTACTTGCTGCAGAGTGAGTCTGCGACAACCCGTTCGATTTACAGGATCGCCTCTGTTACGCCTGAATTACCAATCTAGGCAAATGCTTCACTAGAAGAAACAAATGCGCCTGGAGCAATTACAACCAAATTTTATTACGTTTTTATTAACTCGCTCTCATCTATCCGTTAGGTACAGATTTTTCAGTTGATTGTAGACTAGGCTGTCAATGAGCTAGAGACTTTAAACATACCTCAACCGGGATGACAATGCAATATTAACTCGCTTTCTTGTCTGGTTGTTGGCGGAGGTTACTACGTGCACAACTTCCATTTCCCCACTTTCCCTGTTTAACTTGCGATTGTTTCGTGGTAAGTCTCCGTGTGAGCTCGAATCTCTTTCTAATTTATAAATCCGCGGTCTTTTTGTGAGATATACGTGGATGACCCAGATGACGAGAAACCGAAATAATTCTGAAATCTACATCAGGTCTCTGTTGTAATCTCATCAAGATGTTTGAAATCGACTGGTAAATTTCACATTCACAAGACTAAAAAACAGAAAATAGCTGCTTCTTAAAAAGTATAAAATAATTTCAACTAGCCCCATATAAATTCCTAACCCCATAGACAGGTCTGAATATTTGTGATTCAGAATTTTCAGTTGCCTTGAAAACACTTAAGATTTATAGCGGAAAAAGTGGGGAAAATGCAATGCATACATGATTCACGAATAATTCAACTGTTGTATGTGCCCCACATTTTTCGCTATAAATCTTAAAAGCTTTTTCATAGCTGTTAAGAATTCAGAATAACATTTTCAGAAATCTCTCCATGGTACTAGGAGAAATTATTTTATTTTATCTATTTTAGTCTGATATAAAAACGTGCTGTATTAAAAATTTATTTAAATAATTATTCAGACCAGGCGACATCGGAATCGGAGGTGGAATAGAGCAGTAGAAGAACAATATGCCCCTTTCGCTGTAAGAGATTGTAATTCACGGGCACGTGATGAAAGGGATAATTCCTTCGTGTTGCGTCTGTTTTATGTCTTAGTGTATTTATATAGGTATTTTATGTGTTATTTCGGGAAAATGGAAAAAAGAAATCCGTCCGATTCCAGTTAACAATTTCAGCCTGCTCACCGTATTTATAATGTGGACGAAGTCGTTGACAGTTCAGACCAAGAACAACAAACCATTTCCACGTTCCAGTGCATGTGTAAGTTGAAATTCACCAAAAGTTTCTACTTATTTTATTAAAAGCATAAAGACATGAAATAGGCTGAGTCTATTTGACACACCCTGTATGTCTAGAGTTGAATTGCAACATGGGCTCTTGGAATCTGAGTGTCTCAGTGCTGTTTGTTTAGCATTTCTGTGTCATTCTCATGCTGACTGAACAAGCCCGTGGCGAAACGTGCATCTCTTCTTTGAAACTTTTCCACCTTTTCCGTTAAAGGAATTAAGGAAGAATAGCACACCGCCGAACAGTACTCAACCATTCGTTGATCTGGTAGACAGATGTATCCCACATTTACTACTTTAAGAGTAGGTTCGGTTCAATTATTCACCTCTCTTAGATAATGTAGGTGCCAGATAGGAGTGAAGTTAAGTGTTCAACCTTGGGATCATCATTCGCAAGTAGGTAATTACAGATACACACATTTGCATAACCAACATCGTGATTCCAGTCACATAATTGTTGTAGTCTCTTGTACGTTTAGTAATAGAGTAAATGTTATAATAATAAATTTTATGAGGTTGTAAAATACAGATGCAACTCTTTCATAATTAAAATGACCAACAGGGAAAACTTCTATGGTTTAAGTTGAGAAGCGAAGATTAAAGGAGTTGACAAGTGTTTGTCGTCGTTTTGGTGACATCTTTGGAATCAGTTGTGTACTCGAAAATCGGGTTACAACCCGAAACTGCGTTCGTACAAAAATAAAGTTCATTTAAACAAGGGAATAACAGTTCAAGAAGATATTTTTCCATTTCATTGTTTAATAAGTAAAAGAGCAAAGATTGAATGTGCTAATGTACAAGACATAACTATTTGATCTTTTTGTACATGTTACGGAGTTGAACATAGTACTAGACTTATGTACAGAATACATACTTGTATGGTTTATGCAGAGTAATTCATACAAAGGAAATTTTCGTAATAATACAAACTTTTATGAATTTTGGAGACGGGCATATCTATTAATTTCAGATAGGGACCTCTGATACCGGAACGAGAGGGTCGCATAAATGAAATTGAGAAAATAGCAAAAGAGCCTTCGTAAGCTGACGATAATAAAAATGGGCTCATTTTGTAGCAATTGTATTTACTGTACAGCTTGCGTAATATGCCACATTTACGACACCTGTTTAGAGTGATATTCTTTAGTTTCTATTTAGGCTTGAGATCGTCACGTGAAGTTGTCATACCCCTTTGAAGAACAATGGAGTTTATGAATATTGTCACAAGCAGAGAAAATTGTTGCCGAGAGATCCTCTTCAGTGTCGAGCAGGTGTTTCGTACGGAACACCATTCTAAACACCCAGAAAAATAACGTGGGCTCGAATTAGAATCAATTCGCAGGCCACGAAACGGAACCACCTCTTCCTATTTACCGTTAGGTAACTTCTAACGCGGAGGTTCACGAGCAAGATGTGTGAAGTCAACTAGAGCTAAATCACGGGGAACCACAAACGTCCATGAAGATAATGTAGGCTATCTTCCAGGAGCATAGATAGCATTTGTCTCACAAGGGAACCATACACCCTAAAAGTCACCATTTCGCAAATCCTTCGCATGGTTGCTGTACGTCTTAGATGTAAAGAATGCTGCTCTAGTACGATGCTCTTTTGTGAAGTTTTCAGAAATGTTCAGTGTTAAATGTGTGGTGGTTGGTGGGTGGTGGTTGGTGGTGCATTGGTCTCGAAGTATTATAACGAATCATAGTGAATAGTACGTTTATTTATTGGTACGTTCATCCGCGTAGCGAATACTATGTTGTTCTGATTTTCGTGCAATACAAGCATGAATGTATCGATGAACAAATGTTAATTTCACCATAGTACTTTGTTATACCTCATCACGAATGTACCCCAACAAATATTGTTATTCCTTTCTGAAGAAACAAAGTTCCTATAGCCATACAAGTGCTTGGTGGAAGATAAAAAACATGGAGGAAAAAGGAAATGGTATGATTCAAACACTGTAAACTGGTATAGTCCTACTCACCAATACGCATGTGCGATAAGTCATTGTAAAAGGAAAATTAATTATCAAGTGACTCAAGACTGAGTACGCATACAAGGTCCTCGGTAACATTTTCCTCACAAAAAATGTTAAAGAAGTAGCTTCTGTGGAGCCAATGGCTCTACGATAATTCCAATTACGTTAACGCCTGACCCATAATGAAGCGGAGACTTAACTAAGTGTTTTGACTTAAAGCCATCAACAATGACGGATTATCGGCGAGGTCGTTCCGGATGGGCGCTACGTTGAAGGAAAGTAACGCATGAATCAAGTTGCATCGCAGCGTAGCGCCCAAGTGCCCCCTTACTGGGAGTCTGCGTGTATCAATGACCTATTGCGTCGTCTCTTTCCTTCGCGAATTCTCAACAGACGTAGTAACCTCATGAGTCAAGCAGCCTTGATATAAACAAGCGTCTGTGCGAATGTTTGTCGGGAGATTTACATGTCGAATGAAAGGCAGAAAACAAAATTATCGAGTGGAGTCCCATTTCTGGTGACTGGTTAAATGTAAGTACTGCGACAGTAAAATAAGGATCAAGAATACAGAAACATAAGGAAAAAAGTCATAGAATGCTAATGGTAAGCAGCGTAGGGTTTTTTAAAAGTAAGCTTGCGATGTCTGAAAAGCAAAGTTTACAGTTGGTCTGTATTTGTCAATTTGAACTATTGGGCTTGAGACATGGGCTTTTAACACGAAAATAAATCAAAAACAGTGTATTGCTGAACATTTAATGGGAGGGATACATGTTAAGAATTACTAAGAGAGACAGGGAAATGAATAAATATCATGGAACATACTGAGTTATAAAACGTAATTATTATCCTAGACGAAATGAAATTCACGTGAGCGGTACAAGTAGCCAGGTGACTGGGTGTTACGTGTCCCAACAAAGTTCTTTGCGGAATTCTAAGAAATTTTGGTATTGGTGCATGGACAATTCTAGAGGCGGGTTTTATCCAGTGGTGGATTTGATGATGACGATGATACCGCGTGTTCCAGGAGGATTACTTAATTTTTAAGTCGGCAGTATGGACGGCGTCTATCAAGAAAATTCTCATGAAAACATTGTTTCAGATGCTAGACTTTGAGGTGGTTGTTACAGATATGCCACGCGCTTATTTTTGTATCTAAAACCAGCACTCTGGTATCGATTTTCTGACACAATTGACGTCTCGTATTTTCTCTATACTGGTTATGAAACATACATTTACACTAGCAGTGTCAAAATTCATAAGATAAAGCAGACAAAGCCCTCCAGCAATCGAGGTTCAGCCTCAGTGTGTAGATGGCCTCCCAGATACAGCCAACTCCACGGGACGGAGAACAAATTATAAACCAGCATCAACACTTGTAGCTATCAGCGTAGATTGTGCGACATGATAATGCGTCTGCACCTGAGATACTCGGAATAGTTATTACATAGACAAGACTTAATGTACTCTGTTTTACGGTTTTACGGCTGCTCGGCAACAGCTACAGAATATTCCCGCCGTTTACCTTGTGATTTCATTGTTTCTGCCACAAAGCGGATTCACTGAGTGCAGTCTAACATCTGTCTGCTCATAGGTATGCACGAGTAGAAGCTTCACTAGGATGAATGTTTCATATGGTGAACTACTTACAGGAGAAGACTCTGGATCTCACAAAGCGTGAGAGGGTTTCTTTCAGCCAGGACAAGAAACTGCGTAGTCATTCTCTTCAGTTAATAATCATTGTTTTTATATGTGATATTGTGCCATCAACCAGGCATAAATATTGTGTGTCGCCTAAAAGCGTATTAACAGGACCACACGCTTTGGTTCATGTAAGTCATTGTTCTGCAAGCTGGAGAATTATACATCAGCTTCGAACTATGTTGGTCCGTTTTGAGTTTTATGATTAACAGTATGAGCAGCATCAGCATCCATTCACGAAATGCGTGGCCTTGTATCAATTGCTGTGAGTGTTACACACTTTTCAGAACAGTGTGTAGCATTCTGCAGCAAAAATTTAAAGTAAGCTTCTTAGCGACGGACACTTTTATTGTTAGCGACGGACACTTTTATTGTTAGCGACGGACACTTTTATTGTTAGCGACGGACACTTTTATTGTTAGCGACGGACACTTTTATTGTTAGCGACGGACACTTTTATTGTTAGCGACGGACACTTTTATTGTTAGCGACGGAGACTTTTATTGTTAGCGACGGAGACTTTTATTAGTGACGGAGAGATTTAAAACGCAAATAGAAGGCTTTATTCTGAAACGCTTCTATAATGTGCAGGAATATTTAAGATGTACTTAGCTGTAATACAGGAACTCAGGATACAAAAATGAAATTAATAGAATGGTGGACTATAGTGTAATTTAGGTCAGATTGAGTAGGTTGCGGTAACTTTAATTCACTAAAATGAATTGAACAAATGGTTCAAATGGCTCTGAGCAATATGCGACTTAACTTCTGAGGTCATCAGTCGCCTAGAACTTGAAACTAATTAAACATAACTAACCTAAGGACATCACACACATCCATGCCCGAGGCAGGATTCGAACCTGCGACCGTAGCAGTCGCTCGGTTCTAGACTGCAGCGCCTAGAACCGCACGGCCACGCCGACCGGCTGAATTGAACAGAGCAAGAACTGTAATTACGGCGACGATTCAGGCCAGTTAGCCTGACGTAGCTATCTCGTATTTCGGCTCTTTTCTCATGTAATTCCAGGCGAATGCTGCGATAATTTCTACTTATGGCCGATGAAAGACAGCTTCATAATTTGTTGGTCGCATTCGATATTCCTAAAATGAAACAATTTCTTAAGCTGTGCGCTTTTTGTCTGTGACTTTGCAGTGACCTTAATAATGCAACATAGAACTATTTTGAATATGCTGCGTGAAAATGTTGTGACATGTTGTATGACCTTTGACATCTCACAGATCAAATCAGTTTAAACTATAGTAACATTTATGAGGATGACTTGTTAACTAAGAGATCTATTTCATGATGCTTAAAAAAAAAAAGGGATGTCTGTAATTCCACAAAGGGTGTGAGCGTTGTACCAAAGTAATAACCTTATCAAGAAGTGTGTGCCAACTCATTGAAACCGCCAAGAAAAAAGTTGGTAGTTATATTGATGATAGGAATGTTTGATTTTGTCTCATAGAGCCGGCCGGAGTGGCCGTGCTGTTCTAGGCGCTACTGTCGCAGGTTCGAATCCTGCCTCAGGCATGGATGTGTGTGATGTCCTTAGGCTAGTTAGGTTTAAGTAGTTCTGAGTTCTAGGGGACTCAAGACCTCTGAAGTTAAGTCGCATAGTGCTCAAAGCCATTTTAACCATTTGTCTCATAGACAGTATGATCATTAGAGAAAGAGCGTTTGTCAGCTAAACTAGGAGGGTGAATGAAGTCGATCGAGTCAGGTTTGAAGGAAGCAACTAAGCGTTGGTCAAAAGTGATTTAGGAAAACTGCTGAAATGGTATGACCGAAATCATACCCCGCCCGTCGTGAATGCCAGTCCTGTGTTAATCGCCCTCTATGTGATTGATGTTGTTAATGTCAGCTCTATCTTAAACCAATTTGTTGAGAAATCTTGATTTCCACTTGCCTTTCGTTGAGGACTGTAAACGTGACTGCAGGTTTGTAAGTATTGTTCACCTGCGTTCAGCAGTGTCCGTTCGGTAACCACTGTCCAGAAATCTACGGGAGTGTTTGGGTCTAATGTTAGACCACACTGGGCTGCTCAGACTGCCATTAGTGGCATTAAATTCCCAAACAACATGCTGAAGTGGGAGACAGTGGCGGTTCGTATTTTTCAGCTGTCTGACTGTAAACAGGTCTCGTCCACACAGAGCCAAGTTTATGAAATCTTGACGTACTATCATGTGGAGCCAATAGTGGCGTCTATTACAGTCCACTTTTACTCTTTTTCCGCAATGATAAAGGGTTTACTTTTGTTACAGAGATCTTCAGTTGCAGTACAGTCCGTTTGAGGCGCAGTAAAACACTGTTGATTTTTCCTTCGTGGGAACCACAATGAAATAGAATTTTTTGCAAGAAATGTCCGCCATTTGGCTGTTAATTGTTCATTTATTGTGCACAGTCATGACTACGGCTTTGTAGCCATTCTGAAGTGCATGCTGAAATGTTAAAATTGTCTGATATGTCTGTGACGTGTCATCGTCGAGAATATGTATTTATGGTCTTCCATATCCATCTATATACTTATACAAGTGGTCTATAAGACTACTAATACGTATCTTCGACGGTGACATGTCCGAGATATATTTTAACATTTAAACATGCCCATGAAAATGACTAGAAAGCCGAAATCATGAATAAACAAATTAAGTCAAATGGCGAAAATTTATTTAAAAAACGTAAAGCAGACTGGTTTCCTTGCAGCTGTAGACTGTAATAATACACATTCCAAGAGCTATGTTCGACTATGGTACGCGAAGACATTGCCTTCCGTGTAAGCATCACATTCTAAATTCCTCGTCACAAGTGCTGTATTTCCTGATGAGCTCTCTAGAATATTTTACTAACAATTATTATGTGATATCTAGCTAAAGAGTGGTTATAGGCCATTACCCGTATTTGTCAGTATGAGTCAAAGACGAAAGACAAACTTTGACGTTTCTTCTAATGGAAACGTCCTACGTAACAGCCGGGAAGGGAAGCAGCAGTCGGAATTACTCGAAGTAAGAAACAACGCACTTTGCGTCAGATCTCTCAGTTGTTACGAGCTCTGTGACCACATTTTCTACCATTCCGACTTGTTGTATTTTAATGCTGTGTTTTCCATGTGGCCACTGATGGCGAAACAGTATCTTAGTTGGGCAAGCACTGAAGTAAGGATCAGAATGAAGTCTCATATTAAATTACGAATAATGTAATTAGTGATTCCAAGTTTGCTGTTTCTGCTTATTCTTTTTCCATTTTGTCGTCTTCTGTTGAGAAAATACTGTGTTCATGCTGGTATGAGGTACATTTAACTTCATACACTAAACGGAATACTTTTTTGTGTTCTTTGTCTCCAGAAATTCAATTTTTGAGTTCTTTGTGTCAAATTCTTATAGCGGTATCCACATTTAGGCGACAATTTCATGGTGTTACACCAGAAAGGCAGTAACCTTAAACGTATTGTGAAAATCTACAGAAAAAAATTTATTGACCACATTTGATTTTTTTTAGTTCATGCCCTCAGATATGCAGAATATAGTTGATTTCTTAGTATATAGGATGTTAGAACGAGGATTGACCATTGTAGTAGTAATGAAGGGAAATGTAACTCGTTTTTAGAGTTTTCTAATTTGTATGTTCGTTACTGCCTTGCGTCATTGAAAACTGTAAAAGTGGATGTTTCTCAGAGTAGTCGCTGCCATGTGGTTCCGGTACCTTTCGTGGTTAACTCTCATATCAGTTTACGTTTAGGTACCGGAAGGGAACATAGAAAGGAGAAGAGGAAGAAAAGACTCAGTAAACAAATGGTTATGCCACAGGCTACGCACTTGTATTCTGTGGTTTCAGCTCATTTCTTTTTCGTTAACTTGCATTTTCGCGAATGAGTCCATGCGACCCATGTACTTTCCGTGTATCGGTTTTCCAGTTACCAACAGACAAAAATATTGCATGTGGGTAGTCCCAATATTCAGTTCTTGTTGTTTTCATTAACTGCTGTAGAAGTGGTTATGTCTCGAAAATGCGGGTAAAGGCGTTGCAAGACTGATTGCGCTGAGAAATAATTGTTAAGGGAAAAAAATGAAGATAGCCAATCAAGTGGTTGGGCGCGAAAATTCAACCGTCTCGCCAGATACAATTAGTGTTTTCATAGCGTATATGATAGTGCAGGAGACTGCTCCCAGGTCCGATTTTGTATTGCTCTCTAGTGGTAAGCCAAACGATCACGGTCTCTGGCGGGCTGGTGGAATTTGCGCGAGCTATGGCATGATTAACTAACTCCAGTGCTAATTAACCCGGAAACCGCTCATTGTATCGAATTTTTTCGTTAACTATGTTTTTCAGCACGACCTAATCTGCAACACTCTGTGTTTAGACTGGCAACATGTCTTCCAAAATTTTGATTTCAGACCGGACCAGAACTGTAGAACACGTGAAATTCTAGAAAAGAAAAAAAGGAAATTAATTCCGTGTTTTACACCTCCCTGGTTTAGTAGGCAGTATAAAAAGTATTGTCCTAAAGCTGTTCTAGAATGTATTTATACTGAATCTCGTAGTTTCAAGACTGTCAACGTCACGGGTGCACAACATATGGCCCACGAGCCTCTTGCGACCCTTTACGTCTCTCGCTGTGGCCTGCAGGAGAATCTTCGAGTCATGATCAGTTCCATATTTTGTGATATAACTGATTTTTTTATATAAATCTGTTATGATGATAAATCTAAATATCGTTTAAAAATTCTTTAACGTGTCACTAATGGCAGTCCCTGCGACAGCTAGGTTACAGTAGGTTTAAATTATTAAACTAATTAGTTCTTGCGAGAAAATGAAAGTTCTGGGTTGTGTCCAGTGGCGCTTCCATTAAACAGCGATCGGAACAAAAATTCACTATTAATGCGGTCCATTAAACAGGCGATGCGCGCACCTGCCCAGTGGCACACAGATGGACATTGTTTGGGGGAAGCTGCTTGATCGGCTGCTATCCCACGCGGACAGAGTCGAGAGTATAAGCTAGTTGCTTCATGTGCATACAAGCAAGCACTGCATCTGACTGCTGCGCTTTAAAGTGGCGTGTGAATTGTTTCCAGTTCTTAAAGGTTGTTGCAAGGGGCAAAAATGGCAACGTACTGTACTACAGTGTCTGTGTCCTATGGTCAGATCGCCTCAAATATTTAAATTTCATTACTGACGAATGTTTATATCTTACCATCAGAATTGAGTCCTACATAAGCCTATGTGACTTTGAAAGACTTCAAGCTGACAGATGCAAAGTCTAACATTAAAGCTTTGTTTGAGTTTATTATCTTTTTATATTGTTTTCATAAGTAATAGTTTCATGTCAGTGTGCTACTAAGACACACATTCCTCACTGTCATTAAATGTTTTTTAATAAAAAAGTTTTGTGAATGTATTTATTCAAGAGTTCAGAGTTAAATGTTGTGTAGTTTCACGAAGTTCAATATTTTTGGTTGCTGCTTACGTCACGTAGTCCGTATCTGTTTCTATGTCACAGTTCAGCGAAAATGTATAGTAAAATGATAATTTTTTATTACTTTTAAAGATTATATTCAACACAATTGACCATAAGTCTGCTGTGGCTCGCGCTGTAGATTCTAGTTTCGGTTTGGCCCCAGACTACTTTAGAATTCTGCAGCCCTGGTCTACGTAATGAATTTCGGTATGAACCTAATTAATCACAACTACATGATTCCCCTCTGAAATAATATACGTCTGATATGTTACAGAGTATTTTGCTTGCTTCCTTTCTTTTTGCCTCGAATTGCAGGTTAGTAAGTGTTAGAAAATCCAGAAGAAAGCAGATATCTCGTAAAGACTAACTTCATGAACTATGTAAATTTCTTTGTATAACAAGTATACTCTGATCTGTTCTTTCTTCAAATGACTCGTCTTGAAACACAGTATATTAACATCCCATAAAAGAACTGCTTTTACCAACTTTTGACTAACTGGTGAGTACTAACATTCTCTTTACATCACATTAAAAGGTGTGTGTATAATGAACAGAAATTTCTTTCATTTTATTTTTCAATAATGGGCATAGTCATATCTCACTCACTGGCCGTCGGCTACATAACTACGTTCTTCGGCACAGCAAAGGTGTGGTTTTAATGAGGAAGACGATACTGCGTTGTCACGGTTCTCGTCGAATCCGGATGAATGAAATAAAATCACATTTGCATGGATATACTGAAACATAAATATTGTTAACACATCAAAATATTACCGTATGAATATTTACCTGTTGTTGCTCAGGCGCAAAAAGACAGCATGTCACCGGAACTAATTTGTGACACTGAAAATCCATCAACCGCACACCATAACTGCATCGGCTTATATCGGTAGCCTAGCATTTCCGCAAAGTGGTAGTGGTTCATTTTAGTGTCTAAATTTCGTAAGTGCTTGATATAGGACGCTTTACATACTAAGGAGAGGTGCTACTAAAGAGCTGTGTGTTCGAGCCCCGTCTTGGCCATTTTCATCTTTTACGCAGTGAAGATGGGCTTACTTCATTTGCATAAAAAAATCTCTCCGTGCTATTTATTTTCTTTCTCGGACAAAATGCAGTGAGCTTTATCTTCTTGAACCGCAGCATATAGAGCATTGTCCTGCAAACTAGGCATTTATATGGGGATTTAAAGATGTGGTTAAAGCAGCGTAATCTGTAATCTTTCTGTACCGCAATAGCGAGGCATTTCCATTTATATCCTTCACGTAACTGTCTGCTTTGAGATTGTGTCACTAACGGCAATGTCTTTGGAAGCTTCACTATTATACATAATCAACGAAATTAAGGAGCAAACATTTTGCCCTTACGCGAACAATACCTGTGTTGTTCAAATCGATTAATCTTCACAATACATTTTAAACCACCTAATGCACATGGGAGCTCAATAGGAGTGTACGCGGATGATCTGTTGTATACAGGGTGTTACAAAAAGGTACGGCCAAACTTCCAGGAAACATTCCTCACACACAAAGAAAGAAAATATGTTATGTGGACATGTCCGGAAACGCTTACTTTCCATGTTAGAGCTCATTTTATTACTTCTCTTCAAATAAAATTAATCATGGAGTGGAAACACACAGCAACAGAAGGTACCAGCGTGACTTAAAACACTTTGTTACAGGAAATGTTCAAAATGTCCTCCGTTAGCGAGGATACATGTATCCACCCTACGTCGCATGGAATCCCTGATGCGCTGATGCAGCCCTGTAGAAAAAAGCCGTCCACAATACGAGCACGAAGAGTCTCTACATTTGGTACCGGGATTGCGTATACAAGAGCTTTCAAATGCCCCCATAAATGAGAGTCGAGAGGGTTGAGGTCAGGAGAGCGTGGAGGCCATTGAATTGGTTCGCCTCTACCAATCCGTCGGTCACCGAATCTGTTGTTGAGAAGCGTTCGAACACTTCGACTGAAATGTGCAGGAGCTCCATTGTGCATGAACCACATGTTGTGTACTACTTGTGAAGGTACATGTTCTAGCAGCGCAGGTAGAGTATCCCGTATGAAATCCTGATAACGTGCTCCATTGAGCGTAGGTGGACGAAAGTAAAATGAGCTCTAACATGGAAAGTAAGCGTTTCCGGACACATGTCCACATAACTTCTTTTCTTTATTTGTGTGTCAGGAATGTTTCCTGAAAGTTTGGCCGTACCTTTTTGTAACACTCTGGATAGAGAATTCGCAACGCCAGAAAATCATAGTGAAATACTGGAAGACCTGCGGAGGATCAACGCTAGGTGCCAGGTTTGGCAGTTAACCCTTCAACATAAACAAGTGCAGCATAAGGCACATAAATGGGCAGAAAGACCCGTTATTGTTTAGTTACTTGATTGCTGAACAAGGACTGGAAGCAGTCACATCCATTAATTATCTAGGAGTGCACATACGGGCCGATGAAATGGAACGATCGCATAAAACTAATCGCAAGAAAGGCAAATACCACAAACAATCCTCAGGGCGTGCAACGAACTCAGGAAGAAGATGCCTTATTATACTGTCGTGTGAGACGCCGCCTCCTTTTAAGTCCGCAGCTCGTGGTCTCGCGGTCGCGTTCTCGCTTCTCGAGCACGGGGTCCCGGGTTCGATTCCCGGTGGGGTCAGGGATTTTCCCCTGCCTCGAGATGACTGGGTGTTTGTGTTGTCCTCATCATCTCATCATCATTCCTGAAGGTGGCGAGATTGGACTGAGCAAAGGTTGGAAATTTGTACGGGCGCTGATAACCGCGCAGTTGAACGCCCCACAATCCAAATCATCATTTCGCGAAAGGAGTAAGGAGGAGAGGTCCCCCGCGGTGCTTTCGACGTTTTGAAGTCATGTATACGATCCCAGGTATCGCACTTTGCAGCCGTCATTTGCGAATAATTGACCAAAAATCAGTTTCGTCATTTTGCGTGTCGCTCAGTAGAGTTACAGAATTTGTATCATGTGGACTGGTTGCGTAGTGTCAGGGATAGGGTAAGGGCTTCACATGTATGAAGCCGTGGATTCGATTCATGTCAGATGCATTAACATTTTTATTTTTAAATCTTTATTGAAATTATTTTTATCATTTTAATTCATTTAATCGATTGAAATGTAGTTACATGTTTCCATTCATTTGTCTTATTACCTTAATTGTAATATCAATTTCATTTTCTCTCACTTTCCTTCCTATCATTCTTTCTGCACTTGAAACTTTATTCCTGTGTTTTTAATTAATTTTATGCATTAAAATTTATCATCCTATTTTTTCGCCCAGGTTATTGCATTCATATCTATTCCTCATTCTGCTTGAATTTCGCTTTACGTATAAACCGTTCTTTCGTTTAAATCTTCATCTGTGTTATGTTCATAGTGAAATAGGAATTTAGGCTATGTTTTTCACGTTCGTTTAAAGAATACCACGCAAATAACGTGGGCATGTTGTAGAGAAAAATACTTTTTTCACAATATTGCACTGTCAATATAAATAGATTATTTTATCTTTTGTTTTTGAGCTGATAATTGAATTGTTTTTGAGCAAATAATTGAATGATATAATATATAAATGAAATCAAATGCACATTGTCAAAAATTCCGAATGAAAAAAGAATAATAGAAAGAAAAAATGAAACAAATGTAATAGTTCATACATTAATTAAAAGTGTTACAAAGGAACATAAATAAAAAATTAAATTTCTATCATTTAATTGAATAAAAAATGATCAGAATCATGTCGATGAAGATTTAGCAATAACAAAATTAAATTCGCTTGAGAAGATTCGAACCCATAACCTCCTGCATGTGAAACCCTCACCTTAACCATTACATCATGCAACCAGTCAATTACAGCTCGATTAACGCTATTGCATATTGTGCAAAGTTCCGGAGTTTTTTCGTCAGTTACGTGCGCACAAGGGATCACCAAGTTGAATGGCTGCAGGGTATGATACTTCGGATCTTAATCTACATCACCGTATATTTGGTTTCAAAAAGCCGATCCCACCGCGGGGGAAGTCTCCTTGTAAGTAGTTAATAATAGAGAGGGTAAAGATAATACAGAGACATACTAAAAACCTTTTCTCAGAGCACCGTTACCAACTGGAACAGAAAAGAGGGGAAAGTTACACTTGTGTACAAAGCACACTCCTCTCTACACCATCAGTTGCGTTGCAGAGTATAGACGGATGAGTGAAGACAATGACTTGCTCTCGCTGAAGAGAACATCTTTTCCTCACTCCACGACTCTGGACGGCTCGCGTGAAGAGTTAAAGTACTTACCGCCGGTAAAGACACACTGCCTAATAAAAAAAAAAAAAAAAATTAGGCGCCCATAAGACATCATAGGATGTCATTGTAACTTTGTTCACGCACGCACCGTCAGTGTGTGTGTAAATGACTGCATTTGCACTTCTGTGTGATAGAACGGCCATCAGAGTGCATTAGTGTTGTTGGTGTTTACTGTTGTTATCAAGACTGGTAGTGTTTATAAGAGGCGTCAACAGCGTCGGATGTTCAGTGGTCGCTGGGATTGACATCGCAATGCCACGTACACGTATGAGATACTGTTATTATGACATAACATATTTGAAAATGGTCTCATTGTGGTTTTCCGTTTGGGATGTGACAGTGGCCCATGGGAACGCGAACGCTGGCATACTTGTCAAGGTTCCGGTTGACGATGTCTGACCACCCCAAGGGAAGATCGCCGCACTGTGCACCAAGCATATCCTAACCCCTCCACATCTGCACGTGCCACACGAGCACGAGCGACGGACGCCCTGCATCATTCTGTCATCCCACACAATTGGCTGGAGACGAGCAACAGCCGGACTAGGACTGCCGTCGACACAACACAAACGGCTGCGTTTGGGGTGGTGTCGTAATCGATAAGCTTGAGCTGTTGAAGAACGGACTTGCAACTCTGTTCACCGATGAATCGCGGTTACGCACTGTCCCAGATGACCATCGCTGGCGAGTAAAGGAGCGACTTCAGGTCACAGCTGGTATTACCTGAGGGAAATCCGACGGTTCAACGCCACGTCGTGGACATTCTGGGTCCTTGTGTGTTACGTTTCATACGACACTATAGTGGTGTCATTTTTCAACAAGGTATTGTTCATCTCCAGTTCTGCACCAGATGGAATGTGTGGGGACCACCTCGGACGTAAACTCCGTTTCAGTACCAGTACCCAGGATAACGGGGACAGGTTACAACCGTTATGGGCCTGCTTGCCTTAGGAAAGGGTACAATGGCTTTGTGATAATCTTTCCAATCGAATCAGAGCATACGTCGTGGCCAGAGGGGATGCAACGTGACACTAAGCGGGCTCATACTGCCAAGCTGTTTACAAATTTGACACGATTTTGTAAGCACTGAAATAACATCACATACTGTCTCAACACGGGAAGTTTATTTTCCTCCTCCTCTTTTCAGTGGTTCATTTTTTTTTTTTTTTTTTTTTTTTTTTTTTTTTTTTTTTTTTTTTGCCCTCGCGTAGTAGATTTCAGACGTGCTATACAGATGCTGATTTGTAGATGGGTGTGAAGTGTCACTCGTCGACGTCGACTTAAAAGCGCCGCCCAGGTGCCGGCGTGCCGTCTCCGTACTTGGCCAAACAAACCACCTACTCAACAGCTCGCCGAACAGCCGCAGAGTTGGCACGACTGCCCTCTGCACAGTATTTCCGGACCGCTGAATCTACAATAGTAGTTTCCATTGGCTGTGCACGCGCCACATTTCCCACATCTCCGCCGGCCGTGTGCACGCAGTAGTTCAGAGCAAACGGGTGTAGGGAAAGAAATGTTCACAAGCTACTAGACTGTGAGGTTCCCAGTGTCTCCTCAGCGCGTCCCGGTAGTGTTCTAAAGAAGTAAAACATGTCGATATTTTCGTTGAATTTGTGGACGAAATGGCCAATCACACATGCGTGAGTGGTAATCATAAAGATTTAATACTCTGCTTTCTTTGTTTCTTTTGCCGGTCTAACTACACAGTCCTGGTACACTACGTATTGAAATCGCCGCGCCGTAGTACGCCGCAAGAAGAGCCAAAACAAAACGACTCAACCTTCCACCATCACTGTATCAGTGCGCTGCTGCATATTAGTTTTGGCTCCTATAACGGTGAGCTGTGGTTAGGTGGGGCGGAATTTAAAATTTTACCAGCTCTGCAGTCATGAATCTGCAAACACACAAACTTAGGTGCTGATTCGAGGCATGCTGCCACCGGATGGTAGATATGCAACAGTTGAGTATTTGTTACCTACAGTTTGACTTCCAGTACAGGAGTTACTCGTGCCTTTCGCCACCATATCGTAAGACTAGTTACGGTTAATAACAAGGTGTGTGGTTTGAGAATGAGAGTGTCAGACCGAAACCGGTAATCACAGCAGCTAAAATTGTATATTCGTTCAAATGAGACGGACAAAATAAAGAAATTATCAAATTTCCTCAAAATGTGCATAACTTGACGTTTTAATCGCCACCAATGAAAAAAAATCAAGTCTCTCGTACTTTGTGTTTGGTGATGCTACGCAGTTTTTCGATAAACAATTTAAAAGATCTGAACCATTTTTAAAATGTATTTAAAAGATACAGAGATTTGATTAGGTACAGGGCTTTTAGAAGTGGCGTCATTTGTTTGATGTACGTTGTCTGACAGATCCCAAGCTTCCGCATGCTTTCCGAGGAGCAGTTTTACCATTGGTCGCGCATTTATTTGCACATATACGGGCGTACTTCATTCTCCGTGGAAAATTAACGATCTGGTGATACTTCAGTAGGGTGTCGAAGGACATAAAGACGGAATCTGAGCTGCAGGAAGGGTGTCACAACTGAGCCGTTCCAGTACTTGTGGATGAAGGCATTTTGCGAACCTGTCCTGAAACAACACTTTTCCGACAATAAGCCTGTACATTTGATACGAATTGATGGCTTAGGATTGTAGCAAGCAGTTATTACATCCTGTACGGTTTCTTGCACTGCTCTTCTCAAGGTAATTTTCCAGTGCAGGCCGTGCTGAGACATTAAAAATAGCGAACGCCAGCCATACCGAAGAAGCCGGTGCCTTAATTTTCTTCTTGGTGGCCGATCCCGATTGTATCCACGGTATACCCTGGCTTCTCCGTTCTGGCTCATAGTGATGAACCAACATATAATCTCCCGTTACTGTTCTGCTTAAAAATATTAGACTTCATTGTAGCGGCCGAATAAGTGCTGGCAGCTCTCAACAGGTTTGCACCCACTCTACGGTAAGCTCTACTGACCGTTACTCGACGGTTCAGCCAAACTATTTTATAATCGCACTCACGTACTAAAATAACGTGATACACGTGTTTACACACGACAGCACCGAACGTAAGAACACGTCCAAATACGACATTACCACCATCCTCTACAATAATCATAGAGAAGGTCCACGTAATCATTTACCGAAGGGTACGTCACCGAATTAAAGAGCACCAAATGGCGGAAACACAAACTGGTAGAGCTAATAGCTTATAATTACCATTTAATTCTCAACAGAAACTTCTTACTGGAAATATGTTTCTTACTTCATACATGTTTTGTCATACTTATCACTTTGCTCAAAAAACTAATTGCACACGTCTGTCAGAATGGTTCTTTTTTTACTCAAATCACAATTAAAATTACTCATTAGGTAAATTATGTTGAGCCTTTATAAACTGATTTACGAGCGTAACTGACCTTTCAGCGTTTGTGTTATCTGAGAATTTGATCGAAGGTGAACCAAGATCTATAATACAGAGACACAGAGGAGATTATCTCTCCTGCGTGGACATCATCATTAAACTAAGCGAAAGAGAGGTAATCTTAAGCTAAACACTTTGAACCTAAGGAAGAGCTCCAGAATGTTAGAATCACCGGGAGCCTTCTTGAAATAAACAAAGCTTGCATAATGTAGTACCGAACGAGAGCGACTTTCTCATCATCAGATTATTTGGAGGAGTAGGTGATACTGTAAGTCGGACAGTCTGCTTATTGTTTCGTGATATTAATGAAAATATCAGCGGATGGTGGCAAGTAGTAAATTTTTCGAAATTTACGGCGTTAAAAGTATCATGAAGATGAACCAGCTCTATGGCGATGGACGAGCAGTTTCCTACGGAGGTTGTGTTGCGCTTACCTGAAGGGCAAAAACAACGAAGTTCTAGTGGAACTTTACCGAAAATTACTCGCAGAAATGTTTTGAGTAGTGGAACGAACGTACGAAGAAGGGTGTAGTCAAAGTATGTTCTACGTCCAGTGCTAACAACATGTAGTAAGTAGACATTTTCGGCAGCAGTCTCGTTGCTTTTTGAGTCATATGTACACACAATTTTTCAGCACAGCTTGTGCCAACGGGTCCTGCGTTTTACCTTCATGCTTTAAAACCGCCACCAGACTGTCAATCCGCTGTCATGACCGTTGTCTGAAGGTATATTTACAAGGGCCAAAAATTTAAATATTGCTGACTCTATATTCCGGTATTATTATATGGCAAAAATGCGCCCACACGTTTTGCAGCCACATGTGCGACAACATTGCCGCTACTGTTGCCCGGCGATGTTCCCGTAAATATATTTCCGGGCCCGCAGTGTTTACACGTGCAACACTATGGTGCGAAATGGACCAAAGCGAGATAGTGCGAGTGAGTGCAGGTCTCATGCATTTGCATTCCAAAAGAAATAAAAGTTACCGAAAAAAAAGAATCGGGCCTCGTGGATGTGTGTTTTCAAGTAAGTGAAACTTGTACTCGTGGACCGATGCTGGACACACAGCCTACGTTTTCCGGGACGCCGAAACATAATTTTGACTATATATTTTAAAAGTAGCTCGTCCGAGATTTGGTAAGACCAGTACCAATATGAATCACTTTATACCAGTTAGAACCAGATTGGCTTTTACTCTTCAGTTTTCGATTGGTGGTGATTCATTCAGAAGTTTGGTGTACCTCCAGAATCAGATTTCCACCCTGCAGCGGAAATACTGTTGCGGCCACACACGTCCGTAAAGTGTGTTCCGTGTAAACACACCTTAAAGCACCTCCACCCCTCCCACTGCTGTCGTAATGCGCCACGGGGCCAAGCTTGTTGGTGGTAGAGTGTGATTAAAAGAGGGGTTAGGGTTATTAGACTTTAAGAAGAGTCGACTACACATTTCTGCGAGATGAATATATCTCCAAGAAGACACGCACATTTAATACTAGGGGCGTTCGGTAAGTATTGCCACACTTTTTTTTCTCGGCCAATTTAGGTTGATAAATGCGGAATTTTTATGGGGCATCATGGAATATTTCCGCTTCCGCTTCAGCCACCGCCGTTCCGGTAGGAATCCTTCAAAATGTTATCTGGAACAGAAGTCCGTTCCAAGAAGAGAGCTGTCATTGAGTTTCTTGCCGCAGAAAACCAGAGCATCCCAGAGGTTCATGGACTCTCGCAGAATGTCTACAGTGACCTCGAAGTGAACAAAAGCACGGTTAGTCGTAGGGCGAGGCGTGTGTCATCGCAACAAGGTCGCACAAACCTGTCCGATCTCCTGCGTGCCGCCGGCCACACACGGCTGTGACTCCAAATGCTGCAACATGACACACTTATTCGAGTTGATCGACAGTTCACAAAAAAAAAAAAAAGCCTCGCTGCAGAACTGTACGTCTCTGTTGGCCGTGCTTAACAAACTTGTCCACCAATCAAAGGTGTGTGCTCGCTGGTTTGCTCGCCGACCAACAACTCACCGTAAAGGGCAACGAAGGACCATCTGTGCGGAATTACTTGCTCATTACGAAGCTGATCGTGACACTTCTTTGTCGATAATCGTCAAAGGCGATGAAACATATGTTCATCACATCAAAACGGCAATCTGTGGAGTGGCGCCACACCACGTTTCCTCCAAAAAAAAGTTCAGAGTTGCACCCTCTGCGGTAAAACCGTGGCAACGGTCTTCTGGGACTCTGAAGGGGTTATTCAGTTTGATGTCCTCTGCCTTAGTGCAAGGATCAACTCGGAAGTGTAGTGTGCTACCATTTGGAAACTGACTTTAACGTGTTCGTCGCCACAAAAATGCAAACGATACTCCTCCATCGCAATATAAAACCCCACTCTAGTCTGCGAACCCGGGAGGATCTCTGAAAACTTCATTGAACTGTTTCTCCTCATCCACGCTACAGCCCGGATCTCGCACCTTCCGACGTCCATCCGTTTGGTCCGATGAGAGAAGCATTACGTGCCTTGTCAAGCAAGCTATTGGCTCAGACGTCTACCAATAGTGTGGTAACATGCGGGTATACAGGGCCTCCCAGTAATGTGGCGTAAGACCATCGCATTGAACAGAGATTGCGTTGAGAAAATAGGTTTTGTAGCCAAAAGAATGGGGAGAATCTTGAGTAAAACAAACCAGCTTTCAGAAAAAAAATTGTTTCATTACTTATTGAACACACCTTGTAAATTATAAAACTCTGAAATGAGTGGCAGAAATGCTGTTATTGTAGATAATTAATTTGTAAAGAACCGGCAGCCAAAGCTCGGTAAATCAGGGGAAAAAACCACAAGAAATCATGGAGCATAAAGGAATAAGGAAATTAAACGTGACAAACTGCGGGGAAGCGAGGGAGATCGGCTATTGAGGGGGCACGGTAGTAGAATGTCGAAGATTATCTTAGTAGCGGTATAGACGTGTCTGTGGCCCGAATACGTTCGTAATTAGGATTTGCCATTGTAATTTCAAGTATCGAACTGTCATGATAGTGAACGAGAAGACTGTAACAAGCTTCGACAAAACAGAAATTCTATCCTGAACGTCTGATGCCTTAGGTACTCAGATATGTTACTGCAACATGGCGCCTAAACTGTAGGTCATTGTGACGTGAAGGCTGACTGTACCAATCGCAGGAGACGGTCGTTGTCAGTAGGAGATCAACCAGTACACTTGAGACCGACCCCCCATCCCCCCCACCCCCAAAAAAAAAGTGACTGCTTATGTTCATGGAATGGTTTAGCAGAAAGTTTTACCTGCACACGCATCAGTGACTGGACAATACTACGGGGATGCCCTGAAATCCATGTGAGGCACAAAGACAACACATCCGTGAAACAGGCTGCACCACGGTAATGCACAACGGCGTATTGCAGGTGGCGTTACTGAATATCTTGCAAAAATCGATGTCAACTTTATCGCTCACCCTCCTAATAGTCCGGCTTTAGCCCCGTGTAACTTTTTTTTCTACTCCCTAAAATGAAGAAATACTTTTGTGAGACGTTTTCCATCAGATCGTTCTTTATTGAATTGTCTCGTATTTACTATATCGCGTCTGCCGTCGGATCATACACAAAATTAATAAAAAATTCAGGAACTCATAAGTAAAATCAAAGTTGTATGTCATCGGTGCCCTCGAAGGCTTCCTGTGTTTAAATTACCATGAGTAATTACTACAGTCCGCCACTCCTGAAGTGTGTGGCATCACAAGCTGACGAACTTTATTATTATTGTTATTATTATTATTGTAATAATACAGAATTTGTTTAATGTCAGGGATATCGAAATTCCTCTGTTTCTGAAAACTGGATGGTAGGCAGGAGGGCTCTTAACTCTGATAATTTCAGCAGACACTCCTACGAGCTCTTGACTTACATCCTCGTCCCGTAAAAGATAGTTTGCTTCAGAAAATCTGTTGCCTGAGAGCTATGTTCTCTGTATTTCATCTGCCATCAGATACTCGATCTCATCTTCTCTGTAAGCCTATTATTAGAATTATCTTCTGAGGCCCCAAAAGACCACATCCCCTTATCATAAACACGTTTAATGAGCGAATCTAAATTTGAGCTACTAAAGTTCTTAACGAGCTCATCGCTTCCTTACAGGGTACTTCTGCTGCAACCGGTACTAATTAGGGAGAATGCTCTGGTCGACTGAAAATTGTGCATACCAGAAGAGCTGTCGGTTACGGCAGCAAATGACTAACAAGTACTGTCGTACGCCGCTGTATGTAAGGCTCGCATAGAAGATCAACGGCTTAAGAGCTAAAAGTTTTGAGTTACGTTTATTAGTCGCAGATTTTCGTATAGCAGTGGTGATTTTTCATTTGCGTCTTATTGATACATTTGATTGTTTCTGGCTGTCAGTAGTAATAAAAAACGAGAAGAAACTTAACTGGAAAGAAGTCTTGGAGGGATTAAAACGTATCTCTCTTTTTCGACTCCAGGGAGACGAGTGTTAGAATAACAGAGATTGTGGGGAAAATACTGATAGAGAGGAGAGTACCAGAAAAACTCTTAAGGCTAACAGAAATCTGCGTAACTACTAGCGAATGTAAAGAGGGAATATAAGGAAAAATAAACTTGCTTTGTAATCTAAACAGGAGTGAGGGGCGCATATGTTCTCAGTTTCGTTTAGTCTTACATTAAAAAACCTTAAAAGAATTGAAACGGTAGAAACTGGAAGGTAGGTGTGTGTGTGTGTGTGTGTGTGTGTGTGTGTGTGTGTGTGTGTGTGTGTGTGTAAACGTACTGAGTGGTTATAATTAATGTGCAGCTGCTCACGGAGGTAAGTATGCTAATGCATTAAAGCTGAATAGATTTACGCATGAAAAAGTTAGTTCCAGTTTTGGCCACCAGGTGCAAATCTGGCGCTGTACACTGTTCGTATGACGATATAACATCCACTCTGCCATTTGACAAGTGAGTGAACAGTACGGGTAACGTGAAGACACCGTGCGCTTTTAGCGAAACTGTTTAATGCGAATGGCTGTACAGCAAGCAGTCTGATAGGTCCGAGGAGAAGCTCGATGTCATTAAATGATTCAAAGATGATGAGAATGGAATTCTAAAACACGAGTGAGCTTGGTGTGGCACCTGGAAGAGGAAGTTATTGACGAGATTGCTGTAACTGACTATGCAGCACGTGTCTCGGCTAGTACTAGTGTTAGTGCTCGTGTGGTGTCAGGAGATTTGTTCCTGTCGTGGTCAGCAGTACGGAAAGAGAGCCAGGCGGTGCAGCATCTGAAACCTCATAATCAGCAGCAATGTTCTGAGTTTGGTCGTCAGTTTCTGGCACGGATCGAAGTTGATGACATGTGGCCGGTCAGTATTTTTGGGAGTCACGTACATTTTACACACTACAGAGTGCATTGAATACACAGAACTTCCGCGTCTGGAATACTGTTAAACCGCGTACTGCGCATGAAGAGCCATTACACTCACCGTATGTGACTTGTGTGGATTCACACGCACCTATATTGTCGGTCCACTCTTCTTCGAAGAGAATACGTCCAGTGGGCCTGTGATGTGTACAGTCGCGTTTGCACGTTATTGAATCGTCC
Organism: Schistocerca gregaria; assembly: GCF_023897955.1. NCBI lineage: Eukaryota > Metazoa > Arthropoda > Insecta > Orthoptera > Acrididae > Schistocerca > Schistocerca gregaria. Next base: position 339,739,775 of record NC_064922.1, on the reverse strand, counting down.
TTTTACAGCATGTTATTCCTGCATTGGCAGGGAGCAACTGTGTGGAAACCACTGTTTTCATGCAAGATAGGTCAATACCTCATGTCACCCGCCCAGTGAAAGATCTGCTTAATGCAAGCTTCCACGAACGTGTGATCTCCAGAGTTTTTCCAGATGCATGGCCTGTAAGATTAACTGATGTGAATCCATGTGACTTTCGGTTCCGGGGATATCTAAAAGAATATGTTTAACAGGGACACGACCGACCTCTAACTGAGCTGAAGGCTAGTATACAGGATCGCTGCTCATATTCCACCGGAACTGCTGTGAGCAACTGTTGGTCTCGTCGTTTGTAGGTGCAGCATGCTTATTTAGTACAACAGATGACAGAGTACAATGACGTTGCAGGCACACGTGTTTCGGAGTGTTGACGCAGCATCATCGTCAGTTACCAATTAACCAGGCTATCGGCCAGTAATCGGTGGCCCAGGTTCGATCCGAGTCGGGCTCAGCTTGTGCGGCACGTTAATGCGCAGTTCGAACGATACTTGTGTGGAACATCGGTCCTCAGACGGTAATTTTCGTTACCATTGGCTTTCCTTCAGTTAATTGATACTATGCAATTTTCATTATGAAGGAAAATACAAGCAACACTGGTGTAATGTTCTACAATATTATTTCACAAACCGGTTTTCGGCTATGAAGCGATCACCAGGTACAAAGATCAATATGTAGTGTAGTGAAAAAGATAATTATAAAATAGACGCAGTGCATTTCTCACTTGTTTGATCTTTTTTGCCAACACTGGTAGCTTAATGGCTAACGTGGCGGCCTCCCATGATCGAAGCCAGGTTATTATTTTATTTTATAATTTGGTTCACCTACCCATGTCCGCAGAAGGTTGTTACACGAATTGTTCTCAGCGAGTTAGGAGGTACTAGGGCATTATATCAATTGTGAAATTACAACTGTGTTTCACAGTAAGTCTCACACATTCATTGTATAACGTGTGTGTGTGTGGTGTGCGTGTGTGCGTGTACAACCTCTTCTCGTGTTCTTATATTTCATTCTTATATAGATTCTTATTTTTTATGTTAATTTTTGAGGATGATTTGGTGCATTCCCTTGGATGATACCGACGGTAGAAACATTCAAAACGTCGAAATTCCGAATCGCCCAAAGGCAGATTTCCCAGAGTGACATTTCTTCGCATGAATCTCACTCGGGAAATAAACGACGCTTTGACGAGTTGTCAATAATTTCGCGGCAGACCACACATAACAGATCTCTCTTTGCGAAAACTGGCGCTCGCAGTTGGTTGTGAATCAAGATACGGTAGAGGAATTTCACCGAAAACAATTTCAAATACGTTTCCATTCATTTACTTTCTTTACTTCGTTCAGCAGTGACACAATTAGTAGACCAGTAAAAAGAACGTTATTTCAGTATACATTGGAAGATATTCATGTAGTAATCTTCCACGTACACGGGTAGAATAAAGCAAAAGTAATAATCGGGTTTCGAACACGGGTCGCAAAACTGTGAAGTCGCGATGCTAGGCACTGTGCCACAGCTTTAGTTGAAACATATGCTCGTAAAAGGCGGATACCTTGACACACACACACACACACACACACACACACACACACACACACACACACACACACTTATTTTTGAGCTCTCTTCCAACGAGCGAAGTTTCTGGGAAACGGAGTTATAACACCAGCCGTGTTCTCCTCGTTAGTCAGCAATGCTTTCACTGTCGGCGCGATTCTGTTGCGAAGTTGCAGGACTGTATATTTCAAATCTTCCTTAAATATATGCAGCACTTACGTAATTTATACATCACCATCTCGTGCAAAGCACCACACACACATATACACCAAAAAGAACTTGCTACATGTGAAGTCATCACAGAGATTGCAGATTTACCAACACAACGGAACAAATCTGCAATCTCTGTGATAACTTCACATGTGTCAAATTCTTTTGGCGTGTGAGTGTGTGTGTGAGTGTGTGTGTGTGTGTGTGTGTGTGTGTGTGTGTGTGTGTGTGCGGTACATTTGATTTACAGCTGGGAAATTCCGGAATTTTCAGTGGGTCAATATTCCCCCAGCTCGATTTAGCTCTAGGGTTAGGGAAAGGAAAAGTACAAAAAAAGGTTGAAATTTACTCGGTGAGTTCGTTATATTTGTTGGAATAGTGTTCTCGACTTATCAGATTCACAAATGCTGAACTAATTTTCTCATCACAAGCAAGACGAACAATCAATTTGTGGAACAGCCTTCTAGACTTAAACAGCTCAGTGCTGTCAAACTTGCAGTTTGCCAAACAATTCTCTGCATAGAGAGCAAATATATATATATATATATTTTTACGGGGTCCCAAATAATTTCGTTAAAAGTTAATTGTTGCTGAGTGTAATTTTATCCAAATAAAATAATTAAGGCACTAGAATCAGTTACGTTCTTAAAAATATTCATTATGGTTCTGGGCACACATAGTCAGCTCTCGAAACAATCTTGGCACTGCACTGCACTGCAGTCAGTTCTCTTACGAGATAAATGAACTAAATTTCCGTTGCGGGGTCTGCACCTTCCGCCATCAAGAAGCTAAGACATTCTCAAGACACTTTTTTCCGTAGTGTTATCAGGAGTGTAGCGCTCAGAGGGACAGGCGTACGATCAGTAATTCATACGGACAGATAGTTTAAGTGTAAATATAAAAATAAGACGACTTACTTTACAAGCTAACAGTCTTCCCTACACTAATTAAATCCACGCAAGTGATTTAGTCGATTAATACTTATGAAAGGCTGTTAACTGCAAGCACGAGTAACATTCATGTGCAGTAGTGGAGAGGAAGTCGTTGATCAAATGTCTTACCGTTTTGATGCTGATAGTTCATCTGGTCTCGTTGGACTCCGTAGCGGTGTCTCCATATATCTGTTTCCGGTTTCGCGTATACCTTGCTTTATATTCTCATATAAAACTATCAAACATGTAGGCTTAAAGTTAAATGAAGCACTACTGCACCATTTTCAACTTTAGCAGTGTGTATTGTGTTACAAACAGCACCGACAACATACAGTTTTGACCACGAATTACATAGAAAGATCAAAATCGATAGAGTCCCTGACAAACTCGTGAAAGAATTATTTCCTTCTCAGATCATCAAATTTTAGTGCTTTACAGCAAATTAACGGGTGCAAATAAGAGTAAACAAACCTAAATATCAATAAACAGATTTAAATATTAATCCTGGAACACTAAAGGGGAAAATTTGACATTGTTACCAAAGCATCGTAAATTTTACTACTACATCGTTTATTCAAAGGAAATCCTAATTTATAGTTTATGCAGAAGCTAATTACAGTTATAATGTGTCCAATGGTAAGTCACATACAAAATAAGTACAAAATGTTCTGTCTCACAGCCTATACAGACAATACCAGATCGGTACTAGCTGCATTTTACGAGAGTTTAGTAATCTAGGATTAAATCACGTGCGCGAGTGAATGATATTATTTACGCCATTATGTTAACTCACAATTTTACCCTCTTGGATGAAGTACAAGACGTTAGGTTTGTAATTAATAAAGAGAAAACGATGTACATACAACTAAAAAAAGGCAGGAGGCTGGAAGGGTGACATAAACGCAGTGGAGGATATGAAGCTAAAGATGTTGAGTTCATTAAAGTACCTGGGAACCGTAGTAAACTGGAATGAGGGTGTAGCAGAAATTTCGAGTGAGGATAAAAACTGCCGAGAGATGCCCGTATATCCACAGAAAATGTACAATAGTAAGTTGCTGTCAGAGAAACGAAAATAATTAAGAGTGTGTGTAACAGTGATCTGGCGCGTACTGTTATATGGCTGTTAATTGGACAATTAATCAGAGAAAAATTGGAAACTGATGATATTTGAAAATAGTCGAATTTCGTATCCGTAGAAGAAGCTGCAAATTACGTGTCGAGTTAGAACAAAGATTCCGGACGCGTGGATTGTCGCAGATCCAGTAGAACTTAGTCAGGCAGCTACAGTGCCGGGCCCAAATGGGGGTTGTTGTAAGCGACAAAAAGGTTCTTAGAACATCTCTAGACGTGAAAAGCCTACTAAGACGACTCAAACGTAGATGGTAATGTTCTGCAGAACAACATGCGATATAGGTTAGAGGTAAACGATGAAGGCTGAAGAGATCAATCTGAATGTGTGGCAAGTACTTATTAGCAGGTTAGTGATATTGGCTTACGGAAATGGACAATAAAAAGGCTTATGATGCACTAGTAAAGTGTATTGAAAGTTCTCACATTTTTCCGGTATGTTAGCCTCTTTAATTGTAAGATGCCGTTGTGCGGTACGATGAAACAGGTAATTACGGGCAACAGGGCAAAAGCCATGACAAAAATTACCCAACGAGACAGGAAACAAAGCCAAGCAAATGTGACGAAAGTATGAGCTTTTAGCGTTTTGTATCTCTTAGGAAGTTAAATGTGGCTGCGTCGTCCCGTAATATGATGACTATCTTGATTATTCCTGCTGCATATCCTCGACTAGACCCCATGACGTTCAAGGTTGAAATATCAGTTAAATATGTAAACTGCACCCAGCTGCATACTTACGATAGCATTAAAATATTGAAACCATTCCTTACTCAAGACACAATGAGTGTTAGCGTTTCGGCAGGTACAAGTAACTAACTAAGGAAGTGGATGCTCGGAATAACATCTCCTTTTGCTATAAACTTTCATAAAAGAAACCGCAAATGCAGCTGTGCAGATACTTTCTGCGTAGCTGTTCGTGGTACAAAAATCTAACTTACCAAATAAAATACAGCGGCTGTCGAATTTAAAAGCAGATGGCTGGCGATGTATGGACCCTGAAAATAAAACATATTTGTTAGTTCTATTCTAAATATGCAACTGCTGAAAATAACACACTTTCCTTAAAAGTATTTTGTTCAGAACAAAATACTTCAAAGCAGTTACAGGTTTTTATAACAGTTGTAATGACCGCAAATGGGGAAAATTAGCAGATGAAAGATACTTTGAAAAGGACATGTTATGGCCCGGCACCTGGGATCAAGTATCTCGTACTCATGCGTCTACAGTGAGCATCTATGGAAAATGACTGAAGGTTGGTGAAACCACGAGAACGCGAAAAGTCATTAACGTCCGTACTTCAATATAAAAGGTAGGTTTCGGAGGCTTGCGTGCCCTGTGAAGCAGGATGGGCGACGATCTACGGCAGATCTGATGAGAGTACAGTGACGTTGCAGGCACACGTGTTTCGGAGCACACCGTTCAGTGCACGTTGTTGAAGGTGGAGCTCCGCCGCTAACGAGCCTCCAGTGTTGACGCAGCTTCATCGTCAGTTACCAACTAACCAGGCTATCGGCCAGTAATCGGTGGCGCAGGTTCGATCCGGATCGGACTCAGCTTGTTCGAACGATACTTGTGTGGAGCATCGGTCCTCAGACGGTAATTTTCGTTACTGATGGCTTTCCTTCAGGCGGGTGATACTATGCAATTTTCATTATGACTGAAAACAGACGCAACACTTGTAATATCTTACAGTATTTATTATTTCACAAACCGGTTTTCAAAACAATGTTCAAATGTGTATGGGATCTTATGCTATCTAATTGCTAAGGTCATCAGTCCCTAAGCTTACACACTACTTAACCTAAATTATTCTAAGGACACACACACACACACACACACACACACACACACACACACACACACACACACACACACACACACACCCGAGGGAGGACTCGAACCTCCGCCGGGATAAGCCGCACAGTCCATAACTGCAGCGCCTTGCCGGCCGGAGTGGCCGTGCGGTTCTAGGCGCTACAGTTTGGAACCGAGAGACCGCTACGGTCGCAGGTTAGAATCCTGCCTCGGGCATGGTTGTGTGTGATGTCCTTAGGTTAGTTAGGTTTAGTTAGGTTTAATTTGGTTTAATTAGGTCTAAGTTCGAGGCGACTAATAACTTCTCAGGTCAAGTCGCATAATGCTCAGAGCCATTTTTTTGCACCGCCTTAAACCGCTCGGCTGATCCCACGCGGCAACCGGCTTTCGGCTGTTAAGTGATCACCAGGTACAAAGATGAATATGTGGTGCAGTGACATTTTGTAGGACCAAAGGTTTTAAACTAGTTCATCTACAGAGTACCTCTATTTCCAGAGATAAAAGATTTTAATTTTAGATTTAGGTATAAAGCGAGAGGAATTATTTCAGTATAAATGCGATATAAGATTATTTAACTAAGATGAAATACGGCACAGTAACTAATGAACTACACTCCTGGAAATGGAAAAAAGAACACATTGACACCGGTGTGTCAGACCCACCATACTTGCTCCGGACACTGCGAGAGGGCTGTACAAGCAATGATCACACGCACGGCACAGCGGACACACCAGGAACCGCGGTGTTGGCCGTCGAATGGCGCTAGCTGCGCAGCATTTGTGCACCGCCGCCGTCAGTGTCAGCCAGTTTGCCGTGGCATACGGAGCTCCATCGCAGTCTTTAACACTGGTAGCATGCCGCGACAGCGTGGACGTGAACCGTATGTGCAGTTGACGGACTTTGAGCGAGGGCGTATAGTGGGCATGCGGGAGGCCGGGTGGACGTACCGCCGAATTGCTCAACACGTGGGGCGTGAGGTCTCCACAGTACATCGATGTTGTCGCCAGTGGTCGGCGGAAGGTGCACGTGCCCGTCGACCTGGGACCGGAACGCAGCGACGCACGGATGCACGCCAAGACCGTAGGATCCTACGCAGTGCCGTAGGGGACCGCACCGCCACTTCCCAGCAAATTAGGGACACTGTTGCTCCTGTGGTATCGGCGAGGACCATTCTCAACCGTCTCCATGAAGTTGGGCTACGGTCCCGCACACCGTTAGGCCGTCTTCCGCTCAAGCCCCAACATCGTGGTGTCGCGACAGGCGTGAATGGAGGGACGAATGGAGACGTGTCGTCTTCAGCGATGAGAGTCGCTTCTGCCTTGGTGCCAATGATGGTCGTATGCGTGTTTGGCGCCGTGCAGGTGAGCGCCACAATCAGGACTGCATACGACCGAGGCACACAGGGCCAACACCCGGGATCATGGTGTGGGGAGCGATCTCCTACACTGGCCGTACACCTATGTTGATCGTCGAGGGGACACTGAATAGTGCACGGTACATCCAAACCGTCATCGAACCCATCGTTATACCATTCCAACAGGACAATGCACGTCCGCATGTATCCCGTGCCACCCAACGTGCTCTAGAAGGTGTAAGTCAACTACCCTGGCCAGCAAGATCTCCGGATCTGTCCCCCATTGAGCATGTTTGGGACTGGATGAAGCGTCGTCTCACGCGGTCTGCACGTCCAGCACGAACGCTGGTTCAACTGAGGCGCCAGGTGGAAATGGCATGGCAAGCCGTTCCACTGGACTACATCCAGCATCTCTACGATCGTCTCCATGGGAGAATAGCAGCCTGCATTGCTGCGAAAGGTGGATATACACTGTACTAGTGCCGACATTGTGCATGCTCTGTCGCCTGTGTCTATGTGCCTGTGGTTCTGTCAGTGTGATCATGTGATGTATCTGACCCCAGGAATGTGTCAATAAAGTTTCCCCTTCCTGGGACAATGAATTCACGGTGTTCTTATTTCAATTTCCAGGAGTGTATATTCAAATCACGACATTCTTCACAGACTAAAATAAATTGAGTAGTGTGTCTGAGGAAACTAATCTTGTCTTTAATAGATCCTAAATTACAGACGGTTGCAATTTGTTTACTATGTTGTATAAAGGCAAAGAAGATTGCATGTGACGTATAAAACATTACGAAGAAAGAGGAAAATGAATTTTACTGCTACGTTATATCTACGTCACCAGTCTGAAAGCCATGTTGTGGTGTGTGGCGGATAGGATTTAATGTGTCCGTATCATCCTACCTCATTCTTATGCCTTTCAGAAATGATATACGTAAAAGGCTGCCGCTGAGCCTCCACATAAGCTTTAGTTTATCTTTTCATATTGGTAATTACGCAAGACGCGAGAGAAAATATCGTATTTTTAGTATGTTTTCAATGTATTCTGTTGGAAGTTTGATTAAAGTTTCGCGTGGTACCAATTCCGAGCCGTGCTGGTCACGTTGTTCAGGGTCAAGCAGTCGGGTAGGGTTGTTTCCATTATGTAACTTGTTAGGCGACACCCACTACCTCGGAGGCAACGATCACACATACTCAGAACATTGACACAATGATCTGTGAAGGAAATTGTCGTGGAGCTTCAGGTGTCGCATAACTGACTTAAAAGAAAAAAAATAAATAATTCGCGGTAAGATCTTACGGACGAAACCTGTGAGGTCATCGGTCCCTAAGCCTAAACACTACTTATTCTAACTTAAAGTAACTTACGCTATTAACAACACACGCACCCATGCCCGCGGGAGGACTCGAACCTCCGACGGGGGAGCCGCGCGGACCGTTACATGGTTCCTTAAACCGCACGGCCACCCCGCGCGGCGCATAACTGTTCGCACCATTTCTGTAGATCCCTATCACTGACGAATTAAGTTCCTATAAAGGCGAGATAAGCCACTTACAGTTAAAGAAACAGACGGTATATTTTCGGTTGTCCAATTGGGCTGTGGATTCGGTTTTTGTGCGCAATATTCCGACAACTACCTGATCGTTTTGGTACAACGAGTTATGATGTAGCCTATAAACACACGAAAGATAAAGACTCGTGCTAAGAAGACACTGTATCCTGTTTCAGCCCCTTAGGGTTTGAATTTAGAGAAGTTCCGACTTAAACGACGGCTACAGTATCAGATCCACACCTTCTCTAAAGTTTGCAGATTGGGCTGGGCGATGGTGAGTCAGTCAGTCAGTCAGGGTAGTGCCTTTTATTTATACAGATAAGTTACCTTCATTAATAAGACTTCTTGAAATATTCATTTTAAGACTGATTATTTATTTTGTACATAGTATTATGTGTTGTATGTAGGTAAATTCTGATTGACTACTACGTTCAACTTATCTTCCATTTGGCGGACAAATCTGTTTGTTAATGGTTATAGTGTGTTATTTTTGAAATTGAAAGACTTATTTTTGCATGGACTGGAATCTCATCTGTAGAGTTTCCTTTCCTATCCAAGAAGTGAACGGGAAGAAATTTTCCTAACGTGACGCATGAATATGGGGGACACACTAACCGTGAAAGTTGTGGTTTGCGAAAGTTTACATGTGGAAACAACAAATTTCTCCCGATTTTTCGCTAGATCAGGAGGCGGTTTTCTTACTTAGGTTGTTTGAAAGCTATGTCGATTTCCCCAATGGATTTCTCCTCCATACGCAGCGGCTCCTATCGTGAGCTCTAAAGACAGTGAATTCTGTAGGGGATTTCGGAAATCTTCTACGATGCTACAGTAAAGTCTCGATACTTGGGATGCCACGTCATTTATCAATTCAAACAAAAATAAGGAAAATGAGGTTTCACAATCGTCGTTCTCTGAGAGCCAACCTAAAATAATTAATCACAGTAACTTTAACAGTGTCTTGTTATAGCCTTTCGAGGTCCATGATGTTCACAAAAACATACACGGTATTTGTTCCCATGTTTCTTCAATTCTAATCGTCGCATGAGTCATCATAAAAATTATTTTCTTAAATGAGAATTGGCACTCGAGATGTGTGTTGACAATCTTCATGGCAGTACTCGACTGGCCACAAATGTTTCCTGAGACAAATTTAAACTTTCAGGTCACTTTTAATTAATGGAAATAACCTCTCGTAGAACACACATGTTGCCTGCAAGGAAGTTAGTCTTAGAGTGGGCTATCCAACTCTTTCCCGCCTGCCCGAGCAAGGCGCACTTTTGTGATGGGTCAGTTAAGTCAGCCAAGCACTTTCAACATTACATTAATTCTCTTATTAATCTTTGCACTCAATTTTGAATAGCTGAGGTTGTAGTTACATGTACGTCCGTGTGGATAGTCCTCAAGATTATCAAAACAGTTTATTAATATTTTAAACATTAAATAATAATACTAAAAGCTACTCATATTGGCGCTAAATATATCTGTATGAATAAAAATATAAATGTTTTTCGAAATCTCCGAAAGCTCTTCACCAATTGCTTAAATTTTTACGCAGTACTCATTGAATATTCGGATGGCTTATCAGCTTATGATCTGAATACTACTACGGAATATGAATTTGCAGTAGAATAAATAAAAACAAGCTCAAGGTCAGTGAGACGCTGGAAGAGGGGAAGGAGAGAGGGTGGGTGGAAATGGACGTAGGAACTGGAAGTGAGAAGTTGGCCAGAGGGAGGATATAATGCGCGCACGCACACGCACACACAGACCAAAGACAGATCAGACAAAGACAGGCCAGAGAGAGAGAGAGAGAGAGAGAGAGAGAGAGAGGGGGGGGGGAGGGGGGGAAGGCGGATATGCACAAGGAGGGAGGGGGGGAGAGGAGTTGGAGATTAGGACGCATATCCAACTCCCATACAAATTAGAAACGTGCCCTCTCTCCTTTCTTTATTTCCGTTTAATCAGACTTAGCCACGGCCACGCTTGGCTGCGAACTGGTGGTGGTAGTACTACCATGATGATAGCGGCCTTTCGACTTTCCTCCTGTTACTTTTGACTGGCTACCTACGAGCTTTCATAGCTTCAGCAGTGTAAGCAATTAGATGCGATGTAAAAATTATGGCCCACAGCTTTGTTATTTAAAGAAGCTAGTTATTCATAACGATGTCAATAAATTGTTTCGAATACCTTGATTTGAATTACACTTCATTTGCGTCATCAGTAAAATTTGATACAATTAACGCACCTTAATTGCTGCCTTATAGGATTTTAATTAAAAATTGCTCAAAAATGCTATTGTTACTGGTTAGTTTTCACAAAATTTCCCGTTATAGGTTCCATACCACAGGTTCACTGAACACGCCCTTGGTCAGTAGGTGTCTACTGGGAAAAAAGCTTGTTGCCACATTCCACGCGGACTGACGCTAACAGTGAAGCGATAGTTGGTCCTCTGAGGCTTCGTTTGGCCTTTTACAGAGCTCTGCAGGCAGTAACGCTCTCCTGAAGATCCGCTGTTCGCGCAGCCACCTGAACCCGCACGGCCGGCTGTCGTCGCGCCGTCGTTCTTTTATTGATGGCAGGTGCCGGCGGGCCGGGGACCTCGTTAATAGATTCTGCTGTCGCTGGACGTGGGCCCCGCGCCGCGATACCATCTGTACATAAAGCGACGGCCGCTCTTAATGGATTCCCATGCTCGGCGCCCTCCTCCCGAGGAAAACAGTGCCGCCCCCGGGCCGGCATTGATGCGTGGTAACTCCCACGCGCAGCCGTTTCGCCGTTTCACGATTTCCTGTTTGCGATCTGCTAACGCGTCTGTCGCCGGCGCCCGCCGCTGCACGCGGAGGGGACTCGCCTGGCTAAAAGAATACTCTGACGGCACATGAGTGACTCGCCAAGTAAACAGATAGCGGCAGCCACTTACGTCGATATCGTAAGAGGATTTTTCTTTGTGTATTGTTTTCGAGAGTTTGTCTGGGTGTATATGCGTAAATTAAATTCTCAAACACACATGTGCGACGTAAACAGTGGCGTCATTCATGTCTATCATTACGAGATATTTTTCTTTGCGTTCACTGTTGTTCCTGGTGCCACAACTGCTGTTGGTCCTGCATGATGTGGCTAGCAGTCAGGCACGTACCGTGATGATATTTGTACAGAATGTCAGTATGCTCTTTCTCAAAAGCGCACTGCAATATATGGAAATATATGCTAATAATGTATAGAATAAGACATCTTCAGTCAATAAATATTGTGTGTGTGTGTGTGTGTGTGTTTGTGTGTTTGTGTGTTTGTGTGTGTGTTTTTCCATTGTCGCGAGGAAGCAGACATGACGGTGACGGAGTTAAAGACGTGGGTGCTGGAAGCTAAAAAGCTTCTACGTCATTGTCACCGAGCCGAAAGCCAGCTCTAGCAGAAGAAGCCGTCGACATTGTGGCCGTTTCCTGTTCCTGTTGCTAAAATATGAAATTTCATAGTTGTTATTGAAATGAAAAATGTTCTGTGTGCAAAATGAAGTGATCTCTGTTGGTATTCAACCACGAACATATTACGTAAATGTAAATATTCGATACGAGTGTTGATCTATAACAGCTGTTGTGAATTAAAACCTCGAATATGATATTGGAAATGAATTGTGAATTTTATTTCGAAAGGACTTTGAAGAATGTATTAACCCAACCAACTGAAACAAGAGCATGTAATCTGAGAGATAGAACAAGATTTTTGCCCACAGGAAATACCAAAATGTGTAACAACTCTGAAAACTACTACTTACGAAAATCGAAAATTTGTGTTAAGTGACGTGATCTTTGTGAAGTGAGAATATTTTGACCGGAAGTTACAGTGGAAGTAACATCGTAGTAGCCTAGACTATCAGAATCTTCGTTGGTTATCTGTCGAGCATTTCTTGCGGCTAGCGTGCAGGTTAAACATAGAAATATTATTGCTGCTGATCTTCTCGGTGTTATGTTTTACCTGACTTTTTAAAAGGAATGCGATTACACCTCTTTTGCATCAGACGTATCGGCAGTCCCATGACATACTCTATAAGTATGTCGCCGATTTTTCTTTCGTACTTGGGGTTCTTCCACGAAATTACTCGTGCCTTCCTATCAGTCGCTTCATAACGTACTGCATCACCCTATTAACGACTTCTGGATACCCCTTTATGTAACCTCATTCGTCCCTCGCCTTGCGGTGCGGAGGGAGGACACGATGACGACTAGTTGCGTTGTCGAGAGATTCAATGAGAGACATAAAAAGGGCAGCATTTCCGGGACGGCATCATCAGCGGTGTCGGCAGGACATCAAAACTTAATTATAACTAAAGGTGTCCCAACTGGCTTTTGCAGGTGGTGTCCCAGTTACGTTCAGAGATTCTAATTGTTGATCACCACTGGTAACTACTAAAGTTATAAAACTGCCGTAGACTACCGCAGACTATCATAAGTAAGCGTAAACTGCGATGGTTTCCGTAGTAACCCAGGCCAGTTAAGCTCGTGACCGCTTTACCAGGATGTTAGGTGCGTTGCATACCTGCGGGGCGTTACCTCATTCCGATCTCTTTGTTTGAGTATGCGGCCACTATGTTCCACTAGAAATCGGAACTGGTGTACAGTCTAGAAACTGAGTGAGGATATGCAAAGGACTTCTTAATCTACGGAACATTTTTGTTCTACATGGTTATCCTCCTGTCCGTTGCTAAAGAATAAAGAATATTTATAGTAAAACTGAAACTGTCAATGTTTAATTCACGTTTTATTCGAGGATTGTTGATCTGTAACGTGAAACAGGTCAGTTGTGGTAAAAATAGAAAAATACAGATTAATCATACAGAACTAGAACACGAAATTTCCTCAAAACATCTAAAAAAAATGCGAGACAAAATGTATCATTATTTTTAATACTTCGTCGAGCTTATATAAAACATGTTTCTGTTATTCATAAACAGCTTTCGGACTTTAAGAAGAATCTTTTGCATTCATTGTGATGAAGAACGTTCTAACAATAATATTTATATATTTTTTTATGTTCGTCCATATAAACTGTACTTCCATCAAAAGTAATTGCTTTGCTTACATAAAAGCACAGAAGCTACGCCATCATCTAATTTTTAGAACTTATAAAATGCAATTTATATTTTGTAGAGATATAACACACACAATGGATTAACACTGGCCGTGCGCCCTCTAATTTGTGCAAATGAAACAAACAAAGAGAGGAAACAAAAAATAGTTCGCTGAGTTTCTGTCGCACATCCATTTATTTTTCTTTTCCTGCCAATTCTGCCAGTACTACCGGTAATCCTACCATTTACTATTCGTTTATGTACTGTATCAGGGCTACCAGACGGTGGTTTAGTTACAGCGCAACTATACTATCTACCATCCGATTTTTCCATGCTTCTGGAGAACCGCTCTGCCCTTGGAATTCACAGTCGTCAGACGTGACGAACTTCTGTTCAGGAATTCTTGGCCTTGAACCTTCGCTTCATTTGAAGTAGTTCATCCCGAAAGCTAATCCCCGTTTCTCTGAGAGCTGTTCTGCTTTTCTCTTGCAGAAATGTCTGACGAAAGCATGGGCGGAGAGGGCGGCGATGCGCCGCAGATGGAAGACAAGAAGTTCTTCGTGGACCGCGCCAAGTCGGGGCGCGCCACGTGCCGCAAGTGTAAGCAGAAGCTGGAGGCGGGCGGTCTGCGCATCGCCAAGGCGGGCCACAACCCGTTCGGGCCGGGCCTCATGAAACTGTGGCACCACGTGCCCTGCATGTTCGAGGTGTTCGCCAAGCAGCGCGCCTCCACCGCCCGCATCAACACGCCCGACGACGTCGCTGGCTGGAGCGACCTCGACGAGGACGACCGCAACCACATACTGTCTTTCCTGCCAGGTTAGTCACTGTCCGGCCTCTATCACCCCCCCCCCCCTCTCCCGTCATGTTACCACCCACTTCACATATACACAAACCAGCAGTGACTCGCTTGTTAATTTTTCACGCGCTACTGATATTCGTTATGTGGTTACACACACAAGAACAAGAGAATTACTCATTTCTCTTGAGTAGAATGTAGCACCCCGTTTCACCGTGATGGTGGCACTGACACAATGTCACCGTATTGATCACAAGAGAGACTGAATGCATTGGGGTGACATCCTGATGACCCGCCCCCCTCCCGAAACTCATTCACACAGAAAAACCGATCCACGTGATTAGACAATCCTCTACAAAATTAAAGGATCACTTTTTCGAATCCCTGTAATTTTTTCCCACTGCGACGCATAAACTCGAAATTTGGCTAAAGATGCGTTCGGTTACATTGTCATCCTGAATTTTCTCCTTGCTGCACTTGTTGAAACCATTTTTTGTTTAAACGTTGATTTACGTATTGTTGGAAAATGACTTCATCACGTTTAAATTACTGTGAAAGTGGCCGATTATTGGCAGATCTTGTGGGAGCCTATCTGTGCAGATAGTATACAACGGTACCCAACTGGTCTTTTTGAGGGTAGAAATACGGAGGTCGATCAGCGTGGTGTCGAATACCTGCAAGTGGTTATGAATCAGCCGTCATTTTGTGGACACGAAAAGTGTCCTTATCCTGCACTTCTCAGTAGAAGGTTCTGAAACATTCACTTTCAACTACTACGAGGGTGAGCTGGAACCATTATCGGCATATTTACAAAACGATTTTTGCTACGTACGGAAGGGGACAGCTGATGTGAACATGGGGCTGCTAATAAACTGAGGGAAGACCAAATACGCCATGTCAGTATGAAACAAGACAAGACTCCAATGTTTGCCGACGGTATGGTAAGTTGTCTTCAACCCGAAGACGGATTTATGAATGCTCTGTTCAGCTACACATCTCCTATTGGAGGTGGGATGCTCTTCTCTGCTTCAGACTTCTGAAGGACCTTCACTTGAATGTGGACTTGGTATTTTTTTTTCTTTCAAGTGCAGAACACTGCCTAGATGCAAGAAGCGTAACAGAAAATATTCTAGCGTTGAATGAGAACTGAAACCTGCATATTTGGATATGCCACCAGACACCTAGATAGTCACCGAGTCACATAGTTTTTCAAATCAGTGGAGACATTCTTATGCTGGAAGCTTGGGTCGCCACAATCATTCAGACTGTCTTGGATTTAAAGGAGGCTCTACAGAGAGAATAGTTTTCTTTTTTTTCATTTAGGAAGTACGCTGAGATTTCGAGCCTCCTCATGCAAAATGTAACAAATATTTGCAGCATTACCATTTGCTTTATGATGGGTGTGAGAAAAGTAATGACTAATTTTTTATCTACCAAGGTCTTAATTTTTTTTGAAACAACTATATTGTCGCCTGCAAAGTAGTTCCCTTTGACAGCTATACACCAATGGAGTAGTTGTTCAATCTTGGTAGCAACGCTGAAAGGCTTCAACTGGCAGGATCTTTAACATGTTGGTCACTTTTTTTAAAAATGTCCTCCAGAGTCCTAAAATGGCGTCCAAAAGACTTCCTTCAATTTCAGGAAAAGAAAAAAAGTCGCAAGGATTCAGGTCAAAAATTCCATGATGGAAATTGCCGTGTGACATGAGGTGTTGTCGTGATGCAGCATCCACTACTCTGCACTGTCCGGTCTCTCTGTAGTCTTCTTTTTCCTGAGCCGTTAAACGACATCTTTCTACATCACTAGGTTGACAGTTTGCCCTGGAGGAACATATTCGACTTTTTCGTAGGTTCTGAAGTTGATGTTCTCCCAGAGCGAGGCTCATCTTCTGCGTGTTCTCGGCCTTCCGAAAATGATTTGTGCCGGTGAAAGACTTGTGCTCCTGATAAGAAAAGATCCCCATAGACCTGTTTTAAACTTTTCGAAAGTCACATTCGCGGATTCCCCAGTTTTAACACAAGACTTGACGGCATAACGTTGGTCTGAATTCCGCTGTTCCATTTTCGTAACGCACAACAAAAACACAACTTCATCGATGGCGCTCTCAAAAATCACCTGATGGCTGTACGGAGTTGAAATTTGGACTGAGGAATATTAACACACCGGTCTACACAAGTGGAACGACACAGCGTTGCCAGATAACTAGCAATGTTGTAATTCTCATTACTATTCTCGCGCCCCCTTGTGTGTACTCCGACTTTGAAATGGTGATTGCCAGAGGAAGATGGTTAAAAAGAAACTTGACACTTTCGAAAGAGGAGTAATGATGAGTATGTGTACACCCTTTAAAGGCAGAACGGGGTGGGAACAATGTACGAACAAAGAAAAAGAGATGATGTCATGGATGGATATCCGAATGAAAACATCATGAGAAGGAAACTGAAAAATTTGTTTGGGCTTATGATGAGGATGCCTAAAGGAGTAATTTGCAGAGTTGTGTTATAGGGAAACTCAGAGAAAAGTGCATGTAGTAGACCAAGACTGCGTTGTTAGGGTGAGATGGAAAATGTCTTACCCTTCTGCATACTTCAAGGAGACCGGAAAGCAGTCTAAGGTGATGAAAGCAACGTATTTAGGTACCAGAGATCGCAGGATGATAACAGTGAATACGTAGTTATGTCCTTCATCGAATAAACATTCAGGGAAGTCCCACACTGACGAAAGCAGCAGCACTGGCATACCGCTTCATTCTTCTTTAGAATGTACTGTTACAAAAGTGTTCAGATTCCATTTCAGTGTTTAATCGCATACTACAATAATGAAACGGGGTAATTAAATAAACTTTAATGAAATATGTAAGGTCGATGTCAGTGTGTGCGGGACGACGCTAGCGCTGTATATGGAAACAAAACATGAGCTACGTTTTCCATGACTCCCCTGAATCACTTCAGGCCAATCTCAGGTTGGCTCCTTTGAAAAGGCAATGGCCAATATCTTGGCCCTTTCTGGGCCAGCATTGTTAATCCAACGCGGTAGCAGGCGAGCATAAACTAATAACCTTCAAGGCCAACCAGCATGAGTTGTTACCTACATCTACGTACGTACTGTGCAAATCACTGTGAAATGTATGGCTCAAGGTACTTAGCATGGTTCCACTTGTTAGAGTTCATGCCCTTTCCAGTCACCTTTAGAACTCCGGAAGAATGACTGCTTAAATGCCTCTATGCTCAATGTAATTAGTCTAATTTTGCCTACACGATCCTTATGAGAGCGATGCGTAGAGAGACTCTGAAGTTATTACTGGTTCTTAAAATTCTGTAGGTAGAATTTCTGAGATGGTTGGCGTCTGTCTTCAGAGTGTGCCAATTCAAATTTCTCCAGGTTTCCGTGATGCTCTCTAGTGACGGAACAAAAAGCCTGTGACCATTTTCGCCGTTCTTTTACATCTGCATATACATAAACACTCGGCAAGCCACCATATGGTGCGTGGTGACGGGTACCCTGTACCACAACTAATCATTTCCTTTTCTGTTGCACTCGCAAATAGAGCGAGGGAAAACGACTGTCTACAGGCACCCGTATGAGCCTACCTGTCTAATGATATTTGCGGGCTGCTAATGCGAAATATACGTCGGCGGCAGCAGAATCATTCTGTAGTCAACCTCAAATACCGGTTCTCTATATTTTCTCAGTAGTCCTTCTCGAAAAGAATGTCGCCTTTCCTCCAGTGATTCCCATTTGAGTTCCCGAAGTATTTCCGTGATACTTGCGTGTTGTTTGAACCAACCGGTAACAAATATGGCAGCCTGCCTCTGAATCGCTTTGGTGTCTTCATTTAATTTGACCTGGCTTGTATCCCATACACTCGAAGAGTAGTCAACAGTTCGTCCGACTAGTGTGCTACATGTGGTCTTCGCTACAGATGAACCACACTTTCCTAAACTTCTATCAATAAACGGAAGTCGACCTTTCGCGTTCCTTATTAAAATTCTTATATGTTCATTTCATATTGCTTTGCAACGTTACGCCTAGGTATTTAATCGACGTGATTGTGCCAAGCAGCACACCACTAATGCTGTACTCTGCCTTCTTTGCATACGTTCAATATCCCTTGTTAGCCTGTTTGGTATGGGTCCATAACTTTAGAACAGTGTTCTAAGACAAATCGCCCAAGGGATTTGTATGCGGTCTGTTTTTTTAGACAATTTTCCTAGTATGCTGACAATGAACCGAAATCTGACATCGGTATTGCATACGACCAGGACCTATGAATCGTTCCATTTCATATCCCTACAGATTGTTGCACCTAGGTATTTTTACGAATCAGTTAAGTCCAATTGCGACTTATTCTTATTGTAGTCATAGCATATTTCTGTTCTGCGTTTTGTAAAGTCCACAGTTTTACACATCTCAGCATTTAAAACAAGTTTTCATCCTTACATCTGTTTGAAATCTTGTTAAGATCTTACCTGATATTTCTGCAGCGTTTTTGGATAGTATTTCATTATAGGTAACTATATCATCTGCGAAAAGTCTGAAGTTAGTATTAATGGTGTCTGCCATGTCGTTAATTGACAATATGAACAACACACTTCCCTGTCGATGCCTTTCCATCCGCGTTAACGTGTTGCATCCTCCCATCCGCTCACTCACAAATTTTGTCTGATACCCCGAATCAGTGCTAGTTCACATGCAGCAGATGATTCTGTTCGTGATCCCTCACCTTCTTTGACCTTAGAATATTATCGCACACTGTTCTGCGTTCTGTGAACAGCAGACGCTGGTTATATCTCGCCACCTTACTTAGCTTTTGTGGCAGTTCTACAGTAAGCCGTGTTGCTTTTGGTAGTCGTGCAGTTCCTTCACACATGTCAGACTGTACACTTTGTACCACGTCCGCCTGGACAGCGTTTCCGCTCGCAGCAGCGAATCAATAGTCACGAGCTGACCTTCCGGCAATTAGGAAAGCCACCGGGTCGTGGAATGACTCCTCTGCCGTCCGAAATTACCTCTAGGGATTACTTGCTAATGGGCATGGGGCTGATTCTTAATTATAAACGGCACCATTTTTTATTCCGGTTTTATTTCTGTTCCTCTTCCCCCCCCCCCCCCCCCCCCCCATTCAGTTGTCGCTCCCTCTGAGCTCCCTTTCTGGTTGATACACGCCCTCTTCTGGTACGACTGTGGGTGTTTCATTCATCGCGCGCATCTGCCTGGAACCGTGGAGGCTGTCTCTATGTAAAGTCCAACGTGCATCCACCTTCAAGTAAACATATGTCGATTTGTTATTCATATAGGTAATAAAGGTATTCACCCAGTGATACCAGTTTCTGAAGACACAGTTTTTGGTTGTCAGGATGTAGGGAGGGGGAGGGGCAGATAGAGATATTGCTCGATCCACTTTCATTCGAAGTACAAACGAAATTTTGCTTTCACCTAAAACTAGGTGCAGTATTGGATTGTAATACATAGAAAAAGAGAGGAAGGTTGTAATTCAGATTTATCTGAAACTTAGAGAGCGGAGTAATAGGAAGGTATCGTAATGTTTTGTATGCCCATGCTTGTAGCAGGGGGTTCACTGCGGTCAATGGATTAATGATGGGATGTGCTAAAGCGAATCACTGATACAATATTATAGCCAGATACCAGTCAGTTTCGTACCAGAAACCTATTTGAAGTAAGCTGTGCAAACTATGAATACACTTCGTGAAGTCATTACCCCTGAATGCAATCAGATATTAGCTAGTACCCTTTCACTCCAACCCCCCACCACCAACATTAGCGCCTAACTTAACTTTAAATGAAAAAGAATTTTCTTTGCACACTTTAATTTTTAAAATGACAGAAGATAAACGATATTTAGTTTTTATAGCTGTTTCATTAAACTCTTAAGCTATGAGTGAAAGAGACAGTAATTAGTATTGCTTATTTCTAACAACCTTTTTTATGGAGTGATGAAGTAATTCTCGGTGCATAATGACCGCTGCCTACTGATCCTTCTCAGATGGAAGAGCTAAGTATCCACACGGAGACTAGATGCTTGTTACAAAACGCGCTTCCCCCTACAGCACTCATCTCACTAGTAGCACTTTATTCGTCCACACTCTGCACCCACATTTAAAATAAACCATGTTAAGATGTGTGCACTACATTGGACCTGCTCTTTGTAAATTACTTGATTATTGGACTCCTTATTTCTGATCTGGCAGAAATTTGAAGACTCCAGGTTGCCAGTGTTTTGTGTCTGATCACTGCGAATAATAATCATAACACTTCGTACCCCCACGGCAATGCTATGGTGTGCTGTCTGTCGGTTCGTTTATTGTTGCAAAGTGAATAATGGAGAATTTTCTAGTCTACTACGGGAACTACCTAAAAATCAGAGAAGACATTTTTATGAGATATTAAAGCATATGCCATGTATATGACACAATTCTACTCTCGTCGATGCATGGTACAAATCATGATTGTAGTCAGTGGTCTGTGTAAGGGAAAAGTTATTCATAAATTCATTACACAAGCTCCATCACATTGTGTAACACGTTAACGCTAGAATTTGAAAAAAGAAGAGTAATTATTGGTAATGTAAGTAATCGGTATTACGGTCTAACGAAATAGTGGTAATAATAATGATACTTGAAAGAAAATTTGGTTTCGTTACCAAAACACACTTAAACCCTTTTGTTTTTACCCCCCCCCCCCCCCCCCGAAAATTACATTTTTACCTCTCAGGAGGTAATTACCCTCAGTTTGGTAATCACAGGTTTCTTGCAATCACTATGTCAGAAGTTTTGAGGACGAATGCTGTGCATTCCTTTTAGCACTCACAAGGTGTTACTTTCCAACAAGAGAACACCAAACCATATGATGCTCAGAATCGCAGTCTTCCCAGCAGTGCATGCACACTTGACCAGGCCAAAATGTGGACATGCTATTTTATTGCGGTGTATCTGCACTGCACTTCTCCAGTAGCAAAAGCCATTATATTCGCATTACCCAGATCCTTGCCACTAGCTACGTTTTAATCACTTCAAGATGACCGTCAGTATTGCTTGTGGTCACTTACATTGTTTCAAGATATTTTTTAGTTCTTGCTAAATAACACATTTATAACTCCTGTGAATCTGTTAGTCATAACTGTTACACAATATTAAGCCTTCAGCCACTTGGGCTTCTCAAGTCTTTTGATTCGATAATCTTCAGATATCTGTCGTGTACAAATGCAGAGGTCGACAGATAACTGACCTTGATGGATGACAGAACACGCACAACTCATCTTACAATAATTTTTTATTTGGTTTTAGTCGTTTGAACTGTGTTACTTCCCTTGTTACTGAAACTGCACTTTTTGATAGTGTGTCAAGTTGTTGAGGTATGTCAGCTTTTTACTTCTTTGTGCGCGTTATTCGTGTGAAGCTGAAAATATCTCTGGAACAAATAGGTACTAAATATGTTACCTTAGTTGTGTTGCTGATAGTAAGAAGAAACTTCCTGTGAAATGATCACGGTGACAGTTGACAAGAAGTTTAACGTCAAGGCTGGTTTAAGCGGCGCTTAATATGCCTCCTGCGAAGGGTTCATCACTAACGGACGCGACGGGAAATGGAAAATGTCTCCGGCAACGTGCTTGTAATCGCTCCATGCCGAAAATAGCTTACTCGTTTGTTAACAGTGCGCTGTCAGCTCTTGTAATTCTAATGTCCAGCTAGTGTTTTGCATTACAAAAATGCGACACCTGTCCGCTGTTCGTCTTAAGATGTAGCTTGTAAATTGTAATGTATTTTTCGTCGGTTTGTCATCTTATGTGAACCATTTGTTGGTTCGCCGCCATCTTCTGTATGGTGAGAGGCGACGAGGAACAACCTCGTAGGCGTACGTGCATGGAGCCGTTGTTACAGCAACTGCCTACACTTCACTGCACAGCATTGGTTTCCGGACTAACGGTACGTAGTTAGGACTCCCTGTATCTGATAATACAGTATCCACACTTCCGCGGAAATATTATTACCTAGATATAAACAGACTGGATTCCAGTAATCTTACCCCTGCGGCATTAACTCCTCTTGACAGAGAGGAACGTAGTCGAACGTAGGGCACATCGTTCATTCTTATTTTCGTGGTTATGACTGACAGTTTTGTGGAGAGAGGAATACTATGGAAATAGGTACGAGTATTTGGTAGTTATCATTTCGGTTGCCTAAACGACTACTGCCGACACCAAGGAAGTCAGGGTTAGATATTTCCTGACTATTTTAAATTCTTATCTAGACACTCAACAAATTGTACTTGAGTGGGAATAAAGTTGCTAAAAAGTTAAACCGGTGTGGTCTTCTCAATACCGTGTTTTATGTCTACTTGCAGATTATTAAAAGTTTTTGTACTATACTACAAGACTCTCTTGAAATTCTAATAGTAATACAGGTTGATTTTTTTTCCACCGTGTGCAAATTCTAGGCATCGATGGCTGTGAGGATGCGGAACAAAAAAGGTCTAATGAAGTTATTTACGGAAATGCATGGTTTCCATGTTAGAAGCCACTTATTGAATCATACATTGCTACAGAGACTGTGGTCTAATACGCCCTTTACCATGTAGCCACAGTTAAAGTATCTGCTGAAAATGGTTTCCATGTGCCTCAACGCATGCGTGTACGCGTCATAGCATGTTCCGTGTCACACTTTCCCATCGGCCAGGCTGCACCCGAACAGTGTCAAAGGCAGCATGAATACTCCACTCCAGTATCTCCACATGTGGAATGGGCTCCGCAAACATGACACTTTTGAGATGGTCCCATAACCAGAAATCTCACGGGTACAAGTAGGCCATTCAACTGGACGCCCTCGTCCTATCCATCGACCAGGGAACATACGATTGAGATGCGTCCGGACGTTACCGGCGAAGTTGGCTGGAGCACCATCATGTAGCAGCCACATAACTCTTCGATCGTCAATGGCACTTCTTCCAGTAGGGGAGCAAATCACTCGCAAGAAATGCCGATAGTTCCGGCCTGTTTGGCGACATGGAAGGAAGACTTTGCCCAAAATACGGTCGCCTATTATCCCGGCCCACACATTGCGGCTGCACCTATGCTGATGATTCACTGTCCCCATACTGTGGAGATTCTGCATCCTATCTCGCAGATGACTTACAAAGTTAAAGATACCACTCCGTGTGAAGGTGGCCTCGTCTGTGAATAGAATACTCGTCACAAATCCCGGAATCGTGGTTGCATGCTGAAGAAACCAGTCACGAAACTGCTCCCGATGTCGAAAGTCTGTTGCGAGTTAGTCCTACACATGCTGTAAGGGATAAGAGTAGTAACAGTTGTCATGGTGAATCTTCCACACGATCGTATGTCTTATCCTGTACTGGTAGGCCATCTGCCTGGTACTGACGGGGTGGTCACCTTCCAGTGTTGGTCACATTTTCCTCCAATTCTGGTGTCTGAACGTTTCGGGTACGTCTTTCATCATTTTCTGCTTCCTGAAACGACCCTGTCTCAGAGAAATGCCGGAACACTAATACAAACATTGAACACTGTGGTGGTTGTTAGCGGTAATAGGTCCTCTGGTACAACCTTGCTGCCCGCCGCCCGTTGCCATTTGCCTTTCCGTCAGCTCTCGATTCGAATACGGAACCATAGTGTACAACGCTGTATCACATCCACTACAAGGTGAGTCTGCAAGAGAAATGAATGGACACAACACTACTAGTTACTACGTCACGTGAGGGTGCGGAGGCATGACCTATGAGGAACAGTACCGCCCTCTAGAAGGAAACCATGCATACTGCAACTGTGGCTGCATGGCGCAACGCGTATTAGACCATAGTTTCTTAGTCTCTGTAACAAAGTATGACTGAATAAATGGCCTCAAGCAAGGAAAACATGTATTTCTGGACATAGGTTTATTAGACCTTATTTATTTCGTATACTCTCAGCGATCAATCCCTAAAAATTGTACACAGAGGAAAAAATCACGCAGCTTCATTTTCTTGTGTTCAGATTCTGAATTTAATCGTTTTTAATCATAAAAATTGTTATAAGGCGTATGCATTGGGATATGTAAGTGAAGCATTTTATGAACCTTCTGTACGATGTTAGAGGGTAAACTCCCTGAAATCATTATAAGCGTAGCTTTCACAATGTAAATATTTATTATACCAGAAATGTGAACCACAAATAAATTATCTGGTAAAACACAACGAGCGAAAGATATTTATGCAAAGGACGTGCACATTTCTACCAATTATTAATAAATACAGTGATGATTAAGCTGATAGACTGAACACTGAAAGGTTGTATGTAAATAGTGAAGATTTCCGAATGTACTGGGGGTACATTCATTGGCAACATACCAAAATGGAAATGTTTTTACATACTGACCGTAGTTTTCCGCCATTTTACTGTGAAAAACTCCACATAATTTATGCGGTGTCTGTGAGTAATGCCCGGTGGCTAGAAAATAGCTTTTTGTCATTTCACTCAAGTTGTGCTATGAGAACCACCATATAGATCACATTACGTTCACAGCGATGTTATCAAGCATGATGTCTGGCCTTTTATTCTTTGTCAGTTGTTAGTCACCGCTTAAAAAGACAAAACCACGAAAAATAATTTTTACTGTGGTAATCTGCATTACAGTACAGGTGCTTACTATTTGGTTATTCATTTGGCAATATTAGGCAGGAAAAAGTAATGAAGTATAGAATTAAATTACTGTGAAAGCCGAGGCAGTGCGGCCACACGAGGCCCAAGAAGAGATATATAGAACAAAAGAATTGTTTTGATATGAAAGAGCGCTTGCACGGACAATTGTTTGGGTCTTTCCTCTGAGACAATGGGATGGGAGAAAAAGCCTCGGTTGAGTAACTGTCGCGGCCTTATTTTTGTACCATAATTTTGTATGACCGTGAAAAGACTTGAATTCAGAAAGGTACTGCCGTCTCTCTCTCTCTTTTAGTTGACATAGTTGTTATGGCCACTGTCTGTTGACAGTATTGACGTTTATTACCTACTTTGACTAGAGCATACATGCTATTCTCTTTGGCTGTAGATCTATGTATCTTCGTATATTTTTTAAATCTTTGGCAATTTTATCTTCAACAGTTAGTAATATACGTATCTGTAAGCCTGAACCTACTTGTTAAGAGCTAAGTGGCGTCGAGTATATTCTATTGTATTTTTATGGTTCAAGTGTGTTGAGTTTATGCACGCAATTATTGAGCAATTTCGTAATGGACATGGGACTGTATCCTGTTTAATGTATTTTTGATCCATCGATGTACGGCTTTGCAAGTACTTTAAAATTCATCGTTCTTCAAAGACGTTTCCTGTTTCTAAAAAGTTCGTGATTATGGTTGCTAAAACTGAAAGTCGTTGAAAATAAAACTCTACATGTACATCTGGCGGCTCAAAATGCTTTTCTTCTAATAGACACTTAGTAAAGAGACAATCAATGCAAACACACATTATCTTCTAATGTTATTTCTTGCAATTTTCACCGTATCTAGCTTGAATATTCATCACTATTTCTTCGTTTAGCTGAAGTTTTATCCCATTGACGCTGAAATTTCTTAGCATCGCCAAGAAAAGTATATAGACTCCACCAGTTAAAACCAAATAAAAATGATTTTAAGATATGTAGACTTTCGTTTTACGACCCATCAATGTAATTATCTGTAAAAACGCGATATTTGTTCAAATTAATATTTGAAAGTTAACGATTCTAAAGACAAACTGGTTAAGAAAAAAATACCGTGGAATTGTCAGTTATGACCAGCTGATTCGCAAACGAGATACTGCTTGACAAACAGCTGAACATTTATTGGCAAAGAAACATAAAATAAAAAATGAAAATATAATATCGCATTGTTTGGTGGGAGATGCCATCTGAGATTGTTCAGCTGCCATTTGCACCTTTCTGCTAGACACACCGGCTACTTGGGACAGTCGATGAAGATGAGATGAAATGATTGTGACAGGTGGGTCATTAGTTGTCTTTTGAAGTTTGAAAGTAGTTTAATTTCTCTAACATTTTGAGGAAGGGCGTTCCAAAGTCAGGTTTCTGATACAGAAAATTATTTAGAGAACATGACAGTGTGCGTGTAGTGGTACAGAGAGGATTATACTTTTGAAATAGAGTATTTCTGCTGCGCTGTTCACATAGTAGCGCAAGGCCTGAAGATAAATAGAAGGGAGTGCAATGATTGACAAGACGATAGAGCAAACAGGAGATACGATAATCTCTACCGTTATTGACACTTAGCCATGATAATTGTTCGTAGAGAGGAGTGACATGGTCGAAATGCTAACATGACAAATTTATCATACACAACCTTTCATCCGAGTTCCAGTTGGCGTCAGCAGTCGTGCGGTAGTCCTTGGGGAATCGGATCACAATCAAGAATAGGGAATATTAGTGACTCTGCCAGCTTCCTGTTGAGCTCGATAGTACCTTTTTATATTTCAATAGTGGATAAAGTGATGCAGAAAACTTCTTACACTTCATCCTAAGTGATGGTCCAGAATTATTCCCAACTTCTTTGCAGGAAAAGTTATTTCTGTGCTGTTTAGGATTAAGGATGGAAAAGATTTTCTGAACTTTGGGGTAACCAGTTTTTTGTGAGCGACTAAGGTTGCTTATGTTTTAGATGGATAAAGTTCCAAATCTATATGTCGACTCTGATAAAGCCAGTCAGTCGGCATTTACGTACTGGATGGCTTTGCAAAGGTTTTTGGGCGTACTCTTAAATACCTAACTGAACGTCGTTGGTGTATAAATGATGTTTGCAATAGGAGATACTAGTCGACACATCATTAAAGTTTGGTGTAATGAGAAAAGTAGAAGGCCCAATACTGATCCTTACGCTACCCATGGTATTACATTCCTCGATTGTGACTTCTTTGCTGCGATCATTACAGAATACTGCCGGGATGTAAGATTTGAATGGAACGATTGTGCAGCACCTGAAAAGAAATTTCGATATTTGAGTTTAACAAGTTCAGTTTTTAAGTCGGAAGTGTGAAAAAAATTGTTGAAGTCCAAGGAGCACATAAGTCTACCCTTCTTTGTCTACAGCATGGTTCAGTCAGTCAGTTTTATAAGAGCCGGCGTCGTGCTGCGATTTTTCCAGAAACCAGATTGGTGTTCATCCAGAAGGTTATTTTGTGCTTAGTAATTGCTAATCTCGTCATGTATTATGTATTTTAAAGCCTTAGTAAATGCTGGTAGAATGCAAATGGATCTGTAGTCAGAGGCTTGGCTCAAATAACTCTGAGCACTGTGCGACTTAACTTCTGAGGTTATCAGTCGCCTAGAACTTAGAACTACTTAAACCTAACTAACCTAAGGACATCACACACATCCATGCTAGAGGCAGGATTCGAACCTGCGACCGTAGCGGTCGCTCGGCTCCAGACTGTAGCCCCCAGAACCGCACGGCCACTCCAGCCGGCAGTCAGAGGCTTCTTTGACAGTTTCGTTTTCGGCTAGTTACTTTCTGAGCCTTTGCTTCCATACTATTGCGGAGGCGCTGGAAGTCGAAGAAAGGTTCAAAATTTTCTTTATTACGGACAGTAGTGGATCGACAAGGAAATTGATCATTTTCTTGTAACATTGTCGTGTCCCTTAACTGCCGAACGGATTTGCGCAATTTACTTCCTGACTGTTGCTATCATCTCATGATGGAAGACTGGTACACATCTTCAACACCGCAATCCAAATTTCATTCACTATTAGTTCGCTGCGGTTAAAAGAGCGTTAAGAGCACCGCTTAGAAATCATAGGGATGCTAAAGCGTCGGGGAAATCGTAAGTTTTCCTGCCATTCATTAAGGATGTGACCGAACGAATGGGAAAAATCTCTAAAAAGCGGAATATCACGGTAATCTACACACCCACACGGAAGATACAGTATCACCTAAAATCGGCCAAGGATGCTCGCCAACCGCTCGAAAAAGCTGGAGTGTATAGGATTCCGTGTACGTGGGTACTACAAAAAGAACTGTCAAAAAACTGCTCGAAGAGCACAAGGGCAATTGCAGAAGAGGGGAGATTGACAGGTCAGCTGTTTGCGGAACATCCTTTACAGCCAGGACGTCACCACATTCATTTTGATAGGACTCAGGTAATGGCAGCCACAAGCGGATACCACGAAAGGCTACACAGACAGACAATAAAAATTGTGAAACACTCCAGGAATTTCAAGTAGGAAGAAGGAGGGCGTGGAACTAAATGAAATTTGGAGTGTGGTGCTGAAGATAATGTGTACCAGTCTTCCACCATGGTATGATAATAACAGCGGACGGCGGCGGTCGACAACGACCAATTGCGCTCGTGTATTCAAAATACGTGATGTCACTCCACTGCGCGGAAGCGGAATTTTGCTGTAGTCAGTAACGAGCCAGGGTGTGAATCGGATATTCAACGAAGCTGCGATCCCGCTTGAAAATGTCCTCGGCAGATGGGGATGATACGTCGGGTTTTAAAGTGAAATCCATTCGACCACGGCATAATATCACGGAATATTTTATTAATTGTGACTAGTATTGCACTGCAACTATTTCACTTTTAGTAATAAAATTTAGATGCAGCGTAAAGATTTCGCAATGGATTCAGTATAGCATGTAAAATTGCCAGCATATTTATTAACCACCTGGAGTAAAACACATTTGCAATGAAATCATCCTCTACAGATGAAGTTATTTACTATAAATGTTCCCCTGATGATGCAGCGCTCTTGATCGATGGAGATGCAAGTGATATTAACAACACACCTGATATGCTTGATAAACAGGATAAAAATATAAAATTTATTGTTAAATATGAAAACAATGGTAGCGTCAGTTCCTAGACTTGAACATTAGCGCGGGCGAGCGCGTGCGCGCGCACACACGCGCACACACACACACACACACACACACACACACACACACACACACACACACACACACACTACCACTCACACTCACACACACTCTCTCTCTATCTCTCTCTCTCTCTCTCTCTCTCTCTCTCTCTCTCTCTCTCTCTCTCTCTCTCTCTCTCTTTTTCAAAGTCGACAGAAAAACAGTAACAGACATAACCATAGAAACCTAATCTTTTCACCCCACAATACACAAACGTGCTGCGTACAGAGCACTAGTTAACAGAGACAATAAAATACCACTGGATAAATATGTGAAGCATGACGAACTCAGCATGATCAAATAAATAGTTCCAAGTGACTTTGATGATACACGTATTGACAACATCATAAAAAATAGAAAAAAAAATAAAACTGCTACACTGAAAAAAAAAGGAAAACCACTACTTGTACACCGTTCACAAGATCCACAATCTCTGTTACAAATTAGTAAATATGTTCAGACTGCACACTATTTCGTTCAAAAGGCACAACAAACTGAAACTCTCTCTCAGACACGACATAAAAACAGAGGCAGATAAACACAGACAGGCAATTACAAAATAAATGGGTGTAGTACACGCAAAGCCATCTATGCACGGCCGGTTCAAGAAAATTTTTGCACACAAGCGACATACCATTTGCTGCCCTACTTTGCCCCATTTTATCCTTGTACACGTTCAGTGTCAGTTTTTGCTACTAATTCAGATATGCACTGAATACAAATGTTTCACTAGAACGCCGTTTATAACGACCCTCTCAGCTTGGTGCCCATTGTTTGTGCTCATCAACTTTGCGCCCCAAGCGGCGACTAGTGTCACTTGGACTTAAACCATCCCTGCATGTAAGTAGTCAAGACTGGGAGAGATTTTCAGAAATTATACAACTATCACACAAATGTCTACCACACAAAAAATTACTATAAAACACTGGCCACCGATTCCAGGATATCGCGAATGATATTAACGTATTTCATTAAATGGACAAGGGATACTAAAAGGACTTACACGAATAAATAGAAATCTTCATTTATGGCACAATACAGGGCAACAATTTGCTAAATGATAAGCTAGAACATTTTAATGTAAATTTATTCAAAAATTCACTATGTGGAGTGGTCATTTCATTAATATAAACCTCTAAATCACACTACATAGTATGTGTCATGGTATATATATTCTTATTTTGGTGTTTATTATTTTAGCAACCAAAGTAATTTTTTATCTTACATGTTACGAAACTTGGAAATGGGAACAACGCAAGCTTGGAGTGTTAAGTGATGGTAGTCCGTTCATTCTCGTACTCTGTGTGTCATATTCAGTAAAGACATCAAAGAGATGGTTTAAACATGCAACTTACTTAAGGTAAAAATTGAAATAAAGTAATAGTTCTGTAGAGGGGCAAATTGCCGTGCATAGCTTCACTGCCACACCTAGCGAGTACACATCATCACACTGCAGAAGAATCTAGAATTAAAAATTACCGGACATGTAATTGTATAGCACCTGGTAACGGAAGCATGCTGCCGAAATGAGAGTCCTCATAAATATTGGTAAAAGCCGTCTGAAGCAGAAAAATTATTTTATAAATTTTATATTACATTCGCTGACATCAAAAAAACTCCATGCAACGTGGATACATTTAAGTTCACGATTATTCACAGTTCTCTTTGTAAATACAGTGTAGCCATTTGAATGATAAATGGTAATGGCACGAACCAATGAATTGTTTTAGACACACATCAGTTTAGTGGCTAGTAGCTGTTATAAAACCTGTTTTAACGAGCGGTTGTTATCTCGTCATTTCACCCGTCATACGTCCTAGACCACACCCACTTTGTCCTGACGAAATATAAAATTTTGGAAAGGATTGTATTCCATCCATGGTCATTAAATGATTATGTTCATTTATTTATTTTACGATAGCCACAAAAACGTTAAACAACGCCGTAATCAGTTTCGATCAACCAGTGGCCGTTATCAGCCTAAGGCAAATGCTGCAAGCGGTGACGTAACATTTCCATTGCGCTGTGTTGACAACGCATTGAGAAACGTCGGCACTTGCAGCATGTTACTTCAATCTGATGATGGCCACTGGCTGGTCAAAACCGATTACAGCATTGTTAATTACCTTTATGCTTGTGTTAAAAATAAAGAGCATAAATAAAACGTCAGGATATTGTTCAATTTTCTTCGCTGCCTGAGAGTGTTGCAGCTGTCTTGTATTTTCAGTATATGGATATCCGTCTTATTGCATGGACGAGGGACTTCAGCTGAGAAAAATTCAAGCACAGATGTATCTTGAGAATGTCTTTATTCTCTCTGCTAAAAGCGTATTAGATTTCCTAGATGCACTCATTATGGAGTTCTCATTACTAGTGCACGTGGGCTAGCTTTCCTCAGCAGTATCTACTCGACGCCGTGCTGTCTCACCGTGTGGCATTGGAGACAACATGGTGTAGAGTAGAGACTTTGAGAAAAGCTTGCCCACGTGTATAAAGGACTCCACAATAAATACGCCAAGGAAATCTACACTGGAGCGCCAAAGAAACTGGTATAGGCATGCGTATTCAAATACAGAGATATGTAAACAGGCAGAATACGGCGCTGCTGTCGGCAGCGCCTATATAAGACAAGTATCTGATGCATTTGTTACATCGGTTACTGCTGCTACAATGACAGGTTATCAAGATTTAAGTGAGTTTGAACGTGGTGTTACAGTCGGCGCACGAGCGATGGAACAGAGCATCTCCAAGGTAGCGATGAAGTGGGGATTTTCACGTATGGCCACTTCACGAGTGTACCGTGAATATCAGGAATCTGGTAAAACTTTGAATCTCCGACATCGCTGCTGCCGGAAAAAGATCCTGCAAGAACGGGACCAACGACGGCTGAAGAGAATCATTCAACGTGGCAGAAGTGCAACCCTTCCGCAACTTGCTGCAGATTTCAATACTGGGCCATCAACAAGTATCGGCGTGCGAACCATCCAACGAAACATTATCATGAGGGCTTCCGGAGCCGGAAGTCCACTCGCGTATCCTTCATGAGTGCACCACACAAGCCTTCACGCCACACCTGGGCCCGTCAACACCGAAATTGGACTGTTGACGACTGGATACATGTTGCCTGTTCGCACGAGTCTCGTTTCAAATTGTATCGAGCGGATGGACGAGTACGGATATGGAGACAACCTCATGAATCCAGGGACCCTGTATGGCAGCAGGAGACTGTTCAAGCTGGTGGAGGCTCTGTAATGGTGTGGAACGTGTGCAGTTGGAGTGATATGGGACCTCTGAAATGTCGAGGAACGACTCTGACAGGTGAGACGTACGTAAGCATGCTGTCTGATCACGTGCATCCATTCATTTCCATTGTGCATTCAGACGGAATTGGGAAATTCCAGCAGGACAATGCTACCCCCCACACATCCAGAATTGCTACAGAGTGGCTCCAGGAACATTCTTATGAGTTCAAAAACTTCCGCTGGCCACCAAACTCCCGAGACCTGAACAGTGAGCATATTTGGGATACCTTGTGAAGTGCTGTTCAGAAGAAATCTCCACCCTCTCGTACTCTTACCGATTTATGTACGGCCCTGCAGGATTCATGGTGTCAGTTCCCTTCAGCAGTACTTAAGACATTACTGGAGTTTACGCCACGTCGTGTTGGGGCACTTCTGCATGTTGACGGGGCCCCCCCCCCCGATATTAGGCAGGTGTACCAGTTTCTTTGGCTCTTCAGTGTAACACTCCTCTGGAAGTGGTGAGGCCTGAGGATGGCGGTAATGTGCCGCCGAAACTGGTCGTCTGAGACAATAGACACTTCTCAAGATAACAGCTGTGGTGGTACTTTTACTCATATGTCTCTTGTATTTTATTTGTAAAAACCGCTATCCAGGTTTAGGCTTTCCCTGGGTACGCAGAACTTCTCAAAGAAAATTTTGCAACGGTTCCTTTGAAAAGTAGACGGCCGACTACCTTTCCCATCCATCTCGAATTCTAGCTTGTGTTCCGCTCTAGTGGCCCTAGTGTTGCACCTGTTCGGTGGCGTGTGTTTACAGAGGGCGCTGCTGCCGCCGCCGCCTCCTCAGCGAGCAGCCAGAAGGGCAAGGCGGCGCCGGCGCCTGCTGCCGCCCCGTCGGCGCCCGCCTCCAGCGCGGGGAGCAAGCCGTCTGCGGAGGACCGCGCCCACAAAGACAACTCCTTCCGGGAGTTCCGACGCCTTTGCGCGGAGGTCGCCAACCTGCCGGCCTACGGCGACAAGACGGCCGCCGTGCGCAAGATGTTCACCTCGGGCACCAGCGGCGGTGAGTTCCTCTGCCCAGCCTGCCTGCGAGCGAACTGAACGCGGCACTTGTCCCATCCGCTCCAGTTGCTTTTTCAGAACTTCATTAAGTACATACGTTTCGAGCGCAGCATTGTTTGTTGTAGTGGTCTTCAGTCCTGAGACTGGTTTGATGCATCTCTCCATGATACTCTATCCTGTGCAAGTTTCTTCATCTCCCAGTACCTACTGCTACCCACATCCTTCTGAATCTGCTTAGTGTATTCATCTCTTGGTCTCCCTCTACGATTTTTACCCTCCACGCTGCCCTCCAATACTAAATTGGTGATCCCTTGATGCCTCAGAACATGTCCTACCAACCGATCCCTTCTTCTAGTCAAGTTGTGCCACAAACTTCTCTTCTCCCCAATCCGATTCAATACCTCCTCATTAGTTACGTGATCTACCCACCTAATCTTCAACATTCTTCTGTAGCACCACATTTCGAAAGCTTCTATTCTCTTTTTGTCCAAACCATATATCGTCCATGTTTCACTTCCATATATGGCTACATTCCATACAAATACTTTCAGAAACGGCTTCCTGACACTTAAAATCTATACTCGATGTTAACAAATTTCTCTTCTTCAGAAACGCTTTCCTTGCCATTACCAGTCTACATTTTACATCCTCTCTACTTCGACCATCATCAGTTACTTTGCTCCCCAAATAGCAAAACTCCTTCACTACTTTAAGTGTCTCACTTTCTAATCTAATTCCCTCAGCATCACCCGGCTTAACTCGACTACACTCCATTATCCTCGTTTAGCTTTTGTTGATGTTCATCTTATATCCTCCTTTCAAGACACTATCCATTCCGTTCAACTGCTCTTCCAAGTCCTTTGCTGTCTGACAGAATTACAATGTCATCGGCGAACCTCAAAGTTTTTATTTCTTCTCCATGGGCTTTAATACCTACTCCGAATTTTTCTTTTGTTTCCTTTACTGCTTGCTCAATATACAGATTGAATAACATCGGGGATAGGCAACAACCCTCTCTCACTCCCTTCCCAACCATTGCTTCCGTTTCATACCCCTCGACTCTTATAACTGCCGTCTGTTTCTGCACAAATTGTAAATAGCCTTTCGCTCCCTGTATTTTACCCCTGTCACCTTTTAGAATTTGAAAGAGAGCATTGTATGGTAGTGAAACATGGGCTGTGGAGAAACCGGAACGGAAGGGAATCAAACCTTTGAGATGTGGTGCTACAGACGAATGTTGAAAGTTAGGTGGACTGATAACGTACGGAATGAGGTTTTGCGTAGAATCTGAAAGGAATACTTGTAAAACTCTGACAAGGAGAAGGGACAGAATGATAGGAAATCTGTCAAGGCATCGGGGAATTGCTTCCACTGTACTAGAGGAAGCTGTAGAGGGCAAAAACTGTAGAGGAAGACAGAGATTGGAATACATCCAGCAGATATCTGAGGACGTAGATTGCAAGTGCTACTCTGAGATGAAGAGGTTGGCACAGGAGAAGAATTCGTAGCGAGCCACATCAAAGCAGTCAGAAGTTTAAGGACTAAAAAAAAATAAAAATCATATGAGCGGTTTCGGTCTTCATATAATTTCATTATCAAGTGCATCTGAAACTGAAAGATATCATTCTCATCTTGTGGCGAAGATGAACTGCGCTAGAAGACATGAGAATGACACTTATCGAAACGTTGCGGATTTTCGACGCAGCTCCCCGGATGGATGCCCGAGATGATTTCATCAGCAGTATACACCGGCAAAGCCTACATTCACATTTGAAAGATATTAGTACATAAAATGATGGGCATTTACATATTTTAGGATTTGAGAGACAATGCTTATGTTACATTCGTGCATAAGTTCGTAGCGTTTTTGTTTTTCTTGTTAGTACTCAGGTTACTACAGGTTTATTTATCGATTGTCGTTTTTTTATTTGTAATTAGCTGTTGCTATTTGAGGTCACGTGACTTTTACGGCCGTGACCTTAAATTTTCGTTACAATCCGCCAAAATCAATGAACATATACCTTAATTCGTGTTATGATCTACCGAATGATATTTTTCCGTTTCCCCTGTATAAATCTTGGATGCGGTGCCCCTTAAATCACCAAACACTTTGGCTACCTTGGTTACTGAAACACCCACTGTTCGAGCACCAACAGTTTTCCAATGTTCGAATTCATTTAGATTTGACACAATGCCCTCACAGTTACACAGGAAACTGTCCTGACCGCGACGGACACTTGCAACGTGTGGTGGACGTTCCACAAGTGCGTTCGTGGTCAAATAAAACAGCCAACCTGTAGGCGTGGGTAGCATCTGAATTCATGTTCAACATTAGATCTTCAGTAGTACGTAATTCAGTCAATCGAAAGTCAGAAAAGGTGGGTTATGGAAAATAACTCAAAGGGATTTTTAGACAGCTGTGATCGTGACTAATTACTAACATGGCGAAGATTCTTCTGTCATGGCCATACGGAACTGATAACGGTGTCTAAACGTGTTCAATTTTCTGATGTACGCAAGTAATTTTTAACGTTGACAGCTGTCGAATTAACACCAACTGAACTGTATACCTTGTTATGTGGCACTGGTAAGAGCTTCCGAAGGGTACTAATTCGACATAACGTGTGTGGAACTTTATTAAATAGTAGCAAGTACCGCAAACCACTGCCCCGATTTCACGAGAAGTAATCCCCCATACGTCTGCGCTCCTATACCGAAAGTAAACAGTCACATGCATGGTTTGGACAAAAATATGGAAACGCAGAGAGAAATGCTGCTTGGACGTAAAATCAGTTGCTAGCCAAGTCTGCAGGTTTCAGTGCTGCGTCTGACTACGAACAGCACTTGGGAAATGTCCTACATACGACGCAAGCCCCAGCTGTGATCAGAACAGTGTTCCGCGCACTTCTGAGTCCATTATGTCGGAGCTAAATGAATTCAAATGAAGGCAAATTGTTAATGTTCGTATGGTTGGTGTCTCCGTAACCAAGGAAGCTGCAGTGATGGGTGTTTAAAGAGGCACCGCATCAAAGATGTATACCACATACTAGGAAAGCGGTGGAACATTATCCGCTAAGTCAAAACGCCGATGAAAGTGTATGTTGAGCGAGAGTGACAGATGGTCACTGAGGAGGTTTTTCGGAAAAATAAGAGGACGATAGCTGGAAAATTATTCAGACGAAACGGGAGTCTTAGTTGTTGTAGTGTGTACTGGCATAGTGAAAGTATACGAGGGGTATTGTCAAGCAAAAGTACCGGTAAGTATTAAATTGTTGCTCAGTGCAGAGTAATGGCGAAGAGGTTGTAGCATCTGACAGTGCTTCACTTATAAAAACACTTGAATGCACGCTATTAATAAATCATCCCCCTGTTTGTCGAGCGTAAGCAAGACGGTGGTGCCACAGTGGCCAGGTTCTATTTCCGCTTTGCGAGATAATAGAAACATATTTTACGCTGTAGGGCAGACCGTACAGT
This sequence comes from Schistocerca gregaria, assembly GCF_023897955.1. Taxonomy (NCBI): domain Eukaryota; kingdom Metazoa; phylum Arthropoda; class Insecta; order Orthoptera; family Acrididae; genus Schistocerca; species Schistocerca gregaria. The sequence continues at coordinate 339,702,639 of NC_064922.1, read as the reverse complement.
AATCGAGTGTTAGAAACACATGAGGTCTTAACAGGGATATTTGTAGGAGGGGAACTGAAAAGCTTTTAGAATGTAAGATTTGCTGTTGCGTCATTTTCGGTTATATTAGAATGTCAAATCTTGAGAATTGATATCTGGGTCTGTAATAATGGCGTAAATAAAGCAAACAAAGCGTTTGATAATCGCATACAAATAATATACGTAAGAAGACTGGTTCCTAATAACAGTTATGTGACCATATGGTGAAGCGTTCGCATTGCATCTTACATAATAATTTAAAGGAGGTCAAAAATGCCGTTAGATGGGATTGCTTAGACCAATGTCGGCCGCGGCGTGCCGAACTTCACACGAGCAGGGTGTGCGGATCGCGGACGGACCAAGCACGGCCTGTCGCGGCTTTGCTCAGTCCTTCCTGGAACTACCCGGTAAAGCGCCACATTTCATTTAGCACCACGGTGCGCACTTTTCGGTCGGCGCAACTCTCTTCAGTTCGGTAGAATCGTGGTGTCAGCGCTGTTTACCCTTCGCTATTTGTTACGAAGGACGTTCACAGGTCAAATGGCTGTTTGCCCACAAAGAGACAGTCTAGCGATCTTTCGTGAAAAGCGTTTAAAAATGATAGGGAGTGACAGAAGAGAGCGATGAGAATTACCGATGTACACACATCAAAAAAAAGTTTTGCATCGCCCCGGTTCGCAAGACTCGTCACTATAGACTTTGACTGTGGTTATTGTATCACAGACACAGTCCCTTTGACTGTTCAGAGATGTCTCTAAACCTGCCCAAAGATGTAAACAACCATGCATGAGCAGCGCCTATTAGACGGGGGGGGGGGGGGGGGGAGGGGAGGGGAGGGGAGGGGAGGGGATCGGACACCCGATCAGTTCCAATCATTCCACCAGGAAGGAGGTACACAATCGTGTTGTCTGTAGTTCAACCATGACTAGACGGTCAATACCGCGGTTCGATCACGTCCGCAGTGTTACTTTGTGCCAGGAAGGACTCTCAACAAGAGAAGTGTCCAAGCATCTTGGAGTGAACCAAAGCGATGTTGTGCGGACATGAAGTAGATACAGAGAGACAGGAACTGTCGATGACGAACCTCGCCCAAGCCGCCCAAGGGCTACTACTGCAGTGGATGACCGCTACCCTCAGATTATGGCTAGGAGGACCCCTGACAGCAACGCCACCATGTTGAATAATGCTTTTCGTACGCCACAGGACGCCGTGGTCCAACTGTGCGCAATAGACAGCAAGATGCGCAACTTCACTACCGACGTCCATCGTGAGATCCGTGTTTGAAACCACACCATGCAGCGCTGTACAGATGGGCCCAACAACTTTGTGAATGGACAGCTCATGATTGGAATCACGTTCTCTTCACCGATGACTGTTACATATGCCTTCAACCAGACAATCGTCAGAGACAACCCGGTCAGGCTGAACGCCTTAGACACACTGCCCAGCGAGTGCAGCAAGGTGGAGGTTCCCTGCTGTTTTGGGGTGGCATTATGTGGGGCCGACGTACGCCGCTGGTGGTCGTGGAATATGCCGTAACGGCTGTAAGATACGTTAGTGCCTTCCTCCGACCGGTAGTGGAACTATTCTTCATGGACGACAATTCGCTAGAAGCACTACGGGAATAAACATTTGAGGTCATCAGTCCCCTAGACTTAGGACTACTTAAACCTAACCAACCTAAGCACATCACACACATACATTCCCGAGGCAGGATTCGAACCTGAGACCGTAGCAGCAGCGCGGTTCCGGACTGAAGCGCCTAGAACCCATCCCCATCGTGCACATCTTGTGAATGGCTTCCTTCACGATAACGGCATCGCTCGACTAAAGTGGCCGCTCTGAGGGGTCTACGCCGAATCGCCGTTGAGGAGTGGGACAATCTAGACCAACAGTGCTTTGATGAACTTGTGGATAGTATGCAACGACAATTTCAGACATGCATCAATAGATGACGGGCTACCGGGTATTAGAGGTACCGGTGTGTGCAGCAGTCTGGACCACCACCTCTGAAGGTCTCACTGTATGGTGGTACAACATGCGATGTGTGGTTTTCATGAGCAATAAAACGGTGGAAATGTTTATGTTGATATCTATTCCTATTTTCTGTACAGATCCCGGAACTCTCGGAACCGAGGTGAGGGAAAACTTTTTTTTTTATGTGTGTGCGTGTGTTATGCACTCGCATAAGTGACGGGTTTTCCAGATTTGCTTTGTAACGACTTACAAAACAATGCAGAAAAAATTTAAATATTTAGGTGGCGATGAGGGGGCTAAAACTTAAAACGATCGACAGCTTGGATTCATTATTCTGTACATCAAAAGCGGTGTGTGCTAAATTTGTAGGTATGCAAAACGTGAAGACATTGCTGGTAAGGAAAGTAAAATTTAGGTTGCACACAGGGTCTCAGTCACAAGTTTCGAGTGGCGCTAAGTGAATAGTATGGAGACTTTATACATTTCAGCAAATTACCTAGGTTAAGTCAAGGGGCTTGCCTGGAAGAATTTTTCTGTCTAAAACTCGCTATTGTGGAATTTATGAAAGAAAAAAAGGAGCTCAGGAATGAAAATTAGAACGCCCGGAATGGATTGCAGACCTCGCATTTTAAATGGACTTGACTGCACACTGCCCACCGTAAGACACTGCAAGGTGTAGTCCATTGCTTAGGTAGTTACCACGTATCCACAACGAGGTTGCAAAGGTGCTACGATATTTCGATAAACATATATATTCTAAAGGAGATTTTTCTTTTATGAAACTAAATAATTCACGATTTCGTGGAAATCTGAGCGTGAAAATCTGTGAAATTGTCTGTCGTATGCCGACAGTTTATGCCAGATAAAAATTATTTCTTCGATGCGCCAAAAATAATTCAGTAATACTAAAAATTTGTTTCGCTTTTGATCTATGTTGTTGAGAAATATGGAAAATAAAATCAGGTTGTACACAGTGCAGTTGCATTGCCATGTAAATGCGACACGTTTCCCTCTCATGCTGAGAGAGCGCGTTGGGAGAAATATGCCAGCCAGGCTGAGTGCTATAGCACTGGTGCCAGGGCAAGGCCCGTGAGCTGAATTTCTAGTAAAGACCGATCTGTAGGATGCAACAGTAATGGAAGATGGGTAAAACTAGCTCTCAACCATTTTCCTTTAAAGGTTTCAGGAATTACTGCAACCAATTGGCAGTGTTCCAAATCCAGAATGGATAAAAGTTTCATTTATCTTTAGTTACCCCCTGGGAAAAGAACTATTATTAATGTAAGAAAACACGATACAAGCCAAGGTTGGTTTTATTTGGGATTCCAATACACCATATTATTTCCCACTGTTTTGGCTACGAAACCCTAGTTTTCAGCATAATGTCCTTTCAATGCAATGGCCTTACACCACCGTACTGCGAGGGCCTGTATGCCTGCATTGTAACACACAGCTGCTCGATGTCAGAGCAAACGTCTTGCTGCATCAGTAACCTCCCCATCATCCACGTATTGCTTCCCGCAGAGTGCATTCTTCATTAGACCCAACTCGTTGCTCTTTATGGTCTTCTGTTTGGTGGTGACTAACCCATTGGGCGCACACCTTTGAGTATCCCAACTGGTGGACGTGTGCGTCACCTCTTCCAACAGACACATCCAGTTTTACAGCGAGGTGTCTGGTTGTGATTCGTCGACCACCTCAAATGAGTGTTTCCACACGTTGTAACATTGCGTGAGTCACTGCTGTGTTCGGCCGGTTGGCCCGCGGGAGACACGACAGGTTTGAGCGACCTTGTTGTGATGATGGCAGACGCCTCGCACAGCGAGTGCCCTGCTTTTGTTCACTGCCAGGTCTCTGCAGACGTTCTGCGAACGCCTATGAACTTTGCCACGCTCTATTATCTGACGGAAGCAGCTCTCTGCTTGGAACGCACCTCAGTTACAGACGCCATTTTGAAGGCTACGTTTAGCGCCGCCACAAATCGGAACTTCATGGGCGGAAGCCGGAATATTCCACGATGTCCCACAACAAATTCCGCATATTTTCAACCAAAATTGGTCGGAAAGAAAGTGTTGCGGTACTTATTGAATGCCTGTCGTAAAACACAGTTCATCCTCTGCAATTTGATTGCGCAAATCTCTGAGGAACTAAAAGAAAATTACGTATTGTTTATAACTTGGTGCTGTAGGAAAATAATACAAAGCTGATGTGAGAACATATGTTCTCACACACAATTGTCACGTGATTGTGCTAAGCCCGTAGTAGCTGCATCGTAACCACACCCACTTTGACGGAGAAAACGAAGAGCGTTCGCCTGGGTGACGTACTGCCCCTGTCATCGGAATTTTCCGCTCGCGGAAGCTAGCACAACAAACACGCGCATCGAGGGACGAGTCGGCGGTCTTTGTCTGTTAACAGAGCTCGTGGTAACGTCCCGTTCTGCAGTCCTCAGTACGTCACACCAATGTTGCTGGTCTCCCATGCAAGAGGCGTCAAGTTTTCTTCTCTTTACCAACATGTATAAGTGAACATACCTTGTACTGATGGACGAAAAATTATAATTTATGCAGACACGAAAGAATATACTGTAAATAGAAATGACCATATCTTTCTGACGGAGAGAGGGAACATGGACACACTACTTTAAAGGAAATATTGATCTTGGGGTAAGTTGATAACGGATGTGTTGGTCGATCGGCTGGTCGATTATTCATAAACAGAAAATTTCACCGTGAGTTTTAACATAGCAGATTAATAAAACTATAAAACACAACTAAAAGATAAAAGTGAGATATTTAAGAGATTCATACTCGGAGACTTCCAATTACTTACAAAACCCCATCCGCACCTCGCTCCTCCCCCCTCCCATCCCCCCCCCCCCTTCCCACACTCAAACACAAACACGCTTACTCTTACATGTGACATGATAATTCGTGACGATACTCCTGTGTTCCATTATATTCTTCGAGGTTTTTCTCTGTCTAAAGACCTGAGCTAGTATCTCTTCATACTGTATTTTAGAGGTTGAGATCAGAAAAGCGAAAGATGATTAGCTTTATCCATATCAGGTCATGGACATACGACTTCCCGTAAACACTCTTGATCTTTGTGCTCTAAAGCTGTACAGCGTTAAAGTTAATCAAAATAACTGTATTTCAGGTTCGTTTATTACCCTTAAATCGTTTACGCTGTAAATGAGCATCAGCTGACACCGAAATTTCAACAGTCTTCGTAATTCACAAAACAGCAGAAATATGGCGATTTAATGGCTCAAAAATGTCTGATCACCATACATAACGCTAAGAGGCACATTCTGATACACTAGTAGCGCACTAAACGCTTCGCTGACCGCTTGGAACAAGGACGGCCATCAGTCAGTACATGCAGGGAACATACAGCGTGTAATGGTACTTGAATTACGTAACCATTATGGTACCTCTCCTGAACTCTAGATACTAGCAATATTTTACTGTGTTTCTGTAAAGTAGTTGACATATTTCTGAGACAACATTTAGATTTGATTTCATTAATGTAGAGGTACTTTGATACATCGATATGTTTGTTGGAATAATATTATTCTTATGTGTATTCTTTTCATTCGTCACTATGATCTTTGACGTACTTGTAACTCTGATTTTTGGGCGCCTAAGCGATTATTCGTTAGTTGTTAGAGAGTCGGTCCTTGAGAAAGTCAAGTCTTCGACGTCATGTAGGAAAGACGCATATTGTAGTCGGCTTATAAAATGTGAACTTTAACAATGAGGAAGATGTTTTCAAGTATATTTGGATTGTGAAGTGATGTTCTGTGTGTTACGCGATATTGCAACAAAAGCAATAAAAAGGAAGTGTAACTTAAATTCGGAGTGCTGATTTTTTTTTTTTTTACGTCACCATTGTGCTAACTTTGAAAGGTTTGATCTTCACGAATAGTTTGTGAATCGCATCTACAAAACTTTTGAATTTAGCAGAATAAAACCTAGGCCTCTTTGCACCCGAGCGTGGAATTATCACCACCTAGATTTTCGACGATTGTAAAATCATGGCTTAACGAGATCAGCGTGGGAAACACGAAAAGATGAGTGCCTAGTTTATTCATTATTGCATAAAATGACTTTATTAACTGTGCTCTAATGACACCTGCCACATAATAACTTTGTTGTTGCCCGAAAATGCAGTATTTAGCAGCGTGAGCAACACCACAATTATTATTAAATTTTGACCTTTATTGTAGTAGGGTTGTTAGAAGCGGCTGGACAAAAAGAAATGGAAACATCGAAAACACAACGCATTGCAATAGATAATACTGCGTAGGAAATCGGTTGGCATTCCAAACAGCTTCTAGTCGTCTCGGAATGGATAGAGATAGGTCTTGTATTGTTGTCAAGGATTCAACAACATTTTTCCTGCAAAATAGTGGCAACCTCAGGTAACGATGATAGAGGTGGCTAGCGCTCACGTACTCTTCTCCTCAAAGCAGACAACAAAGGTTCAATAATATTGAGTACTGGGTACTGGTGGCCAGGGGAGATGCAACAAACCATCCTCTTGCTCATAAAACCAGTTCTGGACGATGCGAGCCGTGTGAACAGGTGTTTTATCGTCTTGGAACACAGCATCACCATTGGGGAAGTCTCAGCTTGTGATATAGTGGTTAGCATTGCTACCTCTGAGTCATGGGGTCTTGGGTTCAATTCCCGGCCGGGTTGAGGATTTTCTCTGCCCCGGAACTGCGTGTGTTGTCCTCATCATTTCATCATCATCACTTGTGACAGCGACTGGATTGGATTTTGAATAGAAAATAGACTGTGTAAAAATTGAGACTTTGTACAGGCGCTGATGACCGGACAGTTGAGCGCTCCACAAACCAAACACCACCACCACCACCACCACCACCACCACCATTGGGAAACGAAGAATGTGCCATGGAATGGACCTGATCAACGAAAATGCTCACATAATTCTTGACAATAGTACCGCTTTGCAAAGGCAGCTTCAGCCTGGGGCACATAGCGTACCATGATATGGCTGCCCAAATCTTCACCGAACCCCCACCGAGTTTCACTCTTTGGAGGAAAACTCGGCCAGCAGTTGGAAACAGTGAAACAAGAACCATCCGACCACGTGACAGTTCCATTGCTCCATAGTCCATGTTTTACGGCTTCGTCACCACGTTTACCTATTTCGCCAATTTGCATAATTGATAAGTAGTCTTGGTATTCCAGGTCGCCTTGCAGTTCCCACCTTCGAGATTCCTTTGTGCTTCTTGGTGTCGACAGGGTTCGCAAGTCGGATATTTGGTTCTGCAATGTCTTTTCCAGAAATCGTCCTCTTATTTTTCCGAAAAACCTCCTCAGTGACCATCTGTCACTCTCGCTCAACATACACTTTCATCGGCGTTTTGACCGCTTTCCTAGTATGTGGTATACATCTTTGATGCGGTGCCTCTTGAAACACCCATTACTCCAGCTTCCTTGGTTACGGAAACACCCACCATACGAACATTAACAATTTGCCTTCATTTGAATTCATTTAGCTCCGACATAATGGACTCAGAAGTGCGCGGAACACTGTTCTGATCACAGCTGGGGCTTGCGACGTATGTAGGACATTGGACAAGTGCTGTTCGTAGTCAGACGCAGCACTGAAACCTGCAGACTTGGCTAGCAACTGATTTTATGTCCAAACAGCATTTCTCTCTGTGTTTCCATATTTTTGTCCAAACCATGCATGTGACTGTTTACTTTCGGTATAGAAGCGCAGACATTTGGGGGACCTCTTCTCGTGACGTCGAAACACTGGTTTGCGGTACTTCCTACTATTTAATATAGTTCCACATACGTTATGGCGAATTAGTACCCTTCGGAAAAAAAAAGAATTAATTCGACAGCTATCAACGTTAAAAATTACATGCGTATATCAGAGAATTGGCTACGTTTACGAAACCGTTATCAGTTCCGTGTGGCCATGACAGAAGAATCTTCGCCATGTTACTAATTAGTCACGATCACGGCTGTATGCCTTTATGAGTTATTTTTCATAACCCACCTTTTCTGACTTTCGATTAGTGCCATTACAATGAGCTGGCAGATACAGTGACGAAGTTTAGTTGAAATGACCTGCAGAGCAATTTTTATTCCTCGAGTTTTAAACGGCGCAGCATGTCATGGATCCCGTGACCGAAAAGTATCCACTGACCTAGGGCAGCCTTGGCCCCGCGGCATCACGTACAATACGCACAGTGGCAAAGCTCTCGTGCCTGCGTACGATCACGTGACTTGCACCTGAAGACGTTGTCTTAGCAACGATGTGCGTGTGGTGCTGCCTTCTGACACTGCCCCGATAAAATGTCGCGTGGGAAAGCTGTATCGCCTATTGCGTAAGTGCGTGCCCTAATTTGCTTATCACTCTTTATCAGTTCGTGCCAAGTGCGTAGCTGAGAGCAAAATATTGTCTCACTCGTAACGGCTTAATCACGAAGGGTCGCGGCTGCTGTATTCGGTCCTGCTATACGGCGGCATTCTGCTGAGCTCCCTGACGTCATGTGCGCCTCGCTGTCTGTCACGAGACGGGTCTTATTCTTTTTGACTGTTCTCCTTGCGCACCCGAGGAGTCCCTTTCAGGCCGCGATAATACTTGCGATTACGCCGACTCGGGATTTCCGCGGACTTTGCCCTTCATACTGTTTTTAGTGAATCTCTCTGAGACAATTCCATCTGAAATTGTCTAATTCTGCATCACCGTATATTCACATTTCCACCTCCATTCTCTGACTGTGTACGGTGGCGAGTACCGCTTTCGCTTCTCACGTTACCTGTTCATTTCGCGAGAGGTATGCAGTAACGACGACTATAATTTCTCTGATTGTCTTCGTTGTTATTATTTCCCGAGATATGCGGGGCGAGACGCGTGATACATAACACTCGTTTTATTTCGTGGCTGGTTCATGATATAGAAACGAAATTTTCGATAAAAAAAATAAAGCACGCAAAGGAGCACGGCATTTCGGAGTATGTTTATCGATCTTAACTCTTGCGTGAACGAAGATACAGAAGCAATCTTGTTTGTTTTTAATGCCATTACAAAGCTCTTGAAAAGACCAGTGCAGTGAAATAAAGCATGTAAATTTGAACCGAGAAGTTCTAGGCGCTTCAGTCTGGAACCACGCGACCGATACGTCGCAGATTCGAATCTTGCCTCGGGCATGGATGTGTGTGATGTCCTTAGTTTAGTTAGGTAGTTCTAGGGGACTGATGACCTCAGATGTTAAGTCCCATAGTTCTCAGAGCCAATTGATTTTTTTTTTTTTTTTTTTTTTTAGGAAGAGAAAGAGTGACAGCAGAATGGTGTTCACTTCAATAATGTCGTTAATATCTTAGGATTGCCTGTTTGCATTTTGTGTCTCTCATGCCCTCTTGATTATGTACAAATCATTAGAGAGATACTCGAAAATAGTCGCGGTAATTTCTTCTGGGTGCTTTCCTCTACAGATGTGCTCTTCTTTTCCGAACCCTTCCAAGCTTCCAGTTTATGTTCCCTACTTCTTTTTTCATGTATTTAATCAGTTTCACAGCGCTTCATAATGTTACCACTAGATATTTAAAGGTTGTGACAGGTTAGAGATATTTACGAACTATATTTTGATGGGATACTATCAGGGTTTCCTCTCTAAGGGCATTGACTTGAATTAATTGTCAGTAAAAGAGAGCTGCCATTCATTAAGCCAGGAGGAAATATCTCATAGATCTGCAATTTCGTTCGATCAACAAATCAGTATAGTGATCTGTAAATATAGTCAATGAACGCTCTGAGAATGCTGCCATTTTGATAAATCATTTGGTGTATTGATAACATAAGCGATTAATTATTATACCTTGAGGCACATCTGATGTTACTATTACATTAGCTGAGCATTCGCTGTCCAGTATAACACAGTGGGTTCTAAGAGTCAAAAATTCTTGAAAAAAGCGACATATTCCTGAAGATACTCATTATGATCATATCTTGATTATCAGTCGGCCACGTGATCGTTTCTACCGCCTCAACTAAATGATTGTTTTTCACATGAATACTTAACTTCACGCGAGTCATTTGCAGTGCAGTGACCTGAATGCCTTTAACTGACAGGAGACGGATTGTCGTGTTCACACAGCAGACCGAGTTGGAGTAGTTTGTTCTCTGAAAAACAAAGGGAGGGACGTTTTTCAGGTAGTTCTTCTGGGATGTAGTATGGGTGATTCTGTGAGTGTGTACCCGTAGCGGATATCCTCACATCTGTAATTTACTTTAGCGTTTGCTGTTGAATAAATTCGTCGTTGAATACATCACCGTGCACATTTGCACCAACTTTCTCATAAAGTAGTTCATTCTTGCCTATATTATATTAATTTTTAGATAATCCCTCCTTTGCAGTTTAAGGCATCGCTTTTCATCCAAAAGACATTTATACTTGCCTGAAAGTGCAGTAAGAAAGCCGGGAGATGGTCATTGCTATTTCAAACACGATGCTGCTTGTATCACATTCTTAACAAGGTTTCAGTTAAGTAGAACGCTTCTGTTTTGTCGAACCTCGTCGGTGGACTTGTTCTTCTTGCAAGAACCTTGCATATTGTACAGTTATTTTTCTGATACAGCTGTGCATGAACGCATTTTGTTTCTTTGGAACCTTGTCCAGACACCTGTTTTTTGTTAGTCACCTGCACTTGAGAATAGATGATGATAGTAACCCATACGAACTCGGCGTGAAGTTTCGAGTCGGCAGTGAATTATCAATATAATACGTTCTGCAAAGAGATTCCTCGTTTTAAAAGCAATTGATAGTGTAATGATAGACGTATCGCCGAAGAAGTGAGTTACGTTTCTCGTTAGGTGGAACAAAATTCCAAAAATGGCGAAGTCTTTCTGCTTATCCTCCCTTTCCCCTTCTCTGCGTTTCTTAATACCGCACTACGCGTGCAGACTAAGACGATTCCTTCCCCATTGTCACGCCTGATCTCTACTTGTAGCTCAGCAAGTGTCCCGTCGTCAGAGACCCGGTGCCGATAGGATTTCAAAATAAAATCGACGTGGGGGGGGGGGCGCATTGGTGAATTCTCCATAAAAATACATAGCATTTGATTTTTTAGTATATAAACTACTAAATATTGCACTTCTGGAAATACTGACGCTATGTATGCTGTTAAAGACCCCATTTAACAGCTTACGTGTAATGAGGTTGGTGCCGAAGGCTTGGTCATTTCTCATGAACTTGACAAGCCTCTCTGTGGCTACTGACATTGACGTCAATCTGCACGTCTTTAGTAAACTCTCTTTTGTTTGTTTATAGAAGCTGTCACGCGCCAGCTGCTCTACACAGATTACGTTGATACACAAAGATACAGTCATGCATGGTTCCCGGAAAGGGAAAGGAAGGGAAACAAAAATTTCGAACACAAAGACGGCTGTCGGCTTACACAGAGCAACTCGACTGGCCACAAACAGGATGCATCTTGCCACATGTGATTGTCATACAGCTCATCAATGACAGGAGTATGCGTTTCACAGATCGCTACTGCCTCCATTTTTATGGTAACAGAGGCAGTTGTTGTATGAGTTTTCATCCTTTCATTCTTGGGAACGTTTCATTAAAGTCTCCAATGTATTCGTAATTTTTTGAAGAAGTCCTTAGTGCATTTCACGCCTGTACAAGGACCCCAGTTGTGCTGAAGAGCCACCTCGTTGTTAGTGACAGTTCTCTCTCTCTCTCTCTCTCTCTCTCTCTCTCTCTCTCTCTCTCTCTCTCTCTCTCTCTCTCTCTCTCTCTCTCTCTCTCTCTCTCTCTCCACACACACACACACACACACACACACACACACACACACACACACACACACACACACACACACACACACACCCGACTCGTGTCAGAATTTTGCGTTGCTCAAAAATGTAAATACATATTGCACATTAAACGTAAACATTAGCTGAACGCCGTACTGCCGCCTATACACTACCCTCAAACTCCATCTGAAATTCTTCATGTCCATATACATACGTGAGCAGTATGTATATGGACGTGGCCTTTCGGGCAAGGTACTGTTAGTTTTTAAATATTTTAGCGAAAACAAACAGATAAACGGTTATGATGTGCTGACTTTTATTCACTTGACATCTTGTGGCCGGCCAGTGTGACCGAGCGGTTGTAGGCGCTTCAGGCTGGAACCGCGTGACCGCTACGGTCGCAGGTTCGAATCCTGCCTCTGGCATGGATGTGTGTGATGTCCTTAGGTTAGTTAGGTTTAAGTAGTTCTAAGTTGTAGAGGACTGGTGAACTCAGATGTTAAGTCCCATAGTGCTCGGAGCAATTTGAACCATTTTTTGACACCTTGTGCGTGAAGCTCAGGGTAAAATGAACATGTATTTCTTTTTTTTTAAAAAAAAAGTTAAGACCTGAAGATGACAGCTAAGACTGTTCAAACTAGTTGTCTTCATTATTAGTATTTTGTGCGATCTGAATGGTTTTTAACAAACATAATCCAAAGAGCTCAACACTTAGTAAAGTTGTATAAATTGTTAGCAAGGGATAGACTAGCTTGGCGACTGCATCATACCGGTCTTCGGGCTGACGGCGGCGACGAAGACAACATTGCTTCGTATCGTTACGCAGAAGTAAAGCACACTTTTTGGTACTAATGATGACCTCCCTACTCAAAAGCATCCCGACCATGAAAGACGGAAGCGGCGGTGCGTTGCCATTGCTGAGGTGCCTTGGCAGCCCCCAGCTGTTAGGAGCTCTTGCCGGAGCTCGTTTGCACGCTACGTACCGCCCTCTGTCAGCACTCGCAGACCGTCGTTTGTTTGCTTGTCTGCCGGTCCGCCTTGCCACTGTCCGGCGACCTTCCAAGACGCTCAACACGTGTTCCAGCCGATACTTCTGTACTTCATTTCAGCAGGACGTGGGTCTGGTTCAGTAGTATAGAACGTCGGAAATGTTTATAACACAGATTTCTGAAACACGAGGCTAAGTAATCGGAAATTCAGAGTTTTTTTGTAGTACTAGGATCGGAAATTAGGCCCTTCTTGGTCAAGACTGGAATATATATTGGATGAGTCGCGTAAGACGTAACACCCCCATTATTCCGGCGGCGATTGCACGTATCGACAAGCGGTGTTCGGCGAATCATAGCCGACTATGGGGCACATACTTTGGTACATGCTCAATAATCAACGTTTATATTGACCGAGATAATGAGGCAAGTACATGTTTTTTTAGATGGGACGCTATACTTTTTTTACCATCATTCGAACGCTCTGGAAAAGACGCCTATAGTAATGTAACGCATGTTGGTATATAAGATTCAAACTTCGCTTAAAAGACACTGGGAAATATTGTACGATTGAAGGTCTAGGCGGTCGGAAGCGGCTGCAGATTGTAAACACCCCTCGCGCGATCCGCAGGCCGAGTTGCCGTGTTCAATGCAGCATGCACGGCCTACTCTACGGAGGTAAATCCTCATCCGCCCTCTTTTAAGCAAAGTTTGAATCACAATAGCCACATGCGTTACATCACTATACGCGTGTTTTCCAGAGCATTCGAATGATGGTAAAAAAAGTATAGCGTCCCATTTAAAAAAAACATGTACTTGCCTCATTATCTCGGTCAATATAAATGTTGATTATTGTGCATGTACCAACATATGTGCCCCATAGTCCGCTATGATTCGCCAAAAACCACATGCCGATACGTGCCATCGCCCCCGGAATAAGTTGTGTGTTACGTCTTAAGCGACTCGCCCTATATATTGCGATTGAGTCAATACCCGAACCGGCCGGTGTGGCCAAGCAGTTCTAGGCACTACAGTCAGGAACTGCGCGACCGCTACGGTCGCAAGTTCGAATCCTGCCTCGGGCATGGATGTGTGTGCTGTCCTTAGGTTAGTTAGGTTTAAGTAGTTCTAAGTTCTAGGGGACTGATGACCTCAGAAGTTAAGTCCCATAGTGTTCTGATCCATTTGAACTATTTGAATCAATACCCGAAATTGGAATAAAAGCTAAAGATAGAATCATACGACATAAATAGCCGCGTTCACGCTTTTAATCAGTTAAAACTCTCATGTATCTAGAAAAGATCCCATAAATGTAACAGTAGGGAAGACAGACGGATGTCGGGCTTTGATTTATCGGAAGATCAAACCCACGTAAGAGGTTGTTTTCAAAACACTATCGACCACTTCCTAAGTATTGTTCGTTGGACTGGAACACGTAGGAAGATACATATATAAGAGAGAGAGAGAGAGAGAGAATCAAAGAAGAGCCGCAAAATTAAAATTACTGACGGGCCCCTTCACTGAGCGCGTGTGCGAAATCGAATGGCTTGAGTTCTTCAATGGAAAATACTAAAAGAAAGCTGTTGTGCATTATGGAAAGTTGTACAGTCAAAGTTATGAGAACGCACAATTCAGTACAAGTTCTCCTTAACTTCTACAACAAATCTTGCATCACGTAAAAGTTTGAGTTATTCAGTGGGAGCAGACATTGTCAATGCGCCTTTGGACTAACCGAAAAACCACCACCCTCACACGTAAGTCGAAAATGCCAGTTGCGACCCCCCCCCCCCCTCTCTCTCTCTCTCTCTCACTCTCACTCTCTCTCTCTCTCTCCCTCCCCCTCCCCCTCTCCCTCCCCCTCCCCCTCCCCCTCCCCCTCCCCGTCCCCCTCCCCCCCTCTCCCTTCTTTCTCTCTCTAGCAATTTCAGAATTCTAAGACTTCAAAGTTCACGAATGTATTTATGCCAATTTACTGTACTGAATAGGATCTTAGCCTCGACATTAGTGCCTTAGGAAACTTTTGAATAAAAAAGTTTTTTACTTAGAGAAACAGTGAACTGTTTTTACCAAATGAAACAAATTTTTCAGCATTGATACAGACGTTGGCTACCACTCCTGCTGCCGCCCTTATGATATCAGTTTTTGCTGCACTCCATAGGAGACCCTCACTGTGTTTCTTATTAATTCGCGAAGAATTCTCTCGTATTGCAGACCTCGGGTTTTTTCAGCCACGCTACATAAATTTGCTCTCTGTAGCTCTCTCTCTTCTAGTCTTTCGAAACCAGTTATAAAATTTAAAACTATAATGCCTTTCTTTAGCAATGCCACTCATTTCGACAAATTTCCCAAACGTAGTGATAAAAGTGATGTCAACGAATGACTTGAATTACAACGAAAAAATTAATAAATTACCAGTCCAAAGAGCTAGTAAAGCAAGTTACAAAATACATTACCTTCACATCAAACGAAAGGACATAGCTTTTTCTGGCGCTTGCACTGCGCGGTAGTCTACCTGCTAGGGGAGCGTGCAAGTGTGGAAAGATTAGTCACAACGAACAATTGTGTATCAGCGCTAATGGTAATAATACAGAAAATTTACTGAATGAGATTTTCACTCTGCAGCGGAGTGTGCGCTGATATGAAACTTCCTGGCAGATTAAAACTGTGTGCCCGACCGAGACTCGAACTCGGGACCTTTGCCTTTCGCGGGCAAGTGCTCTACCATCTGAGCTACCGAAGCACGACTCACGCCCGTTACTCACAGCTTTACTTCTGCCAGTATACGTCTCCTACCTTCCAAACTTTACAGAAGCTCTCCTGCGAAACATGCAGAACTAGCACTCCCGAAAGAAAGGATATTGCGGAGACATGGCTTAGCCACAGGCTGTGCTCAGCTCAGATGGTAGAGCACTTGCCCGCGAAAGGCAAAGGTCCCGAGTTCGAGTCTCGGTCGGGCACACAGTTTTAATCTGCCAGGAAGTTTCAGAAAATTTACTTATCACCTGGAAACATTTTGATGTCATTTATCTATTAGCCTTTAAAAAAAAGAAATGAAATTAGTAGTTCATGGTGACGTCCGGATGCCAACAGAAACATTACCTGAAATGGTTTTATCCCCCTCTCAGTACTAAACAAATGCGATGTCCGCACTACCTTTGATTCATGGTATTGGAGTCATCGGAGTCTTTCTTAATTTAAATATAACGGGCAGAATTTAAATCTGTTCATAGATAAGTTTGCTGATGGTATCCTGTTTTGTGCCTCGATGCAGTGCGGAAAACCGTCCTTAGGCCCTGTAGATCATCTCTTAACCTTATAAGCGTATTTTTGCGTTTCTTCTCTTTCCTGAGATTCAAGAATCGCTAGCGATAGCGATGAATTTCTGGGGAAGATACCAGTTGTAGTCTTGCGTAGAAATAAAAAGTAAATTTCCTGGATACTCGTGGAAGGGTGTTTTTTTAAAGAATACCTCGCTGTTCGACTTTATATTACTGTATTTTTCTTCTGTACAATCTAGATTTCGGCTTTTACGCCATTATCGAGTAAAATGTTCTTTGACCATGTCTGCTATTATCAGTCCCAGCCAGACATTTCGTGTCAATAGTCTAAGAATATTGTACCAGGCAATGGCCTAAAAGCCGAAATTTAGAGTATACAGAAGAAAAATACAGTGATATACAGTCAAGTTGTGGTGTATTGTTTCAAAAAATGATATATGAAAGTGAGTTAGCACCATCGAAAACTTTTTATTTATGGAAGTATTTTAAATACAGCTTACAAGTTTAAAAGGGAACACCAGTATATGGAGCAACAGGAAATGATTTTGTAATGTCGGACTTTTCATAAGACAGGAACAGCGTCAAAGATTTATGCTTTAAATATTGTCTACTGCAGAATTGAAACTTGCTAAATGGTTTCATTTACAGGTTTCGTGATTAGCTCCATCTTTCTAGGGCTGTTGCAGCCCTTATGGCTGTTACAAATCGATTGTTTCAGCGTGGTGATACTCGATGAGATTCTTTCCTAGCAGGTGCTATGCATAAGGATCATAGTTCCCGATACAGATTACTTTGTTACTATTTTTTTTACACATGCATATGATCCACAGGACGGAATTAATATTTTCCACGCTGCGTCGAGGCCACAGAACTAGACTCTATCAGTAAATTACACTATACACACATTATACTTCAACTAAGAAAAATTCCTACGACACAATGAATCAGTGGGCAATGCGAACATTACATTTCTTTAGTATTGAGGGTGATAAAAGCATTTGATTCAATGTTTTCCATAAAGCACGGGGCAGACGATGCGAATTCGAGCGACAGCGTTAAGATAATTAGTGGATAGTTGCTTAATGAAAAGCTTTACTATCTTTTCCATGATTTGACGAAATTTTGGAAAATGTTTTACTGACCTTCTAGATCATAGAGGACATCATAAACAATTGTTGCGTGCTATTGGAGCTGCTTCTGGGACTTCGACAACAGAAACTTAAATATAGAGCTGTTTTAACTATGAATTGTTTACCAAGCTGTAACACCCCACGACTTGTTAGAAAAGATATAAGAAAACGACTAGATCGGAATGATCTGTCATTCATGTAGGAATATTTGGACAGATAATGTGTTCTGGGTGTTGCACATGGTTCATAGCTACCACGAGTTCAGTAACAAGGTATTTCCTCCGGAGAGCTTTAGATATCCAGGTAGTAGCGGAAAGGTGGACCAGAGTTTCAGGGCGCCAACTCACACTTGGAAGAAGGAAATTTCACATGGAACGATTGTTTTATTGTTAGAATTCACTTTCTACAACTCTATGCAATGCACTAATCATGAGAAATAAAAACAGGAACAGAACAATGCCGGCTTACCACATGAAATTCTTTCTTAGATTACATGTTAAAAATGTCCCCCGTTAGTCCTTAAATATGAAGCAACCCACCGTCGCGCTGGATCTCGGATGATCCGGTGTACCCCTGGAGTACTGCGTATCGTTTTGTAGGTTCCACAATATGGGCACAAGAACTTCCTGCTTCTGGCGCCGGGGTTAGTTACACAAGAGTTCTCAGACAATTGCCACAAACAAAAGACTAGATGGTTTGTTCCGGAGAACGTGGTGGCCAAGTAATAAATTCATTTCGTCTTATCCTTCCGCCACAAAGGCTTTTAGTTGGAAGTGGAACTCGTTAACACAGAAATGAGGAGCAGCTCCATTGTCTATGAAATAATGTTTCATCGCACTGGTAGAGGCGCTCTTTCAGCACAACAGATATTCTCTCAGATTTTTTTTTTAATTCGCCCTTTGTCTCTGAGGAAAAACATGAAGTCATGGCAGTCACCATCTTAACCAGATGCCATCAAGTGGATGTTGGAACACTTCATGTAAGAATGAGTTTCTATGTGGTAAGTTCGTTCCTGTCTTTATCAGTGATAAATGTGCTATGAAGAGCGGCAAAAATTATTTCTAACGTCCAAATAATGCGTTTACAGACTCGCGTCCATAAAATTTATTTTCTTATTTTGTTTGTGAGAAATGTGTCCTGAAAGTTTGACCTTATCTGTTCTTACTCTCTAGCTGCCAGGATGGCAGCGAAGGTCCGCCGTGACCGCCATGTTGTAGCATTGTGAGTAGGAAGTGAGAGATTACGGCAGTGTGTAACTTTAACCGAGAACATGTTAATATTTATTGGAGCTGTCAGTTAATAGGACCTGTTCCCTAGTTTATCACAGATCATATGAACACATTTTACATCACATGACAAAGGTAGTAACTTTTCCCACTTACGGCAGTAATATAATAATAATAATAATAATAATAGTAGTAATAATAATAATAGAAAAACAGACGATGATTGAAAATAGAACTACCCAAAATGTACTTCCTTGCACATAATAAGAATGAAAAACACACAACTTAGTGAACTGAGTCTGCGTGTACTAGCAATAAAAAGTGTACTATTGCAATTAGAATAATGCAATATGAAAGACAAATGGAAACAAACTTAATACTGTAGACATCCGTAACTGTATTTAGAGATATCTGAAAGTATATCTTCAAATGCTTGGCTCTTCGACAAACTTTCGCAAACGTACTTAGTTGCCGGCCGCTGAGGCCAAACGGTTCTAGGCGCTACAGTCTGGAACCGCGCTGCTGCTACGGTCGCAGGTTCGAATCCTGCCTCGGACATGGATGTGTGTGATGTCCTTAGGTTAGTTAGGTTTAAGTAGTTCTAAGTCTAGAGGACTGATGACCTCAGATGTTAAGTCCCATAGTGCTTAGAGCCATTTGAAACATTTTTTTGTCTTAGTTACTAGGTTTTTTAAATGCGTAGTGAAGTTTCACATCTATAGCTTAATACAAAGTGATCTGATACACCGTTCTCTCCACATCTGTTTGTATTCTGCTGATTTTATGCAGATAGAGGGGGCGCAATCTGTTTTCCATCATGAAATGCACCATGCTGCTACTTAGATTGATATACTGTTGTTTATTCCTTTTGCGAATGTTTAAAAGCAGTTCGCAAACATCATGGCCAGTGTCGTGATTGTCCAATTCCCTTTAATGGACTGTTTCTCCAGTACTTATATTGTATCTTATTCGTGGTCGCCAGTGATCTACCTCGTCTTGTCAGCGTTTCTTTCTTGTGCAAACAATAGAATGCAGATTTGTACTTCAGGATTTTAACAGAAAGGCAGATCCGTAAAATTAGTGACGGTGCCTACAATACAGAATACAGTCGAACGCTGAGCGAAATGCAGTTCTCGTGTGTTTGAGGAAGGTGGGATACAGCGACCACTGCAAGAGAAGTTGAATTTCCACGAAGCCATGGTTATTGATAGAAGCTTGCTGCATTCATGTTTTGAATTTATGTATTTATCACACTAAATACAAGAAAAAAATGTATGTATAATGAAAAGCACCCATATGGATTTTTCTGAAGCCTTACGTAGGACTACATTTCCCACACTAAGGGGATGAAATAACCAATGCGGGCACACATACTCCGAAAGTGCACAGTAACCGTCTTTCGGATGAAGTAGCGCCACCAGTTTGGCGTCTTGCTTTAAGTGCAAATGCCTCTCTGTTCTTGGACTGAATTGTCAATGGTAAGTGCGTTAAGCAGCATGAAATTGTTTTTCTTGTCCTGTTTTAAGGATGTCAAAAACCTCGTCTTGTTTGGCATTGTTAAAAGTTCCTTCAGCAATTGAGAAGGCTTCCAAAGACTAATGTTAGAGTGCTGTCTTTGCCTGCCTTCTCCGCCTCTTCGTTAAAACGATGCGAAACTTCGTTCCGCATTGCCAACTGGAATACTAATTTCCGTAGGTCGCTGACTGTAAATCTATGAAATCGCATTTCTATTTCAAAAACATAATCAAGGATTTTTTATTCTTAATTGAACACATTCGATAAACTTTCCCTGATCTTTTTACCACTTTCTGCACCTATATTTCTTCCTAGATCTCTTCTACTCAGCTTATTACGTGGAACATGAAATGGCTTTGCTGCTGCAGCAGAAGGCGTCTTATCAGTCTTTACCGCCTAAATCGAATTTTTTACTGCGTCAGAATTCTTCGTTTCTTTCTCTGCTTTCTGAACATATTTTCTAGGTATCTTCTTGCCCTAATGTCTGAAACAACATCAGGTGGCTGATGCAGACAGTATTAGGCCAGATATAGGAGGTAAGAGAACAGAGACGGTCTTAAGACTAGATTACTAAACCCTCGTAAAATCTGTGATTGCAGTTGGCATCTGTTCGCGGTTCCCACCAGTCTAGACACAGGAGCGACACGTGCTCTTAAGTACCTCATGGCAACATTGCTGTTAAAAGTGGCTGAATTACTTATAGCCTGACTCCAGCGGTTCGCTGGTATTCGTGCTCTTGTCGTAAATTTTTCGTATTTTTATTGATGGTGTACCTGCTTTCTAATAGCCGGCATATTTGTTTTATCGCTTAGCACCATACGTGAAATATCAAGCATCCACAGTTAGAAGAGTGTTAGTTTATATGACACTACCCTCTTTCATTGCTAATCTTGCCTTATGCTACTGAAATTAGCGCAATATGGATGGTGCTGAGTTTGATTTGGACGTTAACACAGTGCACGATTTGCTTGAAGACACTGATAAAGATACGGACAGTGGAGAATTTAATGAAGACAACAAAAATCTTAAGGGAGAAATGTATGCTCATGTTATCCTTCTAGCAGCTGAAGAGTGACGACGACATTTTGTAACCACTGCTGAAGAACAATATGTGCAGAACACCGATATAGGTCTTGCTTACATGGTAAGAGTAGTGTTTAAAGCAGAAGACTCTGCTCACGTTGCGTGTAAAATACTGTTAAACTTAAACTAATTGCAATAATTTGTAACTAGTACGTAACAATTTTACTTGAGCAGTAAAATTGTCATTACAGGATATAAAACGGGACGTTTTGTACATATTTTGTATGTAACTTACAATTGGTTATCTAATGATTGTAATTAACTTGTGCATAACATGTAAATTATGACTTCCTTTGAATAAAATTTGGAGTAGAAAAATTTACGATGGTTTGGTAGCAATGTAACAGATTCCCCCCATTAGCGTTGTAGGGTGAAGCAACATTAATTAAAAATCGTCACAAAAGGATAGATTGATTGATGGTAGCTTTGTGTTTATAAGGATGCAAGTCTTTATGGCGGCCAGAGTGGCCGTGCGGTTCTAGGTACTACAGTCTGGAGCCGAGCGACCGCTACGGGCACAGGTTCGAATCCTGCCTCGGGCATGGATGTAAGTGATGTCCTTAGGTTAGTTAGGTTTAATTAGTTCTAAGTTCTAGGCGATTGATGACCCCAGAAGTTAGGTCGCATAGTGCTCAGAGCCATTTGAGCCATTTAAGTCATTATGTGATACCATGTGTGATAGGTGGAAGTAGCTAACTCTTACTGGGGTAAACAGATTACAAATGATCTGTTGACGACTGGAGCGGATACTTTCAGCATTAATGTTACACATATAAAATTATCTGACCGGAAGAAACGTCATTGGTATGCCAAAAGTCGTTGTTTAATAGTTCATATTGTAAAAAAGTATCTCTCTACGTTTACGCGAGCTAAGAATGTAAATAACTTACCTCTGACGACTGAAAATCAGAAAAGTTTTTTGCTAAGAAATAAGGACACGAGCTTCCTCTGTCAAACTCACTGACAACAGCGGTGGTGATGTGTGTTAAAATTAATTTGAACTTTTCTCGACGGGCAGCAAGTGCCCATGGCGAAAAAATGGAATAGCCACTTTTTCAACCTGGCCCTTTACCCCACATTCCCCTATAACACCGCAGTCTCCTCTTCGCCATTAATCTCTACGTCTGATTCAACCAGTGGCAGCAAGTTAAGTCCTGAGAAAGTTGGTTCGGCGCCGACCTACCTCGGGTAGCCTTCTCGGAGAGTGCTGTAGTCGGCGGTGTTGGCGTCGGCGGTCACGACGGTGGCTGTCTCGTCGGCGGCTTCAGCGGGAGTGTAGAGTGCGTAGGGCGCGCGTCAGCGAGACGCGGCCGCGGCCGACCCCAGCCAGTCCAGCGGCCTGGGCGGCGCGGCCAGCCAGCCAGCCCGTCTGTCGCCTCCAGTGACCTTCCTTATCGCGCAACACACGCTGCCCGCACCCAGCCAGCCGGCGGTCGCCGACGCCCACAGGAAGCTGACGACGCTCGCTGGGGTGGTCCTCTGCCCCTGCTCTGTCATCTCCTAAACAGTTTTGCATCAACAACAGCATGCAGCTCTGGAGCTGCTTCCAGTGCTCCTATGTCTTAGGGTCAACTAAAGCCAGAGAATGGACGAATGAGCTTTTATGAGGGATACTCGGAAATTTTTAATTATCATCTCGGAAAACTCTTGTTGCGAGAGTGAAACATGGCGGTAGACTGGTGCTATGAAAAATAAGTCATGGACTGTTGTTGTGGTCTTCAGTCCTGAGACTGGTTTGATGCAGCTCTCCATGCTAATCTATCCTGTGCAAGCTTCTTAATCTCCCAATACCTAATGCAGCCTAGATCCTTCTGAATCTGCTTGGTGTATTCATCTCTTCGTCTCCCTCTACGATTTTTACCCTCCACGCTGCCCTCCAATACTAAATTGGTGACCCCTTGATGCCTCAGAACATGTCCTACCAACCGATCCCTTCTTCTGGTCAAGTTGTGCCACAAACTTCTCTTCTCCCCAACCCTGTTCAACACTTCCTCATTAGTTATGTGATCTACCCATCTAATATTCAGCATTCTTCTGTAGCACCACATTTCGAAAGCTTCTATTCTCTTCTTGTCCAAACTATTTATCGTCCACGTTTCACTTCCATACATGGCTACACTCCATACAAATACTTACAGAAATGACTTCCTGACACTTAAATCTATATTCGATGTTAACAAATGTCTCTTCTTCAGAAACGCTTTCCTTGCCATTGCCAGTCTACATTTTTGTTTCTTGTCCGTGAGTTTTAATACCTACTCCGAATTTTTCTTTTGTTTCCTTTACTGCTTGCTCAATATACAGATTGAATAACACCGGGGCAGAGACTACAACCGTGTATCACTCCCTTCCCAACCACTGCTTCCCTTTCAAGCCCCTCGACTCTTATAACTGCCATCTGGTTTCTGTACAAATTGTAAATAGCCTTTCGCTCCCTGTATTTTACCCCTGCCACCTTTAGAATTTGAAAGAGAGTATTCCAGTCAACATTGTCAAAAGCTTTCTCTAAGTCTACAAATTCTAGAAACGTAGGTTTGTCTTTCCTTAATCTAGCTTCTAAGATAAGTCGTAGGGTCAGTATTGCCTCACGTATTCCGATATTTATACGGAATCCAAACTGATCTTTCCCAAGGTCGGCTTCTACTAGTTTTTCCATTCGTCTGTAAAGAATTCGCTTTAGTATTTTGCAGCCGTGACTTATTAAACTGATGGTTCGGTAATTTTCACATCTGTCAACACCTGCTTTCTTTGAGATTGGAATTATTATATTCTTCTTGAAGTCTGAGGGTATTTCGCCTGTCTCATACATCTTGCTCACCAGATGGTAGAGTTTTGTCAGGACTGGCTCTCCCAAGGCCGTCAGTGGTACTAATGGAATGTTGTCTACTCCCGGGGCCTTGTTTCGACCCAGGTCTTTCAGTGCTATGGACTATGTTCATAGAATCACTGTCTTTATTCAGAATAGTCTCCCCCTGAATTAATGCGCTGCTGAAATCGTTTTAAAAGTGTTTTGATGAAAACCTGTAGTGCTTTTTAGAATTACATGTAGTAATGCAATAAGATTTACCTGGATGTCCTGAAGCGTCATAAGTGTCCTTTCATTGCCAACTTAAACTTGGGGAAATTGCCAAATCCGGCGAATACAAGATTCGTTTGCTGGCCAAAAACTCACGCCCTCTCTTCTTTTCGTGGGCTGGGACTTCGTTTTGGAGGAGCGATCAGGAATTTGCTTTTTGGTATTCAGATAGAATTCAAGGAATTCTCGTACATGAACTATGGAGGACTCATGAAGTTTGATGTTGCCTTGCCGCTCCACCGAAATTTTCCGACGAGTGTCAGAAACGTACTGCTGTATTCGCGGCTAGGACACCTGCTGTAGCGATGCTTGTGCTTTGACCTTCTACACGGCTGTTGAAACGTCAAGGATCGTAACACCGCAGCTCGCCGCGAGGTTGCATGGTAGTCTGGAAGCAGTGCTAACAGAACTTGGCACAGCGTGCAGTTTCGGATCATCCGTACATATTCACCCTGCAGAGCGGATCTGTTTTATTCCAATGATGGATGACTTGACGGGGACCTTGCTTGTGTGCATTTTGGCTTTCTTAGGAGACGTTCTACGTCGAAAATTACTCATTTTGGGAATTCCTGGACGCAATACTTTCTTCATCCGAGAAATAGAGAAGTTAGCCCCTCAGGGGGCTCGTTACTCTTTGACGGGCTCGTGCTTGGCTACCACAAGGCCCCAGCCGTTCCAGCATCTTCTCTCTTCCATGCTGCATGTTTGGGATGTTTCTGGAAATGTGTTCTACGTACTCACTGGCCAATATCAGATGCGTCTCCCAACTATTTTTCCTTTCTTTGTTCCTCTTCTCTCATCCTTCCTTCGCTTCGGCGTTTGAGGTTCCTCTTTCCTTGTTCCTCCCTGTGCACTCCTGAAGGCCAGCTCACGTGTCTGACAAGTAAGAGGTGCCTGGGTAACGCGTAATTCCCGGCCCCGTGTTGACAGGTATGGTTCGCATGTAACCTCCTGGTTTGGGCCGGGCCCAAGGAGGGGTGATTGCCTGAGCTGCTACCTTCCCAAATTTCCAACTGGCTCCTCTTTTAGGTATTCGGCACGTGTGACCTGAGGTCTGAACAGTCACCTAAGGCGGGTGTGCCTCCCTTCTGATGGGGGGGGGGGGGGGCGGCATTTGGAAGGGGTGTGACAGACCCTCCCAGCTGCACCACGGTTGCTCATGGTTTCACAGAATGCAGATGGTCAGTCCTTTGCAATGGTAAATCCGTTTATTATTCAGAAAGGTGTTGACGCAATGGCCAGTCATGTGAAATCTTGCTCTCGTTTACGCAATGGCACTTTGCTTTGGGTGACAACTTCTGAGTCTGAAGCACAACTACTGCTGGCAGCTTCGCTCCTCCGTGGCTATCCTGTTAATGCTGGGGCGTATCGCACACTGCGTTCTTTGCATGGTGTTGTTTACATTAGGCTGCTCTATGGTCTGGCCAAGACAGAAATCTAAATGTACTTATCTGATTAGGGCGTCATTGCAGTCCATCGGGTGGTGAAAAATGTAGATGCGTCTTTAGTGCCGACATGCATTCCTTTTGGCATTTGCTTCCATCCAAGATCAAAGCAGCTATGAAGTTACCACAGTCCATCTGTACATTTTGAACCCTAAATGCTGCACAAATGTCATTGTTACAACCATACTCTAATTTCCTGTCGACACCTGGCCAAGTGTGTAACCTGTGATAAAAATGCTCACGAGGGTGATCGTCCACCTTCTTCTCCCCACTGCATCAGTTTCATTGGCGACCATTCCGCCTCCTCCCGAGATTGTCCCGCGTATCTCGATCAGCGGGCCATCCAGGAGATATGGATGGTGGAAAAGATGCTGTATCCTGTAGCTTGCAAATTGTTGGCCAGTCAGAAAGTCTGTTGTACTATCAAGCACATAGCGAACTGTTCTTGCTACATCTCGCGCCACAAACAACATGGACATACAGACATGCGATCTCAAATTCAGCACACAATTGTAAGATAGGTCAGTGTCACGGTAGCTCCATCTGTGTGACAAGTTACTAGACTTTCGCCTCACAGGGTGAAATCACCTGCTACCACCAAGTGGCCAGAAAGGACAGAAGGAATACTCCCACAACTACTTCTTACCTGCCTCCAGCCAACAAACATCTGAATCATCATCTGCCACCTGCAAAGGCTGCAAGACATCAAACGGAGGCAAATTGTCTTCTCCTTCGCTGACTCAGAGGTCCTCGTCAATGGTGTCGCCACATGATAGCCTCACCTGGCCGACATGTCGTCGGTGCACACCGCCAACCGTTTTTCTGCCTTGGACTCCACAGAGGAACAGAGGGAGAATGCTGATGCCTCTGTAGGTCTTATGGAGCAGGATCCTTTACCTTGTGCCCCAGAAGCAGTGAGCCTTCAAAGGCTGGTACTTGGCAGCTGCCGAGATGACACCCCTTCATTCTATTCCTCCTCCCCTTTCCTCATCATGACTCTCCTCCAATGAAACGTTCAAGGCCTTACATCCTTACATCCAAAAAAGAGAAATTGCGGCTGCTCCTGGAATCACTGTGTCCACTTCTTCTCTGCCTCTAGGAAACAAAATTGCCCCCTCAAGACCACTTGGACCTCTCACATTTCTTTCCGGTCAGCTTTGACCTTCCCCCTGAGGATGGGATTCCATCTAGTGGTGGAGTCATGCTGTTCATCTGGGATGACCTTCATAGTCAAACCATTTCCCTAACTACCTGGCTTCAGGCTGTTGCAGTCCGCATTTTCCTTCCTCATTTCACCTTTTCCCTCTGTACCATATCCATTCCTCTGTCGTTCCTTGTCACCAAGGTAACTTCTGCCAGCTTATTGGGCAACTCCCTCACCTCTTTCTGCTGTTTGGTGACTTTAATGCACACCATCCGCTTTGACGTTCCCCCAGAACCGTCCAAGAAGAGCCCCTATTGGCTGACCTTCTCCATCAACTTAACTTCATCTGCCGTAGCGCGATACTTGGACTCCACACACATCTATTCCCATTTGGATCTCTTCTTCTGCACTGCCCAGCTTGCCCATTGTGTCGAATAGCCCATTCTCTCTGACGCATCTTCAAGCAACCATTTCCTATGCGTCATCAGTTTGCTGAGTCCTAACCTGCCTTTGTTAGCACCTAAATGGCAGCTTTCTATGGCCGACTGTAGGCTTTACTCCTCCCTGACGACCTTCGACGAACAATACTTCCACAGTTGTGTTGACCCAGTAGACTACCTTACCAATGTTACCTTTCCTGGTGTAAGATGTTCCATTCGTATCGCTTCATCTTTGCCTAACTGTGTCCCAATCCTATGGTGGACTGAGGCATGCCACGACGTAATTCGCGTGCGGAGACGTGCTCTCCACGTTTTTAACAATCCTCCTATGATGGCAAACTGCATTCCTTACAAACAGTTGCGTGCACAGTGTCATCGCGTTCTTCTGGATAGCAAAAAAAGCTAGCTGGATTTCATTTACTACTTATTTCAACAGTTTCGTTCCCTCTTGTGTCATGTGAGCTAACCTCTGATGGCTCTCTGGGGCCAGGGTCCAGTCCCCAATTTCCAACCTGACCATAGCAGATGATGTCATAGTGGACACTATTGCTATCTCCAACAGCTTGGGTCACTACTTTGCGGAGATTTAGAGCTCCACCCTCTATCACCTTGCCTTCCTTAATTGGAAACGAGTCGAGAAGTCTCGGGTGATACCCTTCTCGTCTCAGAATCGTGAGTACTACAATGCCAGCTTTATTGTGAGGGAGCTAGGTCATGCTCTCACTTCAACCCGATCCTCTGCCCCAGGGCCAGACGACGTTCACATTCAGATGTTGCAGAACCTTTCCCTTGCGGGCAAGCACTTTCTCCTTTGTACATACAGTCGCATCTGGGCAGAGGGCAGATTTCCCAGATGTTGGCATCAAGCCACCGTCATACCCATACCTAAGCCCAGAAAGGACAAACACCTTCCTTGTAGCTACTGCCCCATTTCTCTCATCAGCTGAGCGTGCAAGGTGATGGATCGTATGATTCATGGCCTGCTGATATGGTGGCTATACTCTCGCAATTTACTGACCACTGCACAGTGTGGATTTCGAGCGCGCCGTTCTGCAGTTGACCATCTCGTTCCTTTGTCCACCCATGTCATTAATTGTTTTCTGCGGAAATGCCGGACTGTGCACGTTTTTCTCGATTTGGAGAAAGCCTACGACAGCTGCTGGAGGATTGGCATCGTCCGTACTCTGTATACATGGGGCTTCCGAGGCCATGTGCCACGTTTGAGGTAATGGGCTAGTTGTGGCGCCCTGAAAATATTCTGAGTCGGCGTGGCTGCTCTGGGGCCTCTCGGCGGGCCACGGCTCGTCAGCGGCCGCGTAGTGCCGAACGTTAGCCGGGGTCCAGAGACCACGTGGTTCAGAATACTGGTGATACTGTGTCGATGAAGGAGACATGCCAGGAGTGCCAAAGATGGCAGACTTTGTGAAACCTTAATCGCGACATTTTACAGTTCGTATAGAAGTTAATAATAGCCAGATGAATCATGATACCTCAAAAACAAGTATATTACCATTATTTTCACGACGTTTCTGATGATGTAATTAGATTTTCAACATCTTTATTAGTTAAAAGTTTAGTATCTGACTGTAAATTATACAAGTAATGCCCAGCAATGAATTTCCAAAACCTGAACGCTTCATCCGATTTCGTCGATCGACGTGTCTTTAGAAAGCTACTAGTGTAAACCTAAATTGGTATGAATTACAGGCATGTAACTTGAATAGAACATGAGTTATTGGAGGTCAAAGCTGATTACTATTAATTGCATCAGGCCATAAGTACTACGCAGTTACACGAAAAAACGGTAGCAGCATTCTTATATTTATTCATCTATGTCTTTGTTTATATCCGATATATACTATTCATGAAGAAATTGGTTAATTATTTACTGTATTTTAGAAAGCACAGACACATTAGGCTACTGGCTTACTTCTGTTCTATTCCTTTGATATATGGTTATTTAATTTGTTTATGTATTTAATAATGTGTGTTAGAGCGTGTTTATGGTACAGCCGTAGGAATATTTATTTAATTTCAGGTTATTTAAATGCAAATCCAGTATTTCGACTGTGTTTCATTATGTTTGTGAGTGTGCGTTGGCTTGGAGACAGAGTGGGAGCTCTTTACCCAGTCACAGCGATCGTTCCAAGGAGGACACTTGGAGTGACTGTATGGAGTGCGGCGCGAGGGACAGTACGGGAGAGGGCACGAGACTAGGGAAGTGGAGCAGTTTGCGTGCTTTGACGGGAGATAGAAATATTTCGTAGTGCCGACTTGTGCATTTGTGAGATTTCCATGGCCTCTGCAGTAAAGACGTAGTATGCGTTTAGAAGGGAATATCTCACGAGCTATGTTATTGCTCATAAGTAATTAGTTGAAGTAGGAATCCATTGTTTCCCTGTTAGTCAACTTATATTTTATTTAATTGCTGGACCATCGACACCAAAAAGTGTTTCACAGTAATAAAGGGCATTCTTGAAGGTGGTACTGCTATCATACCCATCATTTAAAGTCGTTAAAATAGTACCAGCAGAATTTAATTAATTGCAATCGTTCATTTATAAATTTCTGTATAACATCCAAATTCGCAATTGCCTAGTGACTGGAACCTTCGACCATTCGATTCATGTGTAAATTCATATTGTATTCTGTAGACTCAGCAGTATTTGTCTTGTAATGCCGCAACTACGTATCCCAGCCCCTAGACAACGAAACCAGCCAAAACTTTTAATATTTCAGTTTCGAGTCAGAGGGTATGTAGTTGAGGGTCACCCACACCATCACACATCATTTATTTTTGTGAAAGCTCGCACCCGTTTCCTTCAGGAATTTTTAAAAGACCGAATTTTCAACGTTCGTGCGAGTTCTTTCTTGTCGGACACTCCAAGTAAAGGGTATGCCGCACGGTTCTGTACTGAGCGTCGTTCTCTTTGCTATCGCCATTAACCCTATCATGACTGTTTCCCACTGGACATCTCAGGCTTCCTTTTCGTTGGCGATTTTGCGATCTATTGCAGTTCTCCACGCGCTTGTCTCCTTGCCTCGATGATCTTTACTCCTGGAGCATTGATAATGGCTTTCGCCTTTCCACTGCCAAAACCCTTTAGCATGAATTTCTGTTGGCGCAGTTGGTTTCGACTTCACATCTTGGGCGTTTTGCTCTTCCGTTCGTGGAAACTACGAAATTCTTTGAGCTCATGGTCGATAGGAAACTTTGTTGGTCCTCCCATGTGTCTTACCTGCCAGTCTGCTGTATACAATCCCTCAATGTCCTACGTGTCCTCAGCGGTACTTCTGGGGTGTGGATCGGACCATCGTCCTCCATTTGTTCTACTAGTCCCTCGTCCGTTCGAAATTAGACAATGGGCGTTTCGTTCATGGATCTGCGCGTCTGTCCATATTATACCGCCTCAATACAGTCCACCATAATGACATCCGTTTATCCACTTTTACACTAGCCTGCCGAACTACTGCCGTCATACCGCCGTGATCGTCTCCTCAGCAGATAAGCATGCAGTCTGTCTCCCATACGTGGCGATGCATCCTATGCCGCCTCCTTCGATGACTCCTATGACCACCAGCATAGGGCGCATCCCTCTTCTGTTACCTTCTGGAGTTCGCTTTCGGTT
The DNA here is from genome assembly GCF_023897955.1 of Schistocerca gregaria. NCBI lineage: Eukaryota > Metazoa > Arthropoda > Insecta > Orthoptera > Acrididae > Schistocerca > Schistocerca gregaria. Next base: position 339,671,876 of record NC_064922.1, on the reverse strand, counting down.
ATTGCTTTGGCGGCTTAACTTCACGCTAACTGCGACTGTTTCAGTGGGTGTGAACCCTTCACCACTTCGGCCTTCATTCGTTTCCTGAGGCCACTACTCCAGTCTCGCTCTATAGCCGTAAATTTTTCGAACTTCGCACGGAACTTCGAGACACTGCCTTTGTGTACACTGATGAGTCTCGGACTAACCGTGGTGTCGCGTGTGCCTTCATCATTGGCACGGTCCCTTTGGAAGACTACTCAGTATTTACAGCGGAGCTCTCCGCCCTGTATCAGGCCGCGCAGTAATTCCAGCGACAAAGGCTTTTAGATTGTGTCATTTGCTCCAACTCTCTGTGCCCTTCAGAGGCTCTGTGTGCTGTACACCGTCCATCCATTAGTTGAATGGGTCCAGAAATGATTTCACTTGCTCCCTCCTGTTGGAACCACTGTGTTGTTTATATGGGACCCTAGTAAAAGCTGGACTGACGGGCACCGAGGCCCCTGACGCTGCTGCCAAGGCTGCAGTCCTTGAACCTCGGTCCGCTAGTTCTTCCATTCTCTTAGATGATCTGTGTGTTGCCGCCTGTCAGCAATGGTCATCAATTCAGGGGAACCAACGCTGGGGAATTAAACTTCTCCCAGCGGCTTTGCCGACCACCTCACGGCGACAGGGCCGCGAGGTTGTGTATTGGGCAATGTCGTTTTAGCACTTACCATTTAAGTGGTGATTCCACGCTGCTTTGTTCTAAATGTCGTCAGGCTTTGACAGTTCGCCACTGTCTGGAAACAAATAAAAAAAGTGGTTTGACTAGGGCCTCACGTCGGATAGACCTTTCGCCGAGTGCAAGTCTTTCGATTTGACGCCACTTCGGCGACTTGCACGTCGATGGTGACGAAATGATGATTATTAGCACAACACAACACCCAGTCCCTGAGCGGAGAAAATCTCCGACCCAGCCGGGAATCGAACACGGGTCCTTGGGATTGACATGCTGTCGCGCTGACCACTCAGCTACCGGGGGCGGACTGGAAAGAAATAACGTTAATATTTCTGCAGATTTCTCGAGTTGGCAATAATTTCGCGGCAAACCGCGCATAACGGAAAATTTTACCAGAAACTGGTACTTGAAATTGATTATGAATCAAGATACACTACCGGACTTTCCCCGAAAACATTTTCAGGTAATTTTGTCATTTATTTATTGTCCTGTCTTTCCAGTTCATTGACGGGACATACCACTAGTAGACAAAAGCGAACATTATTATTTCAGTATGCATTCGAAAACATTCGCTTAGTAATCTTCTACGGACATGGTTAGATAATTGAAAAACTAAAATAAAACTAACTATCGGGTTTCGAACACGGGGCGCGAAAATGTGAAGCTCCGTTGCTAATCACTTTGCCACTGCTTGGGATGAAATACTTCAACGCTAGGAAGCTCATAAAGTACTTCGAAAACTTTGACCGTCGTTTTCTCGGAAGCGGCCGAGACACGTGATCACTTATTTTGATCCCTCTCCCACTGAGCGAAGTTTCTGAGACATCAGGTTTTGGCGCTTGCGTATTCTCCTCGTTAGTTCCAATCTCCAGAATAATAATTCGGTCACTTGGTTGCTCATACTCAGGCAACCTATTAGCTATCTTTCTATTCATAACGATGCCAACAGTTGTTAAAGTATCCCTCTGATATCTTGAAGAACATCAATAAGTGTTAAGGTCCGACATAAATGAACCTGGTGCAAAATATTTAATGTGACAATACAGATAGAAAAAAATCACAATATTCACTCGTCGGAAACAGACAAAGGTAGTCCAAGATACATCTTTGAGAGAACGTCATACAGGAATAGCGTAAAAACAATCCTTTATTTGCAGAACAACAATAGAGCACATCTCACTAACATCGGTGCAACAAACAGACGAAACCTATTATCCTATAACAAAGAAAAATACCTGGGTATAGTTCTTAGAAGATACTGTGGATTACTGAACTAGTGACCAGGAACAGTGATTACACTCGGGCTAAAGAGTACACACCGCGACCCAAGTACAATCGCTAAAGAAAGAGGCTAAATTATCTCACCACTGAAGCAATGAAAGCATGAGGTGGAAAAAAAGAAGAGAGAGAAATAAGAATGCTGCTGTTGCATCTTCTTGTTTGTTGCTGCTTGTGGCTTCTTCCAATGAATATTGCGTTTTTGCCCCTGCTAATGGATACAGTATGCTGTATGGTAAAACAAGGAAGCATATGAATCGATGACATACACTATGTGATCAAAAGTATGTGGGCACCTGGCTGAAAATGACGTACAAGTTCGTGGCGCCCTCCATCGGTAGTGCTGGAATTCAATATGGTGTTGGCCCACCCATAGCCTTGATGACAGCTTCCACTCTAGCAGGCATACGTTCAGTCAGGTGCTGGAAGGTTTCTTGGGAATGGCAGCCCATTCTTCACAGAGTGCTTCACTGAGGTGAGGTGTCGATGTCGGTCGGTGAGGCTTTGGCACGAAGTTGGCGTTCCAAACCATCCCAAAGATTTTTAATAGGATTCAGGTCAGGACACTGTGCAGGCCAGTTCATTACAGGGATGTTATTGTCGTGTAACCACACCGCCACAGGCCGTGCATTATGAGCAGGTGCTGGATCGTGTTGAAAGATGCAATCGCCATCCCTGAATTGCTCTTCAACAGTGGCAAGCAAGAAGGTGCTTAAAATATCAATGTCGATCTGTGCTGTGACAGTGCCAAGCAAATCAACCAGGGGGGCAAAGCATCCTCCATGAAAAACACGACCACACCATAACACCACCGCCTCCGAATTTTACTGTTGGCACTGCCCACGCTGGTAGATGACGTTCACCAGGTTTTCACTATACCGACACCCTACCATCGGATCGCCACACAACGTTTTTCCACTGTTCAATCGTCCAATTTTTACGCTCCTTACACCAAGCGAGGCGTCGTTTGGCATTTACCGGCGTGATGTGTGGTTTATGAGCAGCCGCTCGACCATGAATTTGAAATTTTCTCACCTCACGCTTAACTGTCATAGTACTTGCTGCAAATTCTGATGCAGTTTGGACTTCCTGAGTGATGGTCTGCATAGATGTCTGCCTATTACACATTTCGACCCTCTTCAACTATCTGCGGTCTCTGTCAGCCAACAAACGAGGTCAGCCTGTACGCTTTTGGGTTGTACGTGTCACTTCACGTTTCCACTTCACTATCACATCGGAAACAGTGGACCTGTGGATATTTATGAATGTGGAAATCTCACGTACAGAGGTATGACACACGTGACATCCGATCTCCTGACCACGTTCGAAGTCCGTAAGTTCCGCGGAGCGCCCCATTATGGTCTCTCACAATGTCTAGTGACTACAGAGGTCACAGATACGGAGTGTCTGGCAGTAGGTGGCACCACAATGCACCTAATGTGAAAAACGTATGTTTTTGGGGGTGTCCGGATACTTTTGATCACATAGTGTAGCTGTGACTAGTCTCTTTCCTAAGTTAATCTGTTTTATTGCGATGAAATTGGATCGAGGGCAAATGACCATGTTCTTTAAAATTACATTCTGAACCGAGACAAGATTACCGAGGAGGAAAATGATGACACAAACGCAGTAGGGCAGTGAAGCAGCCAATACGAAAATTCTAATGGGCACTTAGTACAAGTGCTAACTTCAATTGTGGTAAATGGCAGCAGGATTGAATGGTGACATATTTATCCGTGGTTTTTGAATAACTTACGTGGGTGAAATGTGCTGTGATTTCGTGAATATGCAGTGGATTTTGTTTTGAAGAAGAAAAACTTGCATTGATGTTGTTGTTGCCATGTAACCATGTAACCAGAAATCTTGGTCCTATTTCTATTTCAGTAATCGATACCAAGCCTACTTTAAGCCGGCTCATATATGTTTTTAGATCCTCGTTCCCTGTCCAGACCTACATCACTCCTCGCACGAATTCGTAGTGTGCTAGCCATGTTGTTCGTCCTCTTATTAGTCCTCGCCAGAGCGGTCCTTGAAAAGGTGATTACTTTAGAAGGCTGCGTGTCTTGTGGATTCATTTCGTGTCTTTAATGCAATGCTTTCCATTTGCCTTCTGCATCCTCACTGCTGAACCGTCGGCTTCTAGGAGCAATTTGCCACCCCAAGGGCATGATGGTGTGCTGAATCTCTGTCATCTTCGCGGCCCTGTTATTGTAGAGCCCATAACAAGGGTAGAGTGAATCCTTACACCTGAAGTCTTAGGGCCACATGACAAATGATTTTCATAAAATTTTAGCGACAGCTGAGATTAAACCGAGGATCCATAATCTTTGAATTGGTAGTCAAAGATGCTAACAAGCCTGATCACGCACTGCCCACTTAAGTGAATGTTACACGCCCGTTGCTGCACGATAAACAGCATGACGTAAAATTTTTAATTTCAAAATCCTGCAGAGGATAAAGGATTCGAAACTCTGTTTTTTTGATGCAACAAATATAAAGTACTCCTTATAAAAAAGCGGTAACGGTCTTGATTCCAGAATGAAATTTTATCTCTGCAGCGGAGTGTGCGCTGGTATGAAACTTCCTGGAAGATAAAAACTGTATGCCGGTTCGAGACTCGAAGTCGGGACCTTTGCCTTTCGCGGGCAAGTGCTCTACCAGTGCTAGAGCACTTGCCCGCGAAAGGCAAAGGTCCCGAGCTCGAGTCTCGGTCCGGCACACAGATTTAATCTGTCAGGAAGTTTCAACGGTCTTGTTTGGCTATAAGTTTGCCTATCATGAACTGGGAAGCTCCAAAACCATAAAATAACAGGTAGTGTGCGTCCGGAGGGACCTAAAGTAGAACTACTACTTAAAACGACGTTGTTTCAGGAAAAATGAGTACCAGGGTGAGATGTATTGGAAGCATCCTAAGGAAATATAACTAATGCACGAAAGAGTTAGGTTACAAAACTCTCGTTCGACCGATTCAGGAATCTTGTTAATCAGGCTGAGACAATTACCAAACATAAAGGTATAGGGAAGATCGAAAGAAGAGCGGTTCCTTTCGTCACTGGTTCGTTTGATCACTTTCTGCGTGACTCTTGCACACTTGCTAAACTCATGTCATCTGCTAGGAGGGTGCTTTCCTGTAAAAATTCTGAAAGCGAGCATTCCAAGAATAGTAAGGTTTATATTATTCTTTGACAAATGTTGCGTGCTTTAACTCCCAAACTGACGTGCTACTTTATGGAAAAGTTAGATTTGAAAATTGTTTGTTGTCTTAATAAACTTTTTTATAACAGACAGTCAAAGAAAAGCATGTATTAACATATTACTTCCTCACACACAGAGCACGACCTGAAAAATCACAAATTCGACATCCATGAACCGTGGACCTTGCCGTTGGTGGGGAGGCTTGCGTGCCTCAGCGATACATCTAGTCGTACCTAGGTGCAACCACAACGGAGGGGTATCTGTTGAGAGGACAGACAAACGTGTGGTTCCGGAAGAGGGGCAGCAGCCTTTTCAGTAGTTGCAAGGGCAACAGTCTGGATCATTGACTGATCTGGCCTTCTAACAATAACCAAAATGGTCTTGCTGTGTTGGTACTGCAAACGGCTGAAAGCAAGGGGAAACTACGGCCGTAATTTTTCCTGAGGGCATGCAGCTTTACTGTATGATTAAATGACGACGACGTCCTCTTGGGTAAAATATTCCGGAGGTAAAATAGTCCCCCATTCGGATCTCCGGGCGGGGACTACTCAAGAGGATGTCGTTATCAGGAGAAAGAAAACTGGGGTTCTACGGATCCCTTAATCGGGCAGGTAAGTTAGAAAATTTAAAAAGGAAAATGGATAGATTAAAGTTAGATATAGTGGGAATTAGTGAAGTTCGGTGGCAGGAGGAACAACAAGACTTCAGGTCAGGTGACTACAGGGTTATAAACACAAAATCAAATATGGGTAACGCAGGAGTAGGTTTAATAATGAGTAGGAAAATAGGAATGCGGGTAAGCTACTACAAACAGCATAGTGAACACATTATTGTGGCCAAGATAGATATGAAGCCCACACCTACTACAGTAGTACAAGTTTATATGCCAACTAGCTCTGCAGATGATGAAGAAATTGAAGAAATGTATGATCAAATAAAAGAAATTATTCAGATAGTGAAGGGAGACGAAAATTTAATAGTCATGGGTGACTGGAATTCGAGTGTAGGAAAAGAGAGAGAAGGAAACATAGTAGGTGGATATGGATTGGGGCTAAGAAATGAAAGAGGAAGCCGCTTGGTAGAATTTTGCACAGAGAACAACTTAATCATAGCTAACACTTAGTTTAAGAATCCTGAAAGAAGGTTGTATACATGGAAGAAACCTGGAGATACTAAAAGGTATTGGATAGATTATATAATGGTGAGACAGAGATTTAGGAACCAGGTTTTAAATTGTAAGACATTTCCAGGGGCAGATGTGGACTCTGACCACAATCTATTGGTTATGACCTGTAGATTAAAACTGAAGAAACTACAAAAAGGTGGGAATTTAAGGAGATGGGACCTGGATAAACTGAAAGAAACAGAGGTTGTACAGTGTTTCAGGGAGAGCATAAGGGAACAATTGACAAGAATGGGGGAAAGAAATACAGTAGAAGAAGAATGGGTAGCTTGGAGGGATGAAGTAGCGAAGGCAGCAGAGGATCAAGTAGGTAAAAAGACGAGGGCTAGTAGAAATCCTTGGGTAACAGACGAAATATTGAATTTAATTGATGAAAGGCGAAATTATAAAAATGCAATAACTGAAGCAGGCAAAAAGGAATACAAACGTCTCAAAAATGAGATCGACAGGAAGTGCAGAATGGCTAAGCAGGGATGGCTAGAGGACAAATGTAAGGATGTAGAGGCTTATCTCACTAGGGGTAAGATAGAGACTGCCTACAGGAAAATTAAAGAGACCTTTGGAGATAAGAGAACCACTTGTATGAACATCAAGAGCTCAGATGGAAACCCAGTTCTAAGCAAAGAAGGGAAAGCAGAAAGGTGGAAGGAGTATATAGAGGGTCTATACAAGGGCGATGTACTTCAGGACAATATTATGGAAATGGAAGAGGATGTAGATGTAGATGAAATGGGAGATACGATATTGCGTGAAGAGTTTGACAGGGCACTGAAAGACCTGAGTCGAAACAAGGCCCCCGGGGTAGACAACATTCCACTGGAACTACTGACGGCCTCGGGAGAGCCAGTCCTTACAAAACTCTACCATCTGGTGAGCAAGATGTATGAGAAAGGCGAAATACCCTCAGACTTCAAGAAGAATATAATAATTCCAATCTCAAAGAAAGCAGGTGTTGACAGATGTGAAAATTACCGAACAATCAGTTTAATAAGCCACAGCTGCAAAATACTAACACGAATTCTTTACAGACGAATGGAAAAACTAGTAGAAGCCGACCTCGGGGAAGATCAGTTTGGATTCTGTAGAAATGTTGGAACACGTGAGGCAATACTGACCTTACGACTTATCTTAGAAGGAAGATTAAGGAAAGGCAAACTTACGTTTCTATCATTTGTAGACTTAGAGAAAGCTTTTGACAATGTTGACTGGAATACTCTCTTTCAAATTCTAAAGGTGGCAGGGGTAAAATACAGGGAGCGAAAGGCTATTTACAATTTGTACCGAAACCAGATGGCAGTTATAAGAGTGGAGGGACACGAAAGGGAAGCAGTGGTTGGGAAGGGAGTGAGACAGGGTTGTAGTCTCTCCTCGATGTTATTCAATCTGTATATTGAGCAAGCAGTGAAGGAAACAAAAGAAAACTTCGGAGTAGGTATTAAAGCCCATGGAGAAGAAATAAAAACTTTGAGGTTCGCCGATGACATCGTAATTCTGTCATAGACAGCAAAATACTTAAAGAGCAGTTGAACGGAATGGATAGTGTTTTGAAAGGAGGATATAAGATGAACATCAACAAAAGCTAAACGAGGATAATGGAACGTAGTCGAGTTAAGTCGGGTGATGCTGAGGGAATTAGATTAGAAAGTGAGACACTTAAAGTAGTGAAGGAGTTTCGCTATTTGGGGAGAAAAATAACTGATGATGGTCGAAGTAGAGAGGATATAAAATGTAGACTGGCAATGGCAAGGAAAGCGTTTCTGAAGAAGAGAAATTTGTTAACATCGAATATAGATTTAAGTGTCAGGAAGTCATTTCTGGAAGTATCTGTATGGAGTGTAGCCATGTATGGAAGTGAATCATGGACGATAAATAGTTTGGACAAGAAGAGAATAGAAGCTTTCGAAATGTGGTGCTACAGAAGAATGCTGAAGATTAGATCGGTAGATCACATAACTAATGAGGAAGTATTGAATCGGATTGGGGAGAAGAGAAGTTTGTGGCACAACTTGACTAGAAGAAGGGATCGGTTGGTTGGACATGTTCTGAGGCATCAAGGGATTACCAATTTAGTATTGGAGGGCAGTGTGGAGGGTAAAAATCGTAGAGGGAGACCAAGAGATGACTACACTAAGCAGATTCAGAAGGATGTAGGTTGCAGTAGGTACTGGGAGATGAATAAGCTTGCACAGGATAGATTAGCATGGAGAGCTGCATTAAACCAGTCTCAGGACTGAAAACAACAACAACAACAACAACAACAACAACGGAGGCTTACCGGTACCTATTCTTCCCGCACACTACTCACAGGTGGTTGAAATGGAGGGAATGGACTGTGGGAACTAAAGCATTTACTGCTACATAGTGAAGGTAGCTTGCAGAGTATAGATATAGTTATAGCTGTATATCGTCTGCAAATAGCAAGATCATCATAGGTTCATCACCATCTTTGGATTGACAAAGTGTCGTCTGTTGATTCAACTTTATATTTTCCCCTGTAACCATGTAGTTTACAAGATCTGAACATAGCTGTAGCTTTAAACATATACTTAAGCATTTTTTAAATTGATCAATGAATTTGACTCGTGACCTCCTTCCGCTTTCATTCCCGTCTAGTCAGTCTTAATTAGGCCCTGAACTGATAGAGTATCATATGCGAAAATAGTCCATCGAGTTGGAAAAAAAGGGATACTTCAGAGATGATTACTTGACAGCAAATACTTCAGCATCGTGTACACACATTAACTCGGGCTAGAAGCATGATTTTATGGTAGGCTCGTTGGAAGGAAAGAAACATGAAGGAAGAATCCCGATACTTTCTTCGAGTAAATCAAGGAAGTAGCTTAATAGACGAAATGAGGAGTGCCCCTTGCCTCTAAATTGGAGTTTGCTGTGCAAATTGCAAGGGAGTCCGCGGCCATGTTGAAGCAATTATCTCACCGTATACACAAGTCGAAATTGCCAGGTGACAGTAAATAATTAAACAGCTAAAACTAGCTGGAACTTTTCGTAGCATTAGTCTTCCACCGGATAGCACTTGCTGAACATTGTCCGAAACAGTGTGCAAGCAATATTTTTTTCTTAGTTCTCACTTTTGTGCTGCAGTTGATCAAATGTCAGAATTTGGCTTACGTGTCATATCGAACCGAGCGAAATAGCTCACTGGTTTAGGCCCCTGGACACGTATTCGAAAGGAATGAGATAAAAACACCCGTACAGTCATTCTGATTTAGGTTTGGAGCAGTTTCTTTGAGCTACGTGAGACGAATTGCAGGAAGGTTACTTTAATGAAGCCACGCGTTATTTTTTTCTCTTCTTAGCACATCATCTATAGTGTCTCTTCCTGATAACGTCGATGGCAATTGGATGCTAAACTCTGTTTCTCTTCCTTTCTTCGTGATCGAGAAAAAAGGCATTTAATCTAAGATTAGTAAAGGAATAATTTTTGTTTACATCATGGAACGGATCGAAGTCATCTGTTTACAAACTTTGTGACCATAATGACACTGAAACATAAGTTTATACAGAAATGGCACAAATACAGAACGTCATTTCTCGAAACTGTTACACAGAGGCAGATCGCACTGTAGTTTCTGTTGTGAATCATCGCACGAGCGACAAAATGACAGACATCGAAATAAGTGTCCAAGGGATAGAAAAACATCTGACATCGTTCAACAGAGGAAAGACCACTAGACCTGACGGGATACCAGTTCGATTCTACACAGTGTACGCGAAAGGACTTGCCCCTCTGCCAGTGGCGGATACAGAGAAACCTCAAGGAGGAGGCGCTAAAGATATCTTGAGCTACCTTTACGTTTACCGTAATAAAAAATAGCCACATGCGAAGTTTAAGAAAGTTTAAATAAAACATTTTACACACATTCAAGACAATGGCATCTTATAAAAAAGTTAAAATTGTGGTTCTCTTCCTTAACTGATAAATTCTATGCGCCTATCGACGCCTATACAGGGTGTTACAAAAAGATACGGCCAAACTTTCAGGAAACATTCTTCACACACAAAAAAGAAAAGATGTTATGTGGACATGTGTCCGGAAAAGCTTAATTTCCATGTTAGAGCTCATTTTAGTTTCGTCGGTATGTACTGTACTTCCTCAATCAAATTGTAAATTTTCACAATCAACATGTGTGGGCTGACGAGAATTCGCTCGCAATTGTGCAATCACGTCATCAACACGGATTTTCTGTGAACTTTTGGGCAGGCATTGTTGGTGATGTCTTGATTGGGCCCCATGTTCTTCCACCTACGCTCAATGGAGCACGTTATCATGATTTATTACGGGTTACTCTACCTGTGCTACTAGAACGTGTGCCTTTACAAGTACGACACAACATGTGGTTCGTGCACGATGGAGCTCCTGCTCATTTCAGTCGAAGTGTTCGTACGCTTCTCAACAACAGATTCGGTGACCGATGGATTGGTAGAGGCGGACCAATTCCATTGCATCCACGCTCTCCTGACGTCAACCCTCTTGACTTTCATTTATGGGGGCATTTGAAACTCTTGTCTACGCAACTCTGGTACCAAATGTAGAGACTCTTCGTGCTCGTATTGTGAACGGCTGTGGTACAATACGTCATTCTCCAGGGCTGCATCAGCGCATCAGGGATTCCGTGCGACGGAGGGTGGATGCACGTATCCTCGCTAACTGAGGACATTTTGAACATTTCCTGTAACAAAGTGTTTGAAGTCACGCTGGTACGTTATGTTGCTGTGTGTTTCCATTCCGTGATTAATGTTATTTGAAGAGAAGTAATAAAATGAGCTCTAACATGGAAAGTAAGCGTTTCTGGACAGATGTCCACATAACATATTTTCTTTCTTTGTGAATGAGGAATGTTTCCTGAAAGTTTGGCCGTACCTTTTTTGTAAGACACTGTATACGATGACGCGGACGCGCGTGCTATATAGGAAAGTACAAATACTCGATAACTCGATTCAGTCGAGTCGACTGACGAAAGAAACGAACGAATAGCGTGAGGGCTGACGGGCGTGGGCGGCGCGTGTGGCAGTGCGGGCGGGGCCCCGCCACTGCTGTCTGCTAGCGGGTGCGTACCGTAGGTCTCTAGAGGAGCGAAGCATTCCCAATAATCGGCAAAGAAATACACAGGTCAATCCCATTTTCCATTTTTAAGAAGTGTTGTCGAACAGATGCACCAAATTATAGGCCTACATCTCTGACGCCGGATTGATGTAGAATTTTGAAACATGTTTTATGCTCGCGTATTATGATATTTCTGGAAACCGAAAATCTCCTCTGTAGGGACCAACAGGGGTCGCGTAAACAACAATCGTGTGGAGCTTAGCACGCTGTGTGCGGCCACGAGACCCAGAAAGCAGTAATATAGACGCCCAGGTAGATGCCGCATTCCTTGACTTCCGGAAAGCATTGAAGCAATTAACAAAATTCGAACGTACGGAAGGTCGTACCAACTTTGTAATTGGATTGAAGAGTTTCTAGCAAAAAGAACACTACATGTCATTCTGAACGGAAAGAAGTCTGCGGACGTAAAAGTAGCTTGTGGCGTGCTCGAGGGGGGTTATTGTATGGTCACACGATTGTAGTGAAGTCACTGGAAACACTTCCTTCCATAAAATATCGAGGAGTATGTGCATGGGAAGAGACTGAGATTCGTTGGAAGAACTCTCAGGAAATGTAGTCCATCAACAAATGAAGTAGGTTACAAAATGCTCTTTCTACCAATACTTCAAAATTACTCGTCAGTATGGGACCCGGACCATATAGAATTCATAGAGGAAATAGAGAAGATCCAAAGAAGACCAGCATCTTTCGTTATAGGTTCGTGTAGAAAGCGAGAAAGCGTTACGGTATGCTCAGCCATCTCCACTGGCAGACGCAGCAAGAGAGGCATTCTACATCACGCTGTGGTTTGCTGTTGAAAGTTCCGAGAGTGTAAGTTCCTAGAAAACTCAACGAATATATTGCTTCCTTCTACGTACAGCTCCGTGAAAGACTGTCGAGACAAAATTAGAGAATTCCGAGCCCTCATGGGGCTTACCAGCACTCGTTCTTCCCGCGAACCATACAGAAAAAGGGGGAAGCGGCACTGGTACTCAAAGTACCCTCCACCATACACCGTAAAGTCGCTTAAGAGTGTAGATGTAGCAATAGATGTAGATGTGCCTTACATCACTAAGTGACAGTGCCGTGAATTTACACTGTAAGGGGAAGAAGAAAAATACACCGCGAAGGAATATCTGAATGGGACGGAAATCGGTAGATGTGTGAGGTACACGTGCAGACAGACATATGATTATAGTTTCAGAAAAGTTGGATGATTTATTAGAGAGAGAGAGAGAGAGAGAGAGAGAGAGAGAGAGAGAGAGAGAGAGAGAGCTAGTTTCACGAATTGAGCAAGTCGAAAATGCGTTGGACCACCTCTCACCCTTATAGAAACAGTTATTCGTCTTGACACTGATCGCTAGATTTGGTGGATGTCCTCCTGAGGAATATCGTGCCACATTGTGCCCAATTGGCGCGGTAGATCGACAAAATCCCGAGACGTTTGGATGACGCTGTTGTGCGTGCTGAGATATTCGTGGGTTGATCATGTGTTGTGCTATTTCAACAAGATCACCAGTAAAACCAGTTACCTATTATCAACGTAACAAGTCGTTTGATCTCAACATTGCTTTTCCCGGCTAATAATCGTCACTTTGCTAAAGAAATCTCCGCCTGAGATTTGTGTAGCAATGTTGTCTGTATAGCAGTGTAAATGGCACTAAATTGCAGATAGTTTATCAAATTTAATACTACTGTTCTATGAGATGGAAGCACTTCCTTTAGCAAAATGAACAGTTAGTCACAGAATACTACACGCGCACAACACTGACGTATTTTTCCTGTTAAAGTATTTCAGGAAAGTAGTGCGAAATAATCAGGCTTCATACACAAGCAGATAAGAATTTATATAACGTAACGTGCTATATGCACTGTATTTAAAGATTCAACCTAAACTGAATTTGTCTTTTCAAAGTAGGTTCTGGGCCACCAATCCACAATTATTATAGTGATTATTTATAACCAACATTTGTGCCTGATAAAATTTCTATTCAAAACTGACGCTGCAGTATTTTACTAAGATGGCGGCTGACATGAGACAATCACTTATCAATTGTCGCTTCAGATCCTATTTTACCACAAACAAATAATATATATTAAATCATTTTGCTTTAGCCTCATTATGCATTAACATTTGAAAATATTAACAATGAAAATTGCTTATTACTTTTCTACCATTTATTAATAAACTGCGCTGTAAATCACTAACGCTAATGGCTGCGCTCTTTACTAGCTGAGCGGAAATATTAACACTTACATAGGATGAGAATTACAATGGATTAAACTCTGAAATAAATAAAAATCATTTCACAACCAAAGTAATTCTATTTTGCAAATATTAACAACACATTACAGTTTCTTACAGACCTCAGTGTTACATCAATCGCGTCCAGTTAGTTCAGTGGTTCGAAGAAGCAGCCTTCCTGATCTACAATTATCACAGATAACCAAAGATGATTTGCTATGTCTATTTTCGATGAACATTGTCTGAGATATTATTGACACAGAAAATTAAAAAATAATAATAAATCATTATTATTTGTGTACTAATTTAGTTTCGATGAAGTCCTTTTGACTGATAACACGACAATGTTCGATCAAATTCCACACACAATTTTGTGGTGAAAATTATTCTGAGTAAATTATAGTCGTGGATATTACACTGACCATAATGCTCCAAAGAGTGTCAGATGGGTAGAGACCCGGCGACCTTGCTAGCTAGGCAAGGAAGGGTTTGGTAAGCACGAAGAGAAGCGGTAGACATTCTTGCCGTGTGCGGGCTGGCATTCTCTTGCTCAAATGTAAGTCCATGATAGCTTGCCGTAAAGGGCACCAAAACAGGGCGTAGAATATCGGGCTGTAAAGCGTGCGAGTCAGTTTGGTATCCTACCGCTCTCAATGGCGTCTGGAAACACGTGCTTGGCCTGTAATCGTATTGACTGGAGAGAACTTTCTTCAGTGATAAGTCCCGCTTCGAATTGTGTACCGATGTATTTGTGTACATATCTTAATAATGTACGTTATAAGAGGAAATCTGACGTAAATACCTCAGGGCAGTGCACTGTAAGTACCTAAAAGATAAAAAAAAACTTTCGGGTTTGTAAAGGTTTCGTTACCGATTACTAAATTTCCGTCATTTCCGCCAGCAGCATCTAGGTACACTTGGTCAACAGCATAATGTTCTTGTAACACCGCCAGCTGATGAAGAGCCTGCAGTGGTTCGAAAACATGCTCGTGGTTGAATAAATTGTAAAAAAGCGACTGGTTGCATATTTATTGCCAGATAAATCGTCAAGTGAAGACAAGGCCGGAGATGGCCCGGACAACGGTGGGATGACCACCTGTAATCACGTGTCTTTCTGCCCATGTACATCACACATACCGATTTCCGTCCCATTCGGATAATTTCCTCGTGGTGCGTCGTTTGTTTCCTTCTAGAACATATATTAGGGAACGTTTGCTAGCAAAAATGCCCAAGTCCTTGACCAGTTTACATCAAATTTTTACAGGACACTAATAAACATTCATATGAACATATGCTGTGTGTCTTTTAACCAACAATTTTCAGATTTCCTGTGAAAATAGCTGCGAGAAAGAAAATGCTGTGCTTAGCTGTGATGTATGTGCGCTTTTGTTTTCTCTCTTGAATTCACTTTTGTTTTCTCTCTTGCATTCAGTTCTAGCTACGATAGTAGGGCATTGAAACCATTAGAAAAATTTTCTGCCATACATATTCATTGTCATTGCATATATTTTTAATCAAAAATTATATACACAACAATGTGCTGTTTTTCTTCCTCACAGTCTGTTCTCACAGAAAAGTTTTATTTATGGCTTATCCGCTTATGATTATAATAGTACTAGGGAATATCAATTGGCAGCAACAGTAAACAAGGCTGGACAACAGATAGGCGGAAGGAGGCGATGGACAGAGAGGGGGGAGGGGGAAAAGGAGATTACCACATATATTAAATTCCTATACATATTTAGCAGTTGCGAAGCAGTGCGGGATTCGCTAATGTAAGATAAAAACAACAGCAGTTTCATTGGCAGTAGAATAATTAGTGTAACGCTGTTTACAGTAAGAGACATAATCAGTCATTTGAAATGGACTGCTGCATTAAAGCCTCCTGCAGATTTCTCCACGGATTGCAGTCTTCATCTACGTTGTTGTTGGAGCTCGTAATGTCGTGTACCCACCTTAAATTATGCCGTCATGTGTTTAGTATCTTAATAAGAACTGTCGTTGTTGTTGCGATATAACTGTAGAATGAGGTAATTTTAACGTAATGAATGTTGCATAAGTAATAATGTTATGACCTTTATGATTTTCAAAAAATAAAAATGCAGATAGGCTGTTCCAGCTAGGATGTAGGTCGTTAGTTGACTGTGGGAACTGCAGATACACACTGGTCGAACAAAACATCATGACCACTGGCAGGGCCGGTTCAAGAACATTTTGACATACAAGCGACTTATTATTTGGCACCCCCCCCCCCCTCCGCCCCCACACCACCCTTCCCACGTATACTTTCTCTCGTGTTGGTTTTCGCAACTAATTGTCGTAAGCACTGTAAACGAATCTCGCACATAATTGCCTCAGGCGCCTTTCAGCAGCCGTTACTAATCGTGGCACATCCTGTACAGAAATCTTAGTCGGGGCGCCCCCTTCAGTTTCGAGGCCCCGAGCGACGGCTTGGGTCCTCTTGCGCTGTAAACCAGGCTCCGACATTGTAAATTGCAAATGTATGCCCAAATTTGTATTTGTAATACCGAATATTTTTATTGTAAACATGTATTTTGCAATAATTATTTCTCTGTAACACGTATTTTTTAATCTTTCTCTAAAATGTATTTTTTTGTAGTGAGACCTAAGTTACTGCTTACGGTTTTTGTTTTGTTTTGTTTTATGTATTACCATAAATTCTGTCAAAGCTTGTAAAATTGACACGTTCCATATCCTGTGATAGTGTCACAACATGGATTCCCGGAACAAGAGATAAATAAATAAATAAAAATCTACCGTGCGAGGCGTTGCCGGCACGTGACGCAGAAAAGAAAGTATACAATCCGAGCAGAGACGAATCGGAAATCATTATAACTACGATACGCGCTGCAAATGGAAAAATCTATTGACATTGGCGACTTCGACGAATGGCAGATGGTTGCGGGTCACCGCCTGTGAACGAGTATCACGGAAGAAAGCGAAGATGGTCGGCTCTTAGCGAGCTACCGTCGTGATCATCTACGTGAAGTGGATGAAAGGCGACGAAACAACGAGTTGGCGACAAGGTGTTGGACGTACGCATCTCATCAAAGAACATAGACGTGGGAGGCTTTCCCGCTCTGTAAAGTGGGAGAGCCGGTGGTGATCTGTGGCAGGTGTGGCAGTAAAGTAGCGTACTGTGCGGGCGCGGGCATGTTACGGAGCACACAGTTCAGACGACCCCTTCGTGTGCCCGTATTGGTCCAACGATAGTCATTTACGATTACAGCAGGTACAGGATCACAGGACCGGGCCGCGGGTCAATGCCAACGTATAGCTTTCTCGGATGAATCGCGTTTCTTCTTAACACTAGGTTGATGGTCTTGCCCGTGTTCGCAGTCATCCATGCGAAACGCTGCTCCGACTGATCTGTGACGAAACGCGCCTTTTTCTTTAGGATCTTCTATGTTACTTTTGTTAATACCACCTAGTAAGGATCCCATACGGATGAGAAATACTTCAGTCACTCTTATGGATATTTCATATCGAATGGATATTGTGTGTGCCACTTCCTCCGTGAATGAAATTAAATTTCTTTAACCCTTTCGTGAGCTGTGGGAAACATGCTTTCCACTACATTGAACTCACTCCTAGTCCCGTGGGATTCTCAGTTCCCACCTCTGTACGGTGCTACCACCTAGTGAACAGTGTAGGGTACTACTTCCAGTCGGAAGCTCCCGAGGTTTTTGCTGTACCTTCGCGTAGAGGCAATAGGCATTGTGTAGCAGAGTGCTGCTCCGTATAGGAGCCTTTCAGTGCTCTTTGCGTGACGTGATTTTTTCCTCAAACCTATAGTGTAAGGTAAATACTTTTGATTTACCCAAATTTATGAAGGAAAACGTAAAATTGGTGCGAGGAGAATTCCAGTTTGAAACAAAAGGAGCCATTTCTGCAGTAAAATGGACGTATAACCGTCCAGTCACTTTCCTGTCCTGAATTCATGACCAATGGGAAACAGCCACAGCGAAAAGGAAAAACAAGGATGGTACTAGTACAGAGATTTCTTGTCCTGAAGTTGTGGCAGAATACAACAAAATAATGGGTGGTGTCGATAAATTTGATCTGTTGGCACAGAATATTTTATTTCCTGGTGGACGTTGCTGCAGTGAACAGTTTTATCCTTTGGAAAATAAGTAAAAGTGAAAGTGGACAGCATGATCAGCTAACATACAGGATCCATCTAGCCAGACAACTGATCGCTGGCTTCTAATCCCAAAAAAGGCGTGGACAAAAACCTGTCTTTCTGGCAAAAAGGGGTAAAGTACCAGAAGATTTTCGTCATGTGGCTGTAGTGGAGCATCAACCCATTTTGGGAGAAAGCTACTGGACGTGCCGCCTATGTAGTACCAAAGCTGCAGAAAAGAGCACTCTGTGTTTGTGCATATTGTCGAATACCACTTTGCATAGACCCATGTTTCAGAAAATTTCATGGCAAGTAATTGTGAACAATCATTGTAGCAAGAGAAGTAAATTTATCAAATAAATATGACATATATTGAAAAAAGTTGTTTTTGTCATTTAACTCCAAGGAAGGGCAGTGGGAAGAATACTTCCCACCTTGTTGTGTGACCTCACTTTCACAGTTGGAGCAAGTTTCGTATTCCGTATGATAAATATACCTATCTGTTAACTACTATCTGCTGTCCATGCATTAAAAAAACTGCTCAATAATTTTTCCCACGAACGGGTTAAGATTGTAACGCTAAATTCCAGCCTGCTATCTGCTTTTCACACAGCTAGTGTTTTGGTTTAGTTCTATTTTACCTTGCTGTTTTTGCGTACACCTAGATATTTTGCTGCTGTTCTTACTACCAATTAATAATTGGCAACCAGTGCTGTACAGTCGCAACAAAGTCATGAGAAGTTCAATTGACTCTTTCATTAGAACATTTTACGCATTTCGAGATTACACCCATCTTCAGACATCCCAAACTTCAACTCCTCCTTAATTAACCAGGCGTACAGTCTTGACAACTCGAAGAAAGTGTCGAATAACATATGACTGCGACACAAGCCGTCTTGGGGCAGAGCGTATTAGGGAGTAGTCGAAGTATGGGATGTCTGAAGATGGGTGTAACCTTGAAACGCGTAACATGTTCTAATAAGAGTCAATTGAACATGTCATGGCTAAGTTTCAAGTAGTGCGGTTCAATACATAAGTTCATGGCTTGTAGAAAATAAACTAACGCTAAATCACAGTAAGATTCAGTTTTTACAGTTTCTAACACACAGTTCAATAAAACATAACGTCTTAATTTCACAGAATGGACATATGATTAGTGAACTGTCCTGAAAAGCCCACATTCAAGATCTTGTTCAGAGACTTAATGCTGACATTTTTACCATTCAAACGGTATCTGAAGCAAGTGATTGTTCGACAAGAAAATTACTCTACTTTGCATATTTCACTAGCTTATGTCATAAGGTATTATATTTTGGTTAACTCTTCCCATTCTAAAAGGATATTTTGGCCCAGAAATGGGCAGTTTGGACAATAAGTGTGCAACTTCGCAAACCTCTTGTCGACCCCTGTTCACTGGTTTGAGTATTTTGACATTGGCCTCTCAATATACATACATTCTTTACTGTCATTTCTTATTAACAATATCAACTTATCCCCAAGAATGAGCAACTTTCACTCAGTTAATACAAGGCAGAAATCAAACCTGCATTTGAATTGTACTTCCTTATCTTTTGTGCAGAAAGGTGTTCAGTATACAGCTGCATCCATATTCAGTAAGCTACCACAAGAATTCAAAAATCTTGGCAGTAATCCACACTCTTTCAAATCAAAACTGAAGAGTTTCTTCATGGGTCACTCCTTCTATTCTGTTGAGGAGATCCTTGAAAAATTAAGCTGCTTCTTGTGTTCTATTGTTGATTGCATTTACTTAAACTTATGGCTTGATTTTTTTTTTTTTTTTTGTTCATAAACATTTTATTTCGACCATCCTTATGAGATTGAAAAAGGTTGGGTCTGCCAGTTATTAGATCATCAGTACTGCTGTCCTCAATCGATTATGTAAAAACTCAGTCATTTCCAGAAAAGGTGTTCAGAGCTATCTCACATTAACTCTGTCTTTGGTCCATTGTTGAAATGTGTGAGCCTTCCATTGTATATATGGGAAGTTAAATCTGTGTACATTAAAATTGTGGTGCACAGTGGCTCAAATCCAGATCTTTGCCTTTTGCATGAAGTGCAAAGTAATCCATGAAGCTTCTGAGAAGGCTGGGAAGTAGGAAGGAGAAACTTACAGATGATAACTGAGGCAGGCAATGAGTTTAATGTTAAGCATAAAGTTCCCTGATGCAGGCCCTGAGCTGCCACACAGTTTTATTCTGTTAGTAAATTTCAAAAGTAAAAGGAAGTTCTCATGAATCTTTCTTTTATTTCATCTGAAATTTCACAATTTTGTATAGATTAGATACAGTAAGTTTCTTATGAACTGAATTTGAAAAATTAAGTGTTTTATTAGAGAGGAATGGTTTCACTGCAGGAGTCATTTAGCCTCCTGTGGTGATGATGAGATTCTGGATAATGAAAGGTATTATTTGTCAGCTTTTATTTGTCTGTATGAGCCAGTTACCAGTTGCTACTGCATTCTTTTTATATAACTGTTTTTTTTCATTGTATAGGTTTGTTTTCATGTGCATAGAAATTGAAAAAAATTGACTCATACTAATGCTGTTACCTTGATCAGAATCACACTAGATGGAATCCAGTCATTTCACCTGGCCTGCACTTGCGTTTGATGGAAGTGAGGCTCCCAGAGTTTAGATTTTTCTTAATTTCAATTCATACAAAAATTCCTTAAATAAGGATGTACTCATATAATTTCTTCCTCCATCCTACAACTGAACTACTGTTTTATTTCTAATAATACTGCAGTCAGCAAGATGTCAGACTGTCAGGTTCTTAAAGTCATTACTTAAGCTCGGAGGATCTTTTATCAGACACATTGTTCAGAGCTTTTGGACTGATGTGATTGGTGTTATTTAAATAAAAATGTTTTAGGTGCATCTAGGAAATAGATGACCCCAATATGAAAATATTTTTACATAATCTTGATTGTGCATATAAAGCCATATGAGAAAATGTTGACTATACAAATAACCATGTATGAAAACCACAGTTTTGTTGTGTAAAATGTAATTGGCTGATTCCTGTCAGTGGTTAAGTATTATAAGAGGCACATTATTAAAACTGTAATGTGCAAATGACAGCATAAATGCCAAAAGATGATATAATTTTTGTCATATTTAGTGTAATTAATTTGCTGGTTGGCAAGTTATCTTAGATCTTGTGGCAGCAAATGTGTAACGGTCCTACAACAGTGGTGAACAGGCTAAAATTCATTGAAATAACTGACAAATAATCTGAAGACAATTTTAAGTTGTATCTTATGTCATTTTAACTTATACTCAGAGTACTAGTTAGTTGTTTTTGTAAAAAGGGAAAGGAATTCTCTCTGGTTACAACAGCATTCCATCATGGTTATCTTACTTGAGATTGCATTCATGTCCTAAAACTGGCACAGCATGAATGAAACTGATGCTGTGACCATTTTGTGATGCGTCATTACGTCTGACCCAGTGAAAAAAGGCTGTGACCTGGCTTCTGATAAGGTCTCTGTTTCCATAATACATCAAGGGCCACAAGTGCTTTCAATTAATGAGGGCTTTAACCTCAGGGACAAAGTTTGTTCTCAGACTCGATCCTAATTGGCAGCCAGTCACATTATAATTGAGAGAAATTTCAGTCTTCAAATTCTAGTCTAGAGATGATCTGTAGGTAAAACTGAAAAGTCCAGGATGGAAAGACAATAATATGGAAATGATGCTAGATCGCTGCTCACCACATAAAGGACATGTAGAGTTCCAGACAGGAACAATGACAAGAATGCCAGAAATAATTCAGCTCTTAAGCAGAGTTCATCATCAGAAGTTGAATCCTCACTCTTTCACACAAAAAGATACGTGGGTAATGTCTCTGGCCACTAGGGCCCACCTCCCAAGTAAAACTGAAAATTTCCCAATGGAACTGTTGGAAATACACTTCTCCGTTTTGCTGTCAGATCATATTGTGTAAACCCACAATATTTCATCAATGTAACTACTAGACATCTTTAGGTGGGGGCAGTTGCTGCTGTCACTGCTGCAAGATGTGATTGATGAAGATCATGCATTGGCATTGAAATTTATCAAGCCAGGAGCAGGCAATACATGTGTGTGGGAAGATGCTAGCAGTTGGAGGAAAGGGTGCTCCTAGTCCCCCCTGCTGGGAGCCACAGAAAGGCCTTCAGTGGGTTCATTGTGGGGAATAACAGTGCTGCCAGATGCTCCTGTGGCTAAAAGCTGAATTAAATCTCAGCAGTGCATTGTGTCAAATCATAAATTAAAAGCTTTTTTTCCCCTGTTTTGATTTAATGGACTGGACTCCACGTGAAGCTTACTTGAAAACCTGTACCCCTGTTCTTGAGACTGTCCACCATACAGATATGCATTGCTGCCTTAACAACCCAGTCCCAGAAAGATGACACTGAGGATAAAAACTTCCTGGCAGATTAAAAACTGTGTGCCCGACTGAGACTCGAACTCGGGATCTTTGCCTTTGGCGGACAAGTGCTCTACCATCTGAGCTGCCGAAGCACGACTCATGCACGGAAGTTTCATATCAGTGCACACTCCACTGCAGAGCAATAGTCTCATTCAGCAAACCTCCCCCAGGCTATGGCTAAGCCATGTCTCCGCAGTATCCTATCTTTCAGGAGTGCTAGTTCTGCATGGTTCGCAGGAGAGCTTCTGTAAAGTTTGCAAGGTAGGAGACGAGATACTGGCAGAAGTAAAGCTGTGAGTACCGGGTGTGAGTTGTGCTTCGGTAGCTCAGATGGTAGAGCACTTGCCCGCGAAAGGCAAAGGTCCCGAGTTCGAGTCTCGGTCGGGCACACAGTTTTAATCTGCCAGGAAGTTTCATATCAGCGCACAGTCTGCTGCAGAGTGAAAATCTCATACTGGGGATAAAATTTCCATCTTTTCATAAAACATGCATTGCCCCCTCTCCAAGCAGTGCTTCGCTACTGGTGATTTATCAGGTTGCCCAAGGCATATATGATGATGATGATCTTGCATGATTCAGCTCATGTACCCAATATAAGACTTTTCACATTGGCATGGAATCTTATACACACCACATTTCCTAAGGT
Organism: Schistocerca gregaria; assembly: GCF_023897955.1. Classification (NCBI taxonomy): domain Eukaryota; kingdom Metazoa; phylum Arthropoda; class Insecta; order Orthoptera; family Acrididae; genus Schistocerca; species Schistocerca gregaria. The sequence goes on along the minus strand of NC_064922.1, from coordinate 339,648,947 downwards.
CAAAGTTTTCTTTTGCTGAGCACAATAGATTCCTCAATTTCGTTGGTGGCTGAAAAACACACTTGATGTTGGGCCTTTTGATGATTCTTTCTGTTCTTGAAGACATGCTACCAAAATAGGGCTAGAAAGACTGCAAGTATTTGAAAGAGAAAACCACCCATTTATTGGATCCATTATGGATGGGCAATTTGCGTAACAAATATCTAGGAAAAATGATGAACTACAAATTCTGTACAAATATCATGCCATTATGGAAGCAATGAAGATGATAAAGCTTAATTATATGGGTTAGGTTGAGATGCATGTGAACACAGCTTTTCACATAAATATTCCAGTGACCTAGTAGAACATTGATGAGGAAAGCCCAGAACAATATGGACGAAGAACATCTTAAACTACATGTAAAAGCTGAATAGAATTTTAAGTTGGATGGACAGATGAAGCACAATACAGAACCTAGTGGAAGAGGATGACTGAGCAGGTGTATGGTTTATCAAGTCTCTGACAAATCTGAAGTAAATATGAGATTAAATTGATGACATGGGTAATGGTTATAAATGTATTTTTAAGAAAACAACTATCAAAACGAGAGCCAAAAAGAAAGGGCTTTTTCTTCTTAAAGGCTCCTTGCAGGTAACCAAATCAGTCATTCTCAGATCAATTACTTGTGTTTTCTTTATTGCCTCTAATTGTGATTGCCTGTCTGGGTTTCATCTTAAAGACATTATTTTATTTTATAAATTAATTGTCCTGGTGAAAAAGCACAAGATGAAAAGAATCTACAAATGGCAAAAAATAAGAGAGATACTCAGTGCACTGATTTTCCAACAAACCCACTACAATTTGAAATCATAGATGCTCTGGCTTTGCTTTGAATGCTTTTGTTGATGTTTTCAACAAGAGATGTATATGGATATTGCCCTCCTTGTAGTGGGGGTAGAGGCAATCTAAGCTGTCACATATAGAATGGGTAGAGATGCAACAAGTGTAAGTAGCTACTAAAAATAAACATTGGTAGAATACTACATACACTATTGATGACAGTTATTGTATTTGACTGAGAGGGACATAAATACGTCGTCCTCATGGATGGTGGGTGGTGATGCATGAATTGTACAGGCTAGAGTGGAAAGCAAAGTGAGCAGATCATTACTGCAACTCTCAGTTCATTGAGGGCTAGCCACCACTCAGATTCCCATACTGTGTCAGAATGTAATGGATCTAATTTGTGTGTTACCTTTGTACACTAATTAGATTATATGCAAACATTTCATATCGGAGAAAGAAAAACACAATCATAATATCAAAAACATAAACAAAGTAGTAATCTAAACCTAGTGGGTGATGTTGTATGTAAATGGTTACAAAGTATGAACACATCAAACCTATAAACAACCTATAACAATTGACAGGAACATTGAAATTGTTGTATTCTGTTCTAATTAACTTATAGTGAAAACACATTACACCATGTGTCTCATTTTTATTTATCAGTGAAAATATGCAAAGAAATCTTCAGAATATTATAAGAACTGCTATTATCTCTCTTTATAAGCAAAATATTTATGAGAGTCTAGTGACATCAAAGCATGATGTGAGTTTATCCAAATGACAAATAGTCAAAAGACAAAATATAAAATTATTATAAATTTTAACTGAAAGTTTTGTTAAAATGTATGTTGAAAGCATGGTGGGAACACTGTACTTCATTTTGCTACTGTGCAATTAATGAAATTGTCAAAGTCATTGTCTATCCCACATACCTGATGTAATTTCAAAGGTTATCATAGTTTTCTGGCTAATTTGTATGTGTGAAACAAATGGCAATGCTTAGCCTTTTTCTGTACATATTTCAAATTGACTTGCTGAAATACTTGTCATCTGTAATTACTGAAAACTGTAAAAGCAACAATGAGGTAATTGTTGGAAATTGTATGGAAGAATGTGGGTTAGTGAGTTCAGAATTCACTGTTGAACTGTTATTTATGACGGACCACCTGCATCACTGTGAGTAATAAAATGTCTTAAATCATGTGAAAGTGTACCTGTCATTTAAAGTCATATAGTACACTGATGGTAATCCTGTTCCAATTCACCGACATTGAATAAGAAATTGAGTATCTGTTTTCTGCACCCATCTAAAGAACGATCATTTGAAGTAGGAAACATCATGTGGACATAGGTCCTACTCTGGATAGTTTCAGAGATAGGACACATTCCACATACATTGTCATTTATTTTCTATATTACTCAATACCCTCTGAGGTTTACATGTGTACATATGTACAATCATTAATAAACATTACAACATGTATTTTACAAAGTACTGATTAAGAAATACATATTTTTGATGCATTCATCTCTAAACATTCTCACACACATCACATTACAGCAGTTGTACAGTTAACAATAAATGTTGGAATATACCACCATCGACTTCGCTGCAGCTGTGCTCTCCTGGGAGAACTTGGTGCATTGCTTGTCTGAGGGCATCTGTAGTTTTTCTAATGAGGACACCACATCCATGATGCATCCAAGCAGTTCGTCTTGTTTATTCACTTTTTGTTTGACCTCATATTTCATCCAACACCGGAAACAAAAATGTGATGCTGTAACGTCTAGTGATCTTGGTGGCCATTTAACTGTACTATCGTGACCAATGCAGTAATTAGAGTAAATGTGATTAAGATGTTCCCTCCCATGTGTGATAAAATGTAGGGATTCTCCATGATTTACGAAGTACATTGCAATTCACATGGCAAAAGAAACATCCTCAAAGTGTTCAACAAACATATTTTTCAAAGAATTCAAGTAATTCTGTCGTTCATTTGCTCTTCTAAAATGGCTGGACCTGTCAACATGTTACTGATAATGTCTCACTAAATATTGATCAAAAAATTAACTTGTAAATGGGTTTCCACTGTAGCATAAGGACTTTCCTGTGACTGCTGATAATTACTATGTGTGTTGTTGATTACATTCCATATAAACATGGCTTCATCAGAGAATAGTACTAATCAAAGCAAATGTGAAGATTTTCATTTAATCAGTGACAAAATCCATGACATGTGGTATTGTTTCCAATTTGTAGACACACTGTATATGAAATGGGTACAAGTCTTCCACATGTAATATTCGCCACATATATGTTTTTGGGACATTGACAGATGCAGAAAGTCATCAGTTGCTGGTAGTAGGACTATGCTGCATGATTTCAACAATGTGTTTCTGTTCCTCCACAGGTTGTTGAACTAAATGTTCAGAAGAAAAATGGGAACTTGCAAGAATACCTCTCGCACAGTGTACTGGCAACTATGATCAGAAATACAATTTGTTGGAAAGCCCTGATGGTGTACTTAAAAAGCAGCAGGAGCATTACTATCACAGAACCTGTAAACATACACCATATCTACATATTCTTCATTAGTGTAAATGTGTGGCAATTTAGCCAGGTTGTGTACACACACAGTTAACTGATGCTTATCTCTGATAACACTATCAGTCCCTTGCAGCACACAATGGTCAGCTCTGTTTTCACCAAGCAAAGAGGTTGAAAGCAGCACGGTAGGTTGAGCTAGAATAAAGTGTCAGAGGCTGGGTGGGTAAGACATATACAAGTATGCCACTAGGCCAGAAACAAATATATGTTAAATGTGTCCTATCTTTGACACCATTCAGAATAGGGCACATACCCACATAAAGTTTTTTGCTTCAAATGAATGTTCCTGTCACATCCCTGAGTATTGACCATTCCTCCTTCAACATTCTGTATGCAGTCCAATTTTACCAGAAGTCAGTCCCTTTAAAGGTAGTGTAAAAATACAGACACAACACTTCGAGCCCATTTTGGGTGATAATGTCATCATGAATCCATTCAAGCAGGGAGGTGTGATGCACTGTGCTTACACCAGATTTGGAGGGCCAGATTCTGCATGATGAATCTGCAAGATGAATCTTAGTACAAGCTCCAGCAACTGGCCCATCAACATGATGTAAGCCGAAGTAAAATGGTGTGTATCCTGCATGACAACTGCTACTATCACAATCACCTGCAATGAGTCCATGGATTATTAGCTGCAGATTTTCCTCTGTGGAAAGGATTTAGTCAATGGGTTTTGCAACATCTCACCATGATTATGGAATTTCTGTCATCATTCCTCTTTACTGACAAAGCAACCTTTACCCGAACTGGCATAATCAATCTGCATAATCATCATCTGTGAGCTACAGACAATCTTTTGGGAATGGTTGACACATCTCATCAGCATCATTGTGTGAGGAGTGTTCCTTTGTGACCACATACTTGAACCAGTTATTCCACAACACTGAAGTGGAGAAACATGCCTGGACTTCCTGCGGAATACTCTATTTGGGCTGCTTGAGAACGTACCTTTGGCAATATGAATGGTTATATGGTTTCTGCATGGTGGAACACCACCCCACTTCTGCATTACTCTTAACGGACACCTCAAATTCTTCCCCAGATGTTGGATTGGGTGTAGGGGCCCTGTAGCATGACCTGTTAGATCACTGGATGTAAACACCCTGGATTTTTTTCCACTGGGGGCATCTGAAAAACTTTGTTTCTGCTGAGCCAGTTCCTGACTCACAGGACCTCCAACAGTGTGTTCATAACACCTGTAAAGGTGTTCAGAGAAAGATTGGAACATGAGAGAGACTGTGACAATCCATAAAGTGACATGTGAACACATACATTGCATCCAATGGAGGCCACTTTGAAAATCTGTTGTAACATGGATGCAATGCAGCTCTATTCTGTGTTCTGGAACGATTTGTTGTCAGTGCATGCACACCGTCCACTTGTGGGCACATTTTCATAGGACCTCTTTTCCACCATTTCAATTCGGGAAGATGCCCCTGCAGCTTGTCACTTTTATTACTGTTCATCCTGTATATGTGGGTTATTGTATTTGAAAATATTTCCTTTCATATCTTGGGGCATGGGATGACTGCATATCTTAGGGCATTGTGAAGAGTAGGGTAATATTTAAGAATCAACGGACATTAACTTTAAAATGTGCAAACAAGCAAAATGTATTGTACAGTTTTTTTTTTTTAAAGAGGCTAACAATACTACTACCTGTGTGTTGACTGTCATTGTATCTTCAGTTCCTTACACAAGAGTTGGAACAGATTAACCCAGTAGTATACAATAGCTATTTGATCTGAGAGACACTACGTTCTTGTCAAGAAGCAACTTAGAAGTGGAGATATTCAATTTTCCAACAGATTGTGACAGCTGAGAGTCTATTGATAACATTAGCTGGGCAAAGTACCTGGTCATTATGTTGATAAAGGCCATAAGTGAATTTGTTGGGTAAAACCTTCCTTCAGTGCCCTATAAAACGGACATCACAAGAAGCTAGGGTGTGCATCTGCTTATATGAAGCACCTGGTAACTTGCAGTAAACATTTTAAAGATATTCACTGTGTTATTGCACTTGGACTTTCTTCGTTTATTATTGGATTGTTATTTTCTGGTTTACATTGATTTTGGATTTCTGTTCTGAATGTGAACTGATTCACAAGCTGTTTGATAGTCTTACTTGCTCATGCCAAGCTGATGTGAGCCTGGCTTGGTGTTGGTCACAGACTAGCTTAAAGCGTTCATACTATGAGAATTTGTTGTTGAACTTGTGATGCTGGCCCCCAAGTGTACTTCCATCCATCCATTATTTATGTTGCAAGATCAGTAATTGTGTTTGCATGACACTATAAGTTACATTTCCATTATGTAAATACTGTGAAAATGAGCAGCATACCACAGTAACAGATATTTGGTGTCTTTTTTTTAAATCATGGGGGATAGAGTCTTACATTTTCTTACTCACATTCTTCATTTATAATTCACAACAATCAAGCAGTTTCAGATTCATTATGAATAGCTGGAAGAAAATGTGACTTCATTCATTTAACAGTGGCATAACTTCTGTCTTTTTTTTCCCAGGCTTGCTTTGAAAGGAACTGAGCTACTGTGCAGTATGTCACACAGATGATCTAACAAGTCTGCTTGTTGTGATCCCAAGAATGACCTCTGGCCACTCTGCTCTCTTAGGTTATTCACCTCACTGTGAACAGTAAACAGCCAGACTGTGCTCTTGCTTGTCACACAGGTTCAAGTTATTGACATAGAAAATAAGGATATGTCGTGGTACATTCTTTCTACTTGTTATGTTTTGTGAAATCCTCTTAAAAGTATGATAAAACTATTGCCTAATACATAGTAAAGTATAGAGCGATTTGAGCTATGGAAGTTACAGTTAGGTCATTTATACAATACATATCAGATGTAGAGAAATAGGGTATTGATTATTCAACACTGAATAAATTTTGTTGTTGTTGTTTGTGGTGGTGGTGGTTTTCACTTATTTCATCTTGCAGATTTCCTCTTTCTAAATTCCTTTGTCAGTTATCCCTCCTTTTAGATTTGTGTGTGAGAATCATTTGCTCATTGTGAATTCAAAATTTTTGTAAGTTCTGTGGCCAGATGCCATTCTTGCTGCCAAAAAGCCACTTAAGCAAAGATAGGATCTTTCTGCAAGTAATGTCATTTGTTCTGTATTTTCACATTGTCACTGTTTGTGGTTTCTGAGTGATGCACAAATACTCAAACAGTTCACTGAAAGTAGTGCAAGTATTTTATAAACAAATATTACATGATTTCATTGAATTACCAGTAATTATTCCTCTAAATGCATGCTAAGGGGCATGAAGTGTAAAATTAAGGAAATTTTGTGGAGGGTCTAGGCTCTAAGAAACTGGACAAGTCTGTGCTTGTTCCAGTGTAACATGTTAGTCAGATTCAGGTGAGGGCTGCTTTTTCTTATTTTGTTTAATTTATTTATAAACTGAGGAAACATAAATGTCATTGTATTTAAACATGCACTGATGGAAAGTAGCTCATTTAGAACTCATAGATTTAGCAGCTACTAAAACTAATTTTTTCATACAGACAAAGTGATCACTTTGTTGAAGGTAATACCTCTGCTTGAAGTTTTTCAGTATAGAAAAAAATAATAGTTTTTTATATGTGGTGTCTGTTCTTTCAGACTTGTCTGAAAGAACAGATAGAATTTTGATCCAGCAGCCAGCAGTCAATGGAATTACAGACATTGGCTGCAAGTGGTCATTGATTGAAAACCATGGTGCAAGTTGAAAGCTTGTGCAGGACTGAGGTTCAGACATAGATCTCCTGCTAACTACACAGATGTTCTGATCCCTAAGCTGTCTGGACACAGTGGTCATTGCAGCTCCATGGACTACCCCAGCATGGATGGCTTAGTAGTCAGTGTCTGCCTACTAAGTAGGAAACCCATGTTTGAATCCCACTCTAACACAAATTTTCAACTTTCCTCATTGATTTCAATCAGTGCTTTCTGAAAGCCAATGTCTGTAATTCCTTTGTGTCTTAATGATACTTTTTCTGCTTTTCGATATTTGTGTGCATTGCAGTTAAACAGCAGTAGCATAAATCAGAACAACGGCAATCTTTTTTAATTTATTGACCTGGATAAGGTAACACTGTTTTCAAAACAAAGATTGATTTGAATGCCACAATGCTTTAGCAAAAATGGTCATATTGGAGGGGAAATGCCCTTGCCTTTCTTCAGCATTTGAACTGACACAACCACCCAGTTATAGATTGACCTACAGTTTAATGCAAACTATGAACCACAGTGCATCTTGGCACCTTTCAGTGCTTTCAACTATAATTTGGTGTTGTATGCGATGTGCAGGAGAGTTTGATAAGGTGTGGATTTATTTGCTTTTGATTTATTTTGAACCCTTAATGTTTTGTTTGATGATTCTCCCATAAAACTGTGGTGTGCCTGATTGATGTTGAACTGCTCCAGCCTATAATGCCACAGACATCTTTATTTTTCTACTCAAGGGAGTACCTACATAATAGTATATAATTTCGTCAGCTGCAGATAATTTTGTAAAAATCCTTTTTGTATTCATTTGAGCAAAAAACACTGTCCTTTCAAATATACAGTGAATCTGAAGCAGTAGCTTCAGGTTCTACACTCTTTCTAACTGTAGAATCTACACAGTTAGCTGTAACAAGCTTTTGATATGTTACTACTGAACATCTCTAAATTTCCAGAACAGAAGCTATTATTTTCACTGTTCTGGTACTTGTGCAATATGCAAATAAAAGTACGCTTTCAGCTTGCAACTGAATCCAAAACAATATATAAAAGAACTTGTAAATGGAGGTGGATGACTGGTGTAATCGAAGTATATTCCACAAGACACAGTAGCTACAATGTTCACAGCAGCCTCTATATTTGTATGTTGTCTCCATTATTAAGTTAATCTGGGCTAAAATTCAGCATAACTTCTTCTCAGAATACTGGCCCATAATTGTACCTCATGTTCTTAATTTCACATCTGCTATTCTATCTTTTTTTCTCTCTGCATTGCTTGTTCTGCTAGTAATGCAGATGGATTATATGATGAAGTACTTTCACTTCTTGGAACAGGTAGTTAGTTGACTGTAGGTCATTTGACACTATTTGTTTGTATCTTTTTATAAATGAATTTTAATAATTTGAGGATGAAATTGTATCAAAAACCTTAAGTCCATTTTAATAGATTTACACAGCAGTTATAATGATGTTTTTCTTTAATGCTGATCCTAAATAATCTTCAGATTCTAACGTAGCACTACTCTTTGACCTGTTGAGATTCATGCTTCAGTTAATTCTCTTATGATTGTAGTATAATGAATAGATTTGGGCAGCCCATGGGATGACAGATGATATATATATATAGGGACATTTTTGAAGTGACTTTGCAAATGATGAAAATAAATTGGAAAAATGAGAACCAAACAAAAATGATAAAAGATGTATTTTAAATCATGTCATACAGTTAGTATTTTGAATGTCTGAATTTTGTGATTAGAAAGGGGACCATCTCTGGAAGTTAAAATCCTATACAGGACAATAGAATTTAACAGAGAAAGCAACTAGTTACTGGTATCATGATAATGTTGTTCCTACACATGCTATCAAGCTTTTTTGTGTTATGGATTGTGTAGTGTGCTGCTTTGTAAGAATGTTACACACAATCTCATAATTGTTCATTTTCTGTCAGAAAAATATAAGTAGGATTTTATATTAAAGATGAAAACTCAATCATTTTTAAAGCATGCTGTCATTTATATCATAATATTTGAGAGCCACACATTTTCCTTTATTTCACAGAAGCTGACAGTTATAATTTATTGGTGCTTGATGATGTGAGTGAGCTCTTTCTGTCAGCTCACCAGAGATTTATGGCATTATTGATACAGAAAGTGTTTTAAATCTGACAGTTGCAAGGAGCATATATCATCTTGTAGAAGATAGTCTTTAACACTTATCTCAGGGCAAAAAACACACATACATACATTTTGCATGGTGATGTCATATCACAAAACAAAAAAAGTCGTTGGCTAAGAGATTTTGCAACACATGTTCTTGCTTTTTGAGTCATAGGAACAGTTTTGGTAATGCAACATAGACACATGGCAATCTTTCCTCCCTCCTCCCCCCCTCCCCTCCCCCTCTGCCTCTCCCTCTGACCCCAACCCCCTTCCCCAATCTCCTGAATATTGCTTTCAAATAACAACATTAGCTTTTTTATGTTGTGATTGATAGTTTTTTTAATTTCCATTGGCTTCATTATGAATAATTTGTGTTTCATATTCTATGGTAATATTTTACTGTGTTCCAACAGCTCACAATACTGTAGCAGGTCAGTGAATTCTGAGGTTTATTCTTTGCAGTTTCACTATATTCTTAGCACTCCCTTTCTCTAATGACCTTGATGCTCATAGGACATTAAACTTTACCCCTTGTTGTCGCCATCTGTTTCTTCTGCTTGTCTTTATGTTCTTTTGTTTCCCTTGGATGTGTAGCTTGCTATAAGCTGAAAGATGACTTAATGAGAGCTGCTCTGAGCTTGCATGCATTCATTCATTTGTGGCTATTTATTTATTGAATCATATTGTTTATTAGCAAAAATGTTCTTCCTTTGCAGAAAGCTTCAAAGGTGATCTCCTACTATGGGTTCGCCTGCTCCTGCCTGGTGCTGTGAAGAGAGTTTACAATATCCAAAGCAAGCAGATTGTGAAACTGTTTAGCAGAGTTAGTACTTTACTTTCTGATCAATTACATAATACATTTAGATTTAAATACATTGGGTTTTTGTATATCCAAGTGCCACCACTCAACAAAACAAAATAAGACATCAGTCTGAATACGCTTTGTGTAATTCAAGTGCATTCCTTTCTTAATTACTTAAAAATTACTTCAACATGTAATATGAAGATTGTTTGTTCAGGTACATGTTACTTCAGTCAGTTTATTTTAGATACTGAACATATCTGTTTAAGACAATGTGTGTGTAAAGTCTAATGATAGTTTCAATTACAATGTAAGGGGAAGGGGGGGCGGGGGGAGCCATGGAGGGTGAAAATGCTTTATTTGGAAGAAAATGTTTCACATGTTAAATATTTTTACCTGGGTTAAAAATTGGTTTTCATCTTCAAGGATACTGCCAAACCAAGCTGAATGAGTACCAGGCCAAGATTACCATTGTTGGTCAGATTACTTTGTAATAGTTTGATGCAAGAAATATTTGACAGACTGACCGTCATCATTGCAGTTCTATGCAATTCATTATGAATTGAACCTTCTTGTCTAGTGCAAGTGAACTAGAGAATTGAAATTATATGGTGTGTGCTGTTGGCATTGATACTGAGATCAGTATGATCTCAAATGTTTCTGTAAAATGTCTGCAAGCACTTCTTCCATTTATTGTACTTAATTGTCATTGCAATTGAACTGTTCTATCCTGATAAGTCAGTGTGCTAAGATGTCTTCACTTAAAAGTCAACATTAACTTTAGATGTAGTGCCAACATATATTCTAAGCTTAGTTTTTGAAGGCACAGAAAACAGCATGGCTAATTTCTCTCTTTCTCAGGTGTGTTTCTCTAAACCCTTATTTCTTCAGCAGCCAAGAGATATGACAGGTCAATGTCCTTTAAAGTTTATGGGTCTCCCCTTTTCGTGGAGAGATCTATGGCAAGAATAAATTACTTAGAAATGCAAAAGACGTAAATATTTTACCAAAATGACTTCATTTTAATGTAAGAAAGCATTCCACAACACTTCAACAAATTGATTTTGGATATTACTTGCACACCATTATTTCAGGACACTGGTCTGAAAGCTGTGGGGTGTAAGATAATGCTCATTGTCAGTAGCCTTTCGAGTGACCATACAGTACTCCATGTGGTTTTTATCTTTGGGGTACATACAATTATGGGATTGCCTCATTTACATCTTATACTCTTGAAGATTTGCACGAAAAATGTTTTGAGGCTGGAAGTTCAATAACTAGGGGATGATGTAGGAAGGAAAAAACTAACATTTCTTGTATTTGCCTATATAGTGCCCATATTGAATGTATAAAATCTTGACTTTTGTCTGTTTTCTGAGGATTTCAAATGAGCTGTTAGTGAACTAAATGAGTTTTTGATGAGGTATTTGTATAAAATGGAAAAAAAGTAGCCATGAAGCACAAAGTTTCTCAGGTGTTTTGTTAGTACAGGACATGTAATAGTATATAAAGAAATTTGACGAAATGGAATTTTGTCACTGATTAGATTAGATTAATTATTCATTCCATAGACCCACAAGCTCATAATTATCCTACACTGTATCATGAGAGTTATTCAGCATGAGAACCTAGTGTTTTGGGAAGGTCATTTTATATATGCACATAGGAACTGATGTGGCATGGAAGCTACAGTGAACATTTCTGGTATTATATTCCCTTAGAATCTACTGAAACTGTGCAATTTACAACATTCATAGCAGCCTTTGTAGCTATCAAATGTTTCTGAGCTGTTTTTCATATCTTAAAAGATCATCAGAACATTTTATGTATTGTAAACTGTTCTTACACGTGCAACCAACTCTTTTCTCTCTTCTACCATTGAAAAATACATAACAGACAACCACTTACAGCAAAAGGTGTAAACAGCACTCGTGAAGTTGTATCACCCTGAGGAAAATACAGTTAGGTTACAATACTTTGTTTGCAGTTAGAATGTCTGCAGGCCTGGTGCACTGTGAAATATCTGCACCACAGGGCGATAGCACACTGCTAGAGAAGCAAAAGTAATAATTTCCTTCATTTTAAGGGAAACGCCTTTGTCAGTTAATGCTGAGTTGGTGGAATCATACAAAAGCAATGGCCCATAATGTGACGACATGAATAGGTGGCACAGAAGATTCCAGTGTGGTCAGGTAAGTTGGAATGACAGAGAGTCAAACTGTCTCTCTGCTAAGAATTGGGAATGACAAGAGAAAAGGAGGACTTAGTGCATAAAGACCAACATATTACAATTAAGGCAATAGTATAAAAATTGAAAATCAGTCGAGGATCAGTTTTCAACATCATGCACGTCCTTTTGAATGCCTCAAAGCAAGTCACCTGCAGGTTTTTGTGACCCCTGAAACTTGTTTAAAAAGGCTGCTGAATCGAGGCAATAGTGGCAATGTTACAGCTGTCTCATGCCAATCCAAATGACTTCCTTAGCCACAGAAGAGTGCTGAGTGCATCATCATGACCCCAAGATAAAGGAGCAAAATAAGAAATGGAAAGACATGAATTTACCACAGCCAAAAAAGGGAAGACCCAACCACCATGGAGACAATTGATGCTGAATGGTTGTGGTTATTTTTTTTCTTTTTTGGGTGGGGTGGGGTGGGGAGAGGTTTGTCACATCATAGTGGTAACAGATTATGCCCCTAGGGAAAGGGGGGAGAGGAAGAGCAGTCTTTCAATGAAATGTCCTGATGAGCTTACGTGAGCTGTAATGATGATGCATCCAGAGAAATTGTCGGAAGGGGTGTTTTTCTTCACAACAGTGCCTCAGATTCTTTTGTAAAAGACACACAATCACACTTGCTGCTCTTTTAGGCCATCAAATTTTGCCTCACTCCTGTATTCTCCTGAAATGGCACCCAGTGACTTCTACGTGATTTCTTGAATGAAGAAACCTCTATGTGACAGGCATTTTCAGAAAGTTGATGTGGTGATTTTTGAAGTCAAACAATTCTGAATGGTTAGAAAGAGATTTATACAATTGTGTTCTTTACCAAGTCATCCATTATTGGGGAAATGTCACTTTTACCGTGGGATATCTAGAGAAAGGCAAACATTGTCACCAAGTTTCGCAGTTACAATTGGTTTTTTCTGAGGTGATAATTAAAACTTTGACTGTTCCCCATATTTGCACTACAAGAAGCTGATAAAGCAATCAACTTGTGGAAGATAATATCTTTATACCTCCACAATCTAGAGATGATGAAAAAGGCACGTCTCCTGACTGTGTACAAGTCCCACTGAAGTCTTTGCTCTGAATTACAAAGTGTTGTCTAATAATTATCTGGGTTCAAACCATTTTGAATCGGTAGCCCAAGGCCAAGATGGGGATCTGTGATATGAAATGGCCAATAGCATATGCTTGGGATACATCACAGAAAATCACAATTATTATAACATCTTGAGTTAAAACTGTATCTTCAGTCCAGTGTTTTATATATTCTTTCTGCAAACTCTGAATTTCCTGTTACTGTTAAGATTATCCCAGTCCAACCAGAATATGATTTATTTGGTTGTAACTTCTTTGTATGTGTCAGAATAGTGCATAGATCATGTTTTTCATTTTTTAGTGACAAACAAGAACAATTTCTTAATAAATCTGAAAATATGTTTTGTGACATTTACTTACACATTATGACCAAACTATAGAATTAATACTAAGATTGTACATACATGTTGTATTCACTGTTTCAAATCTTTTTTCAAGATTTTGCATGCTGACCAAGATGAAATGTTGGAAGACTTAGAACAAGGAGATGTGGCTGAAACAGTTCGTATTTTCTTTGAACGCAGCACCCATCTGCAACCTACGAAAAAGAGTACATTATCTTTATATGACGTAAGCACAGATATAGATTTTAGTACAACAAAGACTTTACAGTATTATGAAGTAATCTATTTAACAAATGATACCTATTTGCAGTTGTATTCATGACTGCTTCTCTAAAGCAGAAGTTAAAATGATATGACTGAAACACATTAAAGAGAGCAGAAGGATACTTCGACAGTTATGTTTCCAAAGATAAGATATTGATACAACTTAGAAATTTATAGTGCACAGCTGTAGGGCGGAATAAAACTGATGTATAATGATATAAAATATAAAATGTAATGATGGCATTACATATCACACCAGTATTCAGTTTAATCTTGGCCACTTAATATTTGGTTTCTTCACATCTGCTGATTTACTTACTTGCAGCAAGTTACATTAATGTGCAATGTATCAACTTCATACATGTGGTCTATCCTCTTGTTTTATAGTTGAACTCACAATAATTTTATGAAAATTCTTGCTGTTTCTGTGGTTTTACTGTTGTTGAATAACATTAAAAATTTTACATGTGAAGAAACAATTTTGGTCATCATGTTTCTTAAACATTTATTTTATGTTCTGTAAAATACCTCCTGCAAAAAGCGCATGCAATAAATTCATAAAAAACAATGGAGACCATTGAATGAGTAAAACTTGGGAAAAATCTGTATTAATTCATAATTTTGTGATTAATGACATAAAGTTGGCAGTGATAGGTTCAAAACACTCACCATTCGGCAATAACTGTAGAAAAAAATTTAGTAGGAAGGGACAGTAAAGTGAAATTGAAACAGACAGAAAAAAATAAGTATAAGCTGTTTATTATTTCAAAAGTAATCTCCATAACTGTTAGTAGAGTAATCCCACTATGACAAAATGGTCTGTGCCCTCATGGAAAAATGTTTGTGGCTGCTTATAGAACCATGATTGTACCTAGTCATGCACCTCTTCATCTGAAGCAAATCAGCAGCCACAAAGGTCTTTCTTCAGGGCCCCAAAAATGTGGAAACAACACAGATAGAGCTTGGGACATACGGACGATGTGGAAAGGCTTACCAGGAAAATTTACGCAGTATACTCAAAACACAAAATTCACTGCAGAAGTTTCATTGGGAAGCCCTTACACATCCTCCATATGGTTCCAATCTCTCCTCATCCAATTTCCTCATTTTTTGAGCCATGGATGACATTTCTGGCATTGATTTACTTTGTATGAAGTCATGCACACTTCAGTAAAATAATGGTTCCCTAGACAACTGCAAATATTTTTACATGAGGGCACTGGCCATCATGTCTCACAGTGGGATAAATAGCAGTTACGGCAATTACTTGTGAAATAATAAGCAGTTTACTTACTTTTTTCCCCATTTGTCTCATTTTCCTTTGACAGCCCCCTATAAAAGAGAACAAAATTTAAAATATTACAAATCTGAATATAAAATACTGTGTATTTTGATAAATAGTTAAGATGTGATTATTATTTGTTAACTATTAATTTAGGCATTATTTCTTGGAACAAAGCAGTTACACTACTGGCCATTAAAATTGCCACACCAAGAAGAAATGCAGATGATAAACGGGTATTCATTGGGCAAATATATTATACTAGAACTGGCATGTGATTACATTTTCACGCAATTTGGATGCATAGATCCTGACAAATCAGTACCCAGAACAACCACCTCTGGCCATAATAATGGCCTTGTTATGCCTGGGCATTGAGTCAAACAGAGCTTGGGTGGCGCCTACAGGTACAGCTGCCCGTGCAGCTTCAACATGATACCACACTTCATAAAGAGTAGTGACTGGTGTATTGTGACGAGCCAGTTGCTCAGCCACCATTGACCAGATATTTTCAGTTGGTGAGAGATCTGGAGAATGTGCTGGCCAGGGCAACAGTCGAACATTTTCTGTATCTAGAAAGGCCCATACAGGACCTGCAACATGCGGTTGTGCATTATCCTGCTGAAATGTAGGGTTACACAGGGATCGAATGAAGGGTAGAGCCATGGGTCGTAACACATCTGAAATGTAATGTCCACTGTTCAAAGTGCCGTCAATGCGAACAAGAGGTGACCGAGACGTGTAACCAGTGGTACCTCATACCATCACGCCGGGTGATACGCCAGTATGGTGATGACGAATACACGCTTCCAATGTGCATTCACAACGATGTCGCCAAACACGGATGCGACCATCATGATGCTGTAAACAGAACCTGGATTCATCCGAGTACACCATCACAGGTGCTCCTGCCTGTTATGCAGTGTCAAGGGTAATCGCAGCCATAGTCTCCGAGCTGATAGTCCATGCTGCTGCAAACGTCGTCAAACTGTTCGTGCAGATGGTTGTTGTCTTGCAAACGTCCCCATCTGTTGAGTCAGGGATCGCGACGTGGCTGCACGATCTGTTACAGCCATGTGGATAAGATGCCTATCATCTCGACTGCCAGTGATACGAGGCCATTGGGATCCAGCACAGGATTCCGTATTACCCTCCTGAACCCACCGATTCAATATTCTGCTAACAGTCATTGGATCTCAACCAATGCGAGCAGCAGTGCCACGATACGATAAACCACAATTGCTATAGGCTACAATCCGACCTTTATCAAAGTCAGAAACGTAATGGTACACATTTCTCCTCCTTACACGAGACATCACAAAAATGTTTCACCAGGAAACTCTGGTCAACTGCTGTTTGTGTATGAGAAATCGGTTGGAAACTTTCCTCATGTCAGCACATTGTAAGTGTCGCTACCGGCGCCAACCTTGTGTGAATGCTCTGAAAAGCTAGTCATTTGCATATCACAGCATCTTCTTACTGTTGGTTAAATTTCACATCTGTAGCACTTCATCTTCGTGGTATAGCAATTTTAATTGCCAGTAGTGTAAATTGTTAAAGAAAATGCAAGTGAGTTTTAAAAAGAAATGAAAAAATCTGCTATAACTTGCAACAAGATGTTCAACATATAAAAGGTGAAACCATTGTCATCCTGAAGGCTGATTTGAACACCACAGTGCTAGGTATGGTCCAACTGCAGGCGGTATGCCTCTCCTTTGAAATGACCTAACCATCCTGTTATAGGTGGACCTACAGTTCAATATGGATTCTGAACCATAAGGCACCATGTCATTAACAAATATTGCCAGAGGTGAAAGAAATGATAGATATTAGATAAAAATCCTAAGACTTACTGGGATCAAACCCAAGACCTTTGTATTTGTAGTCAAACACTTCACCACTAACAGAGCCACCCTCTGTGTAACATATTTGCCACAATTTGTTGGACATTTATCTTAGTATAACACTGTCACACATATAGCCTCCCATGTGTCACCAACACAGACTAGAACAAGGAGATGGTTGCTGTTTGCATCTCACAGTAACTGTCTGTACATCTTTCCAGAAAACACTTATGCTGAAATGGTGAATGAAAATTTCTATATTAAATGTGAAAACTGCACAAGAGAACAGTAAAAATATTCCTTGGAGTTGGTGTGCTTTGGACTGTGTATTGTTGTTGATTATCGTGAAAGAAAAAAAGAATTTTGTGAAGTAATGCAGCATCAGTGTACATCAATTGCATTAGATTGCAGAGGACATCATGTTGATGGTAGATGAGACAGTACATGTTCTCCAAAGACCTTCCCTGTGTAGATTTGGTCTTAATGTGATTTCTCATTTCTGCCAGTGCATTGATTGATGTTTGTTTTTGTGCTGTGACATAGAATCAGATTTCTTTTAACATATTAAACTTTTTTGTTAATGTTACAAGAATTTGTGTAGTATAATTTTCATTGAATCATATTATGTTCATAGGTTGATGAATTTTTAGAGAAGCTTTCAACTATGACGAAGGAGGATGAACAAGCCCATCATTTCAAACAAATAGCAAAAAGGTAATGTGTATAAACTGCATTTGATATTGCCACAAAAAAAAAATCCATGTATGCAAAGTGTCCATTCCTGTAGCAGCAGTATATAATAACTCTGATAAATTATTATTTTATCTGATAAGGAAAGCTGAATTTTTTTTTTCTTTTTCAGATGTACATCAAATGACTTGAAAATGATCATTCGACTAGTGAAGCATGACCTGAGAATCAATGCTGGTCCCAAACATATGTAAGTTGTCCATTTTATCAGATGCTATTATAGTAACATCCATGTTATACTGTGTGTTAGCAAACACACATGTGGTCTTCTGTGTATGATAATTCCATCCATTCACAAAAGTGAATGTTTAAACCATTATGCCATTCCAAGAATTTTTTTATTTGATTTAATTTTTATTGATTCCAGAAATCCTGTTGTGTAGTATTACTCATGGATATGGGACAAGGCACAGTTGCAATGTGTATAAATATTATAGTAAACTTATAAGAAAAAAAACATTACATCAGTAGAATAAATCAGCTGAAAACTTGTGGTATTTAAGAAGGCATTTGACTTGATTTTGACTGACTCATGAAGGGGAAAAAAAGTTATATCAGTAAAATAAATTAAATTGGCTATGAACTTGTGGTACATAGGAAAATGTTTAACTTTCTTATTTCAGACTGGCATTCATAATTTCTTCTTCTGTATAGAAGCAGTTCATCTGGAGCAACATATTTACATTTGCTCAGAATCCATCTCTATTTGACTTAACGTTTTTGAGTAGCTTGTTGTGTAGAACAACTCCCAGGTGCCGTATACTTCATAGTCCCTTGCATAGCGCTTGACTAATTGTAGATATGTCTTTGGAATGACTGGTCTGATGATGGTGGATATTTTAATTTATTTATTTGTAAAAAATACGCCAATTTTCATGAATAAAATGCACTTTTTATTAATATAAGTACAGAGCACTGGCAGGATGATAAGCTCCAGAAAGAGATGTTTAGTGGAAGAAGGTGACTTTCATCTCATGATCTTGACTATTATTTTCTGCATACTAAGTATCTCTCTGAGTGAGATGCCTCAAAATAGGATGCAATGTGAGAGTCCCGAATATACAAGTGCAAAGTATGCATGTTTTAGTATTTTGATATCACAAACTTCACTCAGGACATTAAATACAGAACTCAAATTGCTCAGTATATTTATTAACTTGTTAATAAATATATATCTCGCTATAGAGTATCATCTATTCTATCTGAAGAATTTATTTTTACTTACTTAACCTTGTCTGATTAGGGTCATCAGCTCTTCTTTTATATAAGAACAGGATTTCACACAGACAGTATCTCTTTTACATCCTATTTACCTATGAAATGACAGTTTTAGCATGACAAGTGGTATTAAAACAATGAGAGTGTCTGTAGTGACAATGTGAGTAAATAATTCTATGAACTAATAAGAATATTACAAAAAGGATAGATTCATACTCAATGTGTAGTTGAGGTGCTGAGTCACAGAGAGGCACAACAAAAAGACTGCTAAACAATTAAGCTTTTGGCTAATGTTATTGTACCATGCTGTTGTGTTTTTTTTACATAATGCATTTTCCCCAATGGTTAACTTGTATTAAGCCTGTCTTATTTATATTTGTCAAAATGTTTTTTCTTAGCATTTGTATTGTGTTACACATACGGTATCACCTTTTGTCATTCTGCACGACACATTTATGTTTAATGACTGCTAAACATGTGCAGTATAAAACATATTTACTCATTCAGAATGTTAAAAACGTGTGACTTATTTTGTAATTATATAATGTATGTAAAATGACATCAGTTGTATGAAAAGTGCTTAAAGATGAATCAATAAATCAATCGATCAATCGATCAATAAATCAATCAAAGCAAATTCTGTTCAAGAAAGCTAAATATCTTAAGAATTTAAATTAATGTGGTGTGACTTTCAGCCTTGATGCAGTTCATGCTGATGCCTATCAGGCATTCCAGATGTCACGTGACATCTCTTCCGTTATTGCACGTGCCACGGGCAAGAATTTTCTGCAAGGGAAAGGCGAATCTGGGAAGAAACAAGGAACTGCTCCTGGTGGCATGAGTATTGGTGTTGCTTTGATGACACCTGTCTTGCCAATGCTGGTGTGTATCAATAAAATTAGTATCAAGTTAAAAATAGAAGAAGATTAGAAAAATTATTGGCATTGGTAATTTTGCTTTGTAGGCAGATGCAAATGAAATGTACTAAATGTTTTGAAAGACATAGCTTTATCTTAATCCATTCCAAACTGGCCACTGTCACCCTGGATGGGGCAGTTGGAATGCTATTTTTAACACATTTTTTAAAATTTCTTTGTAACTGTGAATGCAATGAATGTCTGTGATATTTCATCTGGAATGATGAAACTTGGTTTATCTAATCTGAAAATATTATTATGAAATGTTAGATGTAGCAAGTATGTGAAAAGTTTTACTGAATCCCTTTTTATTACAAAGGAAATCTTGTTTAGATTAGATTAGATTAATACTTGTTCCATAGATCATGAATACAACACTTTGTAATTATGTGGAACGTGTCAGGTTAATGAAAGATGTCTGTACAAGATATTACATTACACAAAATATTGCATGACACTAATGCTTGTCTGCACCATTCTTGCACATAATTGTGTGTGTGTGTGTGTGTGTGTGTGTGTGTGTGTGTGTGTGTGTGTGTGTGCGCGTGTGCGCGCGCGCTTCTTGATCTTGCTGTATTCTGATAGAAAATTGCGAGCCAGAAATAAGAAAGTGACACAGTTCTTAAAGTAACTAACTAAAATTTAACTTTAATTTTGTGAAGTTCATGAGCCATCAGCACCAGCAAAGACAATGTCGTCATGTATTTAAGAAATATGGCATGAATATAACACAGCTCAGGCATGCAGGCAAAACTTGTAACTGAAAAAATGGTGGCAATAATTGCTTCAGAGGTAGTCCTCCTCTATAGAGCTCACATTGACATCAAAACAACTTCGTAAAAAATTGTTACAGCAAAACTAAAGCATTAGAAAGTATATGTGCAAATAAGCACTAGAAATATTGGCAGATATCTACAGAAACCATAATAAAAAATTTGTTTATGCAATTTTGCTTAATAAAACTGGATGCATAATTGATTTCCCATCAAATAAAGGTTTCTTATGACAGTGTGGTGTTTAAATAGCAACCCATGTTGAGGGGAAGAGGGGTGGAGAAGTTGGGAGAGGAAAGAGAAGAGGCATAGTGTAAAGGAATGGGAGGATGGTAGGGTAACATAGCAGTGGTTGACAATAGGAGGGGGGGAGAGGGAGTATTGGCTAGGAAGAATGTGGTGTAGGAGGAGAGCAAGAAAGAGGTATAATGTGTAGGGTGAAGGGACAAACCAAAAAAGCGAAAAAATATGTTAGAGCTGTAGGAGAAAGGAAAGCAAACCTGTGAATTAACTTTCATTGCTTACTCAAAGTGCATAATGAGCTCAAAATATGTGTTGAACAACCATGTAACTTATTTCAAGTTCAGTAGAACAGATTTTGTGAGGAGAGGATGCTATGAATAGTGATGAAATAAGCAATGACGACTCTGCTATAGACATAAAGCATTTGATCAAAGATTACTTTAGAAGCTTTAAAAATATTGGTAGAGAGAATATTGTTCTGCAGAATAATTAAATAAACTTTTTTCCTTGTTTAAGGTAGTATTGTTGTACAGGTTGGGCAAAATAAAACTGGCCTGGGAAATATGTATAAGACTGACTGGAATTGACCCTTGTTAATGAACAGAAATTGTTGAAAACAACGCTATTGATCCACCAGTTTGGTTGTTGTCACATTTGTGCACATAGATATATCCCACACATTCTCTCCAGAATACTTCCCTTTGCCATTGCATTTAAGTGATGGAGAGGTGCAAACATGTTTAACGGCCAGTTGAATGTAACACAAAGTGGTGCTCATGATAAAACTGCACTTGTTTATTTTTGCTTGTTAAGAGCAATTCAGACTGAGGTGATACGATACACGATACGATATATGATATGATACACGGTGTGACTAGCAATAATATGCAGAAGCTACCTGCATCATTAGAGTGAATAGAAACATAGTTGAAGCAACATAACTGGTTCACACTGGGATGACAGCAATATGACGCCAACACTTACCTTTGTCTTATCACCGAACACAATATGAGGTGCTGATTACTATACACAACTAGGGTCCTATGGTACATGGTAAGGGAAATTTCAAGTCATCTGATTTGTCTAAAAAAATCTCTGTAGTTGATTTCTCAGGAAACATACTTTATGCATAAAAAATTGAAAACCACTGTTTTGGGATTTGCACATTCTTCACTAGCCATTTTTTCTCATTTGATTTTGAGGAAAGTATTTAGTAAAAATTGATTTTTCCATGTCTTATAATCTGAAATCACAGCTTTTTAATGAACTGGTTTTCTTTTTGTTACTGCCCATAGCTATTGTGATACTTCACAAATAAGAAAACTTCCGGGCATATTTTGAAAAGTTTCCAGTTAAGAATGTAGTTACCGTCCAGTTTGCTAGGTGGGTTTTAGGTCATAGATTGCTGCATACTAAATGTAGCTGACATATCAAAATTGTTTTGAATGGTGGAAGGAAAGTGATACCTCTTTCCATTCTTGTAATAAAATATGATATATACTGGAGGCTGTCCACAAAGATGGTGGCACCTCACACAATGCTGTTGCCATCCACTATGGCAGCCTGTTCCAGCTTGTCGGCTCCGTTGTGAGCCGCGGAGCGCTTCCTGCTGCAGGGAGCCGTGTCGCTCACTGTGACCATTCAAGTGGGCCGGCACGCCGGCACGTGGCATGGCTAGCTGAGACAGGTGGCAGGGCAAGCATTTTGATGTGCCAGCTGCGTCTTACATGATTGACAACCTCATACTCTTAGCTGCTAAGACGTGGTGACATGCTACATCAGGAAATATGATGTTCAGGAAATAAATAAGAAACAATTGTTTTACAAGAAATTGCATACTAAATTTATTGGACCTCTGTAGCTTGACATTTTCTTTTCATTACAAGATCGGAAGTATCAGGCGTCAAAGTGTTTGCAGCGTTAATGCAGAGGATGGCCTTCATTGTTGCATCCTGAAGAAACGATCGTTCCTTACTTTTTGCTCTTTTCATTACTGAGAAAAGCTGCTCACAACAATACGTAGATCCAAACATGCACATGATCTGAGCGGCATTGTTGTGAAGCTTGGGAAATATTTTTTGCTGTAATGAATGATACCATTGTGACAAATCCAACGCGTTGTAGTACCTCTCTTTCAACAACGTTGAATTTTGCAAATCAATAATCTTCAATTGAAGTGACGATGACATGTCATCGGGGGAAACTGAAAAAGGAGTGCTGAACACCTTAAGTTCCATTTCCAAACTTGTGAGGTCTCGGAATCGTGTTTCAAAAGACATGATGAGCTGCTTTAACTTTGCTCGGTAATCTCCGAAAGTAGTAACTTCCAGTAGCTTTAAAGAAGCAAGACAATTGCCGAACATTAAATGTCCATTACTCATCTGCCTCTCAAATAAACGTAACTTTTCCATGAACGCTTTTATCAGGTCCATGTCAATGATTACCTGCTCTTTGCCCTGCAATGGCGGATTTAGGTTATTCAGATGCATAGTTATGTCAGGTAGGAACGCCAGGTCTGATATCTCTTTTATATCTTTCAGACAACGCATTTCTTACCGTTTCATTTAGGGAAAAAGGGATATTTCCCCATGAATGGCAGAGAAAACATCAAGAACTTTTCCCCGACTCAGCCAATGAACTGTACTGTGGTAAGGTATATCCCCATACTCCGCTTCCATATCTTTCAGGAATCCTTGGAATTGGCGGTGATTCATAATGTGATGCTGCACAAAATTCACACACTTCACGACATCTACACCACCTAGCTCTACTGTTTCAGCACACGAATAAAACAATGAAGAGTTAAAATGTCTTTCCCGAATTCATCTCTGAGTTTATTTTTCAAACGAGAAGCAAAACCTTGGTGACGCCCGATCATTTGTGGTGCACCGTCTGTCGCTACAGAATGGAACTTATCCCACAGCAAATTCATATTGTCCACTGATTCACAAACAGCTTCAAAAATGTCACGCCCTGTTGCGGTGTAATTGAGTGGTACCACATCAAAGAGTTCTTCAGTTACTTGCTGCTGCATATGGACACCGCGCACAAAGACTGCAAGCTGAGCACAGTCCGATATGTTGGTGCTTTCGTCAAGCGCTAGCGAAAATGTAACAAAACTCTCCACCTTTTCCTAAGCTGTGTCTCTAAATCCACTGCCATGTCGAAGATTCAACGAGACATTGTTTGCCTCGACAGGCAAACACCTTCAATTGCCTGCACCTCCCTTGGAAACAAACATTTTGC
Source organism: Schistocerca gregaria (assembly GCF_023897955.1). NCBI lineage: Eukaryota > Metazoa > Arthropoda > Insecta > Orthoptera > Acrididae > Schistocerca > Schistocerca gregaria. The sequence goes on along the minus strand of NC_064922.1, from coordinate 339,624,608 downwards.
AACTGCTACCATGCACGATTTTACAAGTGGTCCCACCGAAAATGGCTTGCCACTCGTCGCAATGATGTGAGCGACCCTGTAGCTTGCTCGAATTGCAGATTCAGTAGTGTCTTCTGCGCTCTCATTCACCTGAAAATTACAAACGCATTACAGAACACAAACCATGTTGCTTGTTTTGATACCCTCCGTATTACGAAGCAGTTTTTAAACTTATGTCTCCTGGTATGTCGTTCTTAAGCCTGGCTACCAGTTCTCTGCATGCAACACCTTCTGCCTGATTGTAGTGCGCTGCGTGAAGACGTTTATAATGTCGTTGTATAATTTACCTCTTCGCAGAATTAAATGCTTTATGACATACAAGACACTGTGTGCAGCCATCCCTCTCAGTGAATAAAAAGATATTCTCCAATAGAGGTACAGAGCTCCCGCGACTAGTCGTAAGTGTCATTGAACACGGATTATTGCGTCAGTTGCGGCTGCAGGTGGCCAGGGGGCAGTGAGTTCGCTTTCCCCCTCCATGCGGGCTCCGAGCTGCCCCAGTGAGCGCTCTGGAGCGCTCCGGCTCCCTGGAACTCGGTTGGAACAGCCTGCACTATGGCTTCCTATGTAGAATGCGGAGCTTCTCCATGTTTCTCTTTTTTTTGTATGCTGCCAAACCTGAAAATGAAAAGCTTGGTGAAATGAAAACACACTGAAACTGATGATGCTGATTGGGTGTTTTCTCATTTGTGCTCACTGCCTTTGAGAAACTGGTGTAAAGGGGACCAGAAGCTAAATTACTGTTACTTCTGAATGGCCAGCTGGATGAAGCCATGGAGACAGGATAAGGCACAATAACATCCTCTCTAGAAAACTTCAAGATTATAACTGAAACAGAAATGTGATTTGTTCTGTCTTGTTGCTTGTTGTTTGGTGAATCATGTCACACAATGTATCATATGTCGTATCTTCCCAGCAGGATCCCAATTGTCACACCAATAAGTGTTGCATCACAGTCTCCATTATTGCGCTGTGTTGTATAGCATATTCTATCGTCCCTATGTGAATCATACCATATGTAAAGCATAATTTGTAGAAAATGTGTGTGTAACTATTTGTGCATGTTAAGACTAGAAGTATTTTGGCAAAACCTCCAGCAAACTCTGAAATGTAACATGTAGTGGTAAAATAGCACAAAATGGGCTCTGCAGCTAATAAATTTCTAGCATCTTCCATGATGATCATGAACAAGAATCAATCTCATCTCTGCCTTATTGTAAATATTATCAGGTCTAGTTTCATGTTGTTCATCCTGTACTATTATTTGCTTAGTATGATATTAGACTGTGCATTTGAGAGTCACGTGTGCAGACATACCACACTGGTCTCGAAATTTGTTTTTCCACAACAAAGATAAAGTAAACAATCTTGCATAATACATTTCACTTCACCACTGTTAAGTAATGTCACACTGTTTATCTAGTGTTGGGCAGATGCTAAAGATATAATGTAAAGAAATACCATTTATCACCATTACAGTATCTGAAGCTTCAAAACAAGCCTTTGTAGGAGATTTCAGTATCTAAGGCATTTTAAGTAAAATCAGAGAACAATTAACCTAAATGTCATGTGACTGGTGGACCATTTTCTGCCTTCACGTACATAATCTGACACAAAAGATATGAGACTAATGCTGGAAGTTAGTGTTCTTGCCAGGTGGTCATCTTCAAAATTAGACTCATTTAAATTCGCACACATCCGCATTGGTTCCTTCCCCTCCTCAAAACATTTCTGTATTTTTGGTCCATAATTAAAAGCAGTAAAAGCAGTTTGGTTTGTAAGGTTTATGTTATTATCTCTATAGAAAAACAATGTGTGAAAATTTATTGCAATATAAGTGGACATGCTCCATATACTGAACCCATTGCCCTTGTATCTTCAGCTCACTACCTTCTTTATTCCTGGAACTTTGGTGTGGCAATAGAGGCACATGTGGCACATTAGCCTTGGCACCCTAAATACATGGACAAGACACTTGATGGACAATGCTAAACCTCAGCAGAGCTCTGCCAGCAGCAATTGGAGCCCAGTTCCGAATGCTTTTTACACCCAAACGTCCAGAAGTCAGACACTCAGATTGGTACCAAATGTTGTGTGTTGATAGAGTGTCAACCGAAACATTGATTTAGTTCAAGCTGTGTGCTGTCGGCCAGTAGAACATATTTAAATTGTAATTAAAAGTAACATTAGAACTATGGAGTATAGAAAAAGCGTATCCGAGAGCTGCTAACATGGAGATCTCTGGTAGGTGTGTTATTAGTATGTCCTCATCCTACAGTTCTTGAGTTCAAAACCCACTAACGGCAATTTTTTTTTTTAACAGTTGGGAGTAAGGAATGAAAGAGGAAGCTGCCTGGTAGAATTTTGCACAGAGCATAACTTAATCATAGCTAACCCTTCATTCAAGAATCATAAAAGAAGGTTGTATATGTGGCAGAAGCCTAGAGATACTGGAAGGCCTCAGATAGATTATATAATGGTAAGACAGAGATTCAGGAACCAGGTTTTAAATTGTAAGACATTTTCAGGGGCAGATGTGAACTCTGACCACAATCCATTGGTTATGAACTGTAGATTAAAACGGAAGAAACTGCAAAAAGGTTGGAATTTGAGGAGATGAGACCTGGATAAACTGAAAGAACCAAAGGTTGTAGAGAGCTTCAGGGAGAGCATTAGGGGACGATTGACAAGAATGGGGAAAAGAAATACAGTAGAAGAAGAATGGGTAGCTTTGAGAGATGAAAACAGTGAAGGTAGCAGAGGATCAAGTAGGTAAAAAGAGGAGGTAAAAAGAAATCCTTGGGTAACAGGAGAGATATTGAATTTAATTGATGAAAGGAGAAAATATAAAAATGCAGTAAATGAAGCAGGCAAAAAGAAATACAAAAGTCTCAAAAATGAGATCAACAGGAAGGGCAAAATGGCTAAGCAGGGATGGCTAGAGGACAAATGTAAGGATGTAGAGGCTTATCTCACTAGGGGTAAGGTATATACTGCCTGCAGGAAAATTAAAGAGACCTTTGGAGAAAGGAGAACCACTTGTATGAAAATCAAGAGCTCAGTCGGAAACACAGTTCTAAGCAAAGAATAGAAAGCAGAATGCTCAGTCGGAAACACAGTTCTAAGCAAAGAATAGAAAGCAGAATAGAGGAAAAAATATATGAGGGTCTATACAATGGTGATGTTCTTGAGGACAATATTATAGAAATGGAAGAGAATGTAGATGAAGATGAAATAGGATATACGATACTGCGTGAAGAGTTTGGTAGAGCATTGAAAGACCTAAGTCGAAACAAGGCCCCGAGAGTAGACAACATTCCATTAGAACTACAGACAGCTTTGGGAGAGCCAGGCCTAAGAAAACTCTACCATCTAGTGAGCAAGATGTATGAGACAGGCAAAATACCCTCAGTCTTCAAGAAGAATATAATAATTCCAATCCCAAAGAAAGCAGGTGTTGCCAGATGTGAAAATTACCAAACTATCAGTTTAATAAGCCATGGCTGCAAAATACTAACACAAATTCTTTACAGATGAATAGAAAAATTGGTAGAAGCTGACCTGAGGGAAGATCAGTTTAAATTCTGTGGAAATGTTGGAACACGTGAGGCGATACTGACCCTTTGACTTATCTTAGAAAATATATTGAGGAAAGGCAAACCTACGTTTCTTGCATTTGTAGACTTATAGAAAGCTTTTGACAATGTTGACTGGAATACTCTCTTTCAAATTCTGAAGGTGGCAGGGAGAAAATACAGGGAGCGAAAGGCCATTTACAATTTGTACAGAAACCAGATGGCAGTTACAGGAGTCGAGGGACATGAAAGGAAACCAGTGGTTGGGAAGCGAGTGAGACAAGCTTGTAACCCCTCCCCCGATACTATTCAATCTGTATTTGAGCAAGCAGTGAAGGAAACAAAAGAAAAATTCAGAGTAGGAATTAAAATCCATGGAGAAGAATAACAACTTTGAGGTTCGATGGTGACATTGTACTTCTGTTAGAGGCAGCAAAGGAGCTGGGAGAGCAGTTGAACAGAATGGACAGTGTCTTGAAAGGAGGGTATAAGATGAACATCAACAAAAGCAAGATGAGGATAATGGAATGTTGTCAAATTAAATCAGGTGATGGCAAGGGAATTAGATTAGGAAATGAGACACTGAAAGTAGTAAATGAATTTTGCTATTTGGGGAGCAAAATAACTAATGATAATCAAAGTAGAGAGGATATAAACAGTAGACTGGCAACGGCAAGGAAAGTATTTCTGAAGAAGAGAAATTTCTTAACATCGGGTATAGATTTAAGTGTCAGGAAGTCGTTTCTGAAAGTATTTGTATGGAGTGTAGCCATGTATGGAAGTGAAATATGGACAATAAATAGTTTAGACAAGAAGAGAATAGGAGCTTTCAAAATGTTGTGCTACAGAAGAATGCTGAAGATTAGATGGGTAGATCACATAGCTAATGAGGAGATATTGAATAGAATTGGAGAGAGGAGAAATTTTGTGCCATAACTTGACTAGAAGAAGGGATCTGTTGGTAGGGAATAGTCTGTATTGGAGGGCATTGTAGAGGGTAAAAATCATAGACGGAGACCAAGAGATGAATACACTAAGCCGATTCAGAAGGATGTAGGTTGCAGTAGGTACTGGCAGATGAAGCAGCTTGCACAGGATAAAGTAGCATGGAGAGCTGCATCAAACCAGTCTCTGGACTGAAGATCACAACAACAACAACAACAACACGAGAGAACATTTTTCTTACAACTAAAGGGACATTTCAGAGTTTGTAGCACTGTTCTTTTGGAAGTCTGGTTTTGCTTCATTAGTTGAAAGTAACAAATGTACAGAGTACATTTGTATACATAAATGTGGAATTATCTATACAAATGTATGCTATAGGTTTGCTATTTTCAAGTAATGAAGTGAAAGCAGACTGCCAAAACAAACATGCTACAAACTCCAAAACATCCTTCTAGATCTCTGAAAAAATGTTTTCCCATGTAACAATTTCAAATGTGAACTGTTAAAAAAAATTCACCATCAGTAGGTTCCAATCTCAGGACCTTTAGTATGATGATTTGATGCTCTACCAACTCGCCTACCAATGATCTTCATGTCCAGAGCTCATAGATACCCTTTTCCTATACTCTGTCATTTTGGTGTTAGTTTTAATTACCGTTTGCACATCTTGTACCAGAAAACACCTCACAACATGAACTAGAGCAGTGTTTTGGTTGATACTCTATTGGCAGGCAATGATCGGTACCGATCTGAGTGTCTGAGATCTGGAGGTTTGGGTGTTAGTCACAACAGCTGGAATCAGCATGGTCTGTTTGTCTAATTAATGCAAATCAGCAGGGATGCCATTGAAATACTGTCATTGAACATGTGATCAGTTTTTTATCATAAATTAATATATTTTTGCTAGAGGGGCAGATTGATTCATCACACTGTCTGCACTGGAGTTCAGTGAGCAGCTCATCCATATTAATTAGTAAAAATCAGTTCATCATAACTGTTACTTTTGGTTATAATGTCTCATTTTGTGTATTAGTCTGGATTCAGCAATAGGATCTATCCTGTTTAGTTCTCTCAATCCTCAATAATAATTTATGAATCTCCTCCCAACTATCCTTAGTCACCTATGACGTATGATGAAATTTGCACTAAAAAGAGTGTTGTAAAGAGTTGAGAAGAAGCTGAAACAAAGGGAAAAAGAATGTCAAAAAAGTTACATAGGGATCCTTTAACATATGCTTTTTTTTTACTCTTGTTAATTTCTGGCCCTTGAAGAACAACCTTTTTTATAGGGGAAATACCTGCTTAAAAATAAACAGTGACTGTGAGTGACCAACAGTCACACCTTTAAGTGCTGAGTGGTGAACATGTGCATTAGAAGTGGAAGTGACAACTTGCTAAGCTTTCAAAATGTTCATTAATGTAGATGTACACAAATCTATGGTGAAGCAACTTTAATATTGTATGTAGTGCGGTGATTTGAGGAAAAGGTTGTAGCAGGTAGCCTGGGGGGTGTAACATGATGGGATTTTGCAGATTAAAATAATTGCAAAACTATGTATTTCCACAGAAATTTTATGATTAAGTGCGGGAGTAGTAAATTTATGTTCTGAATGCAAGTAGGATTGAGGTGGGGGAGGGCTCAAGATGTGAAGCGATGAGATAGTGTAGGGTAGGGGAGGGATGGGATGGGGATGTGTGCCCTAATGTGTCAGTTTTGTGTGCAGCGCATTTCCTCATCTGAACACAGTGGCCAATCAGTCTAATCGAATTTCACTTTCAGTTTAATACAGGACCAAATGGAAAACATGTCACAAATACACAAAGTTGTTACACTTGGAAATTCTGAATAGTCATTTCGTGTTCCTGTAAAGTAACTGTTTAGTGGAAGTTTGGTCTTCATGTTCAACAGCTGTTACCAGATTTAAAAAACAACTATACAAACAAACTACAGTTGTTTGGCCAACATAGCTTTGATATTGTGGAAGTTGTAGTCAATACCTGATAAAATTTGTCACTATATCAAGTGACTGAAAAACACTCTAATGATTTTTTCCATTTGTGAAAATGGCTCATAATACAAGTGTATGTACTTTCTGTTTTGTTAGGCAGAGGCATGTAAATCTGTTGAACAAGCAATGAAAAAATGTCCTAATGGGATGTTCTCTGAAATAAAGTATGATGGTGAAAGGGTTCAAGTTCACAAAAGAGGTGATGATTTCAAGTATTTCTCTAGAAGCTTGAAGCCTGTGATGCCCCATAAGGTATGTTAAAATCTGTCATGAATTTATAAACACTTTATTATTCATATAAATTTGTAGTTGTTAACTTTATATACCAAGGCTGTATCCGTTTTGATGTTTCATTCAGTACATACATTCTGATTCCCCAAGGTTTCCCATTTTAAAGACTACATACCAGAAGCATTTCCTCATGGCAAAGATGTGATTCTTGATAGTGAAATCTTGATGATAGATACACAAACTGGGAAGCCATTACCATTTGGTACTCTTGGTAGACAAAAGGTAAGTATATTTTTGTTTTGGATTCTTGTGAACCATGTTGTAGCAATTCTAATTGCAAAGTGGAGAAAAATAACTGCAGTTAATTGTAAGATCATTGATGAATGTGGATTGCAAATGTGAAACTGATTATAGTCATTTAAGCTTCAGTGATCAGACCTCTCTGAGAACATCAAATGCATGCATAATATTCCATACTATCTCTGTTGAAAAGATACTAAAGTTGATCTTATTAGCCTAGTCAAATCACTCATGGATTTGATAAATATAATCAATAAGGTCCAAGTAATGATATATTGATTTGTGGATTTTTACTTCTTGCTATCAAAATATTTATCTCTTTCTCGTGCAGTAATTTTTTGTGTTGGCTTGTCATTTTGGACAAACTGCATAACAATATTCACTTTTTAAAAAATTAACTTTGTTTGTTTTCTGCTTATTTCTAAATGAACAAGGAGGTCAGAAACTCGTAGGGCTCAAGAGTTGTGTTTTAATGTGTGCAAAATGGAATAAATTTAATATGTAAACAAAGTCAAATTATTTTTTTTAAAATTAGAAGGCAGATGATGATACATGAGCTTAATATTTTGATTCAAGCTTTCATTTTAATTTTTTCAGAAAGAGGGGCTTAAATCTGCCAACGTATGCCTGTTTGTATTTGATTGCATTTACTATAATGGTGAAATTCTACTGTCAAAGTAAGTCTGTTTTAAGACAGAATGCTTGTTACTCTTTCACATAAAAACAGAAAGTCAATGAGCTGGTAATTCACTAACTGGTCTTGTTTCAATACTTTCAGACCGATCAAAGAAAGAAGAAAGATTCTGCACAGTGTGATGACAGAAATACCAAACAGAATTATGTTCTCGGAGGCAGAGGAAGTTCATGTAAGGTGCAACATGCTTAAATTCCTGTGGACCATTTGACATTATATAATAATTAAAGTGTTTTGTTATAAGGTACTTTTTTCATCATATGTTGTTCAATGAGGTATATTTCCTTCAAACTTAATATACATTTTATAGAATAGCCATCAAATTCAAGCACAAGCTAGCTCATTACCCTCTTAAAATTTTTTCTAGGAATCCAAATGTTGTGTAAAACATCAACTGGCTATATGCACCTACATACATAGTCTCTTGAGGGATGTCAAATGTTGGTGTGTCAGCAGTTTCATCGTTGTTATCTACTCTATTGTATTTGTACCCAAAACAGCTGTAAACAGATAAGTTACACAATTGGCAGGCAGCTGTTGCTGCAAAAGAGCTGGAAGTGAACCTAATTGAGATTTCACAAGATTGAGAACATCATACATTTTAAGTAATGACTAATAAATTTTGTTTAGGCTGTGATGTATACCTTTTTACTTTACTTCACAGTATGATTATTTTCCAGAAAAATATGAAAGACGTGACAGCAGCGAGAATTTAGTCTCTCTCTTTTCTGCCTCAATCTGTTTGGAAATACATATCAATAAGATTGTGAGGGGAGAGGGAGGGGAAAGGGTGTGTGAGATCAGCCATCAAGAGACAGATGTATTACTTGGGATATGAGGTCAAGGTGTGACAATTGTGACATAAAATGAGGTTTCACTAAAAGCACTTGCAGAAAAAAACAGTTACCCAATCATATGTTCACACACAAAGGCACAACATTATGTGCATATGTGAACTATTGTAATCTTACAGAGCTCATGCAGTAACTCTTTTCATAATGTTAAGGGCAGCATTTGAACTTTGTTATGAGGTAATTATTCTTTCATTGCAGCAACCAAAGCAACTTGAAGTAATGATTGAGAAGGTGTTTAAATTGGGTCTGGAAGGGCTGGTCCTCAAGGATCTGATGGTAAGCTGCATTTATTTTTACAATCTTTAGTGTTATTAATTTATATTTATTCATTTTAATATTTTTCAAAGTAAATATAATGCATTAGTTAAAAAATGACAGGAATGTCAAAAATAATATTAATGCTTATGATGCAAAACATAAAACTATTGTATTGTTTCTCTGCTGTGGTCTCATTAGCTTATTCTATTTTGTAACTTTAATGCAACTCCTTAAAAGAGAGGCCTACATACCTCAGATTTTGAGTGTGAAATCAGGTAATTATTAGCAGATAAAAGGATGAAGGAAGAATGTCCGACTACTGACAAGTTCCTTGGAAGTGGAGCACGTGTTCAGGTTAGGGAAGGATAGGGACAGAATTTGATCACTATCTGAGTATTTGCCACAAGTGATTTATGGAAACCATGGAAAGCCTAATTCTTCTTAACAGCTGGAGATGTGAACAGCTATCCTCTTGGATGCAAGTCCAGTGTCTTTCCACTAAGCCACTGCACTTTGTGAAATAATGAGAAGTATATTTGCTTCGTGCATTAGAGTATGGTGTGTGGAACATGCCATCAGTGATAGAAACAAGCTTGGTACATACGGTGTCAGACATATGATGAAGTGACTTAAGTCACACTAAATGGGTATGATAGGTGCTCAGTAAACTGTACACTTTCTTTCCTTAAAGATCTCAGATGGGTAACTTGACCCAATACCTGACCACTTGACACTGTAGGGTAGATCGAAATGAATATCTGGCAACTACCTGATATCTGCCTAATTTTAATATCCAGCCAGATACCATCTTGACCTTGTTTTCTTAGATTGGATGAAACTTCACATTCTTTTTGTTAGTTGATCACCATCCATCCTCATGAGATGACCATAAAATAACAATCGTCTCTTCTTAATGGATGCTGTGATAGATTCTGTCTTGCTGTACAAGTCCTCATTTGCTCTCATTTGCCATTGTCCATCAACCCATCTATTACCTAGGATTTTCCTTAATATCCTACGCTCTCACTTTCCAGTCGCTCAGCTTGACCTTGTTTATTCATGATCAAAGTTTCAGACTTGTAAAAGCCCTCAGGTTTTACAACTGTGTTATAATGTTGGTACTTGGCCCCTTTACTCATAGACTTTTTGTTATAGGTATTCTTTGGCAGTTTGTATGCCTGGTCTAACTCCCTCATCCTGACATTAATTGCTTCTTCTTCTAATCCATTCACCTGGATGACTTCACCAAGACAACTGAAACTCTTAACACGTATGATTTTTTTTCCAGTTTGGTGATCATTCATTCAGGTCCATAATAGTGTCTGCCATATATTTTGGTTTTTGAATAGAGATGTCGAGTCTAACTTTTTCAGCAATTTCTGACAGCCTATTGATCTAATTGACTGCTGACACTGTATTGTTAGCAAAAATGTCTAGATCATCTGCAAATGCCAAGCAGTCAATGTACACCCCTTTGTTCTTATGACAAGTCTGAACTGCTCTTCATTTCCAGAATACTCTTTATTTGTTTCTTCTTGGGCTAACAACTTTTTCCACTCTTGAATGACATTTCCCAAGATGCAGTTGAAAAGGAGTGAGGATAGTCCATCTCCTTGTCTTACACCTGTTTTGATTGTACAAGGTTCTGAAATATCACCTATAACTTTTATTTTTGACACTGTGTTAGTGAGAGTTTGTTTTATCAGCTTTCTTGATGTATCATCCATCCCAAACTCTTCCAAAATATTTATTAATGCCTCTTGGTTGATAGAGTCATATGCCTTCCGAAAATCAACAAACATGACCACGTAGTTATTTCCTCCAGTTTTTTTGTACCTGATGATGTTCTTTACGTTAAAGATCTGTTTTGGGCAAGAACGGCCCTTTTGTTAACCGATGGCAGGGACAAAGAATCCAGTGAAATATTTTTAAGTGCTTTTTCTGAAGACTACCTTGAGCAGTTAAACAGAGAACCAACTCATGGCGATAACATATTAGACCTTCTGGTGACAAACAGACCCGAACTATTTGAATCAGTTAATGCAGAACAGGGAATCAGCGATCATAAAGTGGTTACTGCATCGATGATTTCAGCCGTAAATAGAAATATTAAAAAAGGTAGGAAGATTTTTCTGTTTAGCAAAAGTGACAAAAAGCAGATTACAGAGTACCTGATGGCTCAACACAAAAGTTTTGTCTCAAGTACAGATAGTGATGAGGATCAGTGGACAAAGTTCAAAACCATCGTACAATATGCGTTAGATGAGTATGTGCCAAGCAAGATTGTAAGAGATGGGAAAGAGCCACCGTGGTACAACAACCGAGTTAGAAAACTGCTGCGGAAGCAAAGGGAACTTCACAGCAAACATAAACATAGCCAAAGCCTTGCAGACAAACAAAAATTACGCGAAGCGAAATGTAGTGTGAGGAGGGCTATGCGAGAGGCTTTCAATGAATTCGAAAGTAAAGTTCTATGTACTGACTTGGCAGAAAATCCTAAGAAATTTTGGTCCTATGTCAAAGCGGTAGGTGGATCAAAACAAAATGTCCAGACACTCTGTGACCAAAATGGTACTGAAACAGAGGATGACAGACTAAAGACCGAAATACTAAATGTCTTCTTCCAAAGCTGTTTCACAGAGGAAGACTGCACTGTGCTTCCTTCTCTAGATTGTCGCACAGTTGACAAAATGGTAGATATCGAAATAGATGACAGAGGGATAGAGGAACAATTAAAATCGCTCAAAAGAGGAAAGGCCGCTGGTCCTGATGGGATACCAGTTCGATTTTACACAGAGTACGCCAAGGAACTTGCCCCCCTTCTTGCAGTGGTGTACTGTAGGTCTCTAGAAGAGCGAAGCGTTCCAAAGGATTGGAAAAGGGCACAGGTCATCGCCGTTTTCAAGAAGGGACGTCGAACAGATGTGCAGAACTATAGACCTATATCTCTAACGTCGATCAGTTGTAGAATTTTAGAACACGTATTATGTTCGAGTATAATGTCTTTTCTGGAGACTAGAAATCTACTCTGTAGGAATCACCATGGGTTTCGAAAAAGATGGTCGTGTGAAACCCAGCTCGCGCTATTCGTCCACGAGACTCAGAGGGCCTTAGACACAGGTTCACAGGTAGATGCCATGTTTCTTGACTTCCACAAGACGTTTGACACAGTTCCCCACAGTCGTTTAATGAACAAAGTAAGAGCATACGGACTATCAGATCAATTGTGTGATTGTGTTGAGGAGTTCCTAGATATCAGAACGCAAGCATGTCATTCTCAATGGAGAGAAGTCTTCCGAAGTAAGAGTGATTTCAGGTGTGCCGCAGGGGAGTGTCATAGGACCGTTGCTATTCACAATATACATAAATGACCTGGTGGATGACATCGGAAGTTCACTGAGGCTTTTTGCAGATGATGCTGTGGTGTATTGAGAGGTTGCAACAATGGAAAATTGTACTGAAATGCAGCAGGATCTGCAGCGAATTGACGCATGGTGCAGGGAATGGCAATTGAATCTCAATGTAGACAAGTGTAATGTGATGCGAATACATAGAAAGATAGGTCCCTTATCATTTAGCTACAAAATAGCAGGTCAGCAACTGGAAGCAGTTAATTCCATAAATTACGAGGGTCAGTCAAAAAGTAATGCCTCCTATTTTTTTTTTTTCTACGTTTAATTGTCAGGAAATTTAAATGCAATTACATAGGTTGAAAACCACAACATTGAGGATCATTGTGTCATTTTTCAATGTAATCTCTGCCCATCTCTACAGTTTTGGTCCATCTTTGAACAAGGACATGTATCCCAGCACGGTAAAAATCACAGCTCTGCTTCCTAAGCCATTGACGCACGGATGTTTTGACGGCCTCCTCATCTTCAAAATGAATCCCACGATGAGCTTCTTTTAGTGGCCCGAACAGATGGAAGTCTGATGGTGCCAGGTCAGGGCTGTATGGGGGATGAGGCAAAACTTCCCATCCAATTTTGACAATCTCGTCAGAGGTGTGACGACTGGTGTGTGGTCTTGCATTGTCATGCAAAAGAACAACATCTGCCATTGATTTTGTTGGGCGAACTCGCTGAAGACGTGCTTTACGTTTTTTGAGGGTTGTGACGTATTGAACAGAATTTATTGTGCATCCCTGCTCCAAAAAATCAACCAGAATCACACCCTCTGTATCACAGAAAACTGTTGCCATAACTTTCCCTGCCGATCGCACAGTTTTGAATTTTTTCTTCCTCGGCGAGCTTGTGTGACGCCACTCCATTGACTGCCTCTTTGATTCGGGTTCAAAAAAATGCACCCATGTTTCGTCCCCAGTCACAATTTTTTTCAGAAACTCATCTCCCTCCAAACGGAAGCGCTGCAAGTGTTGGGAGGCTATTGTTTTCCTTGCCTCTTTATTCTGATCGGTTAACATTCTTGGAACCCACCGTGCACAAACTTTTGAGTACCCCAATTGTTTAATAATCATGATCACACTGCCTTTACTAAGAGAAATAATGCGACACACTTCATCTGCAGTCACCCGACGGTCACCACGAATGATGTCATCAACTTGCTGAATGTTGTGTGGAGTCACTGCGCTCACCGGCCTGCCGCTCCGCTTTTCGTCAGTCAACGGTGTTTGCCCTTCAGCTTCCTTACAACGACGAACCCATCGTCTAACAGTGCTGACATCCACTGTCACAACACCATACACCTTCTTCAGTCTTTCATGAATGCGTATGGGCGTTTCACCTTCTGCATTCAAGAATTCAATCACACAACGCTGTCTCAAACGAACATCGATGTCGGCCATCTTACAAACTTCTACTGTGCTGCCACCTGTTGACACAGAAAGTTACTACTGCAGTGGATTGCAGAAGAAGGTTTGAGGAATGGCGCCAAATTCAAATTTTTTACTTAACTTAATTTTTTTAAGTAGAAAAAAAATGGGAGGCATTACTTTTTGACCGACCCTCGTATCTGGGAGTACGCATTAGGAGTGATTTAAAATGGAATGATCATATAAAGTTGATCGTCGGTAAAGCTGATGCCAGACTGAGATTCATTCGAAGAATCCTAAGGAAATGCAATCTGACAACAAAGGAAGTAGGTTACAGTACGCTTGTTCGCCCACTGCTTGAATACTGCTCAGCAGTGTGGGATCTGCACCAGATGGGGATGATAAAGAGATAGAGAAGATCCAACGGAGAGCAGCGCGCTTCGTTACAGGATCATTTAGTAATCGCGAAAGCGTTACATAGATGATAGATAAACTCCAGTGGAAGACTCTGTAGGATAGACGCTCAGTAGCTTGGTACGGGCTTTTGTTAAAGTTTCGAGAACATACCTTCACCGAGGAGTCAAGCAGTATATTGCTCCCTCCTACATATATCTCGCGAAGAGACCATGAGGATAAAATCAGAGAGATTAGAGCCCACACAGAAGCATACCGACAATCCTCCTTTCCACGTACAATACGAGACTGGAATAGAAGGGGGAACCGATAGAGGTACTCAGGGTACCCTCTGCCACACACCGTCAGGTGGCTTGCGGAGTATGGATGTAGATGTAGATGTAGACTTGATATTCTCCAATCAGTTGGTCAAGATGACCTTCTATTCTGTTCTGTATTGCTTTGGAGAGAATCTTATGTCGTTTAGCCCTTCGTAAAGTTTTGGCTGCATGTTTTTGAACTTCATGGAATATATCCAACCTCTCCTGGTTGAATTCCACATTTTCCAGGCATTTTTTCTTTGGGCCACCACCTCATCACAAACCTCATTCCGCCATCTGCTTTCTCTTTTTAGCTGTCAGGATTGCAGTATTAGCTGCTTGTTAGATCTTGGAGGCAATGTCCATCCATTTATGAGATTCAAACGTCAGTTGCTGGTGGTATCGTTCCAATACATTTTGATTGATTTTGAGTTTCGCGATGTCATATTTATGAATTTTATTTCTGGTTTTCATAGACTTATTGAGGGGGGTGAAATATATTTTGATCTTGAAGAGGTAATGATCTAAGTCAAACTGGGCACCTCTCTGTACTTAGTACTCATGCAGAAATATAGGTAAATTGTGGCAAATGAACATGCTCTTTTTCTGCTTGGTAATAAGAAATTTCACTTTCTTGAAAAATAAGGTCAGCGTAACAGAAAAGTCTTTCTCTGTATACATTGCTGTAAGGAGCCGAAAGATAAATTTTGACAAATTGTGTCAAATTCAGATGTTGTCACATTTACTGACAACCAAATATAAGGCTTGCAATTGTGGTCAGTTCAAATTGCCTTCAAGTAATGGCCAGTATGTCTTGAATGTTGCACTGTCATTATTTTCATTTGCTGCCTTGCTAAAACTACCCCCAGAACATGTAGTGGGCTTTGCAAGTCACAACTGATTCAGTCTTATCTCCCCAATTTCTTTTAGCAGGCGTTGGACATGAACTACTACATATGGAGGATTCTTCATAAAATTCCATTGGGGTCTTCTGCCAAGCTCTTCCATCTTCAACAACCATGAAATAGTATGCCTAGGATGTTGTGCCCACAAAGGTTGGAGTCAAGTGTATTCAGATCTTTATTTGAGAAGCTCAAATGAATTTCTAATTCAATTTTCAATGAGGCTCTGTTGTGTAGTAAGTCAGATGTTCTTTATGTTCTCTCAGCCTTCCCTAAATACGTATTTAATGGTGCAACATTTGGTATTACTTTGGATGACCAAGAGAGGCCTTACTTTTGGTTTTTCTTTGAAGGACTTTGTGAGCTGAATGCACTGCTCCATCAAACGTCACTGATAAGGTGTTACATTAGTAACCACATTTTGGTCACTCATATACAGTGACGTGTCCCATTTTTGTCCCAACAAGAAAAGAGGAATTGCACATTGTTCTTACATCTCACAGCAGCTGATGTTCTGGTAAATATAAATCCTTTTGAATCTCCCAGCAGAGCTCAAATGACTGAAATGTGTTGTGAGATGTATATCAGTAGTGATCATTCCTGTTCCTTCAATGATTCAGTTGCAACCCTCTCAAGTGAATGGATGAAACCCAGTGAGTTAAGCATCTTTCACAATGTTAGCATCACTTTCATGAATGAGTAAATGTACTTTGCTTTGGTCACAATCTTGGTGATCCATGATGATATTAAGACCCCTTGCCATGCTTCCTCCAGTGTGAGAGCTAAGGATAGATTTCATAGCAAAAATCTATGTTCTGACTGTAATTAAAGAGACAACCAATGAGCTGTCAAACCCAAGAAGCAGTTATGCAAACAGGCCCATATATCAGACATTACATAAACCATGAGCACACCTGCAGTATCTCTCTTCATAAATTCTATCATAGATGGCAGGAACAATTTTGTGGAAAATGTGTGTTTGGTTTGGTATTTTATAGCAGAGTAAAGATTTTTCTTGAAGTCCTGTAGATCTTCTCCTCCCTTTAAAGGATAATGGTTCATTGTCTAGTGAAATAATTTCTGCTATTAAATGACGATATTTCTTGTCTTTTGCAGTGTTCACTCACACAAGCAATTTACTTTCAAACTGTTCTCAGATAGTCAGTTGCTTATGTCAGTGTTAATGATTATCTTCTTCCAGGTTTGGCTAATGATGATGTATAGGCACAGCAGCAGCTGTACCTATATTAATTACTGAGAATATATCTGAGTATTTCATTTTCAAATGATTTTTTTTATAGCTGAAGTACCTGTTAGACAAATAAATATTTCATTGGATATTTTCTGGTAGTTTCAATGTTTTTTATAGGTACATTTCACAAAAACATTTGCACAACCCAAATAAATTTAAACTTTTTATATATAAAAAACAAAGATGCTGTGACTTACCAGACAAGAAAGGGCTGGTAGATAGACACAACACACACACACACACACACACACAAATATTTCAAGCTTTCGCAACCCAAGGTTGCTTCATCAGGAAAGAAGGAAGGAGAGGGAAAGACGAAAGCATGTGGGTTTCAAGGGAGAGGGTAAGGAGTCATTCCAATCCCGGGAGCGGAAAGACTTACCTTAGGGGGGAAAAAGGACAGGTATATACTCGCACACACACCCATATCCATCTGCACACACACACAGACACAAGCAGGCATTTGTAAAGGCAAAGAGTTTGGGCAGAGATGTCAGCCGAGGCGGAAGTACAGAGGCAAAGATGTTGTTGAAAGACAGGTGAGGTATGAGCGACGGCAACTTGAAATTAGCGCAGCTTGAGGCCTGGCGGATAATGAGAAGAGAGGATATACTGAAGGGCAAGTTCCCATCTCCAGAGTTCTGACAGGTTGGTGTTAGTGGGAAGTATCCAGATAACCCGGACGGTGTAACACTGTGCCAAGATGTGCTGGCCGTGCACCAAGGCATGTTTAGCCACAGAGTGATCCTCATTACCAACAAACACTGTCTGCCTGTGTCCATTCATGCAAATGGACAGTTTGTTGCTGGTCATTCCAACATAGAAAGCTTCACAGTGTAGGCAGGTCATTTGGTAAATCACGTGGGTGCTTTCACACGTGGCTCTGCCTTTGATTGTGTACACCTTCTGGGTTACAGGACTGGAGTAGGTGGTGGTGAGACAGGTTTTACACCAGGGGCAGTTAAAATGGTAGGAGCCAGAGGGTAGGGAAGGTGGTTAGGGGATTTCATTTTATATATATTTTTCCCACATGGAATGTTTCCCTCTATTGTATTCATATCATTAATTTGAACCCAACAATTACATTTGTTGTTGTCACTTTTGCATTTCGAAATCTTTTCTGTCATCTTACTTTCTCTTTCTGTTTGTGCAAGCAGTTTTACTTTGTATTCACCTTCCCTTTTTACCGTAATCTACCATACAATTTTATCCTGCCTATATATACTCAATAATACGTAACTTACTTCCAAACCATAACCAAAAAAATTTTTACCGCTTTCAACACTACCGCTGCTTTAAAATCCACTGTTCCCAGTTTACAAACATTTCTCATGTAACCTCATGAATACTGTTTCACAGCTTCAGCTCCTTTCATCTATTTAACAACAATTTCAGCTAATTCTAACAACTTCCGCTTTATTTCCATTCCTGTTTGTCCCACATAACCAATTATTTTTTAGCAGCTTCCCACAGGTTTTAACGTTATTATTTCTTCATCAGACAATTGTTAACCTCATTTTCATAATCTGCTACCACATAACCAGTCCTTTTAATACATTTACACACAGTTTTTTTTCGAAATTTTCCCAAATATCTCCACCCTTCAATGTATTTTGGAGGCAAAACAACTACTTAACCATTGTGAACATTGTTGTTTACCAACCTAAGTTCACCACAGGATCAACATAGCTCAGCTTTAACCAACACTTTTTCGACCTTTTCACACCAGAACTCCAGTTGCTTTCTAGTTCACCTTTATCTCTCCCCATATATATATATTTTTCACTTTAGCTTCATGTTATATTTTCCACCTTCTAATACCATAATGTCACCCTCACAACAACCCCATTAAGTTTTATTTACAGTCCCTCCGAAAACATGCCTTTGCCCTAGCCATATTATGCTCCCATATTTTATTTACTCAGGCTTGTCTGACATTTGGCATTACCCTCAGAGGCCTCACACTTAAAGTTCCCATCTCTGGCTGTAACCCTTCTTTCAATCAGTCCCTATACCAGTTCCAAACCGAAAAATCCATAGCCCTCACCTGCCTAATCCTTCACCTACACATCAACTTGGCCAATGAACACACCCGTCAACTCCTATCCCTAATCAAAGTCCTCAATCTTTCCTCTCCCACTTCCACACCGGCTGTTCAGAGCACCATCCTACAGGCCAACCGAAAATTAGAATAGCATGCCACCCTCCACCTCAAAAAACAATCCAATCTCCTAGTTTTCCACCTCTGGAAAGGCAACTCACTCACCCTCCACAACCTTTCCAACAAACTTCAACCTTCTCTCATTGCACACAGACCCAGTCTCTCTCATCTACTCAGTCTCCTACTTCCAGCTCCACTACCCCCAAAACCTCAAAATTCTAGTCAACACAGTCACAACCACAACACCCCAATTCAGTAGTTAACCTTTCCTCCAAACCTCTCTCCCAATCCGAAACCTCTGTCCTATCCAAAGGCTTCACCTTCAGCCCTACTCCCAGATTCAACCAAACAGTTCTCGCCAAAGATTTACTGTCCTACACTCGTAGGCTCTGCTGGAAATATCACTTTGCCATGAAGAAAAATAATCCTAATCCTACTCCTCATGATCCAACTCCCCATGACACTATCCAAATTGAACCCTGCCTGGAACAGTTTCTTCCTCCATCACAGCGGGACCCACATCTTCCTCAAAATCACCTTCTCCAAACTTTCCATTATTTCTCAGTTCCAGCCGTGCCTCTCAATCTTTCTTGAAAAACCTTAATCCTACTCCTAACATCACCACAGCTGAAGCCCAGGCTATCCATGATCTGAAGGCTGAACAATCCATCGTCATTCTTGCAGCTGACAAGGGTTCCACGACTCTGGTACTTGATTGTCTGGAGTATGTTGCTGAGCAACTGCATCAGCTTTCAGACAACACTACTTACAAAGTTTGCCAAGGTAATCCCATTCCTGATGTCCAGGCAGAGCTTCAAGGAATCCTCAGAACCTTAGGCCCCCTACAAAAGCTTTCACCTGACTCCATCAACCTCCTGACCCCACTGACACCCCGCACCCCTACCTCCTACCTACTTCGTAAAATTCACAAACCCAAACATCCTGGCCACCCCATTGTGGCTGGTTTCCAAGCCCCCACAGAACGTATCTCTGCCTACGTAGATAAACACCTTCAACCCATTATATGCAGTCTCCCATCCTTCATCAAAGACACCAACCACTTTCTCGAATGCCTGGAATCTTTACCCACTCTGTTTCCCCCAGAAACCATCCTTGTAACCATTGATGCCACTTCCTCAAACACAAATATCCCACATGTCCAGGGCCTCTCTGTGATGAAGCACTTCCTTTCTCGCTGATCACCTGCTACCCTACCTAAAACCTCTTTCCTCATTACCTTAGCCAGCTTCATCCTAACTCACAACTTCTTCACTTTTGAAGGCCAGACATACCAACAATTAAAGGGAACTGCCATGGGTACCAGGACAGCCCCCTCGTACGCCAACCTATTTATTGGTCGCTTAGAGGAAGCCTTCTTGGTTACCCAGGCCTGACAACCCGAAGTTTGGTACAGATTAATTGATGAAATCTTCATTATCTGGACTCACAGAGAAGAACTACTCCAGAATTTCCTCTCCAACCTCAAATCCTTTGGTTCCATCAGATTCACCTGGTCCTACTCCAAATCCCATACCACTTTCCTCGACATTGACCTCCCTCACACATCTGTCCACATCAAACCCACCAACAAGCAACAGTACCTCCGTTATGACAGCTGCCACCCATTCCATATCAAACAGCCCCTTCCCTACAGCTTAGGTCTTCATGGCAAATGAATCTGCTCCAGTCCTGAAACCGAGCGAGGTGGCGCAGTGGTTAGCACACTGGACTCGCATTCGGGAGGCTGATGGTTCAATCCCGTCTCCGGCCATCCTGATTTAGGTTTTCCGTGATTTCCCTAAATTGCTTCAGGCAAATGCTGGGATGGTTCCTTTGAAGGGGCATGGCTGATTTCCTTCCCCATCCTTCCCTCACCTGAGCTTGCGTTCCGTTCCTAATGACCTCGTTGTCGACAGTATGTTAAACACTAATCTCCTCCTCCCCACTCCAGTCCTGAATCCCTGAACCATTACACCAATAACCTGAAAACAGGTTTTGCATTCCGCTACTACCCTCCCGACCTGTTACAGAAGCAAATAACGAGAGCCACTTCCTCATCCCATCGAACCCAGAACCTCCCACAGAAGAACCCCAAAAGTTCCCTACTTCTGACAGGATACTTTCCGGGACTGGATCAGACTCTGAATGTGGCTCTCCAGCAGGGATACGACTTCCTCAAATCCTGCCGTGAAATGAGATCCATCCTTCATGAAATCCTCACCACTCCACCAAGAGTCTCCTTCCGCTGTCCACCTAACCTTCATAACCTCTTGGTCATCCCTATGGAACCCCCAAACCACCTTCCCTTCCCTCTGGCTCCTACCCTCGTAACTGCCCCCAGTGTAAAACCTGTCCCATGCACCCTCACCAGCCTTAGCTTATGGCTTCTGTATTATAAAAATGAGGGGATAACAGCATCCTTTCTCTGTTTCTCTGCATGAATTACTTGTCCTTTATCTGTTGTTGGAAAACCAAACTAATGCTTTCCGTGGTATCTTCTCTCAAATTACACTCAAAGTCTGAAGTGTCTGGGAGCTACTAAAAGCAACACCCACAACCACACTATTTATGTGTTAATGTTTTTGCATTTATTTTGTCATGTCTTCCATTTAATTTCACGTTGTTACAACTTTGTCCCTTTTATTCATATTTCTTCCTCTTATCTTCTTCTATAATTATACTTGTTTCATCATCTTCCTGTTCATGTTTCTCTGCTTCCTTTCTCCAACATAGTCTGACCATTATTTATTTGGTTTCCATTTTTCTGTAGTTTTTTTTCCATATCTGTATATTCTCCACTTCCTCATTTCTAAAAATACCTCATAGCCCTCTCCATACTGCACAGTTGCTAATGCTGGCTATTGCTTATAAGCTAGTTGATTGCGTCCATCACATCGTGGTTATTAAAGTGTCTCATACAGTGCTATCTGTTAGTTACTTCCTGTCCGTTTGTGTGTTCTTTCTGTTGGAGCCATAGTCTGCTGTCATTGCAGATACATGTCTGCAGTTCTTCAGATTACCTTACTTCAGTCTGAAAATGTAAGCTTGTGTGTTTGTTTTCATTTCATGCCCTCAACCAATTTACAAGAAATTACTTTGCAGTTACACAGATTTCACTTTTTAATTTATTGTTTACAGAGCACTTATGAGCCTGGCAAGCGCCATTGGTTGAAAGTAAAAAAGGACTACTTGTTTGGTGGAGCCATGGCAGATGCTGCTGATCTGGTGGTGCTGGGTGCCTGGTTTGGAACAGGACAAAAAGGTATGATAGTGTTGCAGACTGCAGTCAGGTGGTCTTACTGGAGATCAACAAAGAATTGCTTTACATCTTTAACAGTAAGCTAATGGTGAATGTAAATTTCCTGAGCATGTACGTATGTCGAGAGTTTCGTATTGTAAGAACTAACATTTCTGTCCTTAGCATAGCTTTAACTTTTTTCCCAATGCTCCTTATCAGCTGAATTGAATACAGATCCCAGCTATTTGAGTTTTATTCAAGAGTAGGTAATGTGAGAGTGTATAGTGGCAGTGTTTACAGATGAGCTGTATTTTCACAGAATTTTCTAAAAATTGACCTTTCATTAACTTATCTCAAAATTGAGTTTGTAAGTGTGTGTGACTTCATGTAACTGTGTGTTGTTGCTCCTAGATATTTAATTAGTGTGAATGAATATGCAGGCATGTTTCTAATGGTGTACTGGAGCGTTCTTTTAGCATGAGTCCACATTTGAGGGAAGTTGCCATTTCATGTCTTAGATGGAAATTTTGTCTATGTTGTTGTGAATATTCTTAACTCAACCTACAGTGCATAGGCATCACATTTCTCCAAATGAGAAGGCTGGTGACACAGTAACAACATGGAGACAATTATAGAAGCATTCAAAGATATCTTAAATGTTTTTATAATTCACAATATTAATCAGATATGAAGATATTAACAATTAAAATTATGGCATTTTGGAAGTACGTACAGGTAGTGCAAAACTATCTGAGGTATGAAGAAAAGAAAGGCTCCAGAAGATGACAATGTTGCAGTAGAAATGATTAAAGGTGGAGGAAAAGTAATGGTACTGTGATGGGCTCAAAGTAGAGGTGGGAAACTATAGCCATTACTTTTCCTGGGGCATGCAAAATTATTTATGGGCTCACTGGCAAGGAAGATAATCCTCAAACTTGGAACAACGCTGTAATTGTTGTGCTTCACGAGGAGGATGGGGGAAAAAAACTTGAAGACTTTCAGCTTCCTCATCATTCATAAGGACAAGAGGTACATTAAAATTATTACTAAGTTCATGGAAAAAATACTGGAATTTTCAACAGGAAAAGGAACAAATTGCCTTTAGAAGGACATTTAATCAAATTTTGAATGGAATTCTATAACAGAACAATACGTATGTAACCACTTTACTTGGGATTCTTGGGGTCTGAGAGTGTCTTTGCTTCAGTTTCAAGTAAATATGTATTAACAGTTCAGTTGGGTAAGGAGTCTGACAAGGAGATTCCATATCACCAAAACTATTCATATCCACCACAAAGCAATCTTTCATACCTGTGAAATGGGAAAAACAAAGGCTTCCCCTCAACTTCACAGCTGTCAGCTGGAGACCTATGTTACTGGGATCTGAGTGACTTTCGCTTCTTTTTTAATGTTCCCTCAAACTATCCCTCTTTTTCTCACCAAAGTTCACTGAACACAAAAGACAGAGCCATATGTTCCTGTGTTTGGTGGTGGTATCCATGGCTCAAAACCTTTCTAACAGAAATGGTGTTTTGTAAAGGAATGAAAATAGCTACTGATCCAATCCCCAAGAGTGCAATGATTTGTGTGAAATAGCAGTGTAAAATCTCTGCAATAATCCTCAGAATGTTACTTATTTTCTTTGGTGATCACTGTTATTGAATGACTGGGCCTGAGTACACATGGTGAGGTTGTGCAATGCTAACATAGTGCGCTCATACTTCAGAGGAGTGAGGTTCAAATTCCAATTGAGATATCCCAGTTTATATTTTATGCAGTTTCCATAAATAATCTTAAGTGACTGTTAAGAAGGTTCCTTTACTTAGCTGAAGATGAGCAATTGAAAAGTAATATAATACTTTGTAATGAACAAATGCTCTGTAATTAAAAATAGTTGTAATATAGTCCGCAGCTGGTGGTCTTGCCGTAGCGGTCTCGCTTCCCATGCATGGGGTCCCGGGTTCGATTCCCAGCAAGGTCAGGGATTTTTTCTGCCTCGTGATGACTGGGTGTTGTGTGTTCATCATCATCATTTCATCATCGTTGACTCGCAAGTCGCTGAAATGACGTCAACTTAAAACGACTTGCAATACGGTGACCGAACTTCCCTCATGGGGCCTTCCAGCCAACAATGCCATACAATCATTTCAGTTGTAATATAATACAAAATCAAGAAGTCACAATTCAGCATGGCTTGATACTATTTTAATTTATCTTACCCCAAGCCCTAAAGTTTAGACTTGAAACAATAATGTTGTGAAACATGAAATTGAAAGTGTACGGCTCGAAAGAGCTGTGTGAAAACTGTCACTAACATTGTGTATCTGGATATGCTTGAAAACGTTTTAATTCCACAGGTCTATAAAGATGATCGAGATGGAATGGTTTACTACAAGCAAGATGGTTCACCACCTCATTTGCTCATGAAAGTTGGAGATTTCCATGGTAACTGCATCCCAGGTCAGTGGATTGGCCATGAAGGGCCAATTGCATGGCCAACTCACTACCCAGACTTAACAGCACTGGATTTCTTTCTCTGAGGTTTCATTGAAGACTTTGTGTGGGTTCCTTCCCTGCCGAACAACTTAGCCTATCTGAAAAATTGAATCTATGCTGCCATTGCACAAGTTGCACCTGATTTGCTGCACTGAGTGTGGGAAGTTACTGGTAGAATGTTTTGCATATCACAAATGGTAGTTACAACAAACCAAAGTGACACTTGACACTTTAATATGACCCTTGAGGTCGTTTGCCACAAAATAACAAATCTACCAATTCTGTAAATTTTCTCAATTAATTTCTGTATTATTCCAAAGTTTTAAAGTCTTTTTTTTTTTTTTTTTTTACTTGCCCCGTATAATGGGTGATGAGGATGATTTATGACTTTCTGTCTGTGATAAGGTAGCAGAATTCTGCAACTTTAGTTAATTTGTTGATGTGTCTACTATAATGAAGTTTATTTCTGAATGTGTGTGGCTGATTAACTCATTTCAACGAAGGTTTTGTTCAGTAACTGTTTAAAGTGTCAAGGAGATGCTCATCCAAATCCAGTGGAAAGTGCTACAAGAGTGTTGTTGTGCATCACAGTGTGCTTTACTGTTATAATTCCAAGAGCATACATATCTAGAGCAGTCACCCTGTGCGTATATGTCTCAGAAAGATTATGAGGACAATGTTAGAGAGTTTTGAGACCACATGGAGATTTACTAGCAATCTTAATTCTCACATGCCAGTCGTGAATGGAATTGGGAAAGGTGACATGCCAATGGTACATAGTGTTCTGTGGCATGCAGCACACAGTGGCTTACAAAATACAGCTGTAGCTGTAGGAGATGTGTGTAAATAGTATCAGACTCTCAAAACTTGCATGGGTGTTCATCAAACTCCACTACATTAATAGGAGCTGTAATTGTTAAAATCAGAAAAGTGTAATCTGACAAGAAATTGTAAGTACCACAAATATACATAAAATGGCAATCATTAATAATGAGACACTTTTACCCACTTTTTTTCACACTGCATTTTAAAAGGCATTTCAGAATCTGCAGTGTCATAGTCCCAAATATCAAACACTGTCCATGACCTTGTATCCTAACTAGAAAATAATCTCCATTTGGTCAATGCATTCATATACTTTTGGTCCTAAACTTTTTGTAAAGTACTTGCACTTCTAATAAATGTATGCATGCAGGTATTCAGCTGACACATTTTGAAAACAAAATTTATTACACAGTTTCTAACACAACTTGTTGCACAGTCTGATATCAATATTTTGAACTAAGTCTTCTTCTGAAGCTTAAGTACCAGTGTGCACACAAGCTGGAACTGTCAGTATCTACATCTACATCTACATCCATACTCCGCAAGCCACCTGACGGTGTGTGGCGGAGGGAGTATCATGAGAACCTTGCTGTATTTTGTTGACAAATGGGAGGAACTTCTCTGAAAAATAATATCTTTTTTTTCTTTTTGCAGGGGGGATGATGTCAGTATTTCTGATGGGATGCTATGATACATACCGTGATAAATGGTGTACTGTCACCAAAGTACACACAGGTCATGATGACAAGACTCTTGAGAGATTACAGGTAATCAGCTGATGCATTTCCTTTTCATTAGTCTGTATGGTCTTTCATTTAGATCCATACATAAGAAACTTGAGCCCATATTGTCCTCCCATATCCATATCACAATCAGTAGATCGTAAAACAAGGCTGTCACTTTCTAGGATAAACTTCTGACTCTTAGTACTGGGTACTGTGATCAATTATTACTGAAAAGGCTAAGACTAGGTTTCAACTTCCACTGTGGAAACACATTCTCATCTCACAGAATGGGAGTTGCTCTTCTTGTACTTAGCAGGTTATTTATAAATCATTTACATTCATTCAGATACATTTTTGAATACTAACCAGCCATCAAAAGCAAATATGTTATCAAAAGGTGAGGAGGGAGAGAGATAGAGAGAGAGATAGAAAGATAGAGAATGAAGGCAGCATGGGGTCAAATCTGCAAAAAGGCAAGGTGCAATAGAAATTCTCAGAAAACAGAAATGATATTCAATTTATGTGACCGAAGGAGAAAATATAAAAATGCAAGAAATGAAACAGGTGAAAGGGAGTAAGAGAAATGATTCACAGAAAGTGCAAAATGACTAAGTAGGAATGGGTGGAAGGCAAATGTAAGGCTGTGGAAGTGGCTTTAACTATGGGAAATGTGGATGCTGCCTACATAAAAACTGAAGACCTCTTTTAGGGAAAGAGAAGCAGCTGCATGAGTATCAAGATCTCAGATGGTATACCAGTAGTTAAAAGCAAAAGCTGAAAGGTGGAAGGAACACATTGAATGACTGTATGAGAGAAATAAAGTTGATGGCAACATTATAGAAAAGGAAGAGGAAGTGTGAGATGTGTGTGTGTGAGATGATTTTGTCAGAGCAGTGAAAGTCCTACATCAAAACAAGGCCTCTGGAATAGGTGAGATTCCCTAAGAATAATGGAAGTCTTCGGGAGAATCAGCTGTGACATGGTAGGCTGAAGAAGGAAAATCTGCATTCGTAGCTTTTCTAGAGCAAGAGTGAGCTTTTGGTTATGTGTATTGTGATACACTCTTTGAAACTCTGAAGGAAGCAGGGATAAAATACAGGAAGCAAAGGTTATTTACTACTGCTACAGAAACCAGACTGCAGTTGTGAACTGAAGAACAGGGAAAGGAAGCACTGTTTGAGAATGAAGTGAGGTATGGTTGTAACCTATTCCTTATGTCGTTCAATCTGTATGCTGAGCAAGCAGTAAAGGAGAGCCAAGAGAAATTTGGAAAGGATATTAAAGTTCAGAGAAAAGAAATAAAAACTTTGAGGTTTGCAAATAACACTGTAATTCTGTCAGAGACAGCAAAGGTCTTGGTAAGAGCAGTTGAATGGAATTGGTAGTGTCTTGAAAAGAGGTTGTTATATCAAAACAAGTGAAACAATGGTAATGGAATGTAGTCTTATTAAATAATACAATGCTGAGAGAATTAGATTAGGAAATGAGACACTAAAAAGAAGAAGACTAGCTTCACCATCTGAGCAAGAAAATAACTGATCATAGCTGAAGTATAGAGGATATAAAATGCTGATTGGCATAACAAGGTAAGAATTTCTGAGAAAGAGTAGCTTGGTAGCATTGAATATAAATTTGCATTAGGAAATCTGTTTTTGAGATTTTGTATGGAGTATTTTCCTACACAGAAATGAAACATGAATGATAAGCTCCTCATACAAGATAATAGAAGCTTCTGCATGTGGTGCTACAGAAAATATTGAAGATCAGATGGGTAGATCAAGTAACTGATGAGGAGATACAGAATCAAATTGGGGAAAAAGTAATTTATGACATAACTTAAATAAAAGATGGGATCCACTGACAGGACGCATCCTAAGGCATCAAGGCATTATCAGTTTGCTTTTAGAGGGAATTCGGTGAGGCAAGGAGGGGGGGGGGGGGGGAGAAAGAGGGGGTGCATTAATTGTAAAGAAAGGTGTGGGGATGTATACAGTATGTTTTGTTCCTTTTTTTGTCCTGATAATCATTTCTTCTAATTATTTCATATAATCACAGGATGAACTGGGGCCACAGGTGACAAAGATTAGCAAAGAGGCCTCTCGTGTGCCCAGTTGGCTAAATTGTACGAAGACAATGATTCCAGACTTTGTTGCCAAGGATCCTAAGGTAAGTTTCTGTGAACTTAGTTTTCACTTTGTTAATTTGTTAATTATCTTGAAAGGAAAATCCACCATGAGAAAAATTTTAAAATCTCATGGAGCAAAACATGTGGTCATTAATTAATTTAAGAAGACAAAATTCAAAATATAGCTGACACACACATTGAGAAGTAGAAAAACTCTGTGTACCTGTCAGAACTCTTTACTTTTGCCTCAGGAAGAAAAGGAGATAGGTTGTGCAAGGCTGGAAACAAAGTATGTGTCACGTGCACCAGGGACTGAAAAGGAATTACATGTAGACCTTTTGCGGACAAACAGACTAGTGATGCACATTCCATACATTTCACACATGTGTAGTCTGTGAAGGACTGTAATTCACCAGGGGAAATAAAAATGATGATGATATACAACTTTTTTATGTCTACTCAACAAGCCACGTTTTGCTATACTTAATGTAGGGTAGGCCTTTTTTTTTTTTTTTTTTTTTTTTTTTTTTTTTTTTTTTTTTTTTTTTACTGCTATAATCTCCACCCCCACCCCCACCCCCACCCCCAATCACCCCATACTGGATGCAATGTGAGCACATTCAGTTTCAATAGTAAATCCCTGCAGTCACATCTACATACACACATACACACACACACACACACACACACACACACACACACACACACACACACACACACACACACACAAAAATCATAAGCCCCTGTGAACTACCTGGCAAAAAGTGGCTATCATTGTATGACTATTTCCATCACACACTACACCTCTTGTAGTTTCTATTATTGGAATACTTGTCTATGATGTTCTTGTGCTTAGTAAATGAATCAAAGATTAAACATGCTGCTCTTCTTTCTTCTATCTGTCCCCCATTAATCCTGCCTGATAACGGTCTTGGGCTAACGAAGTAAATAAAGATTTTATAAGCTACTGCTTTCATAGGTGAATTACATTTCCTTAGGTTCTTCCAGTGAATCTGCTTTCCAATTTTCCTACAGTTAATTTTATGTTTTTGTTCAATCTTAGTTTATTCTGTGCAGGTACTCCTAGATATTTTACAGTTGTTTATGTTTATAGTGATGATCAATAGTGTAATAGAATAGTAATGGCTCTTCAGGCTCATTTATGCACAGTACCTTCTGTTAGTCCTTGCACCAAGCATTTTGCTTAAATAGTGAGACATTGTGATGTTCTGATCACCACCACGACCACCACCACCACCACCACCACCACCACCACCACCACCACCACCATCACCATTTGTAAACCCTCCACAGAACTTGTGACGGTATCCGCCATATCACCACCTGGGAGTTGCTGTTTGTTGTCCTCTGGACCTCAAGTGTAAAAAAGCAAGCTGAGTTTCAAAAGGTGGTTGTTTACAGAATGCATGCTGATTCCTACAGAGGCAACTTCCATTCTCCAGTAGGATCACAATACACTTGCATGAAAGTGTTTCATATCTTGAACAGATTTACGTCAAAGGTACAGGCCTATTCTTGTGTGTCTCTCTTGGATAATATATCTTGTAAATGGAAATAACCTCCATTTCCCAGTCGCTTGGAATGCCTCACTGCTCCAGTGACCTATGAGAGTGGTATAATAAAGGAGAGGAAGTAATTCCACAGACTCTGTATAAAATTATACAACTATCTCATCAGGTCTAGTTGCTTTTCCTCTGTAGAATAATTTTAGTTGATTTTTTGTTCCATTATCACTTCCCTAAAAGTTATTTCAGCACTCGTGCAGTGATTGAAGGGGTGACCATATTATGATCTACCACAGTGAAACAATTTTAGAAGATTGAATTTAGTATTTTGGTCTTAAAAAGAAGCCGTTCTTCATGTAACATTTAGTTTACAGTCATGGAACCATCATCAGTGTACCTATCTATATGTTGTTGTTGTTGTGGTCTTCAGTCCTGAGACTGGTTTGATGCAGCTCTCCATGCTAATCTATCCTGTGCAAGCTCCTTCATCTCCCAGTGCCTACTGCAACATACATCCTTCTGAATCTGCTTAGTGTATTCATCTCTTGGTCTCCCACTATGATTTTTACCCTCCACGCTGCCCTCCAATGCTAAATTTGTGATGATGCCTGAGGGCATGTCCTACCAACCGATCCCTTCTTCTAGTCAAGTTGTGCCACACACTTCTCTTCTCCCCAATCTTATTCAATACCTCCTCATGAGTTACGTGATCTACCCACCTAATCTTCAACATTCTTCTGTAGCACCACATATTGAAAGCTTCTATTCTCTTCTTGTCCA
This sequence comes from Schistocerca gregaria, assembly GCF_023897955.1. Taxonomy (NCBI): domain Eukaryota; kingdom Metazoa; phylum Arthropoda; class Insecta; order Orthoptera; family Acrididae; genus Schistocerca; species Schistocerca gregaria. The sequence goes on along the minus strand of NC_064922.1, from coordinate 339,594,189 downwards.
AACTATTTATTGTCCATGTTTCACTTCCATACATGGCTACACTCCATACAAATACTTTCAGAAACGACTTCCTGACACTTAAATCTATACTTGATGTTAACAAATTTCTATTCTTCAGAAACACATTTTATATCCTCCCTACTTCGACCATCATCAGTTATTTTGCTCCCCAAATAGCAAAACTCCTTTACTACTTTGTGTCTCATTTCCTAATCTAATTCCCTCAGCATCACCAGACTTAATTTGACTACGTTCCATTATCCTCGTTTACCTTTTGTTGCTGTTCATCTTATACCCTCCTTTCAAGACACTGCCCATTCCGTTCAACTGCTCTTCCAAGTCCTTTGCTGTCTCTGACAGAATTACAATGTTATCGGTGAACCTCAAAGTTTTTATTTCTTCTCCATGGATTTTAATACCTACTCCAAACTTTTCTTTTGTTTCCTTTATTGCTTGCTCAATATACAGATTGAATAACATCAGGGAGAGGCTACAACCCGTCTCACTCCCTTCCCAACCACAGCTTCCCTTTCATGCCCCTGGGCTCTTATAACAGCCATCTGGTTTCTGTACAAATTGTAAATAGCCTCTTGCTACCTGTATTTTACCCTTGCCACCTTTAGAATTTGAAAGAGAATATTCCAGTCAACATTGTCAAAAGCTTTCTCTAAGTCTACAAATGCTAGAAACGTAGGTTTGCCTTTCCTTAATCTTTCTTCTAAGATAAGTCATAAGGTCAGTATTGCCTCACGTGTTCCAATATTTCTACAGAATCCAACTGATCTTCCCCAAGGTCAGCTACTACCAGTTTTTCCATTCGTCTGTAAAGAATACATGTTAGTATTTTGCAGCTGTGACTTATTAAACTGATAGTTCGGTAATTTTCACATCTGTCAACACATGCTTTCTTTGCGATTGGAATTATTATATTCTTCTTGAAGTCTGAGGGTACTTCGCCTGTCTCATACATCTTGCTCACCAGATGGTAGAGTTTAGTCAGGACTGGCTCTCCCAAGGCCATCAGCAGTTCTAATGGAATGTTGTCTACTCCCGGAGCCTTGTTTCGACTCGGGTCTTTCAGTGCTCTGTCAAACTCTTCACACCTTCAGCATGAGAATGTAAAAATGGATAATCATATCCATTGCCACAATGTTATCAATGCATCTTGTTGTTTCGTGGATCTCGAAGAATCCTTAACTCACACACATGTAAGAGTATTTGGCAGTCCGGGCACAGGTCTGTCATGGCAGTGTGAAAATGTAATCTCTGATGCAATATCCAATGGCCGTTTTAAAATAAGTGTTTCTCATGGACTACCAGACATTAATACACCCATTATATAGTGCTATCATCACTTTTCATAACTTGTAGCCAAATGGTGCGATTGGATACATGGTTTTCCATTTCTTAGATGTCACACAAATTTAAGTGAGTTCTGTAGTTTTACTCCAGTACATTTTCCTTGACACTAATCAATGGAAATTTTTCTTCATTCTTGTTTGGTTACTCATAAGTGCCTCAATTTTTTGTTGGCTAAATCTGTAAGAAAATAGCTTACAAAACCCTTGTTTGACCAGTACTTGAATACTGCTCATCCGTCTGGGACCCATACCAGATAGGACTGATAGAGAAGATCCTAAGAAGAGCAGCTCATTTCATTACAGTTTCATTTTAGTAATCTGAAAGCTTCACAGAGCTGCTCAGCCATATAACTTACCAAACAAAAGCACAGGCAGGTCGATAGATACACAAACAAACACACAAAATTCAAGCTTTCGCAACCAACGGTTGCTTCTTCAGGAAAGAGGGAAGGAGAGGGAAAGACGAAAGGATGTGGGTTTTAAGGGAGAGTGTAAGGAGTCATTCCAATCCCAGGAGCGGAAAGACTTACCTTAAGGGGAAAAAAGGACAGGTATACACTCGCGCGTGCACACACACATATCCATCCCCACATACACAGACACAAGCAGACATTGTGTGTGTGTGTGTGTGTGTGTGTGTGTGTGTGTGTGTGTGTGTGTGTGTGTGTGCAAGTGGGATTGGAATGACGCCGTACCCTCTCCCTTAAAACCCACATCCTTTCGTCTTTCCCACTCCTTCCCTCTTTCCAGAAGAAGCAACCATTGGTTGCGAAAGCTTGAAATTCTCTCTCTCTCTCTCTCTCTCTCTCTCTCTCTCTCTCTCTCTCTGTGTGTGTGTGTGTGTGTGTGTGTGTGTGTGTGTGTGTGTGTGTGTGTGTGTGTTTTATTGTCTATCTACCAGCACTTTCCCGTTTGGTAAGTTCATGTGGAGTCTTACGTCTTACCAACAGTAGTTCATCCCACAAACCATTCATGACTAGATCAGGGAAGGAGGAAGTGACAGTGTTGCACACCAGAAAATGGCTGCAGATGTAAATGTAATTGTATTCTAAAATAATGGTGTAAATTTGTCGTACCGCCTCCTTTCCAGACCCAGTCATGAATGGTTTGTGTGTAAATGATTGTTTGTAAGCGTCTGTATGAGATGAATATATATATAGGAGGAAGCAATCTTTGTTGACACATCTAGAAATGTACACACTTTGAATTTTAACACAAAACCACACCATGACTCAGAATGCTGCTGCTCTTGCAACCTCAGCCACTGGAGTTTGGCTGAGCATCTCTCTAAAGCTTTTTGCATTTATTAAATGAATCTGTAGTGAAATGAGCTGCTCTTCGTATGATCTTCTCTATTTCCTCTATCAATCCTATCTGGTACGACTCCCAGACTGATAAGCAGTATTGAAGTATTTGGGAAAAGTGTGTCTGTCTCTTGCCTCTCTCATGGATTACTACTGTATAGTTAAAATAAATAATGTAAGAGAATATTAAATTGTCTTGTAAGTTGTTATTATGTTTGATGAATATTATACTATGAACTGGGAAAGGAGGTAGTTCTAAATGTTGACCATGTTTCCATATTTTTGAGAGAAGCAGCTTTTAACACTCTGGCTAGGCAGCATACTACAAAAAGTTCTGTATGTTTGTAAAACAACTAGGATAACAGTGCTATTTTTAAGGCATGTGGAGTACTGGGGCTAAGAGATTTAGGCAAAGGGGATAGTGAGAATGAAACATTCATTGCAGGGATACTTCTCAACAGGACAAATTAGAAGCGTGATGTCTCATTACTGACTCCATCAAAGGTACAGTGACCTGCTAAAGCAGCAACATCATGTACTAACTTCATGATGACCAGTACACAGGACTCAATATGGGTGTGACCATGAATAAAGTATCCACATAGCTCCACAGGAGAGCTCATAACTGTTTTGTGAATACATGCAAGGGGAGCTTGCTGCACCATGCTTTTGCAATAATATTTCCTTTCTTGTGCAGCAGTTATATGCTCTGAATGTATCTTGTCTCAGGGTTACTTCCCAGGAGAGATTATCTTTTGACAACCTAGCTCGCTTACAGGATTTTGATTATAGCCTTTCCCATTATGTTCCACCTATTTTACAGAATTTGCAGGCCATGCAGGGAAGGTTTGTCAATGCTCAGCATGGTTGCCAGTCCATATGGGGGTCATCAGATACATATAATGTGGTAGTCCTTGGGATTCACAATACTGATGCCTTATTTATCACCACCTTGCGAATGTGAAGGAGTAGATGGCTGTCCATTTAGGGGTAGCAGGTAGTGGGACTCCAGGCACTGGCCTGAAAGCCAAGTGGCCTTCACCCTGGCTGGGTGGCACCCATGGGAAGAGCTCTCATTCATAGCAGGCAGCATCATAGCAGATATAACTGTGAGGCTCTTGCAGTCTCTTCATACAGACCACAATTCAGTACACTTCATTAGGACTCTTATGAACTTCCCCTTCATGGCAATGTCATGAGAGGAAAATGAGACTGAGCAACTTGAACAAACTTTTTCCCCTCTGTTCCTGGTTTGTACAAATGGAGGATGTTTTCTGTCAACTAAACTGATGTTCTTTGTGGACAATTTGGAAAACATGTATGGTGAATTCTCTTCCCTTAGTAAATTATGAAGTGGTTCTATCTTAATTAAGACAGCAAATACTATCCAGTTCTGATTGTTATCATCATTTAAATGACTTGGTGATATACTTCTTGCCATAAAATCCCATAAGCACTTAACATGGTACAGGGATTAATTTTTCACCAGGACTTAATGCTGCATATGAATAAAAAACTATGGGAATCCTTCATGAGTTACGGCATCCATTTCATGCGTTGTACACATTGAGACCTGCCAGACAAGAAGGTAGATGCCATCTCATTCACCCTTGCTCCCAAAGAGGACCAAAATGTTTGACTGTTGCAATGTGAAGCTGTACTTCGAACCCTAAAGTGGTGCTTTAAATGTCAATGCTTTGGGCACATATTCTTGGTTCACATGTGACTTTATTTGTGGAGACTGGTCAGCCACTTAATAAAAATTCATCATGTGTTCTACCAGTCGTCTGTATCAATTATGACCACCCTCTCTGATTCCTGTAGTGTGTGACCCTAATTGAGAAACGTGAAACCCAAAAATGTAGGTCACAGATTGTCCTTCATTTTCTGAACATCAGAAAAATATGATTGTTCATGTCAAGGCTCAATGATATAGACATTAACTATTGCTGTGGCCAGGTCAGTGGCAGTACCTGGTATATTTACTCCCTCAACATCAACCTCTAGTAGTGGTGCACATAAACTTTGCTGTAGTGGTGATGGACTCTCCCTGCTTGTGGCTTCTGAAGCATGTGACTATAAAGACAGCATGTCCCTCAGGTGTTGACCAATGGCAGCACTCCCTTACAGAAATTTTGTTGCCAGGAAGCCATAGATCAGAAACCTGAAACCAGTAGCTGAAGGAGCCACAGATTACACTGAACAACAAATCTGAAGTGAAAGTGTGTAAATTGCATGATTCTGAATTAGTTATGTTTATTTGAGTATAAAATGATACAAAATCATCAGATTCATAAATATTTAGCTCTAGTTTTTTTAAAAGAAAGGTATGTTTATTTGAGCATAAAATGATACAAAATCATCATCTTCATAAATATTTAGCTCTAGTGTACTTTCTTTTCTTATTTTTTTTTTTTTAAATCTACAGTTTTCTATAAATAACTCACTAACTAAAAATGCATTCATGTTCCAAGATTCAGCGTAACAAATTTTAAGTGAATAATTACTTGAATTATGTTGTGTGTTATGCATTGATAAATTTCAGTGCCATTCTGCAAGTACAAAAGTAAAATTTAAGAAAAAAAAAGGAAATATTACATTAATGAAAATACTGTGTAAGTCTAATTTGCACTAGTACTGTGTAAAGCACAAAAGAAAATATATAACTGGTCACAAATGTATATGAAGGATTACAAATGTTAAATGTCCATATGTACAGTGTATACAATTACATATTTTGTTCAGAGATAAATTCAGATGATGACCGTTTTTGCTTGGCTTGACATTTATATGCATAATCGGGAACATCCCTTATGACAGTCCAGTAGTAATCTGCTAAAATAGTAGGGCTCCACTTTCTGGCATACCTCTTCTCAAATGTGGCAATATCTTGATGAAATAACTCCCCATGTTCATCACTTACTGCATCACAATCATTAGGGAAGAAGTCAAGATGACTATGTAAGAAATGCATTTTCAGTCACATATTGCAACCAAGTTTTTCATAAGATGACAACATGTTATCTACAATCTCCTAGTAATTTATTGCTCATTTGTTCCCTAAGAATTGTAAACAAACTGTCTTAAAACATTCCCATGCATGCTTCTCATCACCTTGTGTGACTCCATCAAAAGTATGGTCTCCAAAAAGCTCTTGAACTGTGGGCCTACAGAGATGCTCTCCTTTACTTTGGCATCACTTAAGTAAGGGAATGTTTGCCCTAAGTACTTAAACGTGTCACCATCCTTGTTCATTCCCTTAACAAAGTTTTTCATGAAACCCAACTTGATGCACAAGGGTGGGAACAGAATCTTTTTAGGATCTACTAGAGGTTCACTCTTAATGTTCCTTATACCTGGTTGAAGAGATTTTCTGGTGAGCCATTCATGTATACTGTAATGAGATGCACAAGCTCAGCTATCCTATTCACAGACAAAGCAGCAATATTTAGTATACCCTAACTGCATGTGTAATAGCAGTGCAACACTTTAAAGTCACCACAAATCTGCCATCAAGATGACAATTTTTGTGGATCATCAGTTGATGATATATTTGGAAGAAACTCTGCATCTTGTGATGTATATGGTTCAGGACATTCAGAATCCCTATCAGAAGTAATCTCGTACTCTGTCAGTGGTTCAGGTATTGACAGTCCTTCCCCATGTAGAACTGGGGGTATGGCAGAGGGAATGTTAGGATAGATCAGTGTCCACTTCTTCTTCTTCTTAGATATTCCCTTTTTGATAGGAGGAACCATACAAAAATAAGTCATTGACGTGGTTAGTTGGCTCACACCAGATCATGGGCACTGCAAAGGACATTGAACATCCTTTCCCATGCATCCAATTTCTGAGGTTGCTGGTACAAGTGTTCCAGATCACATGTGGATCCCAGGGTTTATCCTGGCCACCTATTTTGCACCCAAAATAGCAACTGTAAGCTTTTTTAATCAATGGAGTTATTTGCTGTTTTTGTGAAGCAAATGTCACTTGTACACACACACACACACACACACACACACACACACACACACACACACTTGACTTGCATGAATAAAGTCACTGAAGTTGAAGAGTAGGGAGACAAAAAGATCACTAAAATTGGTATCAAAATGTTTATATCCAAAACATTGCACACAAGTAAAACCAGGTACAATAATATAATCTATTGTTACTATTTATTATGACTTTGACAAACCATTATAATATTTGATTTTAAACTTAACATAAAAATCTGTATCTAATTATCTTACCATAATAAAAGTGTAAAATGAAAACTAGAATTAAATTTGTATTGTTTGCGATCAGCACATTAGAATTGACAGGAATTGACTAGTTTCAATCAATTTAAACTTTCATTGTTGAACAGTGTTGCGGATTCCAGGACTGCCTGCTCTTCTTCCATTCATGTGTCCTCAGCCTATAAGCCCTCACAAGACTCTAAACAGCTAAAAGTTGTAGAGGAAAAAAGAATAAATCTTGGGAGAAGGTTATTCCAGTGACCTCAGAGGGACCAGATCCACCCATACCATTGGACTCAACATTCACTGAAATTTATGACTCTCAATGATGGTAGACAGTGATCGTGTGATATGACTTGTCCTCCTGTTGTCCTTCACATCTAACCAAAACTTCATTAATGTGATAATTCAATCTAATTGCTATGGCTATTAGTTTCAACTGCCAGAACTACAATAACAAATTTCCTCTTCTTCTGTAATCTTCAGTGGTGACCATTATTCAACTCTTCAATATTACCAAGTATTCTGCCTGAACTACACTGGTCCCAAGACAGCATTTGGATGGGTCAGTAGATTGGTTTGCACAAATGTAATCAGTGAAAGGATTCCTCTCCACCCAATATTGGAAGCAATAGCAGCCTGAGTGCAAATGACCCCAGTGATTACCATCTGTAACATTTACTTACCTCTTCATATCATTTACCTTACCTTGAAATGACCACCTTAATCCAACAACCCCCCCCCCCCCCCCCCAATTTTCTCCTACTTTATAGTTTCAGTAGCACCATTCCTGTGCAGAAGTACTACCACTTCATCTGGTAGGGGACCTTGGATTAATAAACTTCTTTCCGATTGCAATCTTTGCCTCCTCAATGAAGATACCCCTACCCCCTAGAATGCTGCCTGCAGCACTTTTTCAGCTGTCAGCATTGTTTTCTCTTCACTCAATCTTGAAGCTGTGCTATAATGTCAGTGCATGACAATTGTTATGACCATGGCCACTTTCTGGTGATTGTCACTTTCTTGGTCCATAGCTTGTGGTCTAGTGGCTAGCATTGCTGCCTCTGAATCACAGGGTCCTGGGTTCAAGTCATGGCCAGGTTGAGGATTTTCTCGGCCCATGGATTGTGTGTTTGGGTCATCATCATCATTTTTGACAGTGGCTATACTGGTTTGCGTGAAAAAAAAGTGACTGTGTAAAAATTACGACTTTGTACGGATGCTGATGACCATGAAGTTGAGCACCCCACAAACCAAACATTGTCATTGTCACATTTTTGTCATTGCCTGATAGATCATTTATCATGTTGCACTCTTTGAAGAACCAAGTGATAGTTGTTTACCTCTGCCATCATCTTCGCCCCTCACCATCAGATTGCACTGATGAGTTTGTGGAAGACTTCCACAGTGTGATTATTGCACCACTGGAATTGCTGTTCCCCATTTTACAGATCACCTCTTTCACTGGATGATGCCATGGTTAACTAAAGACATCGAAGCAGCTGTTCAGGATCATTGAAGGGCCATACAACATCTCTAGTGACATCCTTCACAGACCAGAGGCTCCATACTAACATTCCATGGTCTAATTAAATGCAGTAAGAAGGAATGTGGAATATCTTCCTTCAGAACATATGCCTCCTTATCTCAGATGTGGGCCAGACTCCATAGACTACTGGGCTGTCTAAGATCAGTAACTGCCCTGAGCCCCTCTTTCATCGTGGCATATCTACCAATGCTTGGTTGTCAGCAAACACTTTGCAACCAAATTTGTGTCCTGTTATTACCTGGATTCCTTCTGAATGCATAAATGAGTTACATAATGAACCATTCCCTTACATAATGAACCAACAAATGAGGCAACCCCCTGGCCTTTATTCAGTTCATAATCAGATGAGCCAACATCTGAATGTTTCTCAAAGAATCCATCTATTCAGTTTCTTCAACTGTATTTTACTGGAAGTTCTCTCTCTCTCTCTCTCTCTCTCTCTCTCTCTCTCTCTCTCTATCTATCTCTTTTCCAGTGGTGAGATAGTATCATCATCCCAATTCTTAAACCAGGCAAAAACCCAATGCTCTTTGACAGCTACAAATTATTAGTTTCTCTAGCATACTCTGTAAACAGTTTGAAAGGAGATTGCCTGATGATTATTTTGGGTTCTTGAATATGATGATTATTTTGGATTCTTGAATCATGAGGCCTTTTGCTCCCCCATCAGTGTGGTTTCCATGAGGAATGATCCACAACTGACCATGGAAACAGCAATATGATAGGCTTTTTCTAAACACAAACACCACAATGCAGTCTTTCTTGATATGTAGAAGACATACATTACTCAGCTTCCGATGAGTCCACGAGAACAGCATCACCCAGAAATGGAAGAGGGATGTCAATTAGACCTTTGGTCATCCCTACACTGTGTGTCAGTGACTTTTGCTTTTGGAAATCTGCAGCCTTGGCTGAATGCCAGCTCCAAGGTGCCATCCAGAGAGCTTCAACTTGAACTGTTTGCCATGGCTTCCAATTATTTCCCACAAAGTGGGAGTTGTGCATTTCCACCATCAACCCATGGTCCATCCTGACTCAAAACTCTATTTGGGTATGCAGCACTTGGTCATGTTTGTACAGTCACAATTTTTGGAACTCTTCTTTGTTAACTACATGATTTGGTTGGCACAAATTCATCAAACAAAGACTAGTTGCATGTGAAAGTTTAACTCTTTCTACACCCTTGCCCACACCTCATTGGTTGTGGATTTTGTATACTGGGACCTGCATTTATCCCAGTTGGACTATGGGGTTGCTAGGTGTATGGCTTGACGATGCCTGCAGCCTTGAAATTGTTGGACCCAGTCCATCATTGTGGAGTTCAACTGGCCGTCGGCACCTTTTGTACTATTCTCGTAGACATCTCCTTTCCAAAATGGGGATCTTCCCTCTTCAGTTTCAGTCGTACCAAGTCATACTCACTTACACAGTCACCATCTGACAATTTCCCAGTCATCCGACCTATCAAATTCTTTTTGCATACAAGGAGCATCAATCCGCTAATACCAACCCTTGGTGGGATTACCAGTTGGAATACACCTTGAGGCCGTCTGTCAAAACCTCTGCCTAACCTTAGAATGTCCCAGACTTCGTGCCCTTGATTAGTATCCAGCATGAATTTGGACCAATCTATTGCAAGGACAGACCCGAAGACACTTCAGAATATGTTCCTCTCTGTTCTTCAGGAGTATAAGGGTGCTACCGTCATTTATGCTGATGGCTCTAAAACAGTGGGTAGGATGGGATATGCTGTGTGTGTGTGTGTGTGTGTGTGTGTATGTGTGTGTGTGTGTGTGTGTGTGTGTGTGTGTGTGTGTGTGTGTTTTTGTTGGCCATTTGGCTAAAGAAGTGATTACTCACTCAACATTCGCTTTGACAATCCCAGGTGCAGATTTGCAGACATAGACAAGACCTCTCCTCACTCAAACGTGGATCATCATTTCAACTATTGCAGGGTACTCCTGTTTCCATTCTTCCTGGAAGGAATCCACTGTCCTGTGTCACCTCCATATTGGTCATGACAAATTAACACACAATGGTGTTCTAAATAACAAGCCACCTTATGTTACGGTTGTGAAACCTTATACCCTGTTGCTCACATCCCTGTGGAATGGCCTCTTATTCTGGCTCTCTAGGCTGAACATAGTCATTTGAATTCTTTCCAGAATGAGATTTTCACTCTGCAGTGGAGTGTGCACTGATATGAAACTTCCTAGCAGATTACAACTGTGTGCCAGACCGAGACTCGAACTCGGGACCTTTGCCTTTCATGGGCAATATCCTTTCTTTCAGGAGCGCTAGTTCTGCAAGGTTCGCAGGAGAGTTTCTGTAAAGTTTGGAAGGTAGGAGATGAGATACTGGCAGAAGTAAAGTTGTGAGGATGGGGCGTGAGTCGTGTTTGGGTAGCTCAGTTGGTAGGGCATTTGCCCGAGAGCACTTGCCTGCGAAAGGCAAAGGTGCAAAGGATGGAAAAGGCTTTTTTCTTGTTCATGTAATTTCATCAGTTATGCTATATATAGGCTGCTTTCCAATATTTATTTGGTCATTGAGCAACTGTTTTTTGTTTTAATGCTTTTTGTATGTGGAAATTTTCTTGGAAAGGAAGGAGGTGACTGTCTTTACTGATTTTTATGATATTCATATCATTTTCAGTGTTGCTTGGTCTATGATAATCTTGTTTTAGATGATCCTCAAATGTTGAATGATTTGTATCATATTTAAATGCTCTGATGTGTTCTTTATATCTCGTGTTGAATGACCTGCCTGTCATTCCAGTGTATATCTTCTCACAATCTTTGCAACTGAGCTACAACTTTGTAATGAAAGGGTGACGTTATGATGAATCTTGCGCCATTAAAATCATAAATGAAATGAAAAATAGCAAATGTATAATTTTTTAGATACAGGTATTTGTTTTACCATTTAGAATATGATAAAATTAACAGGTGAAGGAATTTTTATTTGTCATTATGCATATATGTCTTGTTCTTACTTTAATGTTGATTCTTCAGAGTATGCCAGTGTGGGAGATAACAGGAGCAGAATTTACACGCCATGATGTGCATACAGCAGATGGTATTTCTATTCGTTTTCCCCGTGTTACTCGAATACGCAGTGATAAAGATTGGAAGACAGCCACCTCCTTAGTGGAGTTAAAGGTAATGTATTTAACAAACAAGAGCAAAAAACAGAAATGTATGTTTCTTTAGAGTTGATACTACATGTAGTATATACTAAAACACTACATTTCCACCAACATTTTTAGCTACATTTACTTGCTCTCTGTCCCTTGAAAGTGATTGCTTGATTTTGTGTGAGAGAACTTGAAAGTGAGAGAGACTGGAGCGTGCTTGATTAGTTGCCATTTAGCAGCTAGACTTTTCTCGTGATGTGTGGTGACAACAGGCAGCTTGGTCTTTGTGAGAATGATAGGACTGCAGCAATGTTCACTAAGCCTGCAAGCTAAGTCACATAAAATTGCATTTTAAAATACGTTGTGGTTGTAACCAGTAATAGATATATTCTGTTGATACTAGGCTTATTATTTTTGAGATGTGTGGACAGAGTTCGATCAAATAAAAACTTCTCATAAAGTAACATGTGATGCTTAGTGTTAACAGAAAAAGGTGAATTTCTTATACAAAGAAAGTGACAGATTAAGTGGAATTTTTGCTTCAGTTTGAAAGGGCTGTCCCAAATTAGTCTAGTGGATTCTACTGTTGAATTATATTAGCAGAAAATTGTGTAATATGAAGTATAATGGTTAGCCTACAGTGACCTAGAGGTACTGTAGCATGGTGGTAGTTGAAAGACATCACATTGTGTGTCATGAGATGGGGCAAGCTGGGTAAGGAAGATGTAACAAACAAATGTTTACACTAATCATTGTGAAAACCATTTTAAGTTACTCAGGAAGAACATTTATTTGTTGATGACCAGGTTTGGACTGCTTTCCATGATCAAATCAACTATAAATCTAAGTCCTGTGTAACACCATTCATATACATGAAAAATTGATCATTAAATCAATACAGGTTATAGTGAATAATGTGGCCTCCACATGTGCTTGTCACAAACTGTCAGAGCTGACTGTTGGAGTTTTTACACTGACAATTAGCGATGAGCAAATGTGGAAGCCACATTATTTACTGTCATATGTACTGATTATATGGCCAATTTTCCACTTGTATGACTAGTTTAATTCAAGTCTTACATTTATGGCTGATTTGATAATGGACAAGCTGTCCAAAACGTGCCATTAGTAACTAAATGTTCTTTCTGTGCAACTTAAGATAGATTCCAGAATGGTTATTGTAATCACACAAGTTACAGATCCATTCCATTCCCAGTATGTTGTAGATACAGAAGTGTTTAAACGTTATTTGGTATTTACCATTGGAGACAGACAGAGAAAAAGGCAAATAGCCACAATTTTTATGCATCATTTACAGTATGGCTTCAAAGATGTTTTCACTGAATGGTCTGTTGTTTAAGGTTCCATACCCTTAACATGATACTTTTTACAATATTTTGTTGTGATTTGGGATTAAAAAACCTAACTGAAAGTGGACGAAAATGCGTAGTAACTGCACTCAATGAGTTTTGTTATATCGGGAAACAATTGTGTGCTGTAACTTTGCTGCCTAACATCCTGAACCTCATGTTGCAGTCCACTCTTATGGCTTTGTGCTACCATTGTGCAGGACTACTTAATAGCTGCTAGAGTACTAGTTAACCTTGTGTGTGTGTGTGTGTGTGTGTGTGTGTGTGTGTGTGTGTGTGTGTGTGTGTGTGTGTGTGTGTGTGTACACACATCAAATTAAAGCTGTGTTATTATTCACAGGAACTTTATAAGAAGTCAAAGGACAATGCAGATTTTTCATTGATACAGAGCTCTCCAAAAAGTAGTCCAGATGTTTCGAAACGCCAAAGATTAACAAGATCTCGTTCACCCACACCTGTGAAGGACACAAGGAAGGTATGTTTGAGTATTAAAAAGTAAATTAAGAAGCTAGGATAATTGATAGACATAGAAGTGAGTGAGTGAAGCATCATAAATATGATAGAAAATATGTGAGAACAGGAATGAGGTTACAGTAATATAAGAAACTGCAACTTCTAATGGCTGGTAAGAGGCATCTGTATGTTGGGAGATTAATTCCACTTTGGGGAGCCCAGTTGTGTAACAGAAGTCATAATGGACCTGAATAAAAAATGTATTATTATAAGGTAAAATGTGGTGAGGTCATAATTATATTTATGTTCAGAGGGGGGAAAAATTAGCAATATATGGAACATGTACGTCAGAGGTAGTATGTTATAAGGGCATGCTGGAAAGTAATGCCTCTGAGCCTTTTATTTGAAAAAATTTCAGGTTTTATTTCAATAATGTAAACATTATTAACATTCTATGCTTTATTCTTCATATCTAGATATTTGAAGTCCTCTGTCACTAGAGGGCTATGAATTTTAGTGTTCAACATGGCAGTGTGTAAGTTAACTTTGTAGGTGCTGAGAAACTGCGTGCTGTAGTTAAGTTTCAAATGCAAAATGTTTGCCCACACGTGGAGCACCCAGCACTTCTGCATGACAACACCAGATCACAACCAGGATCTAAAACATCTGTGGCAACCCAATGCCTTGGGTTCACTGTGGTCAATCATTCACCATATATTCCTGACTTGTTCTCTTCAATTTTCATCGGTTTCCAAAGCTCAAAAAAAAAAAAAAAAAAAAAAAAAAAAACCTTCAAGGACTTCACTTTGATAGTGATGAAGCAGTGCAAGCAGAGGTGAGACTGTGGAACTGTCAACAAAGTCAAACATTCTACAGTGGCAATGTTAACAAACCGGTCTCTTTTTGGGAGAAATGTGTTTGTCACCATGGTGACTGTGTTGAGAAATAAATATACAGACATGAAGAATAAAGATGTAGAATGTTAATAACATTTGTTTAATTTCAAAACTTTAAGAGCCCTCGCATAAAAAATTTGGAGGCATTACTTTTCAGCGTGCCCTCATGTTAGGATGAGGCGTAAACAGTGGCAATGTTTACAGTAAAAGCTTTCGGATCGTACATTCAGGAAATAAATTGTGGTCCTGGATTAGAAAAGATAATTTTTGGATGTAAGGATGTTGTTTTTAATAAAGCATAATGAACATACTTCTGTGATACAACATAAAGGTAAGGAGGAGGATGGCCATGAGTAGCCAACACTGCTGTACTTGATAAACTACAAATCCGGTTGAGGTCATTTTTATGTTTCATTATTTTCTACAGTAAAAATAGCAAACAATGTGTGAACTATAGTGAGAGCAGAAGATTGTTAACATGGTCAGAGTTACTAAATTTTGGTATTTCCTAAGGATAAGACCCATAGCTAATACAAAGATTTCTGTGTAGGAGTGGAGGAAAACTTTACTGCACTTTTGAGATTTGCATATGATCAGTTGCTAGCATTTGTTCTGAGGAACAGGAGCAGTCAGTGTGTATTGAGTAGAATGGATATAAGAGAAACTTGGAAAATTTATTTGGACAGAGAATAGGAAAATGGTGGGAAAAGGATGAAGGATGAAGATCATACTTAAAAAAAACTTTTACACCTCACTTTTGGTTGTGTAAATGAAACTACGACAGGTTGCTCATTGACTCTTTCACATTTGAGTGTGTACTTCCTGTGGTGGTGAATAAAGTTTATAATTTTAGCTGCCCAGTTGTTCATATTTTATTTCTCAGACTAACTACTATTTTTAGAATTCATGAAATCTACAGGGTGTTAGGTTGCAACTTCGACTGTTGAACTTGATCAAATGGACCTGACTGCACCACAGTGCCATTACAGCCAATGTAAAAGTACTATTACAGCATCTGCATGTTTCGGAAAGGTTTGGTGTACGTGATACATTCCATCTGTTCCTACAGCTCAAAACCCAAAGAGTTAATTTCTGGTGACTAGATCAAGCAGCTGGAACACCATGTCAGATAAATGATTAGAGGAAGACCTTGTCACTGTAATGCATGCATGGAATGGAACTCTAATGTGCTGTATACATGACCACACGTATCATCGATAACACTTCTTCTGGTGAGGGGCGCAGTATTTCCACAGTATGTCTAAACATGTATCTTCTGTGAGGTATTATGGCAGGCTGCACCATGTCAGATAAATGATTAGAGGAAGACCTTGTCACTGTAATGCATGCATGGAATGGAACTCTAATGTGCTGTATACATGACCACACGTATCATCGATAACACTTCTTCTGGTGAGGGGCGCAGTATTTCCACAGTATGTCTAAACATGTATCTTCTGTGAGGTATTATGGCAGGCTGCTGAGTCCCATGAAATGGTTATAAATAATTCTTCTACATTAGAACCTACTTTTACCTTAAACTCTCTTGATTTAAGCATACAATTTGTCCTCATTCTTCAAAATTGCAGCCTGTGTCAGTTCTATTAAGCTCCATTCTTGTTATTATTGCTGAGTCAATCATCTACACCAATATCACTTACAAAGTTAGCTTCCTCTCGCTCACAACTGTATAACTTAACCTCATTCCTTATAATTCTGACCACTTCAAATTAGACTTTTGTGATCAAAATGTATAGCAAGACATGGGCCTTTCTATTTCTGAAAATATCTGGTTCCATGATATCAGTTTCAGATAAAAGGGATCTTTGTTGTTTTATCTCTTGGTTCACATAAATTACCTATCACAGTTTTTTTTACCTGCTGTACTAATGTTGGCAGGTCTTGCTTGCTTATTAATGTTTACCCTAAAGTAATATGAATAACAGATTTTTTCTCACCAGGAAAGATAGTACATTATTTGCTTATCCTAGAAAACCTTAGACAAATGATTTTATGTTACCTTAAACTTACATCTCTTAAGACTTTCCCATTTGTTGTCACCCTCATGGACATTTGCCTCCTGAATAGTTGTTATTGAAATAGTTCTCCTTTTTCTATGGTAATTGCTTCTTCTTAATGCTTTAATGAAATAACTTGTTTACTTGGCAAGCTTGACATTTTGTATTGTAGTTGAGATGCGTTTAGACCTGTGTGTCTTGCGGCTAATCACCATGTGGCTCTAGCTTGGTCCACATAGAAATAGAGGCATCCACTCTGAATACAGATGTGAATGGAATCACTTGCACAGATATTTTAGTAAGAACATGCAACCTACATGCGCATCTGTACTTGTGTGTGAGATAGTCACAGTCACATGGTGAATATTGGAAGGCACACATGTAAATGCTCCTTTATGTTACAGGTCTTGTATGTAGCAGCCATTATCTGTGGACAGACTAATATATGGATTGTTGTTAAGTTATAACTTGTGTGTACAAATGGGTAGTTAGAATTTTAAAAAAAAATAGGTTTATTAGAAGTTCTACTTTAAATATACGTATTTTGGTATTGCTTGTGTTAATCTGAATCAACAGATGAAATTACAAGTTAATAGTAGTTAACACAGAAGAAATTGAAAAGGAGTTTTGGTATACAAGTACATACTCTGGTAAGCAAACAAGTGATCTTTCTTTTCAAATGTCTTTTGCAGCCCATTTAAACCTAAAGAAACACACAAAAACACAGCAAACTTTGCATACACAATGGGGTACAAAGTGATACAAACGGAAACATGAAGAGATAGAAAGTTGATCATCACATTCACTGGAATCTTGCGCTTGGACTGGGTTCTTGATTTACCTGCTGATACAATCTGCAAAATAATATGAAAAATGAGTAATCTGAGCTGTTATCAAATATTTCATGCTGATTATCTGCAGACACATCAAGGAAATATTAAATCATTTGTTTGAGATATCTCTTCCCTTCACTGCACATTTTGAATGCAGAATCAACACAAAAGCACATGAAACAGAGAACAACTAATGCCTGCAAAACAAGAGACGATAACATGAGCTTCTAAGAATGACTAATTTTTCCAGTGATATTTCTACTGCCGTCTAGCAAAAACTATGAAACCTGCAGACCTGACAGACATTTTCAGGAGCCACAAATAAATGTCTGACACCATGGAAAATCATCACACCTGCCGTGATGTAATATTACGTCTGCCACACATTCCCATTTCCCACTGGCACTGTAATATTATGTCAGCCACACACTATGTGTTAAAGAGAGTCCAAATGATGCCATTATAAAAGCACATATTTTGTTTGATAAGTACAACTTCTAAGCTAGTTCTGTGGAAAACAGATTCAAGTCACCTACCATTTGTAGAACATCTATTAGCAGGCAGTCAAATGAAAACGAGATGTAAACTGTTTATTATTTCAAAAGGTACTGCAAGAACTGTTAATATGATTATCCCAATGTGAGACAAGGTGGTCAGTGCCTTCATGGAAAAGTCTCTGCAGTTGCCTATGGAATCATGGTTGTATCTAGGCATGCACCACTTTGTGTGACACAAATTGACAACTTTGAATGCTTCTTCAAGGCTTCAAAAACGTGGAAGTCACATGGGGAGAAATCATAATCATAATTGTATGATGACTGGGCCTGCATGATGCCAAAGCTGTCACAACAACACTGCAGAAGTTTCACTGGGAAGCCCTTCATTATCCTCCACACAGTACTGTTCTCTCCTCGTGTGATTTTCCATATTTTTGAAGCCCTGAAGATAGGCATTTTTGACCATTGATTGGCTTCAGATGAAGAGATATATGCCTGGATACAATTAGTGTTTCATACTCAACTCCAACTCATTTGACTGCCCCTTTCTCACCGCTGCATCCACAAATCAGCAGAGATAGACAAAATAATGGTAAGGCTTCACTATACCAATCACTTTTGAAAGGGGATTCTTTGTAGTTGATTGGATAAATGTCACAATCTAAACACTGCTCATGAGCATGACACATGAAGGTGACTTTTGATTACATGCTATAACTCTTGAAGTGTGTTCCGTTGGCTACAATAAAGAAACAAATTGGTTTATATAATAATAATAATAAATTTCAGAATAATTACTTTTATCTCCATTAGCAGTCCTCTTATTGGCCACGATCTTCATTGTGATGCTACAGTATGACAAACTGTGCAGTATGTTAGTTAGCTTGTTTTCACGCTCATTTGATATATCAGGACTAACATCATGTGTGTACCTCTGTGGTTTGTTAGAACAATCTCATGTTTACACTAAATTGCAAGACAGATATCCCCCAGCCCCCTACCTCCTCCTCCCCCCCACCCCACCCCACCCCCACCCCTCGCCCCCACAAGGCTCACACAAACAAAATTTATCAAGGATTATCTGTAGCCTTCCATATAGTGTATATTATTGTTATAATTTTAAGGAATATTACAGTTAATGACTGTGCATGTCATATTGGGGCATCTCTTGATTCACATTGTAGCCAACGTTATGGTTTGCAGCACTCCCATGAATACTTTGAGTAAATGACTTGCTTCAGTAGTAACTTGCTTCTTCACATATTTCAAGCTGTGACCTATTTTAATATTACTTGTTTTAAGATTATTTGTCATCTGCAAATGGCTGCCATAACATGGGATTAATGCAGTTTTGAAATTTTCTTTGACTCTTACATTTTATTTCTTTCCTCAATTTTTAAACCAGGCCCACTGACAACTGTTCACTGTAGCTACCTGCTCA
The DNA here is from genome assembly GCF_023897955.1 of Schistocerca gregaria. Taxonomy (NCBI): domain Eukaryota; kingdom Metazoa; phylum Arthropoda; class Insecta; order Orthoptera; family Acrididae; genus Schistocerca; species Schistocerca gregaria. The sequence goes on along the minus strand of NC_064922.1, from coordinate 339,575,093 downwards.
GTTACATTGACTGTCTCATCCATTGGCACCTTGTGCTGTATCCACAAAATTTCTGAATGTGTTCACTTTTTGAATGTTTATGTGACACACTTTACAATTTATTTGACTGCTAGTCTCTTATATTTCTGTAAACATTAAATTCATGTGTTCCACTGCATTTTCTAATATTTAAGCCAAGGAACTGCATTCTATCATTACTTAAATATTCCGCTGTTAAACCATATTATTATTTTAGCTATTAAGTTAACTATATTAATTTCCATAGTTCATGCCCTCATTCACCAACAACAGGAATGTGTGTCCACACAATGTTTATAACATAGTCTTATCTACCAATAGCCGGTTCTCTCTTTCTTCCCCATAATTTTCCCATCCAAATAATTAACAAAAACATTTGCCAACATTCTGAAAAGCAGGAGCTCATAGCCTTCACATTTTCATGCATTTAGAATGTAGCTCAATGAATTCAACTGTTGTGTTCATTGTCAACATTTTGTGGTTAGGTTTGTTGAACAACTTCAAATTATTCATTAATCGGTAAGTTCATGTTAACATTTCTAATCTCAAGGGGTGCAATGCACAATATGCCTGCAATGGATCTTCATTTTGCTTCATTTCTAGTGCTGTATTATTATTATTATTATTATTATTATTATTATTATTATTATTATTATTATTATTATTACTATTATTACTATTTCTCTTTCCTGTGTCAGACGTTATGTCTGGTTAAAAATGGAAAGTGATGCGGACCTTGATCAAGCGTGACTTCCTTTTAACTGTACGGTATATGTTACATTGCATTTAGGAACTTACGGGTAATTGAACATGTATCAATAATTACAGATTTCCGTAGTTGTATATATACGTTTGGATGTAGCTGTATTGCGTTGATGCACTGGTGGATATTGTGTGGTGTGACGCCTGCAGTTGATAGTATAATTGGTATGATGTCAACTTTATTCAGATGCCACATGTCTTTGACTTCCGCAGCCAGTTGGATGTATTTTTCAATTTTTTCTCCTGTTTTCTTCTGTATATTTTTGAATTGGGTATGGATATTTTGATTAGTTGTGTTATTTCTTCTTTTTATTGGTGAGTATGATGTCAGGTTTGTTATGTGGTGTTGTTTTATCTGTTATAATGGTTCTGTTCCAGTATAATTTGTATTCATCATTCTCCAGTACATTTTGTGGTGGATACTTGTATGTGGGAACGTGTTGTTTTATTAGTTTATGTTGTATGGCAAGTTGTTGACGTATTAGTTTTGCTACATTGTCATGTCTTCTGGGGTATTCTGTATTTGCTAGTATTGTACATCCGCTTGTAATGTGATCTACTGTTTCTATGTGTTGTTAGCAAAGTCTGTATTTATCTGTTGTGGTATTGGGATCTTCAATAATATGCTTACTGTAATATCTGGTTTTATTGTTTCATACTGTATTGCAATCATGAATCCTTCCGTCTCACTGTATATATTGCCTTTTCTTAGCCTTGTGTTGGATGCGTCTTGATCGATGTGTGGCTGTGTTAGATGATACAGGTGCTCGCCATGTAGTGTTTTCTTTTTCCAATTTACTTTCCTCGTATCTGTTGATGTTATGTGATCTAAAGGGTTGTAGAAATGGTTATGAAATTGCAATGGTGTAGCTGATGTATTTATATGGGTGATTGCTTTGTGTATTTTGCTAGTTTCTGTTCTTTCTAGAAAGAATTTTCTTAAATTGTCTACCTGTCCATAACGTAGGTTTTTTATATCGATAAATCCCCTTCCTGCTTAACGTGTAAGTGTATTGAGTGCTTCTAGGTCTGTGTTACTCCATTTCACTACTCCAAATGAGTTGGTCAATATTGGTATAGCATAGGTATTTATAACTTTTGTCTTGTTTCTTGCTGTCAATTCTGTTTTCAATATTTTTGTTAGTCTTTGTCTATATTTTTCTTTTAGTTTTTCTTTAATATTTGTATTATCTATTCCTATTTTTTGCCTGTATCCTAGATATTTATAGGCATATGTTTTTTCCATCACTTCTATGCAGTCGCTGCGGGTATCCAATATGTAATCTTCTTGTTTAGTGTGTTTTCCCTTGACTATGCTATTTTTCTTACATTTGTCTGTTCCAAAAGCCATATTTATATCATTGCTGAATACTTCTGTTATCTTTAGTAATTGGTTGAGTTGTTGATTTGTTGCTGCCAGTAGTTTTAGATCATCCATGTATAGCAAATGTGTGATTTTGTGTTGGTATTTTCCAGTAATATTGCATCCACAATTTGTATTATTTAGCGCATTGGATAGTGGGTTCAGAGCAAGGCATAACCAGAAAGGACTTAATGAGTCTCCTTGGTATATTCCACACTTAATCTGTATTGGCTGTGATTATTATTATTAATCAAGTTGCTCTCAGTGAAAAAACTTCCTTTTTGAAGGACCTGACTAAGTGTGTTAATAATTCTGTGATGATAGTTATTTGAATTATTAAATAGGCATAATTGGTCACCTTATTTCATGTAATTTGAATTGGGACGGTAAGCTGTGGAGTTGCAGGATTCGTTACTACAGGTTCTCACTTTTCTGCTTCTGTCAGAAGGAAAGAGGTGCTTCTGAAAAGTGGAGTAATGAGTTAGGCCAGTAGTTAACTTGAAGAACAGACCAGCATATAGGAGTTGGACAAAAATATGTAAACACTGCAAGAAATGCATGCTTGAAAATAGATGCAGAAGCTAGCCAAACCTGCAGGTCGCATTGTTGTATTTGACCACAAACATCACCTATGCAATTTTCTCAACATGTCGCCAGCACCACTCATGTCCAAAACAGTGTTGCATATAGTTGTGATTGCGTTATGTCAGAACTAAGGGAATGTGAACATGGGAAAATTTTTGTGCTCATATAGTGGGTGCTTCCACAAGCAAGGTAGATGGAATGTTTGGTGTTTGAAGGTGCACCATACCAAAGATTTATACTTCACACAGAGAAAGCGGAAAAACATTATCCACTAAATCACAACATGAATGAAAGTACATGTTATATTATTATGACAGATGTTCATTGAAGAGTATTGTGACCAAAAATAAGAGGACCATGGCTGTAGCAGTCACTGCAGAACTGAATTTTGCAGCCACTGCAGAACTGAATTTTGCCCTTGTGAACCCTGTCTGCATCAAAACAACATGAAGGGAGCTCCATAAGAAGGAAGTTGCAGGGGAAACTGGAATTATGATACAACTTTTCAGTAATACAGATGCTCATAACAGGAAGATATGGTGCCAAAGCTATAAAACCTGGACTGTGGAGTGACAGGAGAAAGTAATGTGGCTAAACAAGTCATGTTTCACATGGTTTCCAACTTTTGGCCAAGTTGACATCCAGGAGTGAGACACAGTGGGGCTTACGTGATTTTGGCAGCCGTATTGTTGTACTCCATGTACCCCATGGTTACTCTGCAAGGTCACATTACTGCCAAGGATTGTAGGCCCCTCTGGCTGGCCAGGTCCATCCTACTGTACAATTTTTGTTACCCAACGGTGATACTGTTCACACAGGTCTTATCATCCAGGACTGGTTTTGTGAACACAAGGATGAGTTACTGTACCTCCTATGACCATCACAGTCACTAGATCTAAGTATTTGTCTAGTCTGAAGAGCACAGTGCATGATCACTCTCTTCTCCATAATTGTTACCTGAAGTTGATGTTATTTTGCAGGAAGAAAACCTATAGAACCTCTGTTTACCAATTTTGAGATGATTGGAAGATGTTTTGAATGCCAGTGTCTTCCCTACAGTGTGTTACGCTAGGTAATGTGTAATGTTTCAGTGTTTCCATATTTTTGGCCATCATCTGTATGAATTACTAACTTGGTTACTCAGATCATTAAGTAATGAAATCAAAAGGAAATCTGTTGCAGATAATCATGCTTTGTGTTGTGGTTGGCAGGAGAGCCAACCATATGGTTAAAGGTGGCCGAAATGCACGCATTTTAGCTCACGCAGACTGGCGTGAGGTCTGGAACATGACAAGGGAATTAGAATTGAGAAAAACGGACATAGCTGGTGGAATACTTAACTTTAATCCATTCATGGAGAACGTCGCTCTTTATGGTACTTGATCCACAATATCAATAGTACGGATACTGGCGCCTTGCTAGGTCATAGCAAATAACGTAGCTGAAGGCTATGCTAACTATTATCTCAGCAAATGAGAGCGTAATTTGTCAGTGAACCATCGCTAGCAAAGTCGGCTGTAGAACTGGGGCGAGTGCTAGGAAGTCTCTTTTGACCTGCCGTGTGCCACCTAGCAAGTATGGTGTCTGGCGGTGACACCACACATTGCATTCCGTAAATTAAGAATCTACCGATGTGAAGCTAGAGGTGGACTGTAATTCACTAGTAGGATATTGGAAAAATGCAATCCATTTTGTAAGCAAGGTATTTACACAATCCATCCTAGAGTATGTCTCAAGTGTGTGGTACCCACACCAAATTGTAGTAACAAGGAATATTGAATGTATACAGAGGAGGACAGCTTGAATGGTCACAAGTTTTTTTAACTTAGAGGAGAGCACCACAGAAATCCTGGAAAACTTCAACTAGCAAATACTTGAAGGTAGATGCCAATCATCCCTGACATTTCATCCAAAGCTACATTGGACATCTTCGGAGGTGCTCCTGGTTGTGCTGAGTCTTGCCTACTGACACTCGTCGGACATTGAAGAAAGGCCTAAATACCGTGGAAAGTGGGCTTGGTCTGGATTCCACTTAATAGCAGAGATAAACCTTGTCAAGGATAAAATATAACTATTGATCATAGTACATCAAAGATAAACACTTCTGATTGATTCTGTAGTGCCACTGTCTGTACGCCGCTGAGTTTCATAGCGTCTTCTTTTCTGTTAAAATTATCCCCATGTTTATAAATATCTTTGATGTCCGACTCGTCAGTTGACAAGACTCAGCACCACCAGGAGCACCTCCGAAGATGTCCAACGTAGCTTTGGACAAAAAGTCAGGTACAGAAGAGTTCTGTGGACCACAGCCATACAACGTGGAAGAATTCTCGGCAGCTGAAACATCCGGTCATGAGAGTCTTCATTGTATGAACCAATATGTATCACACCCGTAGAGATGGCAAAGACAAGATTAGACTAATTATAGTGTGCGTACGCTATCATTCTTCCTCCATTCGACATGCAAATGGAACTGAAGGAAATATTAATATGTGGTACAATGCAAAATACCATCTGCCATGCACATCACAGTGGTTTTATAAAATATGGATGTATATATGTATGGATAATAAAGAGTTGACATTGACAAAGCTGTTGATCTATTCAAACAAATTGGCTAAGTCACAGAAGGCTGACACTGCAGAAACTGCTGAATATATTAAGTTGGTACAGTTTATTCTGAAATAAAACTGTTTTATTCATTAGTAAATTCCTCATTCATGAATGTGTAGGCTATGGACTTCATCATTTTTGGAATGTTATCTGGTATTTAGATTAACAATTTGCAGGTGAAAATAAAAAAAAATCCCAACAGCTAATGTATAACATTATAAACATTACATCCTCTATGAATAGAGATAAAAGTGATGTAAATAAAACAGGTGAAGTGAATCCCACTGTTTCAGTTTCAGGGGAAGACAGAACCTCTACTTATTTGCCAGAGGTATCAGTGTAGCATCCTGTGTCATTCTTTTTTTTTTTTTCCGCAGTCAAGTGAATTAGTAGTGAGTGATTGCTGTACATTTCTTAATTTTAATTACTTCTAGGTTACTTCATATGCATATGCTGCATGTATTGGGAGAAAGATACTTCCTTCCTCAGGAGGTGGGGAGGGGAGGGGGTGGGAACACTGCTTTTCTCTTATCCTACTCTACTGTGTGTGCATTTTTACCTGATACTTCAAACAAAACATTTATGTAACACACATGCCACTTCAGCTGCCTGTGTACTGGCAAAGTTGTGATTTGCTTATATTAAACATTAGTGTTTTTGGGATCTACATCTCTGAGTTCAAATACTCTTAGTTGATTTGTTCTCATGCTTAAAGTTTACTTCAGACTGAATGCTGTAATGAATGATCAAACATGCAGTGTATGAAAATGTATTTTGTTGTTAGAGGAATGGAGAGGAGCTTCAGCAAATTATCCCTCCTATTTTAGATGAAATATGAACAAATCAAAAATTTTCCGTAATGTGTCCAATGCCTAAAAGATGTTACACTTTTAATGGTGACACTGACATTCCATTTAGCAACTACAATGCTTAATTTCAAACTTTCTAGGAAATATAGGATATAGTTGTTAATTCACTTTACTGTAAGCACCATATTTTCTCCCACTGAAACACTCTTTCTAAGAGCAGAGGAATGAAGCATTGTCTCAAGTAAAAAGAAAGTATTGATGACTGTTATTAATATTGTTGCATAGAAAGGCTGTATGAAATTAGGAAAGGCCCTAGGAGATCTCATGTACTCAGGTTTGATTTGTTTTAACAGTTACTGTATAACATATTTGTGATAACTCATTGTGATATGAAATGTCAGTAGGTTTGCAAGTATTGTATTTTTGTGGTGAAAAATACTTAAGAACATAACTGAGTATTTACTTTTTGTCTTGATTTATAACAAAATTATGGAAATGAATCCCTATTAAAAATATACTCTGTACAGAAATTTGCCTATGGTTTCAGCAGAATATTTCAGCTGAGATTGTCAGCAAGCACCTTCAACTCACAAGGAAGGTGATCAAATATATTTATGGTAGTGTATTATGCTCTTTTAGTGAAGCAGTGTGGAGAAGGAATTACTCAGTTTTCATGAATAGAGATATAGATAACTCAGTACATTTTCAATGTTGGGTGTAGGAAGAGAGGTGAGGTTTTACAGTCTTCAAAGTTTACATAATTTGCTTCACTTTCAACAAACATTATTGTAAAGATGAACACAGTAGCACAGAAGCAAATAGCAAACCACCTGCATTTGAAAGAACCTGAACAATAATGTAGACAACTTGACTTGTTGCTACCTCAAAGCTTTTGAAGATGAATTCTAAGTTATTAATAACAAAACCAAGATGACATGGGAGAACAAGGAGGATGAGAACAGAGCTGAGGCCACTGAATCAGTAACATTAGTAAATTGTGATGAATCTCATTCAGAAGATTGGATCACACAAAAAATATTGTCTAGGTCAGCCACCTCCTTATTCTCCTCCCCCCCCTCCTCCCCCGCCATTGTCCCATTCCATGAAATGGAAAATAAAATTAAAAAACAATATTTTTTTGGTATATTCAGTGATCTTGCCAAAACTTTTGATTGTATTGACCATGAAATTCTACTTTTTAAAATAAAAATATTTTGTTATTAATGACATCCCTCTTGCGAAGTTAGTGCTACCTTCATAAAACAAAGCTCATCATTACATAGGCAGACTGTGTCACAAGAATGAAACTAACCTCAGAAAGGGAATGCGGGGACTGTAATATGTGGAACCTTATGAAGATTAGTTCTGACTGGCACGTGGACAAAGAAATAAAGGTTGTGAGTAGTCATAGGTTTGTGTGAACTACAGGAAAGTGTCACAATATTAGTGAAAGAAAGCTTTGAAGTGTCAGGCAAAGAAGACTCACCAATTCAGGAAGTGAATCTGCAACAAAAACAGTACAGGACTCAGAGCCAGCTATCCCATAAAACAAACACCTTCCACAAAGAAGTAAACAATAAAACATAGACCAGAACAGATTTATGAAAGCATAGCGAATGTTATGCAACTCACTAGACTGGAAGTGCCGAGAGTGCTTACTACAGTGTTAAGACATCTAGTAAGGTATAAGCATCCAGAAGGCAAACACATTATTTTTCCTTTACCTGATTTTGTGGATAAAATCCACATCAGAGTGAACAATCTGCGAACAGAAGTGGAAAAACTGGAGAAGTTAGTGAATCATGTTTCTGTCAGGAGAAATGAATGATTATCTTTGGATACTTTGTAAAAGCACTTTGTGATGACGCATGGTCAAATAGCATTTGATTACTGGTGAGTAGGCCAAGACTGTCGAATATATACCTGTCATCTCTAATGCAGATAAAGACAAGACAGCTTAATGCCATGCGAAGTTGCAGTTAGATGTATTGTGCCTACAAGAACCATATATGAAGGCAGGAAAGGTCCCCAGTATGCAACTTCCCAGGTAGTCACACAAATGCAGCATCCTAGGGCAACAATAATAGTTCTTAACAAGGCCATATCAGTGACAAAAATATCACAATACTGTTCAGAACACACAATTTGTGTCGAAATGTTAACCAGAAAGGAGAGTTTCCATGTATTTTTCAATTTAGTGATGGGATTGACACGTATTAAAGAATATTAGTCACCTAGGTCAAATTAAGCCTCTTGTGTACTCCACTGGTGCAAATGGAATGTCAATATTGTGGTATAGCCACCTGACTGATGACCATGGAGGACAACTAGAAGAGGCCATTATGGAATTCAACCTCAGGTATTGAATGCATCTCACAACCCACAAACCTATGAAGGACAGGTTGGAGAAACATCAAATATTGACGTCACTTTAGAAAACATGGCAGTGGTGCACCATGTGAAACACTAGAAGGTTGCAAGTGGAATGACACTGAGTGATCACACGGGAAGGGAAATCCAAGGTGACCCAAAAAATGTGCGCATAAAGCTTGTGTTTGTTTGGGTTTTTTTTTTTTTGAATAAACAAGCTGGGAGGTAGCCCAACAGCTAACACAAAGAGTATGAATTGACATGAAATTTATGTAATGAGGGATAATTACTACTTGCAGTGCTGGAATTAGAGCATGGATTCTCGTTGAAACTAAACTGGTGCCATGATCAGTCTTCCTCATAGCATAAGAAAAATACAATGCAATGTCAGCAATTTCTATGTTTCCAAAAATTTCTTCATTCGCTGTGATCTGGCTGCTCGTTCTTATGCAGATAAGACATACTTCTGATGGTTTTAATGTCAGCCATGGGTATTTATTCTTCAGAAGCAGATTATCTTCTCTGTGTCGAGTTTGATGTGTGGCGTTGATCAATTCATCCAGATCACTTGGTACTTCTTTAAACCAGATGTTTTTGGTTTTACTGTTCCAGAAATAGTCAAAAAGTTGCTTCAGGATTCTAGTATTTGATAGGTGAGATGTGTGGTCATAAAATGCAATCCTTCTTTTCTGCATTGTATCAATAATAGATTCACTTTCTTTATACTCTAATGAATTGGGCAAAAGTCTCCACTGCCCATTAACTTGATGATTTTTGCTGATAATTGTTTAGAGTATTCTTCTATCAACAGTCTGCAATTTGTTAGTTGTTGCTTGAGTATCCAGTTTGAATAGTGTTTCACTTGCGTGTGTTGCTTCTGGTTTAACAACAGAGGAGTAATGTCGAAATTTAGCATTTATTAAGAGAGATCATTTTTTGTAGGTTGGCCTTGTGGCTCTCTGCGCTTGCTGTAGTTTTAATGTTCTACAATCTTTTGATCTCTTTCGTTAACATTCCAAGTAATAATCTCACCAAGATATTTAAACTTTTTTTACTACTTTAATTTTTTGATCATTATAGAGTATGGTATAGGATGTGTCAACCGGGAAGCTGAGCATTATTTATGTTTTCTCAAATGAAATTTGCAATCCAACCTTTGCTGCTAATCATTCTAGTTGTTCTATCTGAACCTTTGCTTTATAAATATTGTTTGCCAACATCACCAAATTGTCTGCAAATGCAAGGCAGTTAAGTCTAATCTTTCTTCTAATCTTAACAGATGGTGGGCTTATCTTGTTCCATTCATGCATGGTTTTCTCCAGCACATAACTGAACATAATGGAGACAATCCATCACCTTGTCGAAGGCCAGTATGAATCTCAAAAGGTTCAGGGAATTCATTTCTGAACCTTACTCTAGCTTTGTTATTTTGAAGGGTGGCGGCAATGCGGTTGAAAAGTTTCTGATGTAAACCAAATTCCTTAAGAATTAACATTAAAGATTCATGATGGATACTATCATAGGCCTTTTTAAAATCGACAAAAATGGTCCCTAACTTCTTGTTCCTGACCCTTTTCTGTTTCATTATCCATTTGAGACTAATAATTTGATCAAGACAGCTTCGTCCTTGTCAAAAGCCTCCTTGATATTCACTTAGTTCACCATCAAGCTGTTCATGAATTTTGAAATTCAGAACCTGTGAAAATTTTTATAAGTAATATCCAGCAGCTATATACCCCTATAATTATTTGGATCTGGTCTATCTCATTTTTTGTGTAGTGGCTGGACTATTGCAACATTCTATTCATCTCATAATTTCTCAATATTCCAAATATGAGTAAGATGTTTGTGTAAGTTCAGAATAATTTGCGCGTTTGCCTATTTCTTAAGTGCTGCCACTAGTTAGTTCTCACCTGCTGCTTTATTAATTCCGAAGTGAGTTAATTGCTGCTTGTACTTCATTTGGATGTGGTGGTATAACTCTTTCTAAATGCATTTTGTTTCTTGGATAGGGGTCAAATTCCAAATGATGTTCAGGTTCTGCACTATTTAGTAACTGTTTGAAATATTTTGCCAATATCACTGAATTGTCATAATCGTCATGTGCTAACTTTGCATTTGCATCCTTCATCATAAGAGTAGGTGAAGTGTATTTCAGCTGGTACTCTTTAAATGTCTGATAGTAATGTCTTGTGTTGTGGCAATTGAAAGCATCCTCAATAGCTTTTAGAGTGTCCTTATAAAATTGCCTTTTGACCCTTCTAATTTCTTGGCAGTTGATCATCATCTAGCATTTATTAATTCCTCCCTGGAGCTTTCAGTTCTCTTTTGTTGGTCATTCAACCAGGCCTTATGTCTGTGTTGAATTGCTACATCCCATTCCTCATTCCACCAATGGTTTCTTGTGTTTCCGTACAGGAACTACACCTTCAGCCAAGACTTTTAATTGAGTGAGAGTGGCTTCTAGATTGTCACTTACAGGTATTCTCGATATCTTGTAATACATATGATTATTAGTAATATAACTAGTGTCATATGCTCTCTTTGTATCCAACTTTTGACGTGGTCTGAATCAACATTGATGCCATGCAGCAATTTAACATTATAAATTTGCTTATGGAATTTCTGATCCATGGCCACATGATCTATCTGGTACTCTCCTAGCTTGACATTAGGAAATTTCCATGTCATTAACTTATGTGGTCTTCTCTTGAACTTTGTTTTCTTCAAAAACAATCCATTTCTAGTGCAAAATTCAATTAACTGTTCCCCATTCTTGTTTGTAAGTTTATGTGCTAGCTATCACCCGGCTACACCTCAAATTTGCTTCTCTTTTCCTATCTTCATATTACAGTCTCCAAGCATAATTTTAATGTTAGTATGTGGTATGGTCCTTACTAACTGATCAAGTTAATCCCAGAATTTTTCTCTTCCACCCTTGTCAGTTATATTTTCAACATTAGTTGGAGCATGAATATTTATCAGTGTGTATCTTTTGTTTTCCACCTTAATTCTTAACAATGCCATTCTTGAGGAATTGGATGAAAAATTCTCAATGGAGTCCAATATCCTATAATGTACAAAGAAACCCACACTGAATAAGGGAACATTTTCTATTACCCTTTCTCCTGCTGGTCTCTTATAAAGTTGATATTCTCCTGATTCGATTGGTTCCTGGTCAGTATTGCATAACTCTTGAAGGACTGTGATAACTGTGTTCTGTTGATCTAAGACATCTGTTAAATGTTTCAATTTACCAACTTCCTTAAGGAATTAATATTTACTGTTGCAAAATATGAAAACCTTCCTGGTTTGTTAAATTTTAGCACAGTCTTATGCGGAATATGTTGCATATTTGTTTGTTCATTCAGTGCATCACTAGGCACTCTGACTCTATGTGATGCCCCACTGTATCCAAATGGTGTATTTGCCTGGATAATCTCGTAATGACTGGTGGATTCTTTCAGTAGAAGACTCCTCATATTTTGTTTGATTGTCTGATCAATGATCAAGTGTGTGACCAAGGTCAGGGCTTACAATTCCAGATGTGACCTGGAAAGTTGGTGGGTGAATTATGGATGGTAAAAAATGAGATCAAAGGGATGTGTGTTTGGTCCATGAGAGCTATTTCATTTTGCTCAAGTCTGCCAGCAAGCTGGTGAGGACCCCCCTATCCGCCGCCTGGGACATGCCACATAGGGGTACACCTCTCCTCTTATTATGACTAAGTAACAGGTTGGTGGACAAAAATGAATAATGTATATAGGATAATTTTTCTTACTCTGTCCATGGAGATTTTTAATGTCTGATTTTGCAGCAAACTTGGTGCTTGACAAAAAGTCAATTGCTTGATTGTTACACTTATATATTTAATAGAAGTCACTATTAGGTTGCACTGTTATCATAATTTACCTCTAATTTTCTGTGGTTGCCGGTCATGCAGTCCATCCACTAAATCTTGATGATTAGCGCATATATATTTTAAGATGTCTTGCAGGATGGAAAAAACTACTGCCTTTTCTTATGATTGCTGGCAGAAGTCATGCTTATGAATGAATCTTTTGGCATAATAAATAAAAATATTCTTATAGTTTGATGACTTTTTTAATATTTGTATTTTATTGCATTTTTATACACACACAGCATTTACTACACACATTGTTGACGCATGAGTAAAAATTAATGTCCCTCTTTATGTGGGATCTTAAACACAAGTACTCTCAAGTGGAAAGGGAAAGAAGAAGGAAAAAAATGAATATTCTCTGGACATTGCTCCCCTGTTACAAAGATAATTTTAAAAAGCCTATTTTTGCTGTCCTCTGTGGCAATGTACAAATTTATTACTAATGTGAAAAGGAAAACATTCATACAAATCAATAATGAGGGAAAATAAAAAGGTATGATACTGGGAGCTAGTTGTTTAGGTATTACACAGGCCCAAATATAAGATCAAGTACGCTAACAGGGAAGAACTAAGAAGAGTGTTTCAGTGTCCAGGAACTCCATGGCTGGGTGATGATATAGATGATATAGATGTTAAAGTGCAAGAACTGACAGTGGCTATACATAGAGCAATGGAGACATCAATACCTATCAGCAGAGGTCATTCTAAAGGTTTACCTTTTAACTGGAGGGAGGTGCTGCAGAAATTAAGATGTGAAACAAGAAGAGCCAGAAAGCTATACCAGTGCAGCATGACTTGAGAAGAAATAGTCCAAAGGTTGCATAGATACAGGTATTTTAAACAAGGTTTTAAGGAAGAGTTGTAGAAAACAAAAATGGAACGATGGAAGCATTCTGGGAGGCTAACTTAGAAACTTATCCCTGGGGTGTATATATAAAACAGTCTGTGAGAAAATACAGTCAGAAACAGTCTTGTCCACTCTCAGAACAAATGATGGGAGGGTAACAGAGTTGGGAATAGTCAGCTGCCCTGCTAACGGAAACGCTACTCCTGATGACAGAGAAGAAGACAAGACAAATGATTAGTGTAGGTTATGGGACATGTTATGGAAAGAATATAGGAACAAAAACCTGTGTACCCCTTTGCATAATAGGAAATTAGGCATATAATTTTAAGACTGAAAAAGAAAAAATCTCTACGACTGAACAGGATCTCTGCTGAAGTAAATCGAGCCTCATGTGACCAATTAGACAGTTACTTGTGTGATCCGTACTATGAGTCTCTCTTGCAAGGAAGGATCCCTGCACCATGCTTAGTAAAGGGAAAGATAAGATCCAATGATACATAAATCCTACAGACCAATTTGTCTTTTGAATGTTCTCGGCAAGATATTTGAAAAACTATCGTGCAAAAGATTACAAGATCACAGACCGCTAGAAGGGATGAACCATCACCAGTGTGGACTTAGAAGAGGCAAGTCAATTGAAGACAAAATTACCAAGGTGATTTTGCAAGTGACAGATACTCATTCTACGTAAGCTCCAGTGATGATTGATATTGCTGGTGCTTTCAATAACCTTTGGTGGCCACCTTTATTTGGTTCCCTTAGGGATTTCGAGTGTTCAGAAGTGCTGTATAATTGCCTGAGAGATTACTGCCAAGGGAGACATGCTTTTTTAACATGACTGGGAAAGAAAAAAATGAAGACAATAATAAAAGGCTGTCCGCAGGGATTAGTGTGTGGTCCAGATTTTTGGAATGTAGCACTGTAGCCCATACTACAGAAGTTACATGACAGCAGTAACATAAGCAGTTTGGTGGCATTTGCAATGACTTGCTGTTCATTGAAAGTGGTGACACCAGAAGAATATGGAAGACAAATGTAATGCAGCCCTCCACGAACTTGAGAGCTGGTGTCGAAGTGTTAAATTATCACCAGCACCCCCCCCCCCCTCCCCCTCCAAACAATGTACCTCCTGCTGAAAGGGAACATAATAAGGAATCCTAAAATACAGTTAAATGGTATAACAATTAGAAGTAGTGCAGTAATGAGGTAATTAGGGGTATTTCTTGACAAACATCATAACTTTGCACATCATGTAGAGGAAGCAAGCAATAAAGGTACCAACATAATGAATAAGGTTGTAACCATTCCAAATATGAAATTTTGGCTTCCCTTGAAGACAATTAGAGTACTCCACCACTCTATATTAGCATCAGTTGTAAAATACGCTGTAAGTGTCTGAGCTCATAGACTGCAGCTAGTGAAGCCAGTCTCAGTAATGAGAAGAGTGTAATGAGGAATACTACTAAGATTAATGGGGGCGTCTGGTACTGCCCCGAATGATGCTTTGTTAGTAGTCCCAGGAATATGCACACTGGAATTGGAAATTAGGAAAAGGGGAATCTTTTACTGGTTAAAGAAGGGCAATCAAATGGAAGTACGAAGGGTGTTTGGAACTGAGGCCAGTTCGAAAAAGGCAATAAAAGATTGCATATTACACTTGTGGCAAAATGAATGGGACACTTCAGGCACTGGTGGGAAAACATATGAATTTCTCCCTAACATCAGGGAGAGATTAAAGATGATATTTCTTAACCCATCAAGTGGATTGATACATTACCTGACTGGCCATGGCCCTTATGCTATGTATCCATACAAAATCAGAAGACAGATGAATGACAGCTGTTGGAACCCAAAGCACACTAAGGAGTTGAGTAGATGTGGTGCATCTCTGACTTAAAAGTTAAATGCACCAAAATAAATGAAGAAACAAAGAACAAATTCTAGTGTTTGTAGCCGTTAGCAGTGGGGTAGTAGGTTAAGGGTTTTAATGTAGTTTTTGTACTAGAAGAAGTAGTTTTTTTTTCTTTTTAATCTTTTTTTTAGTATAAGAAATAAATAAATAACTTATAACTATTCAAGGAAATGTGATTTGTATGGCCTATTTGATCTTTTTAGATATTAGACTATAATTATAAAGAATAAATAAATACAAAAATATACTATAGCCCCTCTTTATCACTTGACTAATTTCGGTGTGCATGGGGCATATGCACTGTCATTTTTTCCCATGTTCCATTGAGCAAAAAGAAAGACAAGTATGATGAACAGTGGAAAGTATCCTCTGTCATGCAGTTACCAATAATTTGAAGTGTATAGATGTAGATGTAGAGGCATTCCAGGCTCCTTAGGATTCTCCTATTTTGTGGTAATGCACTAGATGGAAGGAAGGAACTAACCTATATGATGGAAAGGGTCCCATACCCAATCTCATTTACTGACATTCAACAATTTGTATATTCAAGGAAAATGCATATTATGCCCACTAAATATTGGAAGGACTGACAGATGTTGATCACTTGCTGCCACATAAATTAAGTGCTGAGTTCTCTAGTAATTTTCTAGTGCACCAGTGAAAGTACATTAACTTTCTGTGCCACCACAGGCATTGAGTGATTCCATGTTGCTGTACAGGCATTACTTGGGGGTGCTTTACAGAAACCAAATGGAACAGTTATTAGAAGGTTATTCTCAGAAAGGTGGTTAAATATTCTGTTGTAAACCCACTTCTCAAAAATATGTTGAAAATACAGGAAAGGGGGAGCGTCAGTAATTCTTTTTTGTAAGTGGAAGCAACTTTTTACAGTCTAATCAATATCTAATTTTATGTCAGTCATGTACAAATAAGAAGAAATAGGTCACACTATTTCTGAACACACAGTGGCCTCATTTTTTCCCAGTGTGTCTTGGTTGAGAAATGAAATGGCACAGTATATTTCTCTGCCTTCACGGTGGGGCTCCAGGACACTAAACTCATCTTTGGTTTTCCATTTGTTCATATAGCCAGCCATGCAGCAATGGGCAATGAAAGTTCCTTAATAAATATACCTATGAATGGTATCCATTTAGCCCACTAAATCAGGCCTGTTCACTACTATGCTCGTCCACGCTGGGCTGTGCTCATGCCACAGCAGTGAGAAACTGGCCAACTCACAGTGACTACTGGTGGGGGAAGAGGAGAGGGGGGTCAGAGAGAGAGAGAGAGAGAGAGAGAGAGAGAGAGAGAGAGAGAGAAACTGAAACAATGTAGTTCTATATGACAAACTGTAGCCAATAATGCTGTTCTATGGTCTTTGTTAGGTCTACTGACATGATCACATTATGATGGTGAATTAATGCCTTCTACGACAAATTTATTTTTGTGTATTATTACATTAAAGAGAAATAACAGTGAAATGAAACTTAAATTTCTTTCAGTTGATGAAGAAATGAACATGGGACCAAATAAATTGAAGACATGACATTTCTTATGACCGATTCAGATTTATGATGAATGGCATTTTCAGACAAGTTTCAATTGCCATCAATTTGTACTTCTTGACTGCATTATTCACATCTTAAATGCATTATTCACATCTTAAATGCATTATTCACATCTTAAATGCAAAAACACTGGATGCCAATGGATACTAATTATTTTGCTTTTCACTGAAGCGTCAGTGTCTTGTTCTACTGTCCAAGCACTGCATGTGTGAAGGGGAGCTTTTAAGCTGAAGTCTTCATTGTGAAAAAAAGTTGCTCATGCAAGTATGTAGGTCCAAACATAGACCTAGTCATAGCTGAAAACTTGTACAGTCATGGATGGAAATTTATGTTTAGGAAGATTTTGACATGTATCTCAAGACTTATTGTATTATGAAACTTATCATCAACTACCTGTTACACTGTAGGTCTATAAGTTCTGACTATAGCTAAATAGACATGTTGTAAAGTCATGTTTGTGTGTCTTACTTTCACTTTGAAGTTTGTAACATGGCCATCATGCTGTGTTTCATTGATTTAAAATGTGCTACTCTCCACTTTAAGTACTGAGCTGTAACTATAATTGCTTGCATCTATTGCTGTGGTGAACATAACACTTTGCTCTGAAGAAAGC
This sequence comes from Schistocerca gregaria, assembly GCF_023897955.1. Classification (NCBI taxonomy): domain Eukaryota; kingdom Metazoa; phylum Arthropoda; class Insecta; order Orthoptera; family Acrididae; genus Schistocerca; species Schistocerca gregaria. The sequence goes on along the minus strand of NC_064922.1, from coordinate 339,557,729 downwards.
ACACACATCACTCTTTTCATATGCTAAATAACACCATTTTACCAAAAGCACTCATTTCCCAGGTTGCGAGAGAGCACTTGTTCTTGCCTAGGTACCCTCTGTACAGGCGTGCCCTAAATAGACCTCTTCATGTGTCTACAAATCAAAATTTATCATAGGTCTCATATTTTAATACACATATTAGTGTGTGCAAGTTTAAGTAACTATAAAAGAGCTACACACCGTTATAGATTATGATTTGCATAAATGTTATCGGTGTGTTGGATCAAAAACATGAACCAATGAAATGTATGATACAAACACTCCCTCATTATTGACATAAATGTCAATGGCCACAGGTCTAATGGTTTTTTTATTGAATCATATAATTGGCAAGATTTGTGTTCATCCAGGAATCTAAGAAGACAAATAACAAACAAGAGGAAATTGTGGACCAAGAAATGAAGGAGGAAGTCAGTGAAGAAAACAATAGTGCAAGGAAGAGATCACTCAGTCCTAACAAGAGAGGTGAAAACTCTGGCTCTGGATATAAAAGAAAATTTGGCAGTAACCAGTCCTCTCCATCTGAGGAGGAACCACAAGATAGCAGTACACCCAAGAAGGTAGGTAATTAGTTCTGGTCCATCTCTTTCATTCGTGTGTGCGTACAAGATTGTGCACGTACACACACACACACACACACACACACACACACACACACACACACACACACACAGTACTTTTTAAGAATTTATTGGAGACATTTTTTAATTATAACCTTTATTTTTTAAAACCAAAGATGTATGGGGAAAGTGCTACAACAAGCAAAACAACTTAGACTGCTCTTTTTTTCTTATTTTGTTGTGTGGGGCTTGTGATAAACACACACAGTATCTGCAGCAAATATGATCATTGCCATCTCCTTTAGGTATCATTGTTTTGAACTGCATGTCATTGAAGTTACTGATGAGTAAATTTGGTATTCTTCTTTTTTATTAGGAAACCTAATTGTACATGACGTGTGATGAGCACTGTCACAGTCACATGATAGCTCAAATGTGTTTTCTATGTGGATAATAGATGAAAATTTCATATGGTATAATTCTTTGTGGTAACTCATCAAGCCAAACTCAAGTTTTATCAGAATCCAGAATGTAGGAGAAAACCAGGTCCAACTTTCACTTAAACTGTTCATTATTTTCACAGTTATAAACTTCAACAATGATCAAAAATGAAGAAATTAAAGAACAGTCTGTGGAAACTCATGACTTCTCCATGAAGACTGTTTCTACATGCACACACAGAAACTACTGTACTATATTTGTCTTTTCTGTTGTGTCACTTGTCTTGTTGATAGGAAGACCCTTAACCCCACTTCCTGATCGCACATTTTGACATCTTGACAACCATCCAACTTGGATAATGCATAACCACTTGATCAGGTTTGCATAAATCCAGCACATGTTAATGTTGTCCTTGGACCCTCGGGGTTATCATCTTCTCGGCACACATCAGCATTCAGAACTCTGCAGGGGACAAGTTTCTTGGCCTTCAGCTTTAATTTTGGTCCAATTGGTTTTCATTTTATTGTCACAAGATCACTTTGTACTTTTGAAGGCCTTTTTCGTATATCAATTGAAGGTAGCATTTTTGTGTGCATGCATGTGTGCACGCGTGCTTGCACGCATGTGTCCCACTGATACATAATTTAAACAATGGAACCTTCAAATAGGAATATCAACAATGTAGGAAAAGACAGATTGCTGCTTCTGTAAAGAAAACACATTAAGTTGCAGACAGGCACAATTAAGGACACTTACTTAAAGCTATCAGCCACAGCCTTCATCAGTAAACACACACACACACACACACACACACACACACACACACACACACACACCCCTTGCTAGCTTGTGTGTATGAATGGTGTGTATCTCTCTTTTACTGATAAAGGCTGTGGCTGAAAGCTTTATGTAAGTGTCCTAAATTGTGCCTGTGTGCAACTTAGTGTCTTCTTTATGGAAGCAGCAATCAGTCTTTCCCTACATTGTTGATATGTATCTTTCTTCAAATGAATTAATAATTTCTTCTGCTAATAATTTTGTAACACAAAGATCAGTCTGTCTGTGCATCTTAACTTCTGTCAGAAGTTGAAATGGTGTTTTTCAACACTTCTGTGGTATGTTGATTTAAGGGCATATTGAACTGACATATCATTTTCCACCATTTGGTAAGGTTATCAGTAGTAAGCTGAGCAATGATGGTAGTGAAAGTAAAACTGATTTTCTGAATCTGTCAGTTGGCTTTAGGGGTTCTTTCTTTTAGAAGCAAAGACAGTCCCTCTGTCACTAATTAAAGCATACAGCCAGCTAAACGTAGCAAATGCGTCAACAATACTTAGAATGTAGCAGTAACCCTTGAGAGTTGATTTAACTGTTCCACAATGATCAACAATAGTATATAGTGCTTCACTCTCTTTGAATAAGGACGAAGAAAACTTTCTTTCCTTATTTCTTATTCACAATTAAATGTTTTACACCACTGAAGATCATTCTTCTCACATTATTGGTAAAATCTGATATACAGTAATCCTGTTTTACTTCCTGTTTAGTTCACTTCTCCTTTCTTGTGTACAAGCTTGATGATTTCACATTGTATAATGTGTGGAACAGCTAACATCTCTCTTCCATCACTGAACTTGAAAAGAATTTGATCTCTCACTCAAAAGTTTGTGTTAGGTCATTCTTTGAGAATGTTCTTGATTGCTGGCCAACCATCTTCCTTCTCTTGAGCTTTTCTGATTCTAGCTATTAATCTGCATGCAAAGCCAAACAATATATGTACACAGCAGCTGAATTTCTCATCATATAATGAGATTAACATGAAATGCTGTAGCAATACTTTTGTGAAACTAAAACCCAGCTTGCTACTTTACATGATATATCTTTTTTGTCCATGGTCTTTTGGAATGTGGTACAGCTGGTTACAATTTCTAAAATGTATTCCTAGTAAATATACTTGCAGTTTCTTTAAGATGTTAACAATAGCCACGAATTCAAACTCAAAACTACTGTCGTTTTCCTCTTGAAATGTTGCCTTTTTTACTCATGTAGGAGGCTGGAGGGCACTTATCATTTGGTTTGGAGATTTTTGTGATAACACAACTCCAGAGCCTTCTTTACTTGGATCTGTTTGTATCTTAGTTCCATATTTGTGTTCTAGACTTTGAAACTTGTATCCATTGAGTGTCTTCAATATCCCCCTCTGTTCTTTTTCTGATTGCTCCTCAGTAAATCACTCCTGGGTTTGGATATCATAGAGTAATTTGAGATAAACTTTCTAAACTATCATGTTAGTCCCAGGAAACTTTTTACTGTCAGAAAAAATTTCTGTTCCGCAAATTTCCAACAGCCTTCATCTTCTCAGGAGGAGACTGCATTTGTCCGTACTGTATATCACATCTGAGAAACTCAACAGTTCTCTTTGTGAACTGGCATTTTGAAAAATTAATTTACAAGCTATTTCTACTACAGTTCTTAATCTTACTCAAAGCTGATGAAGTGCCTCATCCTCAATCTTTGCTGGTATTATAACATCTTCCACATTGAGAAATACTATGTTCTCTCAAATGAATGCCAAAAAAACAGTGCCTATAAAGTGCTGGAAAACTGCAGGTGACTTTTATAATTGAAGTGGAAGTTTCTTGAACTGGAACTGCCCTGCTGTGTCACAGGCAAAGTATACCTTTTTTGGCTTTGTTCTTAAACATCAAAATGAAAAAAAAAATCCGTTATTGAGGTCTAGTGTGTGAAAACCACAGGTCTCTCTTATCTATAGGTTCCTGTCTAAGGAGCAATGGGTAGTGATCTGTTTCTGTAACTTATACAGGACAATCATCACTATTTTTCACCTTTGCAACTACAACTGTGCTAGAGTATTCAGATGAAATTGATCATAACATTTAACATCATGAAAAGAACACTTGTCACTCACCTTACAGTGCAGATGCTGAGTCACAGATAGGCACAACAAAAGAGTTTCAGGAAGTGAGCTTTTGGTCAGCAAGGCCTTTGTTGAAAATAGACAGAAAACACACACACACACACACACACACACACACACACACACACACACACACACACACACACACACACACACACAATGCAGCTCAAACAACAGTCTTCACAGTGCCTCTACAAACCGCGTAAATATCTGTCCCAATTTTCACATCATCAATCACAACAGTAGCTGTAAAATAAACTTGTGGAAGACAGTTTTCCTTGAGTGCTGTAGAGATCACATTTCTATCTTGTGAACTTGGAACACCCACAGTCTTATAAAAATTTTGTCATTATAAATTATATTGGCTGCCACAGTGGTCGCAGTCACTTTACCTGTGGTTGCTGCCTTTACATTTGAAACACTTGGTTTGGATCCCACACCTCACATTGTGTTCTTGTTACTTGAGTCTCCAGTGCTGCAACTTTTATTTCTTTTTGACAAAGACTTTGCTACTCTTTCATAATGCCCCATAGTTTGCTTAAATTCACATTTACAGCTCCATCTTTTATCCTATCAGTCACACACTGGAATAGAGAAGCAGTATCAATATCAGCACAGCTAGAAATCTATTTCATTACAAGGAAATATTCCTGAAGAGACTCTTCTCCTCATGTCTTCTTCCACCAGTGCGGCAGTTTGTGGATCTCTACAGCACTTGCCTTCATATCAGATCATTTGTGCAAAGCTATCTTCACTGCAGTTCATGATGTAAGACCCTTCTTACACCGTGTAAAAAATGTAGGCATACCTTAAGGAATTTTATTTTTTCACAAACAAGCATTTCCAGTAGGTTTCAACCCATTAAAAACACAGTTTCCTAAAGTCCAAGATCCTCTTTTTAACAGAATATCTGTTACTGCTGCTAAATGACTTAACAACACCCTTATATTGTGAAATGACAGAAAATGTACATTGAACCTGTGAATGTGGTGAGAACTGTATTCCACTTTTGTCATCTGTTTCTGAACTGGAAAATCTTTTCATCTTCTCCTCCTGTAAATTCTTAAAATTCCTCATTTGGATAGCATCTTCTTCTTCACCGCCACCACCATAATCTTCACATTCTGTGTTGTCATCAACTTTCAATGCAAGTTTGTCAATTTTTAGATAAATAACTAGAAATTCTTTTAGTAATTTCATTTTTTGTCTCACTGTCTATACAGAGAACATTGCAGATTATAGAAATTCTGCTTCTGAAAATGATGCTTCAATAAATGACTTCTTAGCTTAAAGTTCATATATTACTAATTGAAAAATAAATAAAACACATACTGGTGTGCAAAACTCGAGAATGAAAGTGACTTTCAGCACGATATGTCATTGCCAAGTAACATAGTTCTATCAAACTTGACCATACACAAAAAGAACTGCTACAGTCTAATACAGAAGGTAGCTGAAAGAAATAACAGTGAGATGAGCAGAAATGACACTTTCATTCAAAGACAATAATTACACTTAAGTCACTGTGATTATTATGGTCCCCTGGACATTATAGAAGGCAGAACACGATTCACAATAGGATGTGTGATCACCGTGTTAGGGATGCATGTCTGCAATGTGCTCCTGTGGTGGCCGCAACGTTAGTAAGTAGTTCTTGTGGTAGCGATTTCTATGCATCCATCGCTATGATTGATGACTGCTGGTGCACATGGGCATTGTACAATACATCTCCCTGGTATCTTCCATACTTCTCTGATTGGATTTAAGTTGGGGGAAGGGGGGGGGGGGGGTCAATGGGCAGGCCAGTCCATTCACTGAATATACTCTCTTTCCAAGAGCTTCTCCATCTGTGTTGTTTGATGTGGTCACTTGTTGTCACCCATAAAATCGAAGTCAGGGTGGAATACATCTTTGAAAGATGCATATGCAAGGAGTACAGTGTCATGATGACACTGAATGGTGATTGTACTATGTTCAAAGATTTGGAGGTCAGTTTGCTCATAGTACATTATGCCTCCCCACATTTACATGTTACAATCGTATAGATCACCAAAATGAAAATTATTTTAATTGATCTATGACAGGGAGGAAATTCTTAGTTTTTACATTTTTGATGATGTCATTTCAACATCTGTTGGTTCAAAAGAATAATGAGGTCATCAAAATATATTTGTTTTGGCTGTGTTTTACTTTCTTGCTCAGTGCAATAAGTTGATTTAGCAGCTTTCACATCACATTATTCAACGCCCTCATTTTTTTTTGTATCTATGAAGTTTGTTACACATGTTGACACTGAGGCATTTGTGCTCATGACCAATCTAGGGACCTGCCGAGTTTCATTAGTTTTGCTTACTTGTCTCAGGATATCCCAAGTGACTGTGTAGAGCCCTGGTTCAATCTCTGCCATTTTGTAGTAGAACTTAGAGCAGTAACATATGATTTTTCTGACACCTTTTTCTTCTGAAATTTCAAAAAGGGCATTTTTGTGCATTTTTTAAATTTCTTTATAGCCTCGCGGGAGGTTTTTTGTAGCTTCAGCTTTGCATGCCCAACATGTATTTGTTATCTGCTTTGACATAATGTGTTATAACGTGTTTCCCAGTGCCTTCTTTTTTGAAGAAATCAGATAGAATTTTGTACCTGTTAGTTGAAGCTGTAAATAAGTAAGTAAATAAATAAATAAACTTATTCCAAACATTCAAATAATCTTAATGCAGTTGACTGATACCTGCACAACAAAACTGATTGAATGTACAGCACAAAGTACACGTACTGACTAAATTATTTTCTGTCAGTACAAACACTCAAAGGCCACTACATTTTCCACTCATTGGAAAAGCAGCAGTTCTTAATGTCTGTGCCATTATGTTGCAGAACTTGTTGAAGCCTTAAATTTTATCATTAATTTTCCTACCCTGATAAGACATGAATGTTAAATATCTTTCAGTAGGTGAAAATTAAATTAATCTAATCAATGTCACCTTCATCTGGAGTTCAGTCTGATCATACAGAGTTGTGTTTACTTGATTGGAGAGATCATTTCGTTGAAAATTCATTTAACGATTCTTGCGAAACTTCCTTACCAAACATCAATGAAAGATAGCTTGTATGACCAGTTTCACAGTTTGCATGGTTTTTCATGCGACTGCTCAGGCCATCATACTCTGAACTCCAGTTTCAAGTTGTTATAGAAAAATTCATTTGAATAACCCATTCAAAATAATTACATCTCTACCTTTTATGACTATGTAAGGACCTGCACTACACTATTAAAGCAAATATTTGTCTTATTTTAAACAGTTGCGGTGTAGCTCCCTAACCTGTAGCCTAGATAGCCTGCACTTAAATGTGGCTCCAGCTAGTGTCCCATAATTCTATTATTATATTGCTTCTGGCCTCTGTTCTCATGTCTCTAAAATTCATCCACTCCATTTTCTTCTTGTTTACCAAGATGCAATTACTGTATCTCTAAACCATCTTTTTGCTTCTCCTATTGCCGCAGAGACCTCCTGCTGTAAATCAGCTTCTTTGTGTCCTTCAATAATAATGCTGGTATGATCTGCTACAATACTGGCTCTACTGCTGACAAGTATGTTATTAACCATTTACAGAAATGTACCGATTGGAAAGAAACATTAACAGCAATACATCTAGTATAGAAAGGTAATGAAATAAATAAATAGAAAGGTAAAATGGAACAAAGACTACAGTGCTTACTATCCCTTAGTAAGGGATAATATTGTATATCTACATAATGTGCCAATCTGAATATATCTTGATTCTGAAACAGTGCATTTAAACACCAAACATGTACAATGTAAATATCCACAGCTACTATTTTTGTATTTATTTTTGTATTTATTATTTAGTTAGTAAATTATTTTGCCAACTAATCTTGATGTAGACCAAACATATATTCACCTACAGTAATAAGACATTAACACCCCCCTTTAGATGTCATTGTTTTTAAAACTGTACCTTGAAGTTTCCTACAAAAAAATTAAATTGTTCCTTCTCATAAACAGATAGCATTATATGTAATAAAATATGTTGAGCACTGTCATAGTTACAAAGAATTTACATGCAGATTCTGTGTGGATGTTAAGTCACAGTGTTGCTGAACACCTTCAAGGTCCGGTGCATAGTACTAATACTGGCATGTGTGTCGTCTGTTTGATTATGAAATGAAAACAAAAGTGATGTAGAGCTTATTAAATTTGAGTTAGAGAGAGTTGCAACAGATTATGGAATACAGAAATTTGGTTTATTATGGATGATATGATCAGTTACTATGAAATAACAACTGAGGTGATCATCATCATCATGATATTATTATTATTATTATTATTATTATTACCCAGTGTCCAGTCCTTGGCTGGGTCTGTATGGAGCATAAACCTCTCCATCCTTTCCTATTTTTCTGCTCTGTACCAATCTCCTCTCACATTCTTTCACTCCAAAGATCCACATGTCTTTCCATCTTCATCTAGTTCTCTTTCTCACCCACTCATTCCTCACTCTATCCATTCTAATGAGTCCTGTCCTACATTTTTGAAATATCATCTCACAGGCCTATATGCTGCTCACCTGTTTGTTCTTCTTTACCCACATTTCTGATGCAGATATGAGTATGAAGTATAATGTGCTTGGCATAACATTTGCTTATTTTTGGTGATACAATCTTGTTCTTTACCAAGATTCTTACTCTCTGCAGGAATCCATAGGCTTGCCTCCCCCTTTCTATAATCTCATCATCGCTTTTTTCTACTATCTTCTATTAAACTCTTCAGGTATTTGAAACTGTCCACTTTCTCTAACACCTGCCATCTAATACTTAAATCCATTGCTATTCCCATCTGTTTCCTCATGGTGTCCATCACTTCACACTCATTTGCATTAAATTTCAATCCATATTGCACCACCACTTCCACCATACATTTACACTTTCTTGTACCTCTGCTTCTCTGTATCCCCCTACCATTAAATCATCACTGATTTTATGTTTGTATTTTCTATTCATGCTTTCACTTCTTCCATTATCTCATCCATAATGGTCATGAAAAGTAGTGGAGGTTGTGCATTCCCTAGTTCATTTTTCTGTTGAAACCATTCTGTCTTTTCTCCTCCAACTTTTCCACAACTCGCACTCCCCTGGTATAGTCCCTTTATTCTTTCCAATCAGCCTTCCAATTCTCCAGATCTTACTTCAGATTTGTAAGATATTTTTACAACATTTCTTAGACAAACCACATTAGTTCACAAGAGATATGCAGAGGTCTGATTTGATGTGACAATTGGGTTGTGTAGACATCGACTAGTTCTTCTAAGAAATTCATCAATGGGGTAGGTGAAGTTGGCAATCAATACATTTATTACTGAATAATGGACACTTTTCTGGACCAACACAAGTGACTTTAAATTGTTATGTAGGTTATTCTTATTTTTAATACTAATTTTATGGAGTGAGTTGCTGGTTTGAAAGAGATGCTTCATGGATGACAAATTTCATATAGGAATAAACATTTTGGCAGGCAGTAATTGGTATTCAGTTCCTTGAACAGATCTCTTCACGATCTTTAATTCACACCACAAATAATTCATATTACACACTTTTATAAACTGTAGCTGAACTAGGTATGTTACACCAAAATATTATTCCATATTATAAAGTGAAAGTAAGCAAAATGTGCTCATTTTTCTAAAAACTATCATTATGCATCATCTGCATTGCCAATAAAGATTTGTTTAGTTGTTTCAGGAGTTCTGTGGAAAGGTCCACAAAACTATATTTGTCATAAAGTTGTAACCCCCAAGACTTCAGCACTTTCAACCTGTACTATTTGTTTGTCAGTATATGTTGGGTAGCAATCTCTTACAAATTCTGAGTTGCATGTAGCTTGTCCTTCTGAAATTAAGTGGCAAAGCTTAGTTAGATACCATTTATTAATTTACATGACAAAGTCATTAGTAGATCTTTCTGAAATGGAACTTCATTTGCTATTTATTTCCATGTTTGTATTATTAAAAAACCCAACCTTATAATGTTAGTGATGAATGATTGTGAATATAGGCTTACACAAGAAAATATAAGAGCCCTATGATAACTTGTAGAACAGTACATGTAAATGGTCAATAGTTGCATGATGACTGATAATTTAATATGGGCCTGTTGCCTGCTGAACCACCTTACTTCCTTGTAGGCAGATGAATTTTGTACAGTTTTGCAGAAGTTCATTTGGTGCCATATAATATTCTAAAATAACGAACAAGGTATTGTGATTTTCACTATCAAAGGTCTCTGACAGATCACAGAATATAACAGTAGCCTTTAATTTACAGTGTAATGAATTAGGTCCATTCTCACTTTAGGTCTAAATAGCCTTTTCTCAATAATGGAGCCCCTCAGAAATTCAAATAGTGACTTTGAAATTATATTATTTGAAACTTTTTGTATATTAGCATTTCTAAAATTATTGAGAATGCTGGCAAAATTGAAATTCAAGGAAGTTTAATGGTATATCCTTACCTCCTTTTTGATAAGCCTGTTAGCGAAGATAGGTGGCTGCCACGAGGATGACCCGGTTTTGATTCCTGATACTGTTTGAATTTTTGATTGGTAGGATGACTTGTGCAGGGTACACACAGCATTGTGAGGACAATTGAGGAGTTACTTGATAGAGCAGTAGTGACTCTGTGGTCCAGAAAGCCTGCAAAACAGCCAGGAGAGTGATTTTCTGACCATATGCCCCTCTATACCATGTATGCATGATACCACGAGATGGAGAATGACAAAATGGCCTGTAAGCATCTCATGGCCTAGGTGAGGAGTACAGTCTTTCTTGGTCTAGTGGTAAAGCAACCCCCCCCCCCCCCCCCCCAATGAACCTTGGACCTTGCCATTGGTGGGGAGACTTCGGTGCCTCAGCGACAGATAGCCGTACCGTAGGTTCAGCCACAATGGATGGGTATCTGTTGAGAGGCCAGACAAACATATGGTTCCTGAAGAGGGGCAGCAGCCTTTTCAGTAGTTGCAAGGGCAACAGTCTGGATGATTGACTGATCTGGCCTTGTAACATTAACCAAAACGGCCTTGCTGTGCTGGTACTGCGAACGGCTGAAAGCAAGGGGAAACTACAGCCGTAATTTTTCCCGAGGGCATGCAGCTTTACTGTATGATTAAATGATGATGGCGTAAAATATTCCGGAGGTAAAATAGTCCCCCATTCGGATCTCTGGGCGGGGACTACTCAAGAGGATGTCATTATCAGGAGAAAGAAAACTGGCATTCTACGGATCGGAGCGTGGAATGTCAGACCCCTTAATTGGGCAGGTAGGTTAGAAAATATAAAAAGGGAAATGGATAGGTTAAAGTTGGATATAGTGGGAATTAGTGAAGTTAGATGGCAGGAGGAACAAGACTTCTGGTCAGGTGAATACAGGGTTATAAATACAAAATCAAATAGGGGTAATGCAGGAGTAGGTTTAATAATGAATAGGAAAATAGGAATGCGGGTAAGCTACTACAAACAAGATAGAGAACACATTATTATGGCCAAGATAGATTCAAAGGCCACACCTACAGCAGTAGTACAAATTTATATGCCAACTAGCTCTGCAGATGACGAAGAAATTGAAGAAATGTATGATGAAATAAAAGAAATTATTCAGATAGTGAAGGGAGATGAACATTTAATAGTCATGGGTGACTCGAATTCGGCAGAAGCAAAAGGGAGAGAAGGAAATGTAGCAGGTGAATATGGACTGGGGCAAAGAAATGAAAGAGGAAGCCGCCTGGTAGAATGTTGCACAGAGCACAACTTAATCATAGGTAACACTTGGTTCAAGAATCATAAAAGAAGGCTGTATACATGGAAGAAGCTTGGAGATACTGACAGGTTTCAGATTGGTTATATAATGGTAAGACAGAGATTTAGGAACCAGGTTTTAAATTGTAAGACATTTCCAGGGGCAGATGTGGACTCTGACCACAATCTATTGGTTACGACCTGTAAGTTAAAACTGAAGAAACTGCAAAAAGGTGGGACTTTAAGGAGATGGGACATGGATAAACTAAATTAACCAGAGGTTGTACAGAGTTTCGGGGAGAGCATAAGGGAGCAATTGACAGGAATGGGGGAAATACATACAGTAGAAGAAGAATGGGTAGCTTTGAGGGATGAAGTAGTGAAGGCAGCAGAGGATCAAGTAGGTAAAAAGACGAGGGCTAGAAGAAATCCTTGGGTAACAGAAGAAATATTAAATTTAATTGATGAAAGGAGAAAATATAAAAATACAGTAAATGAAGCAGGCAAAAAGGAATACAGATCTCATTTTTGAGACCGACAGGAAGTGCAAAATGGCTAAGCAGGGATGGCTAGAGGACAAATGTAAGGATGTAGAGGCTTATCTCACTAGGGGTAAGATAGATACTGCCTACAGGAAAATTAAAGAGACCTTTGGAGATAAGAGAACCACTTGTATGAACATCAAGAGCTCAGATGGAAACCCAGTTCTAAGCAAAGAAGGGAAAGCTCCCTTCCCTACAGCCTAGGTATTCGTGGCAAACGTATCTGCTCCAGTGACGAATCCCTCAACAATTACACCAATAACCTGACCAGTGCTTTCCTCTCCCGCAACTATCCTGCAGACCTTGTCCACAAACAGATCTCCCGAGCAATACATTCCTCCCCGTCCAACAACAATATTCCTACCCTCAGACCACACAGAAGCATCCCCCTTGTCACCCAATATTATCCTGGCCTCAAATACATCAATAAATTACTCCGCCAGGGTAAATTAAACAACCTCACTCCCATTTACTTTTCAGTCTTCTCCTCTTTCCCTTTCCTCTTTAGCCATTCATGCATATTTCCATCCTACATCTTTATACTATACACCTCTTTACTTCTGTATGCATCCTGTTTGGTTTGAAGCTGGCACAGTACCTGCAGTAGAATATCTTTGGCTTCCCTCTGACAGCCATGCCTCCATCCTTGCTACCTGCCCTGTTTTCCTTTCCCTGTTGCTTCATAACCTGGGTTGTGAGTACTAAATCCACTTTCCCTTCTTCCCTTTCTTTCCCCTCTCTCCTCCCTGATGAAGGAACATTTATTCCAAAAGCTAGGAACTTAAATTTTCGGTTGTTTTTTGTGTTTCTATCTGCTGTACTGAGCTGAGGTAAGTACTGGCCAGCCCCTCTATCTCTTTGTTAGGAGTATATAGAGGGTCTATACAAGGGCGATGTACTTGAGGACAATTTTATAGAAATGGAAGAGGATGTAGATGAAGATGAAATTGGAGATACGATACTGCGTGAAGAGTTTCACAGAGCACTGAAAGACCTGAGTCGAAATAAGGGCCCCGGAATAGACAACATTCCATTGGAACTACTGACGCCCTCGGGAGAGCCAGTCATGGCAAAGCTCTACCATCTGGTGAGCAAGATGTATGAGACAGGCGAAATACCCCCAGACTTCAAGAAGAATATAATAATTCCAATCCCAAAGAAAGCAGGTGTTGACAGATGTGAAAATTACCGAACTATCAGTTTAATAAGTCACAGCTGCAAAATACTAACATGTATTCTTTACAGACGAATGGAAAAACTGGTAGTAGCTGACCTTGGGGAAGATCAATTGGATTCTGTAGAAATATTGGAACACGTGAGGCAATACTGACCTTATGACTTATCTTAGAAGAAAGATTAAGGAAGGGCAAACCTACATTTCTAGCATTTGTAGACTTAGAGAAAGCTTTTGACAATGTTGACTGGAATATCCTCTTTCAAATTCTAAAGGTGGCAAGGGTAAAATACAGGGAGCAAGAGGCTATTTACAATTTGTACAGAAACCAGATGGCTGTTATAAGAGCCCAGGGGCATGAAAGGGAAGCTGTGGTTGGGAAGGGAGTGAGACAGGGTTGTAGCCTCTCCCTGGTGTTATTCAATCTGTATATTGAGCAAGCAATAAAGGAAACAAAAGAAAAGTTTGGAGTAGGTATTAAAATCCATGGAGAAGAAATAAAAACTTTGAGGTTCGCCGATGGCATCGTAATTCTGTCAGAGACAGCAAAGGGCTTGGAAGAGCAGTTGAACGGAATAGATAGTGTCTTGAAAGGAGGATATAAGATGAACATCAACAACAGCAAAACAAGGATAATGGACTGTAATCGAATTAAGTGGGATGGTGGTGAGGGAATTGGATAAGGAAATGAGACACTTAAAGTAGTAAATGAATTTTGCTATTTTGGGAGCAAAATAACTGATGAGAGTCGAAGTAGAGAGGATATAAAATGTAGACTGGCAATGGCAAGGAAAGTTTTCTGAAGAACATAAATTTGTTAACATCGAGTATAGATTTAAGTGTCAGGAAGTCATTTTTGAAAGTATTTGTATGGAGTGTAGCCGTGTGTGGAAGTGAAATGTGGACGATAAATAGTTTGGACAAGAAGAGAATAGAAGCTTTTGAAATGTGGTGCTACAGAAGAATGCTGAAGATTAGATGGGTAGATCACATAACTAATGAGGAGGTATTGAATAGGATTGGGGATAACAAAAATTTGTGGCACAAGTTGACTAGAAGAAGGGATCAGTTGCTTGGATATGTTCTGAGGCATCGAGGGAACACCAATTTAGTATTGGAGGGCAGTTTGGAAGCTAAAAATCATAGAGGGAGACCAAGAGATGAATACACTAAGGAGATTCAGAAGGATGTAGGTTACGGTAGGTACTCGGAGATGAAGAAGCTTGCACAGGATAGAGTAGCATGGAGAGCTGGATCAAAGCAGTCTCAAGACTGAAGACCACAGCAACGACAGCAACAACAACAACAACAACAATGACTGGTAAAGCACATGCCTGGAAACAGAGGTTGTGGCATTGAATCCTGTTCGGACCATGGACTTCACCTCTTAATGATTCGGAGAGCCATCAGAAACAATACTAGGTTCTGGTACCACATTGAACCGTAGGTCCCTTTCACTGATCGGGCAATTAGAGTACATTTGGTACATGAAAGTTGCCGAAGTGGTGTCCAGTTGGCTCAAGATACTCCGGTAGATTAGTATTTCTTGATTTCTGAAAAGCATATGACTCTGCAGCACATCCACACTTATTATCAAAAGTAGAATTATGTGGGGTACCAAGAGAAATTTGTGATTGGACTGAGGATTTTTTTGAAGGAGGGTGCAACAAGTTATCTTGGGTGTAGAGTCAACAAGTGTAGAAGTAACTTAGTGCATGCCCCAGGAAAGTATGTTGGGAACTTGCTATTCATGATGGATATTAAGGACCTGGCAGACAATGTTAATAGTAACCTCAAACTTTACACAAATGATGTAGTCATCAGTAACAAAATACTGTAAGGAAGAAGCTGCACCAATATTCAGTCACATCTTTATAAGGTTTCAGAGTGATGCATAGAATGATGCCACAGGATAGTGGATGAATGGAAATGAGTGATGTACCATGCTATACCATGGGGCAATCAGATAGAGGGTGAGCAGGCAAATGCCTGTAGTAAGTTACCTACCATCATGTGTAGTGCCAACAGTGAAGTATGGGATCATTTTATGTGGTGAGGGTGTGGTCCCATGAACCCAATGGAATGCTTTTGTATGGGCTAGAACAGCATCTTCACTCTAGATCCTGTGTCCAAGATTGTTACTTTGTCTGTTTTTGGCTTGTGAGGAAGAATGAGCTGCCATTCCTCAACACAGTCATTCAGATACCTCATTGAAAGTGTCCCCAGAGGAGCTCAAGGAATTGTAAAGGCAAAGGTTGAACACGTCCCATATTATGGTTCACTGTGAGGTGTCTGGGTGCTTTTGATCAAATAGTGTACTGCCTAAGGTGGGTGAGTGGTGCAATATCAATGTGAGAGGATAATGGGGAGGATATTTCTCATTTTAGGACATGACGTGAGGTAGTTGAAATCCTGGTGGAGAACATGATGCCATTACTCCAGTCATGGGTAGTACTGAGTCATGAGAGGGGTGCTCCTTTGTGGCTGGACAGTAGGTATATGGAGGATGGTAAGTGATGGAGAGACAGGCGGAGGAAGGGGGGGGGGGGGTAATTTTAATCTGCAAATGCCTCATTGAGACCCTTGGGATATTTTGTATGGGCTGTTTGTTACTACAGGTGTGACTGCCATGGATGGCTGGGGTGTATGGAAGGGTCTTCTTATTATAGAATGGATGGCAGATGTCAAAGTGGACATATTATTGATGGTCGGTAGGCCTGAAGTGAATGGAGGTACTGAGCTAGTCGGGCTGAAGAGGACCAGATGAAGAGAATTGTGAAATTGTTGAGATTCTGCAGGAATGCGGACAAGGCACCCTCACCCTCTGCCCAGGCCATGGAGATGTCATTGATGATTCTGAAACAAGTGAGAGGTTTGAGATTCCAGGATCCTAGAAAGGATTCTTCTAGATGTCCAAAGGACATAGGATGGTGCCATGCGGACACCCATTACTGTTGCGAGACTTTAATCGTAGGTGATGTCTTGAAAGGAGAAGTAATTGTGGATGAGGATATAGTGTCTCATGGTGACCAGGATGAAGTGGAGGTCGTAGGATTGGAGTCAGTTGGGTAGCATTCAATAATGACGAAGTCATAGGCATTTGGCTGGTTACTGTATAGAGAAGGTGGCATCAGCAGTTATAAGCAGGGCACTGTGTGGTAAACAATCAGTAATGGTGGAGAGTTAGTGGAGGAAATGGTTAGCGTCTTTTGTATAGGAGAGTAGGCTATATGTAATAATCTGACAGTAATGGTATACAAGGTCTGAGAGTTACACATGCAACGGTCTCCAAATGTACAACCTCCTTCCTGGTTGACATGAGTAACTGTGTCCTCACTCACAATTACTTTTCCTTTTAAGCAAATCACCTGCAGACAAATCTGTTGACAACAGTGGGAACCAGCATGGCATCAATCAATGCTGATCTATTCATATGCCATCTAGAGGAATCCTTCCTAGCCGCCAAGAATCCCAAACCCCTCATCTGGTTCAGATTCACTGATAACATCTTCATGATCTGGGCTGAAGGTGAGGACACCCTATCCACACTGCTTCAGAACCTCAAGTACTTCTTTCTTATTTGCTTTATGTTGTCCTCCTCAGCCCAACAAGTCACCTTCCTCAGAGCCAACCTCTACCTAAAGGATAGCTCCATCAGTACCTCCGTCCATATGAAGCCCACTAGCTACCAACAGTATTTCCACTTGGACAGTCGCCACCAACTCCATGTCGAGAAGCCCTTTGTATTCATCCTAGCCACTTGTAGTCATCACATCTTTAGCAGTGAGCAGTCCCTCTCCATATATGCCAAGGGTCTCACAGACTAAAATTACCCTTCCCACCTTGTCCAGAAACAGATCTCTCTGTCACCTACCATTTCTCACATACTCTCTGACAGGTCACATAGGAGGATCCACTCCCCCCCCACCCCCACCCCCTCTTGTGACCCATGATTGGAGCAACTGTGTCACATTCTCTACCAGTGATTTGCCTACCTCTTGTCATCCCCTGAAATGAGAAATATCCTCTCCACCATCCTCCCTATCCCTCCCACAGTAGTATTCCACCACTTGTCACCATGTGCAATAAAATATCATTACCTGTCCCTACTCCTCCCCTGCTCCCAGCCCATTGCCCCATGCCTCATATTCTTGCAATAGACCTAGATGCAAGATCTATCACATACATCCTCCCACTACCATATACTCCAGTCCCTTCACAGGCATCTCCTACATCGCCAAAGGCAGGGTCACCTGTGAAATCAGCCATGTTATCCACCAACATAATTGCAACCACTGTATGGCTTTCTATATGGGCATGCTGTCTGTCCACATGAATGGCTACTAAAAACTGTGACCATAAAACAACTGGACCAACGAGTTGCTGAACATGATGACTAACATGATGTACTCACCTGTTTAACGACTGCTTCACAAGATGTACTCAATTTTTTAACAACAGCTTCACAGCATGTGCCATCTGCATTCTTCCCACCAACACCAAATTTCTTAGTTGCACTGGTGGGAACACTCTCTGCAACATATCCTTCATTTGTGCAGCCCTTTGTTAGTTCCTGGCCTCCAACTGGTTCTACCCCCTTCCCTGCCTTCACTTCTGCCAAACACATGCCTTCTGTCTGCCAGTGTACCTACATGGGCCTTACCCTTCTCTACTTTTCTCATCTCCCATTTGCTTCCACTTCTCACCCTCCCCTCCCCCCACTCCCTTCCAACTCCTTCTCTTCACCAGCACTGCTTTTGGTACTGCACCTAGTAGCCCACTGTCCTGTTCCAGCCATGTCCCTGCATGCTCTCGGGTAGGACTATCATTTTGCTGCTCACCCATATCCTGCTCTCCCTTTCTCTTCATGCTCCATTACCCCATGCCTCTTCTGTACTATCATGATCCACCAGAGTCAAGAGTGTTTCAAATATGTCATTAGAGTACAATAACTCTCATGGAATTTGCTGTAAATAGTGTATTGTGGTTCAGAGGAGTAATAGTTTCAGTGATTACAATACTATAAGAAAAACTTACCACTGAGTTGGATGACACAGTAGTTAGTACACTGGAGTTGCATTTGGGAGGACAACAGTTCAAACCTGTTTCCAGCCATCCAGATTTAGGTTTTCAATGATTTCCCTAAATTGCTCCAGGCAAATTCTGGGATGATTTCTACAAAAAGGCATGACCAATTTCGTTCTTGTGCTCCATCTCTAATGGCCTCATTGTTGATGGGATGTTAAACCCACCTTACTTCCTGCCTTTGTAAAACTTACCTTTATTAAAACTGACTTTAGCTCAAATGGAGGGAAAATAAAGTACCGGCGAAACTCTTGCCTGATGATACACAAGGCAGTGTATAATGATTCATGTTGAATGTTACTCAAGTTCCTTCTGCCTGGTCGATTGATGAATGAATGCGAAATTTTTATGTTTAACAAAATTTATTCACGTTAATTGACATCTGAGCTGCACACTTGTCATGTAGACTTCACTGATCTCTTTGACTTCCAAAAGTAACGTCAAAACTGATCTGCCGGAGCATTGCTTTATAGGGAGTTTTAACAATAGCTTCCAAAATAAAGCATTATTATTTTTTTACAATTTTGATGTTACAATTAAACTTCACAAAACTTAAAGAAACTGAAGTTACAGCCAAATAAGGTATAAAACACAATATTGAATGACAGATTTTTGTAGTAATATCTTTAGTTTTCCATAAGAAAATCATTCTGAACTTTAGTTACAATAATGTCTCTGATATTATCTTTGTTGTGTAATTAATTACAGTTTCAGTTTGGTTACTAATATTCAATGTCAGTATAGAGCTTGTGCTTTATCTGATTACATACATATAATGCACAAATAAGGCCACAAATTCTGGGAATAGGAAAACCTGGAGATGTATAAAATTGGAGAGCTAATTAGAAATGTAATTACAAAGAATATTAATTACAGAGAAAGACATAAAAATAAATAACAAATAAAAATACATGGCTTGGTAATAACTTTTAAGCTATTTCTAAGATAGTGAGGTCTTCTGTTACTGGGCTTTTAGATTACCATTTTGTTCATTAGAAGCAAATTATTTTTCATTCTAACAGCTCTCCAGTATTTAGTTATTTATTTCTAAGGGCTTATTACTTCAATTGCTTGGCTAGTTACTTAATTTAGTATATGTACATAATTTTATCAATGACAACAATCCCATGATAGTTATGACAACACACACCCTTCCAGAACATTCCACATGCCTTTGCAATGAATATCAAGGTTTTTTATCAAATAGGACAGAATGATACATATAAAGACACACATAAAAGGCCTTAGGAAGCACTGAATTGTCTGATATCTACCTTGATGCATATAAGAAAAGGTGATATGATACGAATTTTGGGGAAGGCTGTATCATTATGTGTGGACAGGTGAGGAAATTAAATCCGAAAGGAAACTGAAAAGTTACTTCTGTCAAAATCCTTCCAGTGAACTGTAGAATTCTTATTTAGAAATTTGGAGCTCGTCTAGTGGAAAATAATAAATATTTTTAAGGGCATAAAAAAGTGTGTAAGCAGTCTACGTTTGGCCATATTTAAATGTAGATAAATGTAATAGGTTGAAATTTTGGTGTATTACGGAAATGAAATGCACAGCTAGCTAACTAACTAACTCTGAAAACATCCGAAAATTAGAGAAACTTTAAATTTGTATATCTGCCTGCCCTGTACCAGTTGTTCATTTGTTGGTGGCTGCCCAAAGTATTATTTTAGTAAACTTGTTTCCATTTCTCTCTCTTATCATTTGCACTGAGTGACATCTATTTAAGGGAGATCAAATTTTATACAGATAAATTAGGGAACCTTCCATTATTTAAAAGGCCAATTTCTTTCATTATATTTTTCAAACATTATTTGTCCTTATGGTCTGCAGTTACTTTGCTTAATGTGTCATTGATAATAAGTCTCTGTAGATATACACAACCTGTAGTTATTTCAGTCCTACAGAGAGCTTCTAAATGTCTCCTAAAAGAAACACACAATTTATTCACAGGAAAATAAGGCCCATGGTTCAGAGAAATTTAACAAATATGATACTGATACAACTATGCCAGAAATTATGCTGTGGAAGTCTTCTTCATTGCAACCTCCCCGTGATCTCTGGGCTTTTGCTACATTTCTGTCATGGGAACTGAATGGTATTGATGATAGAGTACTTCTTGCTCAGGCCAAGAGAAGTATAGTAGATACTGTCACAAGGTTTCGAGTTGAGCAAGAAATTCTGTGCAAGGCCCAAACATCTGGAAACCATGAAACTGAGGAAAGTAATATAAAAGAAGATGAGAAACCAGTAGAGGACACTGTGAGTACAGAAATGGAAACAAAGATGGAAATTCATTCTCCAGAAACTCCAGAGGATAAAGAAACAAAATCTAATGAAGAAAGTGAAGAAAGGAAGGACAAAATGGATGATATTCAGTCAGGTAATGAAGAGGAAGATGAGGAGGAGGATGAGGAGGAGAAGGAAGAGGAGGAGGAGAAGGAGAAGAAGAAGAAAGCAGATTGGGAAAAAGACAGTGATTGGGAGAGTTGTTGTGATGAAGACAAGAAAGGCCTGTCTGACCAAAGCCGCACAAGTAATAATGTGGAACTTGCAGATCCTAACAGTGATGAAAGTTTGAAGAAAGATGAAAAGAGTGTGTGTGGTGAATGAGAGGACTGTTGATGTGTTACTTTACACAGCTGCACAGGATCAATATGTGGCCAGAAGTAGAGGTAGCATTTGGAATTCTAGTAGCCAATGCACATTTTAAATATGTTTTCATATTTTCAGGCAGTGTTTTCTGTCTTCAGAATTGTTGAGAAATGGAGTAGAAGGAATGATGCATTTATGGAATGGAAATGTTCTGATTACAACCATTTAGGATATTTTCATGTAGTTGAATTACAGGCAAAACAATTGTTTTATTTCACCAGAGCTGGCCTTTTTAAAATAATGATTTTGACACCACTTTCAAAATAATCATTATTGCATGCTTAATGGTGACTGCTTCATCTACCATTCCATTATTTTACCTTTTCATTGTTGCATTGCAGAAAAATGCTTTGACATCATCTGAAGTGACTGTGTGCACTTCAGTGTGCACCGTGTCTGTCTTATAAAAATCTTTCTTATACATGTCTCAAAGCCAACAATGAAATTTTTGCTTCTTTTCTTTTCTGTTCTATTTTCTTTTTCCTTTTCGTTTTGATTTCTGAATGAAACTAGAGCAATATTTCAAAAGAAGTAATTCAGTATTTTTGTTTAGATACCTTTATTTTATGTTCTTATAAATGAGAAAAGAATGTGTTAATTCCTTTAATTATTGTGATATACTTAATGATATTCTTTGTCTTTAACAGACACGTTAGGTTTTGTGTAATCAAATTTGTGATTTATTGGTAAAAAATTCTACAATGAGTGCATATCTTAATATTTAATGAGTCAAAAGGTTGTTCTTATGTGCAGAACAACTTTGTTCACCAAGATAGATCTGACAATTTCTGCTTAGCTATGAAATACCTGTTGATAAATCAGGTGTTATTATTAGTTAGCTCCATGTGTAGTGTATGATAGTGGCTGCATGGAATGCAGATTGTAACATAATGGCTGTCATTTCCAAAATGGAAGAAAATTGTGTTCTCTGATTATTATACTGCTGTGTAATACTTTTCTTAAAGCTTCGTATTGTGTTAAAAGTGCCTAGAGGAATAATGTTTCCTCATATGCCTTTTGATATTTGTCTTTTTTTGTGAAATGTTAAATTTACCTCAGGCATAAAAAATAATTATCCCAATTGCTGCACTAAAAATAGATCTGAAGGTGACCATCTTCTGACACTGCATTTTCATTATAATCAAAATGTCTAAAACAACATTTCACATAATTAGATGGGAGCATAAGGGTGAGGGGGAATTGTTTTGTGTAACTCAACTGAAAGTGAGTAGTCTATTTATGAGACACTTGCAACTGCTGCGGATGGTAATTGTAGTACCACAATTTTTAAATTAAATATGATTGATAAAGGGTAGCATATTTATTGTCATCTTGATGAAGAAATTGTTAATCCAGTTAAACAAAAATTCTTTCTTTCTTCCATTTACTATGATTTCTCTTTGGAAGACATTGAAAACCTAGATGGTTCCACCTCAGGTTTGCTATTGTTTACTTCATGCGCATCAGGCTGGGGGATTCTTTTTCACTCTCAGATGTGTAAACTTCAAAAAAACTCAAATTGTTAGCTATACCTGTTGCTGTTTTTATTCTTTTGTGCTGTCAGTTGTAATGTTTATACACAGCATAATTAATTCATTTAGAATTTGAGCATAGTGCCAAAATTTAAAGTGATTATGATTTCTCTGATATTTGTTTATAATTGTATAGTGTAAATTTGTTTAATTTACTCAAAACTGATATTCTCACTATGGAACTCCCTTGAAAGAATATAAGTCTGAAATTTAAAGATTAACAGGTATGGCAAAGAGTTGGCACAACTGTTTTGCTGTTTTCAGTTTGTTGGTCACTTAAAGTTACTGTTTGCTACTGTTCTAACAAAATGAAGGATAAACTATTAGCCATTTTTGTACCTGATTATTGATGTTCTTAAAATGTTGCTGCTCAAAATAATTTATCTACTGATTATTTGTGAGAGAGGAGAAATATTTAATTTGGTTATTAAGTTGTACAGATAGTATTTAATTCTTCATTCTCCAAATTTACAACAATGTTGACACAGTTTCACATATTCTTATGCAAATTTCTTGTAAATTTGTAATCCGAAAAAAATAAAATAACATAGTGCGTGAATTTGGGATCTACCTGTAATGTTTCATAAAATTTTTAGATCATCTGAAACTGAGTGACAAGTCACACCACAGTCATTACAGACAAGCAAATTACTGTTAGAAGTTGAGTATATTTCAATATTTCACCCAGAAAAAAGAATAACACAGTTAGGCAACTTTTAATACCTTTTACAGAAATAGGCAGGGATTTATTTCCGAAGATATTGCATATGGAGAGAATAAAATTCAAGGAGAAAGCCTAAGCAGAATAAATTAAGAGGAACTTATCACTGTGCCCTTTATGAAGGCCCTTCCCATTTCATTCATGTATGGAGCATTGCTTAAATGCTTCCATCTGCACTGTAATTAATCTAATTTTGCATTCACATCATAAGTGTGATACATACACTGATGGAAAAAAAAAAAAATCGCAACACCAAGGAGGAGTAGTGGGGCATAAGCAAAGTTGGTAGACGTGTTTCTACATCTGAAAGATAATGATCATACCGATTTCACACCAATTGCATAAGAGTGGTACTATTAGCACCACTATGAGGATGGATATCAAGTTTACTTTAAATACACATTGTAATGGTTGAGACTGAATGTGGTGGGTTGGTTTAAGTCAAGAATGGCTTTAAGGTGAGAAGGGCACCTTTATCAGCACCTCACTGAGCTTGAATGAGGTCGGTTAACAGGGCTAGGAGAACATGGATGTTCTTTCTGAAATATTGCAGGAAGAATAGGAAGAAATGTATCCTCTGTACATAATTCCTGGCAGAGGTGATCATGAAAATGTATGGCCACAAGAAGACTGAGCCCCAGACAGCCACATGGCACTATTGAGAGGGAATAAGGTCATGTTCAGTTTATGCCTCTGCTGTGTTGTACTGCATCTGCAGCAGCAATTTGCACAGCAGTTGGCACAACAGTGACACATTGCACTGTTACAAACTGGTTATTTCAAGGACAGGTCTGAGGCACATGCCCTGTATCATGCATTCCATTGACCCCAAGTTGCTGCCATTTGCAGCTTTTGTGTTGTCAAGTGAGAGCTCATTGGAGGGTGAAGTGGAGGATCTGTTGTGTTTTTTGATGAAACCTGGTTCTGCCTTGGTACCAGTGATGGCTGTGTGTTGGTCAGGAGGAGGACAATTGAGGACCTCCTGCATGTTAGACACACTGGACCTACATATGGAGTTATGGTCTGGGGTACAATTTTGTATGACAGCAGGAGCTCTCTCATGATTATCCTATGCACCCTGATTGCAAATTTGTATGACAGTCTGGTGATTTGACCTGTTGTGCTGCCATGCATGAACAGCATTGCAGGGGATGTTTCCCAACAGGATAACACACCCCACATGCTCTACAGTGTGTTGACATTTTGTTCTGGCCTTCTTGCTCACCAGAAATGTCTTCAGTCAAGCAGATGTGGGACTTCATCAGTCGACAAATCCAGTTTGTTCCAAAACCAGCATTAATCGTCTCTGTACTGACCAACCAAGTGCAACAGGCATGGAACTCCAACCCACAAACTGACATCTATCATCTGTACAGCACAATCCATGCATGTTTGAATGTTTGCATTCAACATTCTGGCAGTTACACAAGTTACCAATGTACCAGCATTTCATATTTGCAATAGCTTATCTTTTGCTTACATTAACCTGTGCTTATGTAATGTTAATCACTTAAATGTATTACATAGACAAGTGTATTCCTAAATTTTTATTACTGTACATTAATTATTTTTGGTGTTGCTAATTTTTTATGTCATGTGGAGCTCCTCCCCCCATGAACCATGGACCTTGCCGTTGGTGGAGAGGCTTGCGTGCCTCAGCGATACAGATAGCCATACCGTAGGTTCAACCACAATGGAGGGATATCTATTGAGAGGCCAGACAAACATGTGGTTCCTGAAGAGGGGCAGCAGCCTTTTCAATAGTTGCAGGGGCAACAGTCTGGATGATTGACTGATCTGGCCTTGTAACATTAACCAAAACGGCCTTGCTGTGCTGGTACTGCGAACGGCTGAAAGCAAGGGGAAACTACAGCCGTAATTTTTCCCGAGGGCATGCAGCTTTACTGTATGATTAAATGATGATGGCGTAAAATATTCCGGAGGTAAAATAGTCCCCCATTCGGATCTCTGGGCGGGGACTACTCAAGAGGATGTCATTATCAGGAGAAAGAAAACTGGCATTCTACGGATCGGAGCGTGGAATGTCAGACCCCTTAATTGGGCAGGTAGGTTAGAAAATATAAAAAAGGGAAATGGATAGGTTAAAGTTGGATATAGTGGGAATTAGTGAAGTTAGATGGCAGGAGGAACAAGACTTCTGGTCAGGTGAATACAGGGTTATAAATACAAAATCAAATAGGGGTAATGCAGGAGTAGGTTTAATAATGAATAGGAAAATAGGAAAAGCTACTACAAACAAGATAGAGAACGCATTATTATGGCCAAGATAGATTCAAAGGCCATACCTACAGCAGTAGTACAAATTTATATGCCAACTAGCTCTGCAGATGACGAAGAAATTGAAGAAATGTATGATCAAATAAAATAAATTATTCAGATAGTGAAGGGAGATGAACATTTAATAGTCATGGGTGACTCGAATTCGGCAGAAGCAAAAGGGAGAGAAGGAAACGTAGTAGGTGAATATGGACTGGGGCAAAGAAATGAAAGAGGAAGCCGCCTGGTAGAATGTTGCACAGAGCACAACTTAATCATAGGTAACACTTGGTTCAAGAATCATAAAAGAAGGCTGTATACATGGAAGAAGCTTGGAGATACTGACAGGTTTCAGATTGATTATATAATGGTAAAACAGAGATTTAGGAACCAGGTTTTAAATTTTAAGACATTTCCAGGGGCAGATGTGGACTCTGAGCACAATCTATTGGTTATGACCTGTAAGTTAAAACTGAAGAAACTGCAAAAAGGTGGGACTTTAAGGAGATGGGACATGGATAAACTAAATTAACCAGAGGTTGTACAGAGTTTCGGGGAGAGCATAAGGGAGCAATTGACAGGAATGGGGGAAATAAATACAGTAGAAGAAGAATGGGTAGCTTTGAGGGATGAAGTAGTGAAGGCAGCAGACAATCAAGTAGGTAAAAAGACTAGGGCTAGAAGAAATCCTTGGGTAACAGAAGAAATATTGAATTTAATTGATGAAAGGAGAAAATATAAAAATACACTAAATGAAGCAGGCAAAAAGGAATACAGATCTCATTTTTGAGACCGACAGGAAGTGCAAAATGGCTAAGCAGGGATGGCTAGAGGACAAATGTAAGGATGTAGAGGCTTATCTCACAAGGGGGTAAGATAGATACTACCTACAGGAAAATTAAAGAGACCTTTGGAGATAAGAGAACCACTTGTATGAACATCAAGAGCTCAGATGGAAACCCAGTTCTAAGCAAAGAAGGGAAAGCAGAAAGGTGGAAGGAGTATATAGAGGGTCTATACAAGGGCGATGTACTTGAGGACAATATTATAGAAATGGAAGAGGATGTAGATGAAGATGAAATTGGAGATACGATACTGCGTGAAGAGTTTCACAGAGCACTGAAAGACCTGAGTCGAAATAAGGGCCCCGGAATAGACAACATTCCATTGGAACTACTGACGCCCTCGGGAGAGCCAGTCATGGCAAAGCTCTACCATCTGGTGAGCAAGATGTATGAGACAGGCGAAATACCCCCAGACTTCAAGAAGAATATAATAATTCCAATCCCAAAGAAAGCAGGTGTTGACAGATGTGAAAATTACTGAACTATCAGTTTAATAAGTTACAGCTGCAAAATACTAATGCGAATTCTTTACATATGAATGGAAAGACTGGTAGAAGCCAACCTCGGGGAAGATCAGTTTGGATTCTGTAGAAATGTTGGAACACGTGAGGCAATACTGACCTTACGACTTATCTTAGAAGAAAGATTAAGGAAGGGCAAACCTACATTTCTAGCATTTGTAGACTTAGAGAAAGCTTTTGACAATGTTGACTGGAATATTCTCTTTCAAATTCTGAAGGTGGCAGGGGTAATATACAGGGAGCTAAAGGCTATTTATAATTTGTACATAAACCAGATGGCTGTTATAAGAGCCCAGGGGCATGAAAGGGAAGCAGTGGTTGGGAAGGGAGTGAGACAGGGTTGTAGTCTCTCCTCGATGTTATTCAATCTGTATATTGAACAAGCAGTAAAGGAAACAAAAGAAAAATTTGGAGTAGGTATTAAAATCCATGGAGAAGAACTAAAAACTTTGAGGTTCGCTGATGGCATCGTAATTCTGTCAGACACAGCAAAGGGCTTGGAAGAGCAGTTGAACGGAATGGATAGTGTCTTGAAAGGAGGATAAAAGATGAACATCAACAAAAGCAAAACGAGGATAATGGAATGTATTCGAATTAAGTTGGGTGATGCTGAGGGAATCAGATTAGGGAATGAGACACTTAAAGTAGTAAAGGAGTTTTGCTATTTTGGGAGCAAAATAACTGATGATGGTCGAAGTAGTGAGGAAATAAAATGTAGACTGGCAATGGCAAGGAAAGCGTTGCTGAAGAAGAGAAATTTGTTAACATCGAGTATCGATTTAAGTGTTAGGAAGACATTTCTGAAAGTATTTGTATGGAGTGTAGCCATGTATGGAAGTGAAACATGGACGATAAATAGTTTGGACAAGAAGAGAATAGAAGCTTTTGAAATGTGGTGCTACAGAAGAATGCTGAAGATTAGATGGGTAGATGACATAACTAATGAGGAAGTATTGAATAGGATTGGGGAGAAGAGAAGTTTGTGGCCCAACTTGACCAGAAGAAGGGTTCGGTTGGTAGGATATGTTCTGAGGGATCAAGGGATCACCAATTTAGTATTGGAGGGCAGCATGGAGGGTAAAAATCATAGAGGGAGACCAAGAGATGACTACACTAAGCAGATTCAGAAGGATGTAGGTTGTAGTAGGTACTGGGAGATGAAGAAGCTTGCACAGGATAGAGTAGCATGGAGAGCTGCATCAAACCAGTCTCAGGACTGAAGACCACAACAACAATGTGGAGAATATTTTATTCCTAGAATCCTCGCTTAAAATTTAATTTTTAAACTTCAAGATTACACTTTTGCTGCATTGTTGGCATCTGTCTTAAAGAGTCTCAAAGTTCAGGGTTCTCAGTATCGCTGTGACCCTTCTCTTATGGACCCAACAAATGTGTTGACTACATGTGCTGCCTTTTTGGAAAAAATTGTGTCATGTAAGTATTTAGTAACCAATTTTCTTTATTTTCACAATGAAGTTCCACTGCACATCAGAGTGTGCACTGATTTGAAACTTGGCAGATGAAAATTGTCAGATCGAAACTCAAACCTGGAACTTCCACCATTCCACAATAGCTAGTCTTGCAAGGTATGCAGGAGGATTTCTGTGAAATTTAGAAGTTAGGAGAAGATGTACTGGTGGAATTAAATATGTGAGTAGTGCTTGGGCAGCTGAGTCACTAGAGCATTTAAAGCAAAAAGCTAAGGTCTCAGGCTCAAGTGCTGCTCTAGCATATAATTTCAGTCTGCCAGTAAGTGTAAATCTCTTTTTGAATTCTTCCTATCAATAAATCAGCAACTGGTGCCTGCTTTACCAACAGTTCATTTCCCTGCAATACCCTGGTATTTCTATGAGCTGGTCGATTCCAGTTGTGACTCATTGATATCGTAGTCTTGTCTCAGGATACTATGTTTTTTTTTTTTTTTTTTTTTTTTTTTTTTTTTGTAAAGATCACAAATGTACATTTCTGAACATTTAAAGTGAGTTGCAAGTCTGTGCACTACTTTGGAATATTATCACAATTTGACTAAATATTTGTGCAGCTTTTGAAACAGTGCTTTGGTACAAGTAACTGCATTATGGATACTTGAATGTTTTGTGTCTAATCATATCTGTTGAATGACACTGCTGTGTCATAGGCCAAATCAGTTAGCAGCTTCCATCATGTGACAATGTGTGCTGCACTGTCTCTGTTTGAAATTACTCTTTGAGTTGTGTTGACAAAAATGAACTATGTACACAAGCCTCATTTTCACGTTCATGATATATAACCTTCTTGTGAACATGTTTACTTTTACCTCCATTATACATGTGGCTGTGAGTATGATACCCTTTTGAGAAAAAGCTTCCTGATACAAGAATAACAGACAAACTATAGCCATGAGAGTGATGTAGTATATTTCTACAGCATCTGTTGGAGATGATCGTTTACAGTTCTACAGTTCCAAAGTTAGACATATTTTGCAATTTCCAAGACCATTAATCTGTTCAGTGTAATCAAACTTTTGTGTGCTGGTGTGCCTAATCGAATTTTTTTGTACCCTTCCATTTTATCTCAGAATGTATTTCTTTTGGCAGTTCTATCTAATGCACACATCACAAAGAACTGTCAAACAGCCTCACAAGTAACAAAAAGAAACACACAAATAATATACTTTTATCAGCCAAATGCAGTTAGCAACCATGTTACTCATTGACAACAGAAGGAAACAACATGTTTTGCTTCCTTATGTGATCTAATCATTCGTGAAAGTCCAGCTAAGGGTGACACTTACATTACTGCATTCTATAGTGCACTTTGGTAAGTTATTTGTGAATGTACCATGCCTTTATTACAGTGGATGGGATTTCCAGTAACAAAACAAAAAAAAGTATCCCTTGGATATCAAAACATTAATATTAAAAATTGATATGTGACACATCAAAGGATTACTATATAGATTCAGAGGCAAGTGTTAGAGTGTGAAGCTTCAGCCACTCTGTTCATTGATTTTCCTTGTAAGTAGTGGAATGTAAAAAGCAGAGGGGGAGCTGTTGCATTAT
Organism: Schistocerca gregaria; assembly: GCF_023897955.1. Classification (NCBI taxonomy): domain Eukaryota; kingdom Metazoa; phylum Arthropoda; class Insecta; order Orthoptera; family Acrididae; genus Schistocerca; species Schistocerca gregaria. The sequence goes on along the minus strand of NC_064922.1, from coordinate 339,527,538 downwards.
AGAAATGGTAGTTGGACTCCATTATTAAATGGATAGAAATATTGCCTGTAATATTCAATGTTCTTGAAATAAAAGCACGTGCTCTCCAAGGAGCGAGTTTGACCGACTTTGTGAAGTGTTTTAAGCTGATGTTCCTTACCAACATTGTATGGAACTTTCCTTTGTTCATGGCTATTGAAGTTTTTATGTAATGTATTTATTTATGTATGCTACAGATGGAACAATATGGCTAGAATATGGAAACAAGAGGAAATGTGCATTTTAATAGGCTAACATGAGACTTTTACATGTGTCCATTTTCTTAAACATACTGTGTGGTTGGGGACCCAAATACAGCCAACTGAGCAAGGTGGTACAGTGACTAGCACATTGGACTCACATTCAGGAGACAATTGTTCAAACCTACATAATAGGCTGAATTGTTCGCCATGTTTTCCCCAACTCTAAGGACTCGAAAATGTTTTAATTGTGTGTGGTTAACCTGTGCATGCAACTTTGTACAATAAATGCCCTTCTCATATGACAGAAAAATTGAAATGTAATATTACACAGCTATAGAAATGTAGACTTGAAACTTGGGTGGTAGTTTGTAAATATTAAATGTACGAATTGACACAGAGAGCATGATCAGTTGTATGAAATTTTTAACTCAGTACCAATGTCTTCAAATAGGGGTGTTCTGCAGTAACAGCCTGTGACTAGTTTTTATCCAGTAAATGGTGTTTGCTTTTTAATCACACGTAGACACCTAAAGAAATGTGGCAGCTTTATTGTAAAGAGGGGGAAAGAAGTAGAGTTTCATGTCCATTGAAACGAATTTTTGTTAGTAGTTTCATTTGTTGCTTATTGAATTGTGCTCAAAACTGCGTTATTTGAAGGTTATGTTACTTGTGCAGGTTCCCTCACAATGATCAATCCGGTTTAAAAATATCTCAATTATTACTCATCCTAACATACCTATATAAGAAATGGGGTTAAGTACTGTTCAGTTTGTGTACATATGTTTGTGATAAGGAGATATAAATACATCACAATAAATAGTTTTATAGCACATCCCATGTGACGTGGACATTCTCTCTTGTGCAGTTGAATTTCCTGTCCGCATCTGCATCACCACTATCTGCTTTGTCCCATGTGAGGACGGGTGTGACTCGTGTAGCGGAATCTTCTAGGAGCCCATAGAGCTGCACTACCTGAAAGCCATGCTCCCAAAACTCTGCTGTATGAAAATAAAGGGCATTTCAGGGTACAGCCTCCGTTAAGGCTACTATGTGAAAAACTTCACTCATTATCAACTGCTGTAGGAAAGTAGACTGTCTATATTTATACAGGAAGGTCCATTGATCATGACCGGGCCAAATATATCACGTAATAATCATTAAATGAAAAAGCTACAAACAAAGAAACTTGTCTAGCTTTAAGGGGGAAACCAGATGGCGCTATGGTTGGCCCACTGGATGGTGCTGCCCTGGGTCAAACGGATGTAAACTGCGTTTTTTTTGTTTTTTTAATGGGACCCATTTTTATTACATATTTGTGTAGTAAATAAAGATATATAAATGTTTTAGTTGGACCACTTTTTTCTTTGTGATAGATGGCGCTGTAATAGTCACAAAGATATGGCTCACGATATTAAACGAACAGTTGGTAACAGGTAGGTTTTTAAATTAAAATACAAAACGTAGGTACATTTGAACATTTTATTTCGGTTGTTCCAATGTGATACATGTACCTTTGTGAACTTACAATCTCTGAGAATGCATGCTGTTACAGCGTGATTACCTGTAAATACCACATTAATGCAATAAATGCTCAAAATGATGTCAGTCAATCTCAATGCATCTGGCAATACGTGTAATGACATTCCTCTCAACAGCGAGTAGTTCGCCTTCCGTCATGTTCACACATGCATTGACAATGTGCTGACGCATGTTGTCAGGTGTTGTTGGTGGATCACGAAAGCAAATATCCTTCCACTTTCCCCACAGAAAGAAATCAGAGGACGTCAGATCTGGTGAACGTGCAAGGCATAGTATGGTGCTTCGACAACCAATACACCTGTCATGAAATATTTTATTCAATATTGCTTCAACCGCATGCGAGCTATGTGCCGGACATCCATCATGTTGAAAGTACATCACCATTCTGTCATGCAGTGAAACGTCTTGCAGTAACATCAGTAGAACATTACGTAGGAAATCAGTATACATTGCACCATTTAGATTGCAATCGATAAAATGAGTGCGAATTATCCTTTCTTCCATGCCGCACCATACATTAACCCATCATGGTCCCTTATATTCCACCTGTCGCAGCAATCGTGGATTTTCCGTTGCCCAATAGTGCATATTATGCCGGTTTACGTTACCGCTGTTGGTGAATGACGCTTCGTCGCTAAACAGAACGCGTGCAAAAAATCTGTCATCGTCCCGTAGTTTCTCTTGTGCCCAGTGGCAGACCTGTACACGACGTTCAAAGTCATCGCCATGCAATTCCTGATGCATAGAAATATGGTACGGGTGCAATCGATGTTGATGTAGCATTCTTAACAGCGATGTTTATCAGATTCCCGATTCTCGCTCAATTTGTCTGCTACTGATGTGCGGATTAGCTGCGACAGCAGCTAAAACACTTACTTGGGCATCATCATTTGTTGCAGGTCGTTGTTGACATTTCACATGTGGCTGAACACTTCCTGGTTCCTTAAATAACGTAACTATCCAGCGAACGGTCTGGACACTTGGATGATGTCATCCAGGATACTGAGCAGCATACATAGCACGTGCCCGTTGGGCATCTTGATCACAATAGCCATACATCAACACGATATCGACCTTTTAAACAATTGGTAAATGGTTAATTTATCACGAAGAAAATACCGTCTGCACTGGTGGAATGTTACGTGATACGATGTACTTATACGTTTGTGACTATTACCACGCCGTCTGTCACAAAGCGCAAAAAGTGTCCAACTAAAACATTCATATTTCTTTTTGTACTACACGAATATGAATAAAAAATGGGGGTTCCTATTTTAAAGAAACGCGCTTGATATGTTTGACCTATTGCAGCCATCTAGCAGGCCAACCATAGCGCCATCTCGTTTCCCCCTTCAAGCTAGACAACTTTCGTTTTTTGTAGTTTTTTTGTTTGATGCTTATTTCGTGAGATATTTGGCACGGTCACTATCAATGGACCACCCTGTTTATAAGTGGCGAGGTCGTCCACAATCAGGGGCTAGGAGGTGGCACACTCGCCTGCCGAATGGATCTCAGGGAGAGGAAAAAATACATAGTAGTCAGGTGGTTTTTCTTTCAAGAAAAGACATAAAAGTAGGTTTCACACTGGTTTTTACCATCCTCGGAACTAGAACTTATTATTGCTACTGACAAGCCGCCATTCCTAGTGCAAGGTGTTAAAAATACTCCATACCAAGCGAGGTGGTGCAGTGATTAGCACTCTGGAGTCGTATTCAACAGAACGATGGTTCAAATCCGCATACAGCCATCTAGATTTAGGTTTTTCGTGATTTCCCTAAATCATCTTGGGCAAATGCTGGGATGGTTTTGTTGAGAAGGTACAGCTGCTTTCCTTTCCCTTCCTCCCCATGAGCCGAGCTTCTGCACTCTCTCTCTCTCTCTCTCTCTCTCTCTCTCTCTCTCTCTCTCTCTCATGATCTCACTGTCCATGTGATGTGACTATAATCTCCCTCCACTCTCTGAAAATACTCCATACCCATGGACTTGGCCCCCCTCCCCTTTACAAACAACCGTGCGGATGCCCTTGATGTGGAAATATTACAAACGTTTTCTGATAATTAAAATTCTATACTACATCATTGCAAAACATTTTTAAGTATATCTTTTGGGGCAGCTCCACCTCGGACCCTTTAACTACGATGTCATATGCGTGTATTATGATTTTTCGGTAGTTTGAGTTAAATTCTATGTAGGGGTAATTGCATTAATGTAAAAGTGTCATGAAATATTTGGGAGACGTGTGGTTTTTGCCGAAAAGTGAGTGATCCATTGCATACCACGCTGTGAGTGATTCCTGAAGCCTGCTCGCTGCTTTCTGTACCCGGCACTGTGCTGGGATTTCCCTGCTTTTTCAAAGCTGGGCGACCGCATGTCGCGTAATGAGCTACCGCGCCGTAACGAGTAGGTGGGGCAGGCAGCATCCCATCTCATCCGATCCGATTACCTGGCTACACGATCAAAGAAAGAAAGAAAGAAAGAAAGAAAGAAAGGCTTCCTCCTGCAGCAGACGACGGTGCTCTTCCTGGTTTCTATAACGGGACGAGAAAGCAGGGGCTAGTGCGACGGGAGCTCCTGTGTAGCGGTTTTCGGTTGTATCGCTTTTTCGAACATCAGTTTAACCAGTTTCTTAAATAACCGGTATTCGGTTTTGTATTTCCATTAATTCCAGTAATAAACGTAGAAATCGAACAAAGATTGAAAAATATGGACTCTGTTTCAAGAGACATAGTCGAAATATTAAATTAAATAGGCAAATAAAAGAAAACACAGTTCGTCCATAGTTAGCTGTTTTTCTTGAAAAGTGATGGTTGGTTGAATGCTACTCGTATTCTCCAATTGTTTCTAATTTTTTGACGTTCTGCTCAAAAATCAATTTGTAATCGGGGATCATAGCACTATTTGGGTATTACGAATAATAACTGCTAAAGGGTGAAAACTGAGATTGAATAACACTCTTTCTCGCTTTATTTTTTCATTTTTCTAGAACTACAAAATGATAAAGGTATGTTATGTAGACACGAGAAGCAGATAAGCTAATTTCTATTTTTATTACGTACTACGAATGAATCCTTAAGTTTTTAATTTGTTACTGTTGCCATAGTTTCCTACCTCTTTTATTACTTCAAAGAAATGGCAGACAAATCTTTAATCTCTTAAAGCAAATGAAGCATTGTACTTAATTGCTACGTCACTTCGTAAAAATATTTGCAGACTGAAAATTCCTGGCAGATCAAAACTGTGTTCCGGACAGAGACTCGAACTCGGGACTTTTGCCTTTCGCGGGCAAGCTGTGAACACGGGTCGTGAGTCGTGCTTGGGTAGCTCAGAGGTAGAGAACATGCCCGCGAAAAGCAAAGGTCCCGATTTCGAGTCTCGGTCCGGCACACAGTTTGAATCTGCCAGGAAGTTTCATATCAGCGCACACTCCGCTGCAGAGTGAAAAGCTCATTCTGGATTTGCAGACTATAGTTAATGCTACTCTGCAATACAACAGATGTCTGTCGATAACAGCGAGAAACTACCGTCTAGACAACTCTTGTACACACGTCCCTTAACCCATGACACACGGCAACATGAAAATTGTCATCTCAACAATGCTGGTACATTTTTTATGCTTTGTGTTCTAGCTCATGTCCCTCGGCGTAGTTATTAAAATGGTACTCATCGCTTTTCGCATTTTCTATATAATGCAGTATTTCAAACCAATACAACCAAAATTGTTCCTTTTTACAAAAAGTTTTATTTAAAAACTAGAAATTTAGCACTGCTCCTATGGCTGATATTTCGCTTTTCTTTACTTGTTTTTTACTAAAACATAAAAATACCGAAAAATACCTAAAACAACGTCATCGATTTTAATCGATCGGTTTTTCCCATTTCTACGCGCAGGTCACATATGGCCGGAATCAAGTATTCATGTGACTCTGCGGGTCTCAGCTGTATTTAATAATAATACAATAATAATAATACAATAATAATATGCTCCCAGCAACTAATAGCCGAAACGAGAAACGTCCACTTACGGTATGAGCTGCTTAAGAGGATAGTTTTCTTGCTAGGAACAAACAAAAATACTTACAAACAGTAATAAAGTGTGCTTCGTTTCAGTTCACGTTGGTGAATTCGACCGTGAAGGAAACTGGCCGCTTACTTCTGTGCCACCGGAAAGAGAGGGGGGGGGGGGGGGGGGGGATGCTGCTACTGCGTGGTTAGAGGATGTGAGGAGGCAACTCATACCGACAACAGCTATGGTGTAAATTTTGACAAGGCAGTAACGTTCATTCCTGAATGCACATTACAGAGATGATGATCTTGAAATGTAGTAGGTATTTGCAGTAAGGTATATGAAATTAAATTAAAGCTGTTATAGTAACCCACAATGAATGGAAGAAAAATAACATTAAAGATATTCAGTTAACATTTGCAATCCTGTCTCACATTGCACAGTGCATTTAAATATAAGTAAATTTACTGTATTAATCAAGTAATCACCCGCTCACAGAAACAACACAATACTTTATCAGGCAATTACAGCGTTAGAACGCCGGGATCGCTGAGGGAGACAGGAGCCTGCAACGAAGAACAGTCTACACTAAGTTTTCCTAATGGTACCGACTTTTCACGACCAGCATTTGGGAGGCGGCTGCCTTATGGCGCCCTTATTCATAACATACTAATTTACGTTGATTACCAGTTAATAGTGAGATCGGTACGTATTCAGCCCGAGGTTCCGTCCCTCAATGACAGCAGTGAGCAAGAGAGTTTGACGACCACTGCCCTACACGGTCAAGGTTATTGCGCAAAATTTCCGGAAGAGTAGTAATATTGAACGTGTAATGGTGAAATTCGGAGGCCACACGATAATACTGAGCGCATCAAAAAAGCTTTGAAATATGTTGCGCTGCCTGGGAATATTTTGCCGTCTGTGTACAGTATTGACAGTATCATTGCGTGCTACAGCCACTGGATAGATGTCGTCGTCGCGTCGTCGTCGCCGTCGTCGTCGTTATTGTGCTCAAAATGAGAGCATATGAGAAAGAGACTAAAACGTTAGAATAAACCATATAGATTGTTATTTAGAAAATTCAGGGAACGCTACCCTACAGCTAGAAAAGATAAATTTTTGAAAAAGAGTAATAAGACTAAAATTGGCTAATGTAGTGCTTCCTACATTTGGCTAAATGCAAACGAAAGCTTTAGCGAAATCATGTGATTCACCTACAGAAGTGTATGAGAATTGTGTAACTTTGTACAGAAGTTTCCACAGGGAGGGGGAAGGTCAAATGTTTGACCATGAACACGTAATTATCGCAAACATGGCGAGTTCAGGTGCAGAGCGAGTTTTGTGTGTGCTGGAGCTCGGCAAAAACAAATGTGCTACAGCTGTACATAAAGTCCGGGAACACTTTCAATTATTTATTGCACAAGAACCTAACATTGATCAGATATCATACATATGTCATTTTGTAGAGAAACCCTGAATATATATACCGCCACACTGTAGTTTGGCAATTTGCCGATAGTCAGCGCTAGTCGCAAACATGGCGAGTTCAGGTGCAGAGCGAGTTTTGTGTGTGCTGGAGCTCGGCAAAAACAAGTGTGCTACAGCTGTTCAACGGATGTTTAGAACCAAGTACGGTAAGAAGCCACCAACAAGAAAGGCCATTTACCACTGGAACAACAAATTCGTTACGACGGTTGCTAGTGCCCGTCAAAGAGAAGCGGACGTTTCAGTGTAAGTGTGAGTGAAGAAGTCCAAATAAATGGCTCCAAAGACAGTATAGAAAGTCCTGCGTCAGAAGCTGTCAATGAAAACAATCAAATTGGAGCTAGTGCAGGACACGGAGCTGCCGCATCGATAGATCGGCTGTGCTACGGAAGTTGACATGTTTCATGAAATGGCCCCTGATCACCAGATCTCACTCCGTGGACTTTTTCTGGACACACACACACACACACACACACACACACACACACACACACACACACACACACACATTAAAGACCTGGTTAGTGTATGTACCACCTCTACCATGTGATGTAGCAGAGCTGCGGGAAGAGAATTCTGGAAGCGACTGCCACAGTCGACGATGGCATGCTGGGACTGGTATACCAAGAATTTGATTATCGTATTGACTTCTGCCGGGTCACGCATGGCTCGCATATCCAATGCTCGTAAAACAAAAACAAAAAAAAGACTTAAGAGTTTCTCTTCAAAATGCGACATGTATGATATCTGTACAATGTTTCGTTCTTGTGTTGTTCTGTAACAAATAGATAGATAGATAGATATATAGATAGATGAAAGAGTTCCTGAACTTTATGTACACCCTAGATATTGTCTGAACTCAATTCTCTCAACACATTTTCGTGAGTGACATTTGGCGGTCCTTGAAGCAATTTTTTTATTCATCTCCTTTTTCTTCTGCTTGCAATGAAGTAGAGCAGCTATTACAGCAGCAACATCCGGAACAATAACATTATTGACCACCTAGAGGACCCAGTAACAGCTGGCGTGTCTGTCTCTGCCATGTTTACACTTTCAAGATTTGTTACTAATATTGCGCAGTATAGATTCCATCTCTGGAGCCAAATTTCAATATTTGCAAAATATTATTGCCCGATATTATACATAGACTGGAGGCCACTTTACACTAACTTAAAGTTGGCATGAAGAACGCAGGTAGCAGGGTCTATAGATAAATGTATAAATATTTTATAGGCTGTCCACAGATTGTCCTTACAACTTTAGACTTTGAAACTAAATTAAATAAAAAATCGTCTTCAGCACGATACAAGATATCGCTCATAAAAGTTTATTTCTTCATTCTACATGTCAGTGTGAGCATCCCTGGTGTCACGGACAACGTCAAATCGGTCTTCTCCCTCCCAGAACGCTAAAGGAACTCCACACCGACATGTTCAAATGCACTTCAAACGTGGATCTTGAAGTCCTATGCGTATGCCATCCAAGTTCGATACACATTATCTTTTATAAAATCCCATAGGAAGAAGTCTAGTGGCGTGAGCTCAGGTGTTTGTGATGACTACCGAATCAGACCATCTCATCCCTGTCTGAAAATTTTTCGTTCATAAGTTGACAGATATTTAGGGACAAGTGAGGCGGTGCCTCATCCATCTGGAATCCCAAGTTTTTATGATTATGGGCACAGGAAACTCTTGTCCATGTCCAAATAAACATCACTGTTGATGGCAAACTCGGTGAAACGGAATGGACCCATGACGCAGATTTACATTATACTGAGCCTCACTTTGGCATTGCGACTGTCTCCTTTTTACGGGCCTGAGGCCACTCTGATACCCACGCACGAACTATGACGGTTCAGCTTGGTGGATGAATAAAACTTCGATTCATCGGAAATACAAATTTCTTCCAGAAAGTAATTGTTTGTGTCAATCTTGGCTAGCATATCCACTACAAACTGTTCGCTCTGAAGTTATCTATCGGCTTTCCAACTTGAAGAAATATAAAGACGAAAGCTCTTATTCAAGACTCTATGCACGGTTGCTCTTGACGTCACCAATACTCGTGGCCACCGTGCACGCTGAGTTTCTCGGACTCCGTGCAAACGCCTGTCGTACCTCAACCACGTTGGCGCCTGGAAAACAGGGGCGACCCTCCACCCTGTTTATGGATAACATTACCTGCTTCCATAAATGACGTATGCCAAGACCGAATATTTAGTCGAGAAGTTTGTTTCTTTCATACTGTGTCCGAAAGTTTCATTGCACTTGAGTATCGGACTTTGTTTACTGGGCTACACACTAAGTTTTATCCTGTGGCTCTCATAGTTTTCGTCAAATCTGCGGCACCTGGAAAAAAAAAAGCTTTGAGTCGTCATGTCACATGCTGGAAATCGGTATTAGTTTTAAAGTCTAAAACTGTAAACATTATTTATGAGCACACTGTATTTCTACGAAACAGTCATTGCTTTCACAAAAAATGGCGGTGTCTTTGTCTTTATATATACATATAGAAAATCTACAATCAATGATAGTACAAAAAATTTTATTGTTCATATACAAGATGACCTAAAAGTCCGTTAATGTTCGAAAATGCACTAATTCATGGAAAAATGTATGTAGAGAGGTGAAAGTTGACACACATGTCTGAAATGATATGGGGTTTTATTGAAACCAAAAACGAGTGCAAAAACTAGCCAACAAATGATGGTGGACAGCGACACGTCAGTGGCACCGCATGTGAATTTTGTATGAAACGGACTGTAGTTAGAGAGGGGGTCATATCATCCCTATTCAGGCTGCTAAACACCTGCTGGAAAGTACGACTTTCATACAGGATGGGGCTCTACCGCGTAATTCTACGCGTGAACGATCTCTGTTGCACATCGTTTTGGTGAGGGTCGCGTGCTTAGCCGCCACTTCCGACATGCTTGGCCTCGCACGTCCCAAGACGGTAATCCGTGTGATTACTGGTTATGGGGTTACCTGGAGCAGCAAGTCTGCCGCGACCGGCCGACCTCATTACGGATGCTAAAAGACGGTATACGACGGTAATTTCTCGCCGTACCTACTGATACGCTTTACAGTGCTGTTCGCAGTATTGTCCTTCGACAACAGTTATTGTTGGTCAGTGACGGCCGACATGTTGAAAAGTTGTTATAAAGAACACGGTCTTTGCCAAAAAAATCAATTTTCATGCTATAATTATTGCTTATGTATCATATGAAGCGCCATCCGTTGGTCATTTGCAATTTTTGGTTTCCCTAAAATTCCGTGAAATTTCAAGCATTTGTGTCAGTTCTCTCTCTCTCTCTCTCTCTCTCTCTCTCTCTCTCTCTCTCTCTCTCCCTCCCCCCCTCCCTTTCTACGTAAATTATTCCGTGAAGTACTGAATTTCCAAATGTTTACGGAACTTTAGGCCACCCTGAAGATAGCGTATATTTTTAATGTTATGACCAGTTTAATCCAATCGAACCATCTTGAGATCCGATTATATCGGCTAAAGGAGTAATATATCAATTCCTTTAACTCGTATGCATGCTGTAGTTGTGGGGGAACGCAGCATTGTAGTATGTTTCGCTTTGTTAATGCGAACACGCGAGGCAACTGCTAGTAGGTGGAGTGAGTGCTGCAAGTCCAACTCGTGTATCACGTCTCGTATGATTGTTAAAAATCCTTCCAAACTTAATATTTACTGTTCTTGAGAATAAAATAAAATGTAAACTTAAAAGATCTTATGTTTAGCGAATCTACTATTACGACACACACACACACACACACACACACACACACACACACACACACACAATATCTGTTTTAATCTCACACACACACACACACACACACACACACACACACACACACACACACACACACACACACACACACACACACACACACACCATCACCATATCTGTTTTAATGCCTCAGAAGTCTTAAGAGTACTGCAAAAATACGCCCATTTTTGGAGAATGTGGTTATTCAGGGACCAGGAAAAAGAAATTGGCAGGTTACTCTTGGTTTGACGTAACAAAAACCGATCATAAAATTAGAACAATATGCAATCTAGATGGGCAATAAAATTGGTGGTGCAGCCATTATTGTTGTTGACAAGTGTGATCCTCGTCACGGTTTAGTGTGAACTTTAAAACATTGTGCAACGCTCAGTTATTTGTCAGTAACTATTGTAAGCAGTGCGTGCCATATGCTTTACAGGAATAGAATCAGGCACGTGTCGTGCTTCTGATAATCATTTTGTTTCAAAACAATGGACAGCCGTCTAGGAACAACTATTAACCTAACTCACTGTGTTAGTGCTGTTGCTCAATGCAAACTATACGTTTCTCCATAACCACTTAATTTCGAGTTCTATTATTGACAACTACGTGGAAGCGAAACGATGACTCACTGAAATTACGTTGGCAGATAAGATACGAAATGTGGTTTTGAAAAGAATGTGTGAGGGAAGAAGTCTGTGGCAGACCCTTGCGAGCTGAAGGGGCAGGTTAAGGAGATGTCTAAGGCATTTAGCAATAGTTAACTTGGGAGAGAAGAGAAATTGTAACGCCAGACGAACACTAGAATGGGCAAAATAAATAATACAGAATTTTAGGTGTGATATTTTACGCGAGCATGATTGGTAAAGATGGAGGACAGCGTTGTATCAGTCTAAAGTCTGTTGAGACAGATGCATGTCTGCATCTGCCTCACGAACCTTCGAAGAACATGCAGAGTGCAATCACTGGTGGAAGAGCACTAGGTAACAGACAGTTCCATACGATCTGGGAACGTTTTTGTAGTATTCTCTTCGACCACTAATTAATATGAAAATTACTTTCGACTAATTTTGTTTCGGATCCATGGTTTTATATGTTCATCTGTATTTGATAATCTGTTCCCCAGACCTTAGGCTGTTTGAATGTTTGTGGGGCCGCTTCGTTCGTCGTGTTCACTTTGAGAGTTCTCCACAACACGTCCTTCAGCAGATGTGGGAATGGCGGCACGCAGTGTGACTCCAGAGAGCGTTGGCGGCCTCTTACCACCACACTGAATTACTTCCAGTTTGGGTTCGTGCTGGGTGCTGAAGTCGCCGGTTACTGTCTATTATAGCAATTGGTCGTACTAAAGTGGCTCGAAAATGTGCAACGTACGAATATGCAGTGACCATTGCAAATTTTTGCCAGACCGGGACTCAAAACTCTTCAGTACGTATTCCTTACATTGCATACGCTGCCCCCCCCCCTCCCCTCCCCCCTAAAAAAATTACTTTGGCGGATCATGCTCTAGAAAACGGCTAATGGGATAGCGTAATTAATGAAATCGTTGAAATAAAAATCGCTAACAACATTCTTAATTGAGACGGCGGCTCAACGCATCTTGGGATCCAGCGAGGGCATCCAACATGGAGTCAACTTATATGCCCATACATGGCGATACGTCGGGCGCCAGTGACGTCACTGTTGGTAGCTAGGGTATATAAATAGTAGCAGCAGGCCTTAAGCAATCATTCCGTATGACAATGGCCAAGGAGTACTTGGTCGAGAGCTCGTGCCATTTTAACCATATGACGCGGCTGGAATCCCGAGAAACTTTAATTCGGCAAACTGATACTGTCAAAAGTTGGGATTATATGTGATGAAAACTTAAAACTTACTGGTCTAACAAGGTAGGTTATGACACCTAAATCACCAAGTCGGAATGTGGCCCAGCGGTTGGTGTACCTGACGGTGGACAGTGAATCTCCAACAGAGACAAAAGTGGCATCGAGTGCATCCCAAGTAAATGCAGGACGACTGCTAATATACTTAAGATTTGCCGTCAGGAGAATTTACTTTTGATTGAATATCTGGTAATAATACTAAGAAGTGTGGCTCTGTGCCTGAGTACCAGACTGCAAATCTGGAGGTGTACGGTACGAAACCTGGTCGATCCCAGGACTTTTCTGTCACTTATCTCTTTTTCCTCTGTAAATAATTTGTTAATGTGAAAAATGCCAAGTTACTATGTGATACGTAGTCCACGCCTTACTGTAGCACAGAGGTGTCCAACCTTTTAGCTTACTGAGCTACATTGAAAGAAGAAGATTAATTTTGGTCTGCACGTAGATGCTTAACAATAATAATAACCGCTGAAAATAAAAGCGGGATGGACCTATGAGAGAACGGCATCGTATGCCGGGAATTTCAGACTGAAAATATTCAGTAAATCGTAACTTTTCAAGAACAGAATTGTACATTTATTTTTTAACCGATCGTATTATAGATGCTTGCTCACATCATGGGACACACTGATACTTACTTTGGGCCATATGGGGTCTGTTGGCCGTGGGTTAGACACCCCTGCTGTAGGCCCATCCTATAGCTGTCTGCGTAAATCATTTCAGAGATCGCACGAAGACAGAGGCTTAACTCCTCGAATAAAAGGATGCACGGCAAAGCACAGAGGTGCTGAAATGAGCTTTGGGGTTGCGACAGCTTTATTTGGTATTTAAGAGGGATATGAACTGCACATACCTCATAAAAAATTAGACCTAGAGAAGACTCATATCGCGTGAAGATTCTAGAAAAATGCGACGCATCTGTAAAGAAAACTACAAACTGGATACAAAGGCGACATGTTCTATAAATCTGTACAGTGTTTGGAGTTTTTATCAAGTAGGGGTGAGACAGACATGGATCTCATCCAGAGAAGTGATATTACAATCGAAACATCCCGGTACAGCTTGCACGAAAGATTAGAGCAAATACCCAAGAGTATGCTAACAGAAAGATGGCGATGCCGTGTGATCCGGTATTCAAGAAGACTGTAGGTCGTCTTACACCGTATCAGGATGTGGTACTTCCCAGACACGAACTACTGACGTAATGCTTAACCCATACAACAGGTGCACACTACTTCATAGTTCCGAAGATAAAATTAACAATCATAGGTTCTAATTTGATCGTCGATCGTCGGGGGCTTAAGATTTTGATAACTAATAATAGTTGTAACTTTCGTTATTTGCAAATTGCTTCATCACAGCCTTGGTTATTCGTTGATGCAGAAACTTAGTTATTCACGTCGTGGAAGTTCGGCGTCAGTGAGGAGCTTGACATAGTTTACTATCTTTGGTCCGTCAAAATTCAGTTTGGAAATAGTCTGTAACCAACTCACGAAATATAAATGCAACTAAGCTGCGCAACATTTATAAGAAATACTTTTGGCTCGAAGAGAAATATCATAGTTCTTTCTTTCATACGACGATACTCTGCATTAATACTGCATCTGTCGTAATTTATAACGTCCAGCAACGTTAGTATTGCTGATTCCTTAAGTTTCGCTTTCGTCTCAAAGATATATCATTCGTTTTTCCCCCTTCCAAAGTGGAAATAAGGTCAATCCTGCCATGAAAAATTTCCCAAATAATACTTTCACCAAAATATCGTGAAATAAAGTGATCTCGAACTCAGTAGCGTAATTCCAGTAGTTCAGAATCTTGGTATTCCGTATTAGTTCTTGCGCTATCTATGTTAAATGACAAAAAAGCTTCACTCGATCTGGAAGAACTTTTCTCTTGATCAGTAATTCATGAAATAGCCACGTCTGAAACATTAACGAAATGTAATTTTATGGTGTGTATATATAATCATACAAAATATATGGACTCTTTAATTTTTTTCATTAACGTTACAAAACTTATATTTACTTGCTGTCCACGTATTCTGAGCCGGAGGATTATTGCTGGTGCAGTCTAAAAAAGAATGTACATCGAACCTGAGACGATTCTGCCGTCTCCATCGTACATATCGCTTAGGGACCTTGAGAGAAAGATTTTAGAGATTAGGATCCCTTTTTTTCGCCTCAGTTGTTTGGGACGAAGTAGGTAAGTGTCGTACTAAAAGTCGAAAGGCCCACGGCTCAAGCTCAGTCGGTAGAATGGTATTTTTTTTCTTCTTTTTCTTCCCCACTCTCGCTTCTGTCACGTGTGGCAATAATTTGTATCAAAAATGCTAAATTGTACCGTAGTTCTAAGACCATGTTAAACTTTAGAACCGTGAACAACAAC
The DNA here is from genome assembly GCF_023897955.1 of Schistocerca gregaria. NCBI lineage: Eukaryota > Metazoa > Arthropoda > Insecta > Orthoptera > Acrididae > Schistocerca > Schistocerca gregaria. The sequence continues at coordinate 339,512,250 of NC_064922.1, read as the reverse complement.
CAGTGCGAAGGAAGGTAACCTCCAAAATAGCCTCGTTAGTAAAACATTGTGGTTTCCAAACCAACCTTCAGTCTGATTCCAGTTTTAGTTAGTTTCTCAATTAAACAGGACAGTGAATTGTTAATATTTGTACAAACTGCCCTGCGTCAAGCTCTGCTCAGTAACTTATACATGCTGTAAGTTGGTTAATCTAAACTTGCTGTCAGTTAAAAACAAAATGTGTTGTAACGGGACTTGAACTCAGGCCCTTCGCCATTCACAGACAAATGATCTACCGACTGAGCTACCTAAGGACGACTGGGAAAAAGTAGTAGTAGTTCCACCAGATTGCGTCAGAAGTTCTGTGAAGTTTGGAAGGTAGGAGAAGCGGTACTAGAGTAAGTAAAGCTGTGCGGGCAGGTCGTGCGTCGTGCGTCATGCGTCGTGCATCGTGCTTGAATAGCTCAGTCTTTAGAACACTTGCCCACGACAGAGGAAGGCTCCATGTGTGAGTCGCGTTTCGGCCAGGAAGTCTGAAGCACACACTCTGCTGCAGAGTGAAAATGCGCTCTGGAAATTGTTTCATTTTATATACTAGCCCGAAATTAGGAGATTCCTCGAAACAAGTAAATGGGGAATCACATGTACAATATAGGGTGTACAGAGATTTCTGAGGGGAATAAATTCTCCAAAATGTACTGAGTTGAAATTTGTAGCCCCATGCAATAAAACATTTGAAACTGGCGTGCAGATGCAGAGACACGTTACCACACAGTACAGCTGTACGGAGACAGCTGCCCCGCTTAATTTTGAGTACTGAACAGCGTCTGGTGCCATGAAATTGTTTTAAAGTTTGTAGTGGAACGGAAGCGAATTTACACAGTGTGTCATGATGCAAAATGCAAAACAAAATATAAAAGTTACATTCACGTTTAATGCTAATTTTGATGTTAACGCAGACATCTTTTTTTTGTTTTTTTTGTTGATTTTTTTTTGTTTTTTGTTTTTGTGGAAGGCTATCAGGTAGCTGACTAGGAACTTGGGAAGTCACACTACTGTTATGTGAACCACCGATATTACTAAACGGCTAAAACTTTCTTAATTTCCAGTTACTGGTTGCTCATCTAATTGCTTCCAGGGGCAACAAATATTTGATTTTCAGTATTTCATGTAATTGTTGACCGAATTTAAAATTTTTAAATGTTACCATCTATTCACAAAGAGGTTTAATGTTACGTTAAAGGCGTAACATAGTAACTCATTACAGTCAGAAACCGTGTACATATCTTGAAACAGCGTAACTAACAGCGCCCAAATTTCTCATATAGTATTAATCCAGTATTTGACAATGAAAACATAAAGCGACTTCGAGCAGAATTCACACACGATTTCAGACCTTTACAAAATGTTTTTGCTGACTTCCCACCCCCACCCACAAATTAATAAAAGCAAAAAAATCAGTTTGGCGTTATTTCAGTTTCACATGAGAAAACTATCAAAATTTTACTGACCCTTAAAGGGTGTTTTCATATGCGTGCATTGCCCTATTGTGGCAAGGATAATAAAGCAATCAGTGGAAAAAATGCTCCTATCGGAGCACAAAAAAGGCGAATATGCTCCTCTTTATTAAAAGACTGTGACTGAAAAATGGGGTACCAGCTCCCCTTTCTGCCTTCCTCAGCAGCTTTAAAATTTTGTCAAATGTATTGTGATACGAAAATATTTGTGTTTTTATGCTGAGAGGGGAGCAGACAGTGGCAGCGGGAAGGGGGAGGATTGGTAATACATACTGGAAGGTAGAAGACAGTGGTTGTGGTGCAGAAAAAAAAAAAAGAAAAAGAAATGGTTCAAATGGCCCTGAGCACTATGGGACTTAACATCTATGGTCATCAGTCCCCTAGAACTTTGAACTACTTAAACCTAACTAACCTAAGGACATCACACAACACCCAGTCATCACGAGGCAGAGAAAATCCCTGACCCCGCCGGGAATCGAACCCGGGAACCCGGGCGCGGGGAGAGAAAAAAAAGGACACGACGGCAGTTTGGAGAAAGAGAGGCACGCAGTCGCAGTGGAAAATAATAGACAGCTAGAGAACAGTGCTAGGAAAAGACTGAATAAGACAATGCCAGTGAGAGACTAATAAAGAAAGGAGAAAGTGGATGTGGGTGTGAGCAATTGATTATGAGACACTGAGTCTATGACAATGACAGCGGGGAAGAGAGAGGTAGTGACAATGAGAAGAAACAGCAGCAGTGGGAAGCAATGAATGAGGTAGTAGCAGTGAGAGAGAGCAAGTGGGAGACAGTGACACAGTAGTGGTTGGACATAAGGAGGGAGACTGTGGCTGTGAGACAGGAAACAGTCACAGTTATGTAGACACAACGAGATAATGACAGCGCGTTGGCCTAATTAAGAGAGAAAATGGTGAGCTGGGAGTGGATGGGTATGAGCGACTTACAGCGATGCACTAGAGGGCGTGAGCGAGTTAGCGGAGCCTGCGGTGGTTGCATGTTAGAAAGATCGCGAATTTGTTCTCATGCCAATTTTTTGGCGAACATTTTCAAAGGTGCTGAGGAAGGTAGAATGAGCTGGTACCATACTTTTCGATCAGAGTCGTTTAACACTTTCGCTGCGGTGTCGGTGCAGGCGCGCAACTCTCCAGTGCGGTCCGGCAACTTGCGAGTGCGGGCCGGTAACGCTCTGAAACGGCAGGTACTGCCCGGACCCGACGCTCCTAAGCACACCTGAGTTACAGGCTGGCGTCAAGACCTTGTAAGATCTGTAGGATCATGTTCTATACTGACTTAATGATGACGCCTACACTTAGAGGTTTCCATTTACAGATCCTAGATTCCTCTTTTGTATTTTCGCTCAGCAATATGTTGACTGCGTTATCGTTCGTTTCGTCACCTACAAGTTGCAACAATTCGTATGTTACCAGTAATCTGAAGAAATCCATTGGAGAATTGCCAGCAGGATGAATTTGCAGAACTTCTTACTTCGTAACTGGTGATACTTCATATTATGTGGTTCTTTATGCCGGGACTCACCTGCATTACCTCTGTGTGACCGGTCGGGCTCTTTTTCGTCGTCGATTCCCACACAATAGTTGTGATCTGTATCGTCAGATTCGGAACTGTCACTAAACAGATTCGAAAGCTGTGCTTCCACGCTATCATCACTCTGCAATTCTTTTGCAGCCTCTGAATGACAATCTCCGTGGTATGCCGCGTCCTCACTACACAGAAAATCACTGTCGTCTAATACATTAAGTGGCTATTCCTCTGGCAATGTAACACTTTTTCTGCTCCTTTTCACATTGGAAGGTTCAGGTGTCGGTTCATTAGCCGCCGTTACCAGCAATATACGTTCGATAACTGACCACACAAAACAAAAGTTTACACGCTTTGATGCTAGCTTGGACGCTGCAACTGAACTGAGTAATCCGACAGTGAGCGCAGACGCTTATAAGCGTCAACCGCACTGGCTCGTGGCTTGTTTTGACGCTTATAAGCGTCAGCCGCAGCGAAAGTGTTAATAAAGACGAGCACATTTGCCTTCTGTGCTACGATAGGATCGTTTTTCCGCTGGTGAAGTACTGCTTCTTGTCAGATAAAATTTGTGACAGCTAGCTTCCAATCTTCGAGGAAGACTGTGTGCAGAGTTGGCTGCTGTTTACGTAGAACTTGCTTTGTGCCCTTGTAAGTGCGGCGCCTGCTTTGAGATGTGATGCCAGCTTGCTGTGTTACGTGGAGCCACCCCGGAGTGAATGAGAGGCCGCGTACGCTGGCGATTAGAAGCTTACAAGAGAGAGTGTGCCGAGTTTTGGGTGTGCAGGTTGATGGCCTGGTGGCCTGTTATTAACGCTCGCAGTGACCGTTGTCTGAACGGGGACTTCTGAACGCAGCCAATTGTAGGAGACGCGAGTGCAGTCATGATATTAAGCGGTTTCAAATTTCAAAGTCAGACCTACTAGCTTCAGAAATAGACATTGAAAGTTATACAGTAAATGAAACACAGTGTGAAAAATTCGTCTGGTGTTCCAGCTGGAGTTATCACACTCATATCAGCAATTTTGCTCTTAGAAGCTTATCTCATAGTGCTGACCTTAACGCTACCGTACTGGCATATTTTGCATATTTTCATTCCCTTTTGTCTAATGGAATTATCTTCTCGCACAGCACCTAAAGTGAATAAAGCGTTTGTTTAGCAGAATCGAGGAGTAAGAATGTTGTGTGAAGTACGAGGGTCGTTCGGTAAGTTAGGAAACACACTTTTTTTTCCCTGGAAGCAGTTTGGTTTTATTCATGATTCCAATAAACTCGTCTAGCTACAAAACCCTATTTTCAACATAATCTTCGTTCAATGCAACAGCCTTACGCTACGTTACTGGGAAGGCCTGTATGGCCACATGGTACTACTCTGTTGGTCGAGTCGGAGCCAACGTCCTGCTGCATCAGTAACCTACCGATCAACCACGTGCTGCTTCCCGCGGAGTGCATTCTTCATTGGGCCCAACAGATGGAAGTTGGAAGGTGCACCGAGAGAGGTGGCGCAGTGGTTAGACACTGGACCCGCATTCGGGAGGGCGACGGTTCAATCCCGCGTCCGGCCATCCTGATTTAGGTTTTCCGTGATTTCCCTAAATCGCTCCAGGCAAATGCAGGGATGGTTCCTTTCAAAGGGCTAGTGTGTCTACAGGGTGTTTCAAAAATGACCGGTATATTTGAAACGGCAATAAAAACTAAACGAGCAGCGATAGAAATACACCGTTTGTTGCAATATGCTTGGGACAACAGTACCTTTTCAGGCAGACAAACTTTCGAAATTACAGTAGTTACAATTTTCAACAACAGATGGCGCTGCAAGTGATGTGAAAGATATAGAAGACAACGCAGTCTGTGGGTGCGCCATTCTGTATGTCGTCTTTTTGCTGTAAGCGTGTGCTGTTCACAACGTGCAAGTGTGCTGTGGACAACATGGTTTATTCCTTAGAACAGAGGATTTTTCTGGTGTTGGAATTCCACCGCCTAGAACACAGTTTTGTTGCAACAAGACGAAGTTTTCAACGGAGGTTTGATGTAACCAAAGGACCGAAAAGCGATACAATAAAGGATCTGTTTGAAAAATTTCAAGGGACTGGTAACGTGACGGATGAACGTGCTGGAAAGGTAGGGCGACCGCGTACGGCAACTACAGAGGGCAACGCGCAGCTAGTGATCCAACAGCGGCCTCAGGTTTCCGTTCGCCGTGTTGCAGCTGCGGTCCAAGTGACGCCAACGTCCACGTATCGTCTCATGCGCCAGAGTTTACACCTCTATCCATACAAAATTCAAACGCTGCAACCCCTCAGCGCCGCTACCATTGCTGCACGAGAGACATTCGCTAACGATATAGTACACAGGATTGATGACGGCGATACGCATGTGGGCAGCATTTGGTTTACTGACGAAGCTTTTTACCTGGACGGCTTCGTCAATAAACAGAACTGGCGCATATGGGGAACCGAAAAGCCCCATGTTGCAGTCCCATCGTCCCTGCATCCTCAAAAAGTACTGGTCTGGGCCGCCATTTCTTCCAAAGGAATCATTGGCCCAATTTTCAGATCCGAAACGATTACTGCATCACGCTATCTGGACATTCTTCGTGAATTTGTGGCGGTACAAACTGCCTTAGACGACACTGCGAACACCTCGTGGTTTATGCAAGATGGTGCCTGGCCACATCGCACGGCCGACGTCTTTAATTTCCTGAATGAATATTTCGATGATCGTGTGATTGCTTTGGGCTATCCGAAACATACAGGAGGCGGCGTGGATTGGCCTCCCTATTCGCCACACATGAACCCCTGTGACTTCTTTCTGTGGGGACACTTGAAAGACCAGGTGTACCGCCAGAATCCAGAAACAATTGAACAGCTGAAGCAGTACATCTCATCTGCATGTGAAGCCATTCCGCCAGACACGTTGTCAAAGGTTTCGGGTAATTTCATTCAGAGACTACGCCATATTATTGCTACGCATGGTGTATATGTGGAAAATATCGTACTATAGAGTTTCCCAGACCGCAGCGCCATCTGTTGTTGACAATTGTAACTACTGTAATTTCGAAAGTTTGTCTGCCTGAAAATGTACTGTTGTCCCAAGCATATTGCAACGAACGGTGTATTTCTATCGCTGCTCGTTTAGTTTGTATTGCCGTTTCAAATATACCGATCATTTTTGAAACACCCTGTATTTCATTGCTTGTACTATTAAAAAGCAGGATTGTATCATCGACATGTCTTCTGTAGTAGATTATTTAGTTTGAGATGTGGTGGTTGATTGAGGGGAATTTTTATCCTATGAATATTTTGTTGAAGGAAAGTAATTAGAGACGAAGAGTCAGTTACTATTGATTTATCAAAAGGCTGTTTCAAGAAAGCGGCGCAGCATCGATCACTTTCAGACATTACAGTCGGACATCGCGTCATACTTCTCCGGCTGTCGTCATAGGTCGCTTCTGACGTCGTTCGCTAATCACCTCAATTCTCATCTCCCGTTATTTTCACCACAATTAATTTGTGTTTTCGAGCTGCGCGAATCTCTGTATGCCTAAATGTTGCGTAGTTTTTCTTACGACTCGACAGCTACTACATGACTGCGAGCGGGCGGCTGCTTCCTTAATCACGCTCTCTTAACATTAACTGCTAGGCATATCCAGAAATTAAGAGTACTCGTTTAAAAATAAAAAAGGCAATATATTTATGAAAAATTTACAAATCCACAAATGTAGATGAAGCTTTTTTTCGACGTAGTCGCCTCCGTTTTCAATGCACTTTGTGAGCCGATGAGTAAGCTTTCTGATGTCCCCGAAAAAAAAAAACACCGCTTTTTTGACCCAATATTTGACCGCAGTCTGCACCTTATCGTTGGTATAAAACATTTTTTTTTCAACTATAAACAACTTCAGGGAAGTGAAAACTTAAAAATCTGAAGGTGCCAAATCTGAGTAATGAGCCGGGTTGTGGACGATGTCCCTACCGAATGAATCCAAGAGTTGCTTCGTACCGTTGGCTGTATGGGGACGCGCATTATTGTGCAGCCAAGCACACTCCCTTCGTCAGCATTGGCCTTCTTCAGTTCCTTGATGCTCTCCTTAGTTTTTCATGTTTTCGCAGTATCATGTAGCAGTTATGTTTCCCCTTGGGACAAAAATTCGATGAGAAGAATCTGTTTACGGTTCCAAATGACAGGAGCCGTGATTTTTCTGGCCGAAACAACTGTTTTGAATTTTTTCGCTGATGCTGATGAGGGATATCATCATTGAGTTGACTGTCCTTTCGCCTCAAGGCCATAGAGGGGACACTCATGTTTTGTCGCCATTCAAAACACAGTCAAGGAATTGTTCACCTTCCTGTTCGAAGCACTTGAGAAATTCCCCTGAAGATGCGAACGTGTTGAATTTGTGTTGATCTGTGAGCTGTTATCATACCGACTTTGCATATAATTTTCGAAAACCAAGTGTTTCACTGCAGAAGAGATCTGGTAATTTCTGGAAACATTGCGTTCTTCTCGTCCAAAGTCAATCCACGGTCGCTACGAATCATTTCTTCAATATCAAATGGTTCAATTGGCTCTGAGCACTATGGGACTCAACATCTGAGGTCATCAGTCCCCTAGAACTTAGAACTATTTAAACCCAGCTGACCTAAGGACATCACATCTCCATACCCGAGGCAGGATTCGAACCTGCGAGCGTAGCGGTCGCGTGGTTCCAGACTGTAGCGTCTAGAACCGCTCGGCCACTCCGGCCGGCTCGTCAGTATCGTTCACGGACTCCTCAGACACGATTGAAAGACGCCTCCTCTGTGTTCATCATGAATATTCGTTTTGCCTGCTTTAAACTCACGACACCATTATACACATTAGTACGATTCATTACACCGCCCTCGTAAACAGTTTGGATTGCGGTACAAATGTGCATCGCCGCATTTCCTTTCACAAGAAGAAGCCATCTTTCAGCTTTGAGAAATCGGACTTGAGACACTCATTCAACACTGCAGTACAATTACAGTTTTCGGCCGACTGAGAGAAACGAGACTGCATTCTGCTGCCAAAACCTTGTCCTTGAACGCAGTAGTGCCAACTTTGTTTTGAAAAAAAAGTTTGAACTCTTACGTCGTGGACATGGCTCGTATGGTCATTTTAACGTCTGTAATAGACGGAGTGACTCTGTTGTCATGACCGATGTTGTCTTATGCTGCCCGCAAATCTATATCTCGCTTTCGAAAACCACGCGCCAGATTTTCACATTTTCTCGATCGCTAAGCGCGAACTATAACTCCTACAGAAAAAATGAGCAGGACGTTTTTACAGGAAATTTAATGCAATTAAATTTTGCGCCGAGATACGTTTTCGCAGGGGGCGAAGGTTTTAGAGTTACTCAAGATAAACGTACAAAAATGACTCTTACCCTCACCGGTCAGGATTTCTAGTATGTTGTTCGGGCACGCCCTCGTACAACTCTACCAAAATTTCCGTCTGTACGAACAGTTCCCGATATTCGACCTCTTTTTGGTCTCTATCGATTGGGCCCTTACGCCACTAGCATAGTCTGGTGCCGGCCGCTGTGGCCGAGCGGTTCTAGGCACTTCAGTCCGGAACAGCGCTGTTGCTATGGTCGCATATTCGTATCCTGCCTCGGGCATGGATGTGTGTGATGTCCTTAGGTTAGTTAGGTTCAAATGGGTCTAATGGCTCTGAGCACTATGGGACTTGACTTCTGAGATCATCAGTCCCCTAGAACTTAGACGTATTTAAACCTAACTAACCTAATGACAACACACACATCCATGCCCGAGGCAGGATTAGAACCTGCGACCGCAGCGGTTGCGCAGTTCCGGACTGTAGCGTCTAGAACCGCTCGGCCACCGCCGCCGGCCGGTTAGTTAGGTTTAAGTAGTTCTAAGTGTAGGGGACCGATGACCTCAGATGTTAAGTCCCTTAGTGCTTGGAACCACTTGAACCATAGTCTGGTACTTCGTTAACATTTTTAATTCAATCTTGCCGTGCGAACAATGAACGAAAGACGACTTTTGCAAACGTTATATTAAAACTAATTACGTTGACAATTCTGTCCAAATTTAACTACTACAAGCACTGTAATTTCGTAGTCAGAACGCCTGACTACTATAACGATGTATTGTTTACTTTAAGCTGTTAAAATTCGCAAAATTGTTATCTAAAATTTACACAAACATCGAATTTACAATTTGTAAGTACTCGATTAAGCAGGCGGCGTAACAAGGCCTGTCGGTGAAGACTCAAAAATCGTTGAATGTGTGCGAAATAATTCGTGCAGTCGAAAATATTTTTGCAGTGGAGAGAATGCCATGAACAACATACTATAAATCCTGACGAGAGGGGGTCGAGTGTGGTAGCGGGGTTGCATTTGAAGATCACTTTTGTACGTATCTCTTTAACTGGTACAAAATTTAATTGCATTAAATTTCCCAAAAAAATTTTTGTATATTTTTTTTCTGTAGGACCAACCATATGCGCATAGTGAGCGAGAGAATATGAAATCCTCGCGCGTTGTTTGCGAAGGCCAGCTGTAATGCTGCGGGTTGCACGAAACTACAACGGTAGGGGCAGCTGACTCACCCAGTGTAGCTCTGTCGCTCATGCAAATTACATCAGTTCATACAAAATACATTTTCACGTCTTACAGTTATTACAGCAATAATTATAGAGAGATTTACTTATCGGAACAGTGAAATATAATCGAAATAGCTTCTAGTATCAGGAATGTGAGTCGGTATAACTACAACGTTCCTTGCAGACCCTAACACAGAGTGACGTAGGACGAACGAACAGCTCGCATTCTAGCGTGAGCATGCTTCGCGAGACTTGAAGCGCTCAGCTTGGCCGACGTAAATGGACAATGCGAGTGACCCCGCAGCAGCACGCTGTGAGGGTTTGTTTGGCGAGCCCGCCCGAGGATCGTCGAGCGTCCGCCACCGCAGCTGCGAAGCCGTACATAATGTACGTTGGCACCGCGGCAGCCTCAGATTTCGGTGCCTCCCTGGTAGCTGCCTGTTTGGACAGCGTTTGCGCTTTGTGTACAGTCTGCGTCTGCGTTTCGCTTTGTCCTGTGTCGCGGCGCCAGCGTTTGGCAGTTGCTAAATATTTAGCGCTGGGCAACGCGTCACTAACTGTTCAAAGCTGTCTCACTTTTTGTTCGATTTTTCTGTGTTCGTCGTTACAGTGTCCTTTACAAACATTTTCATGCTGTCACACCGCTCTGTCTTTTACGTACATTTTTACTTACTCCCACAGCATTGCATGCCTTTTTTTATTGTCCGCCGTTGTAGGGATTTTAGCGCGTGGGCGTGTATTTGTATCGTCAGCTTTTTAAATGTTCCGCGGAGTATTTTGATTTTATGTGACTCGTCCTTCCAAGTCAGAATCCCGTATTATCCCCAAAAATTACAAAGAGAAAAACTGATTTCTTGTTTCACAATTATTCACTTTATGATTGTAATTATTGTTTGACTAGCCATTCCGGAGTGGTTTATTTTTATGTAGCTTCATGTCTGTTTAACATTTCGCGGGTGTTCACTGAGTGAAATTGGGAGAACAGTGGGGTGATCAAATTAAATTAAAGTCAGTGCAAATAAATACCACCACAGTCATATTTAAGATATGTTTATTATGCCTGTAAATGGGGTTCGTTCTATTGAACATTATCAGGTGACACTGTAAACTCGCCAACAGTCTTGAGTCAGAACTGCACCTATATGACTATGCGAATCATGATATAAGCATTTCATAAAGAAATCTTCTTGTACCATGAGGCAAGTGATGATTTTAAGGAAAGAAACTTTCATGAATGTAAAGGAAATCAAGCAGAATGAGCAATAGAACTAACGATTGCAATAAGATGGATTAAAATATAAAACAACGAAAAGGAAATAAATAAATAAATTTTAAATACATCACATTATTAAAATTGCATGGGCAAACACTCCAAATTAAAGAAAAGAATAAAAGGAAGAAAGCTATTAGTTTAGAAAACTGTTGAACTTTCAGTGTAGGACAAAGTTCCCAAATGAAAAAGGAGTTAAAGGAAGGAGAAATTCGCTACGGTCGCAGGTTCGAATCCTGCCTCGGGCATGGATGTGTGTGATGTCCTTAGGTTAGTTAGGTTTAATTAGTTCTAAGTTCTAGGGGACTGATGACAACAGCAGCTATGTCCCGTAGTGCTCAGAGCCATTTTTGAAGGAAAAATTGAGAGAAACTAAAAGTTAATGTCATGACTAAAACGATACAGCGAAGGATTAGAAATGAAAAAATAGATTTAAACCAATTAAATGAATAAAAATAATGATCATAGTCATTTCGATAAAGGCGTAAAGAAGTATATGGCAACTAATAGAAAGCGAACCAAAATATTCAGCTTACCAGCCAAGCACCTAACACTCTACTACGGCGCCGTTTGGAAACTGGTGCTTTTATTTCCCCTCCGATGCACTAATAGTACACAAGAAATTCTTTGTTGTCTGTTACTTGCAGACGGAGGCCAAACAGGGTGAATGGCTGCAGAATGTGATGCGTTGGACCCTAACGTAGACGATCTCATAGGTGGTTTCCAAAGTGGATCCCACCCCTGGGGACAATTACCTTATAAGTCGACTTTCAGCAGTACTAGTAAACAGAAAATAGAAGTGCGGGACCTGCACTCATTTCGCATCATCCTGTAAGAAAGACCCGAGCGACAATCTTGTATTAGGAAGCACTAATGTGACTTTGTACATCGTAGATACATGTATATAAGGGGAAGGGACAATGGACAGTGCAGTACCTGTACCATAATATAAACAAAGACGCCTTCAGCAAGTGAACAGCTCAAGCTACCAAATGCAACGGAAAATAAAATTATGCAGTGGAGCTGAAAGATACTGAAGATGACGATTTATTTTCTTCGTAAAGAAACTTTAGTCCTTGGTTTCATTTCAACCGACCTCTTTTTGAGATCCATGGACGCTGCGCACTTCTTTTTATTTATGGTATAGAGATAGAGCTGGTCACGGAGCGTTTTTTCCAGAGAGATTTAGCGTCGGAACTTCGTAGTCGCTCCGGTTGTATAGGAAGCGAGAGAATTTCAAAAGGCCGGCTTTTCTGGTTTCGATGTAGTTTCGCTTCGTCGAAAACCACAGAAAAGGGTGAGGTATTTTTAAATACTTTTGATACACTAGAGATATTGATAATCTGTTTTTACTTTGAGAAATAGCTAAGTACAGCATCATCGAAGTGCAAACAGCATGTTTTCATAACCTTATTAACCGTAGACATCTAGGTTTAAACTTCTTTTTTCTCAAATGAAACTACGCAGTTTTTTGGTTCTGAAATAGTAATTCTAGGTGATTTATACGAGTCTTTGTGCATTTTCCGTATGTTAGTACATGTCGCCTTATTCTCAATTAGCAAAAATCATTTGAGACCTAAAAATATTTAGAAATTACTGACGCAACGTCACTAAATATTTTACGAGCAGTACAATAAAAATGATCTTAGTCGTATGGCCCAATATGTTTGATGTACACACAGTTTGGTTCCACAGTATCTCATTCAAGTCTTCAGAAGGTCAGTACGCAATTCATCGAGTATGTCCTATCTCTGACAACCGTTTTATTGTTGAGATAAGCAGAACCGGCTTGTAGTGCTATTGCGTGCTTATGGAATATCGTCTCAGTTATGTGAATGGATTTGTGATTTCCTGTCAGAGAGGTCACACTTCGTAGTAATTGACGGAAAGTCATCGATTAAAACAGAAGTGATTTGTGGCGTTCCCCAAGGTAGTGTTATAGGCCCTATGCTGTTCCTTATCTATATAAACGATTTGAGAGTCAATCTGAGCAGCCGTCTTCGGCTGTTTGCAGATGTCGCTGTCATTTATCGACTAATAAAGTCATCAGAAGATCAAAACGTACTCCAAAACAATTTAGAAAAGATATCTGAATGGTGCGAAAAGTGGCACTAAATACCGAAAAATGTGAGGTCATCCACATGAGTGCTAAAAGGAACTCGTTAAACTTCGGTTACACGATAAATCAGTCTAATCTAAAAGCCGTAAATTGCACTAAATACCTAGGTATTACAATTACGAACAACTTAAATTGGAAAGAACACATAGAAAATATTGTGGGGAAGGCTAACCAAAGGCTGCGTTTTAATGGCAGGACACTTAGAAAATGTAATAGACGTACTAAGGAGACTGCCTACACTACGCTTGTCCGTCCTCTTTTAGAATACTGCTGTGCGGTGTGGGATCCTTACCAGATAAGACTGACGGAGTACATTGAAAGAGTTCAACGGAAGGCAGCACGTTTTGTATTATCGCGAAATATGGGAGAGAGTCTCACGGAACTGATAAAGGATTTGGGCTGGAAATCGTTAAAACAAAGGCATTTTTGTTGCGTCGGAATCTTCTCATGAAATTCCAATCACCAGATTTCTCCTCCGAATGCGAAAATATTTTGTTGACACCGACATACATAGGGAGGAACGATCACCATGATAAAATAAGGGAAATCAGAGCTCGTACGGAAAGATATAGGTGTTCATTCTTTCCGCGCGCTACACGTGATTGGAATAATAGAGAATTGTGAAGGTGGCTCGATGAACCTTCTGCCGTGCACTTAAATGGGATTTGCAGAGTATCCGTGTAGATTTAGATAGAATACTTTGGATCTCCGTTTTGAGGTATCTTAAAAACATATTTTTCAGTCACAGATGTATTAATAATCTCAGGTAGAGCCCATTTGCAAGAATAATATGCGAATCAAGTGTAAACTTTGAAGTACCTGCTAACTGCATGACACGTTAAGTACACTGAGGTAACAAGAGGTCATGGGATAGCGATATGCGCATATACAGGTGGCAGTAGTTTCGCGTACACACAGAAAGGCAGTGCATTGGCAGAGCTGTCATTTGTTCTCAGGTGATTCATATGAAAAGGTTTCCGACGCGATTTTGGACTCCGAACGGGAATTAACAGACTTTGAACGCGGAATGGTAGTAGAAGCTAGACGCATTGGATATTCCATTTCGAAAACCGTTAGGGAATTCAATAATGCGAAAGTCACAGTGTCAAGACGGTGCCGAGAATACCACATTTCAGACATTACCTCTCACTATGGACAGCGCAGTGGGCCACGGCCATGACTTAACGAATGGCCGGCCGCGGTGACCGAGTGCTACTAGGCGCTTTAGTCCGGAACCGCGCGACTGCTACGGTCGCAGGTTCGAATTCTGCCTCGGGCAAGGATGTGTGTGATGTCCTTAGGTTAGTTAGGTTTAAGTAGTTCTAAGTTCTAGGGGACTGATGACCTCAGATGTTAAGTCCCATAGTGCTCAGAGCCATTTGACCCATTTTGAACTTAACGAATGGGAGCAGCAGTTTTTGCGTAGAGTTGTCAACTAACAGACAAGCAACACTGTGGCACAAACCCCACGAACCCTTGGACCCAACTTGTGAACAAGTTACTGTGCAAGCTGGCGGTGGTTCCACAATGGTGTGGACTGGAATTGATATGGAAGGGACTGGGTCCCCTGGTCCAAGCGAATCGAACAGAACACTGATTGGAAATTGTTATGTTGGGCTTCTTGGAGACGATTTGCAGTCATTCTTGGAATGGACATTCCCAAACAACGGTGGAATTTTTATGGATGACAACGCACCATGTCACCGGGTCACAATTGTTCGTGGTTGGTTTGAAGAACATACTGGACAATGCGAGTGAATGATTTGCCTACCCAGATCGCTCGACATGAATCCCATCGATAGGTCAGTCAGTGCAGAGAATTCTGCACCGGCTACAGTCACAATCATGGACGGCTGTACAGGCAGCGTGACTCAGTATTTCTGCAGGGGACTACTAGTGACTTATTAAGTCCATGCCACGTCAAGCTGCTGCTCTGCTTCGGGTAAAAGGAGGTCCAACGCGATAGCCCATGACTTCTGTCACGTCAGTGTATGGTGGAACACACAGTGTCGATGTCTGTCCGATACCTTTCGTTTAATGACTGCCCCATTCATTTCCTCATCGCCTCCTATCGTAGGTCTGTGGACAACGGAAGAGAGAACACTGCTCGAAATTCTGGATACCTCTCAGGCTAACCAGATCCCGTGAATAGCTCTATGCAGAGGCCTATCATACGCTTTTGTTACATTCAATTAGCAAGCGCCGCTTGGTAACTGAATGTAACAAGAGTGTAACGGTTAATACGGGCACGCTTCACAGAACTACACTACTGGCCATTAAAATTGCTACACCACGAGGATGACGTGTTGCAGACGCGAAATTTAACCGACAGGTAGGAGACGCTGGGATATGCAAATGATTAGCTTTTCATAGCATTCATGCAAGGCTGGCGCCGATGGCGCGACCCCTACAACGTGCTGCCATGAGGAAAGTTTCCAACCGATTTCACATACACAAACAGCAGTTGACCGGCGTTGCCTGGTGAAACGTTGTTGTGAAGCCTCGTGTAAGGAGGAGAAATGCGTACAATCACGTTTCCGACTTTGATAAAGGTCGGATGGTAGCCTATCGCGATTGCGGTTTATCGTATCGCGGCATTGCTGCTCGCGTTGATCGAGATCCAATGACTGCTAGCAGAATATGGAATCGGTGGGTTCAGGAAGGTAATACGGAACGCAGTGCTGGATCCCAACGGCCTCGTATCACTAGCAGTCGAGATGACAGGCATCTTATCAGCACGGCTGTACCGGATCGTGCAGACACGTCTCGATCCCTGGGTCAACAGATGGGGACATTTGCAAGACAACAACCATCTGCAGGAACAGTTCGACGACGTTTGCAGCAGCGTGGACTATCTCGGCTGCGGTTATCCTTGACGCTGCATCACAGACAGGAGTGCCTGCGATGTTGTACTCAACGACGAACCTGGGTGCACGAATGGCAAAACGTCATTTTTTTCGGATGAATCCAAGTTCTGTTTACAGCACCATGATGGTCGCATCTGTGTTTGGTGACATCGCTGTGAACGCACATTGGAAGCGTGTATTCGTCATCGCCATACTGCCGTATCACCCGGCGTGATGGTATGGGGTGCCATTGGTTACACGTCTCGGTCACCTCCTGTTCGCATTGACGGCACTTTGAACAGTGGACGTTACATTTCAGATGTATTAGGACCCGTGGCTCTACCCCTCATCGATCCGTGCGAAACCCTACATTTCAGCAGGATAATGCACGACAGCATGTTGCAGGTCCTGTACGGGCCTTTCTGGATACAGAAAATGTGCGACTGCTGCCCTGGCCAGCACATTCTCCAGATGTCTCACCAACTGAAAACGTCTGGTCAGTGGCTCGTCACAATACGCCAGACACTACTCTTGATGAACTGTGGTGTCGTGTTGAAGCTGCATGGGTAGCTGTACCTGTACACGCCATCCAAGCTCTGTTTGACTCAATGCCCAGGCGTATCAAGGCCGTTATTACGGCCAGAGACGGTTGTTCTGGGTATTGATTTCTCAGGATCTATGCAGCGAAATTGCGTGAAAATGTAATCACATGTCAGTTCTAGTAAAAAAAAAAATATCATTTTCATTGTTACGTATAGTTATCGGCGGAACTTAAGAATTTAATCTGCTTTTAGAATCCACTCATTAAGAGGTAAGTTTTACATTTAAGATTTAACAGAGTAAGGCAGGTATTACAGTTAGAAACTGTGTATACGTCTTGAGGCAGTGGAGCTCACTGCGCGCAAGTTACAGCATATTCATATGGTATTTGAGAATAGGCTCACTTGGTGTCGCCCAACAAACTTAACGCATAATTTCAAACTTTTTCGAAATTTTTTCCTGTTTCACATCCTACAAAGTAATGAAAGGAAAAACTTCATCACTTACTGTATTTTAGCTTTTCATGCAGCATTATTTAAGCGTCAAGCCTGACGTCTTAATGTATCACTTCTTTGCTACTAACTCTATTCACGACGTATGTTATAAACATTATCCACATATTCCACTGAATGTACCTTATGCCATTGTAAGACTCCAAAGTTCTTAATATATGGCGTCAAGAACATTGAAATGCGAGAGAAACTAACTTTTTTAAAGCGGATTTCGATTCTTTGATGAACAGTGGGGGGGGGGTGGGGGGGTGGGGGGTGGGTTACTTGCTTTAATATTAGTTCTCTTTTGACAAGTTTCTGTATTTTTTTTTTTTTAAGTAGCTGTCTATCTCCCCCACCCCGCCCCTGTTACCCTTTTCTTAATGCCCCGTCCGCAGCAGTACTCAGCTTTATTCTGCGTTCGCCAGCTACTAATTGTCTACGACTCATTCAACAATTAATCCAGGAAGAATTTCCCAGAAGTGTGCGTGGTTTCAGCTTTTCCTATCTTTTTTGTATGGTTTTCTGTCTGTTTGCAGTACAACGTTGAGAAACGCCCAAGTTTCTCGAAAACAAAAGTTAACTGCCACTGTGCCAGATTTCCATTTTTGAGCTTTCCTGGTACACCATTGAAAACAAAGACACTATTTTTTATTGGCCTTATTTATACACAGTTCATTCAGTTATTAATGTACTGCGGTGTGTACAATAGCAAATACTTCTGTTCTACACTGAAATGAGTCTTGACATCTGACATACGAGTGTTGGAACTTTATTAGTGGCAACTATTTATTTACAGCTCGAACAAAAGAGATACTTTCTGCATGACCTGACCATCATTTTGCAGAACAGTTCTCAAGAACGTACAGTGCAGGCTGGTACTGATTTGTTTGACTGATGTTGCTGCTAAGTGCTGTGCCACCTACTGCACTCCGCTGACTTAAGTCCTCGTAAGTTCACCTTGATTTCTAAACTGAAGGAAACACTTTACGGCATTCGCTTCAGAACTGCTACAAATTCGTCGGGCAGGAGACCGCGCCGCTCGAACTGTCAACAAAACTGGCACTGCTAAGAATATCCTACGACTTCCACATCGCTGGTAACGGGTTATACACAATGCTAGTGACTACTTTGAAGGTCAGTAAAACTCTGAAACACGCATCTCTTTTATACGAGCTGTAAATAAATAGTTGCCACTATTAAAGTTCCAACCCTCGTAATATTTTACGCAGCACTTCGTTTCATCTGTCTGCGTGGCTGAGTGATCAGCATGGCTGAATGCCACGCAGTGATGCGGTTTCGATTCCGTGTACTGCCGTGGATTTTTTTCTTGGTGAGAGGACAGTGTTACGTACTGAGAAGCTACTCGACCGTATAGTACTGGTGTCAAGGTCGAGAAACCGGACGACGACGGGGCGAGCGGTGTGCTGTGATTACGTGGCGCTCCATACCGCCTCAGACGACAGCATTGGCAGAGGATGACACGGCGGTCGGTCGGACTTGGTTGGCCAGCCTAGGACCAGAACGCAGAACATAAAGCTTTCACGCTATGTCCGTCGTAACGCGGGAACAAAAGCCGCGGAGGCAGGCTCCGATCGCCGCATACGCTACTCCCCGTGCCTCGGACTCTAGCTAGTGAGCTTTCGGTTTTAACTAGACGAGTTGCGTGCGGCCTCACAAGGAAATTGAGAAAAACCGTTGCGTCATTTAGCACTTCAGATGTTTGTTGGCAACTTCTGCTAACAGAGCTGTGTATAGATGTAAACTGAAACCTTACAAAGTGACGTTAGCTCATGGACTAACCAATTCGGGTTCCGGTGTGTGACGTCAATACTACAACTAGCCACTGCAGTTTTTGCTAGGGATGGACAAATTTTCAAAAATATCGATGTATTTGTATCGATGTTTATATGAGGCGTCGTAATTATCGAAACAAAAATATTGCTATTTTGATATATCTGCCGGCATTTTCAGTAATTACAAGATTTTTTAAAAAGTGATCGAAGTCACACTTAAAAATGGACAAATGCTGTATTATATCCAACATTAACCAGTAAGAAACAGACAATGTGTTACGGCGTAAAGTTAAGCGCTGGCACGCCAGTCACGAACAACAGAGGAAAGACGGTTGTGAAAGACAGCCAATCGCACTGACCGACCCCTCTCCAGGACGACAAAGCGACAGCAACGGCCCCTATGTATAGAGAACATAAGGTTTCGCTTGTACTGTCTATGTAGCACAACCTTGTGATTGTTTATACTGAAGAAGATTGCTTATGTTGTATATCGCCCTTTGCTTGCGACACTTTTGTGTAATTGCCAAAGTTAAGTATTGTCATTTACTTCTTTGTAATAAAACTCATTAATACGATTTGTTTGAATTGTTCGTCTAGCGAACCTAGTACGCAGGTTTCCTAGACACCACAGAATGTACTATGAAATTACTTATTTCCGAAACGCTAATTTACAAAAAGAAAAATGATCACCGATAGACGTTAGGACTACTCTTTAATATGTTACCCTGCAAGACTGTTTCTGTTATCTGAGACAACCAAATTTACTAACAAAACCACTCTTTCGGACGAAACAGAAGAGGCTTGGCATATTAAGTAATTTTTAGCAACCTCTGGCAAATAGGTGTGAAATGGCAAGTAGGCAACAGAGTCCTTTTTCCATTAAATACCAGTGCAATGACGCGTGTGACTTTTCTGCCGAATGTACGTTACTTTTTCTGTGCGTGTATCTCTACTTGATCCACGCAGTCAGGGGTTGGGAGAAGCTCATAGTTGGGGGCAGGGAATAATAATTTCCACCATTCTCATACCGTGCTCTCATACAATGTATGTACTTTGCACGTTGTACATGTCATTTGCAATGGTAGAAATGACACACTGAAACAACAAACTTCGATGAATATGCAGTGTAGATAGATTCATGTTCAAAGCTGGTGCTCATTTACAGTGCTGAAATTAAATCAACCCCACTGTAAGGCACTTACCGTCGAATTGCAAAGACTAGTAGTAGTTGGAATGGGCAAGAAATGTGCTGATAAGAACTATAGTGCCCATTAATCAAGGAAAGACAGAGAGTAAAAATATCACGCTCGATATTTAATATTTTATATCGGATTTTGACGATAGATGTCGATGTTATTTCGAAGTATTATTGTTGTTTTGATACATCATTGCTTTCTCCCTATCCATAGTTTGTGCATGATGGAGAGGACGATCCTGAAATTTTATTCTTTGTGTTGAAACATGACTGTTTTTATCAGCCTACGTGAAGCTGGAGAACAATGGACGTCAGAGATGTGAAAATCATCGCCTTTGAATGACGTAAAAACGAGAGTGTGGTGTGCAATTTGGGTAACACGAATTGTTGGACCGATTTTTCCCACCAAGCCATAATTTCTGACCAGCATGTGACCAATGTTGAACAATGAGAAGACACGGGTTTAGGGAAGTGGAAAGTTCTGGAGGTTTACTGAATGTTTGGAGTAACTTTTAAAAAATAGTTATCTGACATTAGCAGCCGAAACAAGAATCAAACAACGCTGCACAGTTCTACATGGTTGCATCATATTTGTTAATTCTTACTAAAAAGATTAATTCTCGAAAATATTATCTACGCAAGTAAATTCTCTTTCCAGATTTATGTAGAACACCAGTTAATAAAAATTACAACTTCAAAAATGAAAAACTTCGTATGCCCTTAACTGCCTTACCAGGTCTTTACTAGTCACACTGGCGTTTGAGCAACTACGCTCTAAACGCGTTAGCCTTGCAATAAGGCAGAATATTTATAAAGCTTTTCTTGTGATTAGCAAGCATGTATACCCATTTAAAAATATATAAAATGTACACTCAACATTTAACTTTAAACTACGAGGGTCACTCCAAAAGAAATGCACACTATTTTTTGTAAAAATACAGTTTTCATTCTGCATGTGTGAAAGTTCTACAGTGTGTAGATACATCCTTTCCGCTTGTTTTCAAACTTAGTTCAACCTGTTCCCGTGAGTGGTGCCTTCACAGAATGTCTTCAAGATGGCTGCGACACTTGACGTTCGTCAGAAGCAACATGCTGTCATAGAATTCCTGTGCTGTGAAAACGAGACAGTGGGAAACATCCACAAGAGGTTGACAAAGGTTTATGGAGATGCTGCTGTCGATCGCAGTACAGTTAGTCGGTGGGCAAGCAGGTTACGTGATGAAAGCAGGCACGGCAATATTGAGGATTGTCCTCACAGCGGCAGGCCTCGTACTGCACACACTCCAGAAAATTCGCAGAGAGTTAACGAATTGGTGGCTGCTGACAGACGCATCACAGTGAACGAATTTTCACGCTACGTTGGGATAGGGGAAGGAAGTGTTTGCAGAATACTGAAAGTGTTGGCGTTAAAAAGGTTTGTGCCACGTGGGTTCCCAGCATGTTGACTGTGGCTCACAAAGAAACAAGAAAAATTGTATGTAGCGAACTTTTGGAACAGTACGAGAACGCTGGAGATGAATTTCTTGGAAGAACTGTGACAGGTGATGAAACATGGCTCCATCAATTTTCACCACAGACGAAGAGTCAATCAATGGAGTGGCATCATGCAAATTAACCCAAGAAAAAATATTCAAAACCACATCTTCTGCTGGAAAAGTTATGGCTACGGTGTTTTATGATTCTGAAGGACTCTTGATTGTGGACATCATGCCAAGTGGAACCACCATAAATTCTGATGCATATGTGACGACACTGAAGAAACTTCAAGCTCGACTGAGTCGTGTTCGACCACATCGCCAAAAGCAGGATGTTTTCCTGTTGCACGACAATGCACGGCCACGTGTCAGTCAAAAAACCATGGAAGCGATCACAAAGCTCGGATGGACAACACCCACCTTATAGTCCTGATCTGGCTCTATGTGACTATCATCTCTTTGAGAAACTGAAAGACTCTCTTCGTGGAACAAGGTTTGAAGATGATGACTCCCTTGTGCACGCTGCCAAACAGTGGCTCCAACAGGTTGGTCCAGAATTTTACCGTGCGGGTATACAAGTGCTGGTTCCAAGATGGCGTAAGGCTGTTGATTGGGGTGGAAATTATGTGGAGAAATGAAAATATTGCTCCTAAAGGATGTATCTACACAGTGCAAAACTTTCAAACATGTAGAATAAAAGATGGATTTTGAAA
The DNA here is from genome assembly GCF_023897955.1 of Schistocerca gregaria. NCBI lineage: Eukaryota > Metazoa > Arthropoda > Insecta > Orthoptera > Acrididae > Schistocerca > Schistocerca gregaria. Next base: position 339,490,184 of record NC_064922.1, on the reverse strand, counting down.
AAAATAGTGTGCATTTCTTTTGGAATGACCCTCGTAATACATACATCTGAAAAAAAGTTTTGCATCACTTCGGTTCCGACAGTTCCGGAACCTGTACAGAAAAATGGAATAGAAATCAACATACACTGTACCACCATACAGCGAGACCCTCAGAGATGGTGGTCCAGATTGTTGTACACACCGGTACTTTGTAAGATTTCAGTTCCAGATTGTGCCGATTTTATTGACGCACCAGTTAGATTGCGATGTACAGTGGTTTGCTATGCGACCGATTGCGGCTCTGTATCTGGGCAGACGCATCTGTCGTGATCGGATTATGGAACTGCTACAGAAATTAGTTAGTACAATGTAATTGAACACTCGTTTATTGCAACAAACACGTGAAGTATAAATTGAGTTCAGGTTACACACATGTATACGAATCTACCCTAGCTAAGAACAAAGTCCCATAACAAAACATTCCCTTCCAGAAACACCCGTCCAGACCTAAGTCCATTACCAACATCTTTGTACTGAGGGCTGCAGCAGTTTCTATCCTCGTGGGCTGTTTGCTGTAGGCAGCTGATTCCAAACGGGTGGCTAAGTGCGAATTTCGGACTGCGTGTCTGATGCATTCTCCTTCCTTCTGAAGATGACAGCGAGGATTTATCACTTTTAACATCTCCTAGATGTGGGCTATTGCGCTACCCTACTGTGACGGAAGGTTGGGCTACCCAGCAGAGGTAGTCGCGTGGGGGACAACAGAAGTGCTCAGTGGTTCAACGGCGTTTTTGGACTTGCTTCCAACGCCGCTCGTAACCCGCCTGCTTTGACTGAAACCAATATGCCGCTTTCTAGAGACCGTAAAAAAGGGCACAGCGTATGCGACGATCGGAGCCTCTCTCCACGGCTTTGGTTCCCATGCGACGACGCACGGCGCACGCATCGTACGTGAATCGCTCTATATTTCAGTGTAGTACATTTATTCATGTTCCTACGTTCATCAGAGTAAAAGAGCTCGTGACTGCCGAATTGAAGTTTACTTTGTGGTAACGACAATTCCGCATTACATGAAATCGTCGTCTGTCCCTGAGCACTACAAACATAACTAAACTTTGCTTTTAAGATTTTAAATGTAACTAAGGCTTTTATTTCTGTGCTATAAATGTACCTAATTTGGGTCGAATATAATAGTCTATGTTTTTACACATAGCACATATTCCTATTTAATGTACGTTCAATATAAAAGTGTTAATTAAGATTCTAATTAGCACACACATAGTCAAGGCACATTTAAAACTCACACTCATGCTCGAAGGAAGACCCACACTATAGATCTAGATTTCAACCACCGTTTTGCATTAATCGTATTGTAACTGGTCAGGTTCTCGCAATGGTATCATTTCCTGCTGTGGCTGCAGCATCGTTTTTATCAAAAGTGTGTAGCTACATAAAATAACTAACGGTTCTCGTGGAATACAAAGTGGTTTATTTGGATAAACTACTAAATCACTACACATCGTTGGTGTCATGGAATGAACTTTCATTGTCTAAGCTATCAGTACACAAGCAGCAAAGTCCTATTATGTATGTAAAAACTATACAAAAACTTGCTCTGATCTCAATAAAAAAAAAATGTTATTTGTCATGCTAATTTTAGTAAATACTGTCGAGTTCAACATCAACTGCCTGCACAAAACAAAAAAAAAAAAATAATTTTAATGAACTGGACGATTGACGAACACTCTTTCAGCGAAGAAAATTTGAAAATCGTCTACTTTTCTCCTTTTAAAAGCAACAATCCCCTGAAGTCATAAATGCACAAATATAGCAACACCTCTGTTAAGAGTGGCGATACCGATGATTTATGTAACTCTATCATAGTAATGATCAGCTTCATCGTTTTCATGTAAGAAGTTTACCATCAACTTCACTGTACTGTACACTGACAATATTTTGAATAATATAATTTTTGTTACTGGGCTGCGTCATTATAAACTAATGAAGCAGCTAAAATGCCTAAGTATCGATCGAATTGCTGTGGCGACGGCGTTTAACTGTTCAACTGGACCCAATACCCAAAATTATTTTGTTCAAAAAGGTGCCGTCTTTGGAAGACTACGAACTTACGTTATTTGGTACGATTGTTCGCAACCATACAGCCAGCGCTAGCCTATTACAAAACGTGATTTAATCTAAGCTCGCCTGTCGTCTGTCTTGTGTTGCAGCCGCTGCCTGACGTGTTCGCTGGCGTCCGTCTGGTTCTTCCGCCTGCCACCACCGACGAGGAGGCGCTGCTGCGCCGCTACTTTGTCGGGTATCCTTTTATTGCGACAACATGTGAATGGTAATCGAGTTTGGTGGTCACGTCGTGTTAGTTACCAAATGACTATGGCTGTTAGTTACTGTTGAGTGAAACGCTTGCTTAGTTTTGACATCACAGAGCCCATATATTTATATACCGGTGTAACATACTTTACGATTTTCTCAGACTTAAAGTTTAACATCAATTACACAAGATTGTATCTTGTATATAAATATCATTATTACTGCACCTATTGACAGGGTTAAATTCATTGTGTTACCAGTATTTACTTCAACTGGAGCAAATGTCAGGTAGATAAGTTGAATTGACATTAGCTCTCGGATTCACCACTCAACAATTCGACAACTACTATACTACAGTTTGTTTCAGAATAAAAGCAGCGCCCAAGTAAAGAAACACCAATAGCTGTGCCTAATAGTCAGCTTTTGACATTGTGCTAGAGCTGCATGATTATTATGTGCTATGGTCAACATCCATTCGTACCTTCACGCTGAAATAGCTGGCTTCTGTTGGAGAATCTGTTTTACGAGGAGCGTTCAATAAGTAATGCAACACATTTTTTTTCTGAAAGTAGGTTGTTTTTATTTTGTATTGTAATACACCATACTGTTCTCCACTCTTTTGGCTACAAAGCTCTATCTGTCAGCACAATCTCCTAGCAATTCGACCGTATTACGCCACGTGGTAGCACTCTACTGGTCGATATCGGAGCCAGTAGGTTGCTGCATCATCCGTATGCTTCGTCTCGCGAAATGAATCCTTCATTGAGCCAAACAGATAGAAGTTGGAATGTGTGAGATTCGGGCTGTAGGATGCAAGAGGAAGAACTATCCAATGAAGTTATTTGAGTTCCTCTCGGGTGGTCAGACTTGTGTGAGGCCATGAGTTGTTGAGAAATCCAGCTGTGCAGCACGGTGTTTGATTGTAATCCGTCGATCACCTCGAATGAGTGTGTGCGCACGTTCCAATATTGCTGGAATCGCAGCTGTGTGCGGTCGGCTGGCACGCGGGAGATAGAACAGTTTTGCGCGACTTTGTTGCGATGATGACATATCTTTCGCTCAAAGACTCATCGTGCTTTTGTTCGCTGCCGGGTCTTCGTAGATATTCTACAAGCGCCTATGAGTATCCGAAAAAAAACTCTCAGTGACAGCTCTCTGCTTGGAACATACACTATGTGATCAAAAGTATCCGGACACCCCCAAGAACATATGTTTTTCATATTTGATGTCACGTACTGCCAGGTACTCCATATCAGGTATCCCACTAGTCCATTAGACATCGTGAGAGAGCAGAATGGGGCGCTCCGCTGAACTCACGAACTTCGAACGTGGTCAGGTGATTGGGCGTCACTTATGTCATACGTCTGTACGCGAGATTTCCACACTCCTAAACATCCCTAGGTCCACTGTTTTCGATGTGATAGTGATGTGCCGGCCGGTGTGGCCGTGCGGTTCTAGGCGCTTCAGGCTGGAACCGGGTGACCGCTACGGTCGCAGGTTCGAATCCTGCCTCGGGCATGCATGTGTGTGATGTCCTTAGGTTAGTTAGGTGCCGGCCGGTGTGGCCGTGCGGTTCTAGGCGCTTCAGTCTGGAACCGCTACGGTCGCAGGTTCGAATCCTGCCTCGAGCATGCATGTGTGTGTTGTCCGTAGGTTAGTTAGGTTTAAGTAGTTCTAAGTTCTAGGGGACTGACGACCACAGATGTTAAGTCCCTTAGTGCTCAGAGCCATTTGAACCATTGTTGATAATGATGTGGAAATGTGAAGGGACACGTACAGCACAAAAGCCTGATCTGTTGACTGACAGAGACCGCCGACAGTTGAAGAGGGTCGTAATGTGTAATAGGCACACATCTATCTAGACCTTCACACAGGAATTCCAGTCTGCTCCAGGATCCACTGCAAGTACTATGACAGTTACGCGGGAGGTGAGAAAACTTGGATTTCATGGTCGAGCGGCTGCTCATAAGCCACACATCACGGCGGTAAATGCCAAACGACGCCTCGCTCGGTGTAAGGAGCGTAAACATTGTACGACTGAACAGTGGAAAAAGGTTGTATGGAGTGACGATTCACGGTATACAATGTGGCGATCTGACGGCAGGGTGTGGGTAGGGCGAAATTCCCGGTGAACCTCATCTGCCGGCGTGTGTAGTGCCAACAGTAAAATTAGGAGGCGGTGCTGCTATTTTGTGGTCGTGTTTTTCATGGAGGGAGCTTGCACCCCTTGTTGTTTTGCGTGGCACTATCACAGCACAGGCCTACATTGATGTCTTAAGCACGTTCTTGCCTCCCACTGTTGAAGAGCAATTCGGGGATGGCGATTTGCATCTTTCGACACGACCGAGCATTTGTTCGTAATGCACGGTCTGTGGCGGAGTGGTTACACGACAATGACATCCCTGTAATGGACTGGCCTGCATAGAGTTCTCACCTGAATCCTATAGAACACCTTAGGGATGTTTTGGAACTCCGACATCGATACTTCTCAGTGCAGCGCTCCGTGAAGAATGGGCTGCAATTCCCCAAGAAATCTGCCAGCACCTGATTCAACGTATGTATGCGAGAGTGGAAGCTGTCATCAAGGCTAAGGCTGGGCCAAGACCATATTGAATTCCAGCCTTACCGATGGAGGGCGCCACGAACTTGTAAGTCATTTTCAGCCAGGTGTCCAGATACTTTTGATCACATAGTGTACCTCCGCTACATACGCCATTTTGAAGGCTACTTATAGCGCCGCCACCCGTCGGAACTTTATAAAACTATATGGGCTGGAGCGGGAATATTTCACAATGTTCCACAACTACCGAAACTGGCAGAGAAAAAAGTGTTGCCTTACTTATTGAATATCCTTCGTAGTTCTGTCGTTACACAGGGTATAAAGAGAACACTGGTAAAAAGTTTAGAGCGGGGTAGGGGACGCCGATTCGAGCAAAACGTATCAACTAACCACAGGTCGGAAATGCACCTTTGTGCAGCTGCAAGCATAAAGCTGCTGCCTATCACCCAACCACACCCAGAAGTGTGCACACTTAACCTAATGTACCCAGCTATTACCTGTTAGGCTAAAGAGGACAGTTATTGGTTAAAGTAGATCAAATAAATTGTTGAACCTGAATAGTTAATGCCAAGTCAACTTTAAAATCATATCAGTGGATAAGATTTTTTCTGTGATGTTTACTGAGTAAATATAGCGCAGCTATTGAATCAACTACACTTAGAATTGTTTGACTGCCATAAGCTACTGTAGACTACTGTAGTTTTCATTGTAGCTTTGGTTAGTAAAGGTCATTCCCACATTACCTGTGCATTAGGTGTGTTGCATACCTGTCGGGCGTTACTCCATAATGATCACTTGCATGCAATCAGTGTCTTTCCCCCAAAAGACCGGAAGCGGTGAACAATCTAGAAACTTTTCGAGGATTTATAAATGGCTGGGTAACCTATGGAACAATTTTGTTCTGCATAGTTATCCTCCTGTCTGTTACTTACAAATGAACAGTTTTTACAGCAAAATTGAAATTGTGATTGTGTAATTCAGGATTCATTTGAAAATTGTTTAGTTGTAACGTGGAACAGAGAGATGTTGTAGTAAAAATAAAGACAACAATAGAAATTTATCATACAGTACCAAAATACACAATTCCCTCAAAAAAAGGTATAATAAAAGAACTGAAAAACAAAAATTTTCAAACATAGCTTCAAAACTTCATCAAACTTACATAAAACATGTTTCTCTTATTCATAAACAACTTTCGTATTTACCATTAATAATAGAAGTGTTGTGTTTGTGCATGTAAACTGTTGCTACATGAAAAGTAATTGCTTTGGTTGCATAAAAATCCAGAAGTTAAGAGGTAACCTCACTGTAAGGTTATAAAGTACACAATGAACTAACACTGAATGATATGTGGTAAGGATATAAAATAGACAATGGACTAATACTGAAGAGATCACGTCAGCTCCCAGTTTCTCTCTTACATGTTCATTTATGTTTCTTATCCCACTAATGCTATCAATGGTACCACTGATCCTACCATTTTCTTAGTCATTTATGTATGGCACCAAAACTACCAAACTGTAGTATTAGTAGAAGACAACTCTAGCTACACTAGAAGAAAAGCAATTCAATTAATTTTTTAAGGCAATACAATGTACTACAGAAACAGCACTGCACTGAACTTGTCGATGTGCAGGGGTGTACTGTAAACTCCACTGTTTTTAATAACGAAACGTGTAGGCCAGTTTTTTTAAAAAAATTTCTAATGTACAGAAAGTTATGGTGAATATCACAACAAACATACATTATCAGTAACTGTATACTAAGATGCTCATGAAAAGTAAAACAGAAATTACTTTTTCATCTATCTTTGTTTCCTTAAGTATTTTTCTTCTTCCTACACTCATCCCGCATCTTCATGGGATGGCATGTTAATTTGTATGTGGCAATGTTAGTAGCAGATGACTGGATTCATTTCCTGTCGCCACCCACTTCCCTCCAAGACAGAGTTATGTACTGTCATCTGTCTGCAACTAGTGTTAGTCCATGTGAAAGTGTGAGAGAGTTTTTTAAATATTTGTGAATTATGTAAATAATGTGGGATGAGGGTACCAACCCAGCATTCACTTTGTGGGAAGTGGGAAACCGCCTAAATACCCAATCCAGGCTGGCCTGGCACACGGGCCCTCGCCATTAATTAGCCAGGCGCTTCTTTGAATCCTTGGAGCCGTATGTAACGCGGGCGGCTACTGCATATGGGCGGGTTCTTTTGTTTTCTTAAATATCTATTCCTGCGGTAAATGCTTGAAATTTCTAGCATCGCTACAAACTTGACATAAAGTCGCGTTTATTACAGCTAATTTGTGTTGATTTCTGTTCAGATTGGCAGTAGCTCCACAATCGCCCGTTTCCTACCTTCAGATATCTGCGAAACTTTGCTCGATTGGGCGTACCTAGAGATGGCGGTTATCGCTGAAACAACTGGTCGTCGGTTATATCAGTTTTTTCTTCGTCAATTTAACCTCATTGTTAAACCGTCCAAAATAACCGGGTACTGAAATAGCCGATTTTCGGTTTTTTATTCCTGATATTTCCTATACGTAGAAATCGAACAAAAAATGAAAAATTTCTATTCTCTAGGTTTCAAGATATATAGAATGAAACTATTAAATTATGCAGGGAAATAAAACTTTGCCCGTCCCTTGCCTGCTGCTATCCTCGAAAAGTAGTAAGTGTCATTATTCTCAAATTGATTCTAATTTTCTAAAACTGTGCACAAAAATCATGTTGTGTTCGGGGATCGTACCACTGTTTCTGCAGTACGAGTAGTCAGTAGTAAAAGGTGAATACTGTGGTGGAAAAAACCTGTTTTTCGTGCTAATTTGTTCGTTTTCAAGTGATACAAGCCGATAATGGCATAGTACGTAGACACAAGCGGCAGTCAGGTACGTTGTAGTTTTATTGGGTGCCATGAATGAAATGTTGCTAAGTCTTTTATTACTGTTACCATAATTTTCTTGCTCTTTTATTGTTTCAATTTTTTAAAGCAAATGAAGAATTGAACTCCATTCTACGTCACTTAGTAAAAATATTTCCAGGTTGCGGTTGGTACCATTTTACAATATATTTGATGTCCAGCGACTACGGCGAGAAACTGCCGTGTAGACCAGGTGGGAGCAAGTCATACATTGCACGTACACGCGTGCCTTACGGCGCGACATACGGCAACAGGAACGTTATTGCCTCAGTAGTCCTGCACCAATTCTTACTCCTGTGTTTGTTGCTCGTTGCTGTCGGCGTTGTTATTAAAATAGCACTGATCACTTTCCACATTATTTTAACGCAATGTTTTAAACCAATGCACTTTTCACGAGTAAAGATTACTCTGTTTTTAAAAAATGTTTATTTAAAAAGGAAAAATTTTAGCGCTGCTGCTATGGCTAACTGATATCCCATTTTTTATTCAGTTATTAGTAAAAAATAAAAAAACCTGTTATATCCGAGACCGAATAAATACCGAAAATAACTGTTATTCAGAACTGAAATACTGGTATTATTTGGTTGTAACAGATCGGTTTTCCCATCCCTAGCGTCCTGTACCGACCTCTGACTTCGTTATGAGGTTTCTTTCTGCAATCTCTGTATCACAACTTCGTTCCGCTTCTGAAAATCTTTACATGTTATAGCTGACTCGGCAAAGGTCTTGCCATATGAATTAGCTCTAGTCTATGAGAATAATGTATACGTGTAACACAATGTATACGTGTTACACAATAGCCGTTGTTGCCGGGAAATCGTGACACAAACAATAATAATGGCCGAAAACTGTGTAGGGAGTGAGAAAAGGCTTAAGGGGAAGTCCGGCAGTATCGGATACTATTAGTTCTAGCGTTTCTGCGGTAGATCGCGCGGATTTAACAATTGTAGCCGATACACGGCTCGTCGTTGAGCATACAAATATAGCGCCAATTTTGTGTCGAAACGTGTTCGCCAGCATTATGAATAAGGCCAAGCGCACAAGCATCGATTTTCATCCTACGTAAAAATATTGTTCGATTAAATTATTTTAGAGGAACAAAGGAGGACATAGGAACTTCTTTGTTCCACTAAAAGAATTTGGTCTACGATATATGTCCGTACGATAAAAATCGACGCGTGTGCGCTAGGCCTAAATGTCGGTTTGGCGAATGACGCGTGCTACCTAGTTAAACTTCTCGGTCTAGTTACGTCGATTCAAAGAGGGATATTCGAGTCATTGCTTGTGGTACGTTTTCTTCAATTACCTATCTATCGAATAGTGAAAGACTATCAGCGGTAGACACCTGGCTGGGATAACTGATCAAGTGATAACTGATCAATTATCGACCTGGGTTGAAAATGATTAAAATCGGTATTAAAAATAGGGGTTGGTTGAAGAAGGGTGAAAATTTAGGGTTGTGTGTAATTTTAATGCCACATCATAAAAAATAATAATTTCTGTCAAAAAAATAAAATTTTTTTGGTGGACTACCCTTATCACTAAGGGGTATGAAAAAAAATTACAACCGATTCTCAGATGTAAGGAATATACATATAAAATTTCATCAGAATCGATCGAGCCGTTGATCAAGTGATAACTGATCCGTTATCGACCGGGGTTGAAAATTATTAAATTACTAAAATCGCTGTTAAAAATAGGCTTTGGTGGTAGAAGGTTGAAAATTTAGCGTTGTGTGTATTTTTAACGCCACATCATAAAAATATGAAAAGTTCTGTCCAAATAATAAGAAATTTTTTTTGGAGGTGGACCACCCTTATTACTTAGGGGTATGAAAAATAGATTACGACCGATTATCAGACCTACCGAATATATATGTAAAATTTCATCAGAATCGATCGAGCCGTTTCGGAGGAGTATGGAAACTAACAATGTGACACGAGAATTTTATATATAGGGCTTAGCACCTACAAATGGAGTATGGCAAAATACATTTGTTGCAAAATAAATTCAGCTCTTAGCGACTGCTGTTAATTACCTTTTTACTGCCTTCATAGTTCGTAAATTGCTTAGCACGCTGTTTCCTGTCCTCTGTAGAGGCTTCCCCTGCCGAAGGCGCTTTCCATTGAATATTCCGCACCAGTTCCTTTGTTCGTTTACCGCAAAATCCGGCCATGAGACGCAGCGCAGCTTAATTGGAAGGTTTCCTTTTCTTAAATAAATTGTCTGTGCCGTAAATCGGGAGCGAATTTGAAGCTACGAGCCCAGCGTGGCCGTTTCTCTTCCGCGGACCACTCGCTTGGCCCAGCTGCATGATTAACGCTGCAGATCTTCTTCGCAGTCCTTGAGGGGCTGTCGCGGAGGCATCCGGACGCTGCAGTAAAGTGATGTCATTCCAGGAGTAATATCTTCCAGCGTCTTTTGTGGGAAGTATCTCCAGTGTTAATAACGGCATTTGAAGACGCGCACGTCCAGCAGTTTCATTTTGAGCGTTGGTTTCAGTTTTCATGGTCCCAATTGTTACATTTACTTTTCTACTTCCACTAAGATTATAGTCCACGGCGTCTATGGTTTCTAATTATGCGATTCTATGTACGAACAAAGCGCCCCTTCTTCAGATTTCATCCCACTCGTCTTTCCGGTTCGTCCTGGTTTCACCAAACTTCTTGAGAGTATCCTCACCCAACGATTCCATCAACACATAGCAACACATTCACCTATTCCCAACATCTAATGACTTAATAGACGACTGATTCCTTCTTTCCAAATTATCTCCCATCAAGTAAGTAAACTATTTCCCACGCTTTTTGTTTCTCTACACATCGAGAAAGCCTCTGACAAGGTGTGACAATCTGGTGTAACCTTCAAACTCAAAAGTGTTTAGAATTTGAAAATAAATTTATACTCAATCAGATGCAGTAGGTATGTGAAATTGTATCACAAGCGCCATACCAGACATGTTTCTTAGTGCGTTTCTTTAATTCAAACTGGCCAGTCCTAAATAAAATTATCTATTACCATATGTTGATGACACAATGCTACTAGTAGATGGAGATGAAGAAGACAACAAATGATCCATCAGCAACTAAACAACTTGAAGCCTAACATAAAATTTACAATGGTTACATAGGAAAACAAATCGATAAAAGTTTTAAACCTAAAAATGAGCAACGAAAACAGACACCACCAATAGAAAATGTATAGAAAGCTACCACGAGTGACATTATCATCAATAAAAAATTTTCCCACCCAAATACGCATAATTATGAATGTTTCAAATCAGAGACTAACAGAATTTTAAATTTACCTCCCGTTAATAATACGATACAAAATGAAATAAAAACGCTGCAGTTACATAGCGCAACGAAATAACTTCAACCCCAAAATAGTGCTAAAATTATATGAACAGTAGGGTCTCTACAAAACGAAAAACAGAAGCCATACGAGCAACAAAAAATAATATCTCTGCTTTTTCAAATCCAGACTCTAGGAACTTATTTGTGGCCACTGGAATAAATTTTATATCGGGCAAACAGGCGCAAATTTCGGAATCAGATTTAAAGAACCCACTCGAATTCGCAAAGGCAACCATTCTACATTTTACTTACATTTAAAAATCCGGCAACGTAAAACAGAAAATGTTGAAAACAACGTAAAACTTTCACACGAAGTACATAAAGAACACATTTTGGAAATTTACATTCCATCACAAAAATACCTGCAAGACATCCTCAACGAAGAAAAATATTTTAAACATAAAAAAACTACGAAAATTGTACTGGCGTTTTTAAATAAAAACGGCAAATTATCACGATTAACGCAAAACCATAGAAAACTTAAGATCTAAGTAAAAACAAACCACAAAAATATTATCTCTGAAAAATTAAACGTAATCACTGACTTTCCGCGAAACAGAAATTCCGCTGTAAACATATAGCACCGCTAGAGTCGAAGCTGTCAGAAAATCTGTCAAAAATAGCTTTATAAGATTATACAAAGTAAACATATAAATAACAAGATTGTAGTATAACAAAATGTTAACAGACATTTACGCTCCCAGGACCACGTCACACCACCTTATAAGCATATGATGCCATATGTAGACATAAACATAGACGTAAGAAACGATATTATACCTATTATACCATCTTCGCAGGTACATATGATACTGGTAAATCGCCGAAACGAGTTCGTCCTGTAAATTTTATCACTACGAATACATAAATAAACAGTGTGGCAAAAAACTTGTAATTAAAATTTCTTAATAGCTCGATAAAATACTTGGGACTAACCCTTGATGGAAAACTAATCTGAAATGCAGTCTTCCACCACCACAAAACGCGTAAGCTACTAAAACTACTTACAAGCCTTTTTTGGGACCTACATCCTTTTACCTTCATCAACATCCATAAATGGTTCATTCGTTCCGTACAAACATATGCTAATGTCGCCTGGATCACTGCTCCATCCTGTTCCCTCCATATTTTATAGATCCTTTAAAATAATAGAAAGTCATGGACCCACCTTGCCCTCCCTATCTCTCGTCCTGTAAAAACTCATCCATTTCCTACACCTCTTTTTCCATGTGCTCAGGCGAATCGAGTACATCAAAGGAACACCCCGCTCACAGATCCCAATATCCTACCTGATAACTAAACCTAAGCTGTGCCACTACACTCATATCACTCTCTCCATGCACCGCCATAGCTTAGCATGTTGGACTCGCATTCGGGAAGGTGACGGTTCAAATCTGCGCCCGGCGATCCTGATTCAGATTTTCTGTGATTTCCCTTAATCGTTCCAGGCAAATGCTGATATGATTGCTTCGAAATGTTGCGGCCGATTTCCTTCCCCATCCATGAAACAATCCGAGTTCTGTTCCATCACTAATGTTGATACCAACGGGATGTTAAACCTAATCTACCTTCCTTTCTTCCTCCACGCTCTCCCTCCGGAACTTCAACGAGCTTCCACTTCCTAACCATAAAATTAGTACTGATGTATATTTTTCCTACCAGCCATAGCCTACCAGGTTCTATCCCGTAATTATGTATATATGTTTCCCATCGTTTTTCTGCAGTGTAGATGCTCGCGTTCAGTATTAGCTACGCTACTCGCAGTTCTTCATTGTCCAATTACGCAAAACAATTTTATATATTTTAACACGAACTTAACTGTTTTCCGCACATTACTGGCACAATCATTACGAAATCGGAGAAATGCCATCGTCACCTCTTTGTATTATTAACTACCATGTAAATCCTTTGTCTGAAATGAGAATATGTGAAACTGTCACCTACGTAAAGTATTTAAAGTCGAAATAATCACATGATTCTCTTATACAGTACAACTTTGTAAAAGAAGTAACAGTTTGGCAGACGTCGGTTGTATCCGCTACCATCGCGCTCCCTTGTGGGAAATCGAAATAAGAATAACGAAGACAAAATATTTTTGATGTATTGCACAATCATACAGGGAGTGAATGTTACGTAACCAGCGAGTGATCTGCTTCTTGTTAACGCTTGCCCTGGGATTCTCCGTGCTGTAATTATCTTTGAGATACTGTCGTCTGATTTCTACTCCCTATTTGTGAACAGTCAATAACGCCCCTGCCGACTGTATTGCGAAAGCCGATGCGTTACTTTCGGTGACTGTTGGCTGTTAGCGCCTGTCTCGGGTGACTTCATTAGGACGACAGTAACTAGACGCAGTGATTACCTGGACGCCTTCGATCCACCTGTTGCAGCGGCTTGTTAACGTCCCAGCACCGGTAGCGTTGGGGCGCCAGGTGTCCTTTCCTTTGTGTGCGCTTTCGGCGTTATTTTTCATAATTTTAATGAACCATGCCGAGCTAGTTAGATCTCATTAGGAAACTGAGCTACCGGAGTTTCGTGTCTCTGTTATCAGGAGGGGACACGATTACCTCAAGTTGCGAAACGACGAGCACGTGAACAGCGTCTCCTTTGATCTGTACAGCTTAACGAGTAGCTACTGCAGATTGACGTAAGACCTTCGGACACCAGAAGACTTATCTTCCTCAGACACACTTTACACCTGATTTGAAACTGAATCTCCTTCCGATACCAAGGTCACTTGAGGCGATACAACCTATTTGATGTTTACGTCTGGGAAGAAAAGCAGCAGACAGCGTAATATTTCGCATAAGTATTAAGTATTTAGAAGTGGCAAACAATAGGATAAATAATACGAAACTTGGCCATTAGTGTTTATTTCTCACTAGTTGTGCCCGGCATGTGTTGTAATGTCTTTTCTTCTTTATAAGTGGGTACACATATGCAAATCAGACACATTTATATGTACAAAATAAATGAAAAAAATGATTTTTGTGCATTAAATGATATTTGAAAAAGCTTATTCTAGTACTTTTGGATATGCAGTAGTTTTTGTCTTTCCGTCTTCTGCTGATACAAATAAATTCTTCATCTGTCCCATTCGTGAGCGTGAGACGTATGGCAATGTGTTATATGAAGCGTCTCTTCTAAGAGTCGCTAAGAGCATTTTCTCTGGTGTTTTAGCAGATATTTGCCATTTAGTTTTCGCAATGTGTAGCTGGAATCAGTCCAGAAAAATAGCGCTCATCACGTCTTTGATGCGACGCCCACTGTCAGAGGAAAGCGTTGGTTTGTTTCTCGTTACAAACAAAATAATTTTTAAAGTGGAATTTTACATGCCCATTCGACAGAACGGTTCCAGGTTAGCCTGGGTCGATATTCGTTATATCGGTGTGTAATAACAGGGACAGTAAAACTCGAAGAATAACCAACGGCCGGCCGGTGTGGCCGAGCAGTTCTAGGCGCTACAGTCTGGAACCGAGCGACCGCTACGGTAGCAGGATCGAATTCTGCCTCGGGCATGGATGTGTGTGATGTCCTTAGGTTAGTTAGGTTTAAGTAGTTCTAAGTTCTAGGGGACTGATGCCCTCAGCAGTTAAGTCCCATAGTGCTGAGAGCCATATGAACCATTTTTGAATAACCGACAACACTGCCCTGGTCCGCGCGGACTGCCACCGCCAAGCATGCAGCGCTACTGAGTCGCTGGTGGACTGCTATTTTTTTTCTTTTACTGCCCCTGTTAATGTATATCGATAAAACGAATATCGAACTAGACTACTTTGGAAGGCTTTGTCGAATGGGCATATAAGATGGATACAAAGCAACGCTCTCTGTTGACACTCGGCGTCGCGGGAAAGACGTGACGAGCAGTAATTGTTTGGCCTGACTCCAGCTCCACAGTGCAGAAACAAAATTGCAAATATCTGCCGGAACACCAGAAACAATATGCTTGATGACTGTAAGGGCAGACACTAGGGATCTGATGGAAAAAATCCTGACACCAAGAGAGAGTTAAGCGGTATAAGCTGAAGTTGATAGATGTGTTTAAACATCTGAAAGATGATGTCTATTCAAATTTCGCACCTGTCGCTAATAGCGCCACGATGAGGATGCAAATTAGGTTTGCTTTAAATACACGCTATAACGGGCTTGAGCGTAGTTACCTTTTAGACTGGAATTGGTAAGTTGATCTTAGTCAAGAATTCCTTTAAGCCGAGAAAGACGCTACTATTAACACGTGACTAAGTTTGAGCGACGTCGTTTAATAGGGCTATACAGAGGAAAGACTAGGCAGTCATGTTGTCACTGTTGATGACTGTAGGCAGCAGTGGTTGCGACAATGTATGGTCGCAGGAAGACCGGGGTCTGGACGGTCACGTGAAACTCCCGACCTGGAGAACCACCGTGTCCGGTGTATGGCTCTGGTACATCGTATTGCATCTGAAGCAGCTACACACTCCAGGACATGTTTTGCATCACCTCAGTTCGGAGAGTTCCGGGACCTTTACAAAAAACTGGAATAAAGATCAACATAAACATTATTTCCGCCCTTTTTATTGCTCATAGAAACCACACATTGTATGTTGTACCACCACACTGCGAAACCTTCAGAGGTGGTGGTCCAGATTGCTGTGCACACCATTACCTCAATGCCCTGTAGAACGCCCTCTTGAATTAATGCATGCCTGTGTTCGTCGTGGCATGCTATCCAAAGTGCATCAAGGCACTGTTGGTCCAGATTGTCCCACTCCTCAACGGAGATTCGGCGTAGATACCTCAGAGTGGTTGGTGGGTCACGTCGTCCATAC
Organism: Schistocerca gregaria; assembly: GCF_023897955.1. NCBI lineage: Eukaryota > Metazoa > Arthropoda > Insecta > Orthoptera > Acrididae > Schistocerca > Schistocerca gregaria. The sequence continues at coordinate 339,474,239 of NC_064922.1, read as the reverse complement.
ACAGCCCTTTCCACTCTATCGCAGGCACGTTCGATAGGGTTCATGTCTGGAGAACATGCTGGCCACTCTAGTCGAGCGATGTCGTTATCCTGAAGGAAGTCATTCACAATATATGCGAATTGTCGTCCACGAAGACGAATGCCTCGCCAATATGCTGCCGATATGGTTTTACTATCGGTCGGAGGATGGCATTCATGTATCGTACAGCCGTTACGGCGCCGTCCATGACCACCAGCGTCGTACATCGGCCTCACATAATGCCACCCCAAACCAGCAAGGAACCTCCATCTTGCTGCACTCTCTGGGGTGTGTGTCTAAGGCTTTCAGCCTGACCGGGTTGCCTCCAAATACGTCTCCGATGATTGTCTGGTTGAAGGCATATGAGACACTCATCGGTGAAGAGAACGTGATGCCAATACTGAGCAGTTCATTCGGCATGTTGTTGGGCCCATCTGTACCGCGTTGCATGGTGTCGTGGTTGCAAAGACGGACCTCGCCATGGAAGTGGGGAGTGAAGTTGCGCATCATGCAGCCTATTGCGCACAGTTTGAGTCGTAACACGACGTCCTGTGGCTGCACGGAAAGCATTATTCAACATATTGGCGTTGTTGTCAGCGTTCCTCCGAGCCATAATCCGTAGGTAGCAGTCATCCACTGCAGTTGTAGCCCTTCTGTGGCCTGAGCGAGGCATGTCATCGACAGTTTCTGTCTCTCTGTATCTTCTCCGTGTCCAAACAACATCGCTTTGGTTCACTCCGAGACGCCTACACACTCCTTTGTTGAGAGCCCTTCCAGGCACAAAGTAAAAATGCGAACGCGATCGAACCGCGGTATTGACCGTCTAGGCACGTGCCGTGTACCGCCTTTCTGGTGGAATGACTGGAACTGATCGGCTGTCGGACCCCCCGTCTGATAGGCGCTGCTCATGCTGGTTGTATACATCTTTGGGCGGATTTAGTGACATGTCTGAACAGTCAAAGGGACTGGGTCTGTGATACAATATCCGCAGTCTACGTCTATCTTCAGGAGTTCTGGGAACCGGGGAGATGCAAAGCTTTTGTTGAAGTGTGTATTTGAGCAGCAGTTGGTGTCAAAGTGACACAGTACCAACTGTTACAAATCGGTTACTGCAATGACAACTCCATAACAGACTCCCTGTACCGTGCATGCCACCGATATCAAACTACCGCCATTTGCGACTACAGTGGAGTCAGGGGAGAGCACATTGGAGGGAAGGGTGGAGGTCTGTTGTTTTACGATGAAAATTAGTTCTTCCTCGGTGCCTGTGATAACCGTGTATTGGTTAGGAAGAGTCCAATTGAGGGCTCGCAGCCAACCAGTCTGTATGCTAGACACACCGGACCTACACCTGGACTTGTGGTCTGGGTGTGATTTGGTATGACAGCAGGAGCACTCTCGTGGTTATCCCACGCGTCCTGACTGCAAAACTGTACGTCAGTCTGGTCATTCGACGTGTTGTGCTGCCATTCATGTACAGCATTCTAGCGGGAGTTTTCCCACAGGATAACGCTCCCGCACATACCGTTGTAGTTACGCAACATGCCCTACGACATGTCAACATGTAGCCTTGGCCTGCTCTATCACGAGATCTGTCTCCAATCGAGCACATATCAGACGTCAACAGACTACAATACTGCGTTATCCACTACAAACGTTAACCGTCCGTTTATTGACCGACCAAGTTCAGTAGGCATGGAACTTCATCCCACAAACTGACATCCGTTACCTGTACAACAAGAGTGCATACAGATTTGCATGCTTGCGTTCAACAGTCTGGCGGTTACACTATTTATTAATGTATTGCCTTATCTCGTGCTTTCATTAACCTGTGATCTAGAAATGTTTATCAAATGGTTCAAATGGCTCTGAGCACTATGGGACTTAACTGCTGTGGTCATTAGTCCCCTAGAACTTAGAACTACTTAAACCTAACTAACCTAAGGACATCACACACATCCATGCCCGAGGCAGGATTCGAACCTGCGACCGTAGTAGTCGCACGGTTCCGGACTGCGCGCCTAGAACCGCGAGACCACCGCGGCCGGCCAAATGTTTATCACTTAAATATGTAGCCTAGAGTGATGTACACTACTGACCATTAAAATTACTACACCAAGAAGAAATGAAGATCATAAACGGGCATTCATTGGACAAATATGTTATTCTAGAACTGACATGTGATTACATTTTCACGCAATTTGGGTGCATAGATTCTGAGAAATCAGTACCCCGAACAACCACCTCTGGCCGTAAAAACGGCATTGATACGCCTGGGCATTGAGTCAAACAGAGCTTGGATGGCGTGTACAGGTACAGCTACCCATGCAGCTTCAACACGATACCACAGTTCATCAAGAGTAGTGACTGGCGTTTGTAACGAGCCAGTTGCTCGGCCACCATTGACCGAAAGTTTTCAGTTGGTGAAAGATCTGGAGAATGTACTGGCCAGGGCAGCAGTCGCACATTTTCTGTATCCAGAAATGCCCGTAGAGAACCTGCAACATGCGGTCATGCATTATCCTGCTGAAATGTAGGGTTTCGTAGGGATCGATGAGGGGTAGAGCCACGGGTCCTAACACATCTGAAATGTGACGTCCACTGTTTAAAGTGCCGTCAATGCGAACTAGAGGTGACCGAGACGTGTAAGCAATGGCACCCGATACCATCTCGCCGGGAGATACGCCAGTATAGCGATGACGAATACACGCTGCCCTGGTGCGTTCACCGCAATGTCGCCAAACACGGATGCAACCATCATGATGCTTAAACAGAACCTGGATTCATCCGAAAAAAAATGACGTTTTGTCATTCGTGCACCCAGGTTCGTCGTTGAGTACACCATCGCAGGCGCTCCTGTCTGTGATGCACTGTCAAGGGTAACCGCAGCCATGGTCTCCGAGCTGATAGTCCACGCTGCTGCAAACGTCGTCGATCTGTTCGTGCAGACGGTTGTTGTCTTGAAATGTCCCCATCTGTTGACTCAGGGATCGAGACTTTACAGCCATGCGGATAAGATGCCTGTCATCTCGATCGCTAGTGATACGAGGCCGTTGGGATCCAGCACGGCGTTCAGTATTACCCACCGATTCCATATTCTGCTAACAGTCATTGGATCTCGACCAACGCGAGCCGCAGTGTCGCGATACGATAAACCGCAGTCGCTATAGGCTACCATCCGATCTTTATCAAAGTTGGAAACGTGATGGTGCGCATTTCTCCTCCTTACACGAGGCATCACCTCACCGTTTCACCGGGCAACGCCGGCCAACTGCTGTTTGTTTATGAGAAATCGGTTGGAAACTTTCTTGATGTCAGCACGTTGTAGGTGTCGCCACTGGCGCCATCCTTGTGTGAATGCTCTGAAAAGATAATCATTTGCATATCACAGCATCTACTTCCTGCCCGTTAAATTTCGCGTGGTGTAGCAACGTTAATGGCCAGTAGTGTATTTCTCATATTTCATGTGTGTGTGTGTGTGTGTGTGTGTGTGTGCTGTGTGCTGTGTGTGTGTATGTATGTATGTGCATCCCTAAATGCAAAAAGAATAAAATAAAACATATCCCAGGAAACTGTCTAAGGAAGTTTAATTACTGTACGACAACCTACGCACATGGTCTCCCATCAGACATCGCCGCACGTAACTGATTTGGAATTTGAAATTTCGTTCCTTTCTCGAACAGTGACCTATTAATTTATTGCATGAAGAGTCTGCCTCCACGGGCAATTTCAAGACGAACGGAAGGTGATAGTTTTGCCACAGCCAAAGTAAAAAGTTCTTTGTTGTTGTTGTTTTTATTGCTGTTCGTGGTGGTGCTGGCGCTGGTACAGGCCTAAGTGGAACTTGTGTGATTGCAGAGCAGCGATGCAGGTATTGGCGAGTAGGTCTTCTCGCTGGCCAGCGCAGCTCCTGTAGCTCTTTCGAGTGCCCTTTCAGGACTTGCCTTGGGACCTGTGCTGGCAGCAGACCGCACCGCCGCTCCCCGGCGCGCCGGCCGTGGCCTTCCGCCCCGGCGGTCCTCCACTTCGGCGAGGGCCCTCGAGGCTGCACTCGCCTCCGGCGGGCCCTCAGCTGCCCCCGCCTCGCACTCTGCGCGCTGCGCGCTAAACGCCGGCCCCTGCCCTTTGTATCGGCCTGTCTCCCAGCCAACACCGCAGCACGGGGTAGCGTTTGGTACGACCGTAAAGGAAACAGACAATCTTCCTTAGATGTCGCGACTAATCTGTTCCTACATCGACACCTTGCAAGTCATCTTACGATATGTATCTTACCCTATCTGCCACTATTTCGCCCCTCTCTTATTCCTCTCACGAATGGTGCGCGGAAGAACGACTGTCGCTAAACCTTCGTATGAACACTAATCTGATTTTCACGTTGTGATCATTTCGCGAGGCGCATGTGGGACGAAGTACAATGTAGCCTTCTTCTTTTCTTTGATTCATCAAGCTTCCTATTCGTTTGATGAGGTCTTCCACGAATTCCTCTTCATCTCAGAACAGCATTTGCAACCTACGTCCTCAATTATTTGCTGGATGTATTTCAATGTCTGTCTTCCCATACGGTTTTTATCCTCTATGGCTCCCTCTAGAACAGTGGACGGTATTCCATGATGTTTTGACATATGTTCTACCATCCTGTCCCTTCTTCATGTCAGTGTTTTCCATATACTCCTTTCCCCGCCGATTCTGCGGAGAATCTCCTCATCCCTTACCTTAACAGTCCACCTAATTTTCAAGATTCGTCGGTAGCACCACATCTCAAATGCTTCGGTTTTCTTCTGTTCCGTTTTTCCCACAGTCCATTTTTCACTACCATACGACACTGTGCCCCAAACGCTTATTCAAATAACTTTTTTTTTCAAATTAATGCCTATGTTTGATACTAGTAGACTACTCTTGGCCAGTAATGGTCTTTTTGGCAGTACTAGTCTGCTTTCTATGTCCTGCTTGCCCCGTCAGTCATTGTTTATTTTGCTCGCTAGGTTGCAGAATTCCTTAACTTCATCTACTTCGTGTTCACAAAACCTGATATTTTCTCGCTGTTCTCATTTATGCTACTTCTTATTACTTTCGCCTTTCTTTAATTTACAATCAGTACATATACTTTACTCATTTGACCATTTATTCCATTCAGCAAAAAATGGTTCAAATGGCTCTGAGCACTATGGGACTTAACTTGTGAGGTCATCAGTCCCCTAGAACTTAGAACTACTTAAACCTAACTAACCTAAGGACATCAACACACATCCATGCCCGAGGCAGGATTCGAACCTACGGCCGTAGCGGTCGCGCGGTTCCAGACTGTAGCACCTATGACCGCCCGGCCACTACAGCCGGCTCCATTCAGCCGATCCTGTAATTTTTCATCACTTTCACTGGAGATAGCTATGTCATCAGCGAATCTTATCGCTGATGTCCTTTCACCTTGAATAGTAAATATACCCTCGAACCGTTCTTTTATTGCCATAATTCTTATTCGATGTACAGATTGAACAGTAAGGGCGAAAGACTACATCCGTGTCTTTCTTCCTTTTTAATTCTTGCACTTCGTTCTGGGTCTTCCACCCCTACTGTTTCCTCTTGTCTCTTGTACATATTGTATATTACCCTTCTATAGTTTACCTCCATATTTCTAAAAATTTTGAACGTCTTGCACCGTTTGATTGTCCGGCGCTTTTTGCAGGTCGACAAATCCTATGGATGTGCCTTGATTTTTCTTGTCTTGCTTCCATTATCAAACGCAACGCCTGTGCCTTTACCTTTCCTAAAGCCGTCTAATACATCCTCAGTTTATTTACTGTTTTTCTGTATATTATTCTTGTCAGGAGCCTTGATTATCCGAACCAATTAGGGGACATGGGTGTTCGGAAAAACGGTTTATTCGGAAAATTGAACTGTATGCCTTTATTTGCCAATTAATATAAAAAACTACATACATTAATAACAACAATCTCTTTTATTATTACAAAGGCAAGTACAGTAGGAACATATGTAGTACATCATAGCAAATAAAAATGCATTTTCGTGTACACTACATAAACATGGAATTAACGCTTTAAAAAATCTTAAATTTTGGTCTGTCTAAGCAAGCCCATCCACTTACGAGCAGCTAAGTGATGCATATTTTTGATGACAGCTATCTGCTATATGTCGCTTTCACCTTGAACTTCGGTCAGTCGTAAGGCAGTTTCTAAACAAGTAAATGTTCAGAAGCAGCCGATAGATCTCCATTTTCTTTTTCTGGGCTACTAGTTAATGAGATGCTGTGGGCGTCAGCTTTACCAGGGACAAGGTTTACAATTTCGCAGTCCTACATGATTTGGTGTTCTGGATCTGCGTCGTCGACACTCATCCATTCTCGAACGTCTATTTCCCGACATGCATGACAATCGAATTCTTTTAGCATACTGGGCATTTCTGACATGTCATTCTGTCTGTCAATTTCAACTTGATCTGGGGAGTTTTCCGCTGCATCCAAAATCTTGTTCCATCCTTTTTTTTCAAATTCTGTTCCTTTACACTATCCCATGCTGCTCCGATCCTGTGGTATGCATCTTTCAAATCAATAATTTTATGAGTTCTTAACAGATTTTCTTCACCTTCCTCAACTTAAGTGACAGGTCTTTTCTGTGACACCATTCAGTAGTCTCAATAAAGCGTTGATCTATGGGCAGTAATAAGGAGTTTACTTAGGCCTTATCGTTTAATATATCACATTAAAGCGTATGAGTAATAGATTCCTATGTTTTATTATAACGAAACAGAATGTTACATGTGAGCACTGTAACTTACTATAAGCAAGTAAAGACTTCAGAGACTGAGAGTGAATAACATATTTAGGTAATGAAATGAACGTTATGCTTGTATATATCAGTGTTGTTTCGACTAATTTTGAGGTAAAGAAATTATTTTGAATTAAAGGCAGTTCTTTTTTTCCGCACGAAAACAGTTGTGACACTAAATAAATGCGCTCCGTTCCCATTATATGTATGTCTAGTCTTCCATTTCTCCTTCAACGCCTCTTTCTGTGATGTTTTCGTGTATGTGCTTTACATGCAGTACTATTTTGTTGCAGCGTCTGTCTATTCACAGTAGTGTTACTTATCTTTCACCTTCCATTAATATGTACTTCTATTCTGAGTAATTTTTCACTTGCATTTTCGATTATGTCGGCTGCTGCAAAATTCGCTGCCTCAGGATCGGTATAATTTTCTGAGCACCTTGTCGTTAGACAGAACTAATTAGAGTACAGAATAATCTTTTTTAAACTTCTGTTACCGGTCTGCACTCCACGAGGTGTTATCGCTAGTATACATTTTATTCACCTTTGTCTTTTGCCTACCAAGGAACAATGTGTTATACGTCCCATCGACAACAAGATCATCAAAGACGGAATAAAGAATGTGATAGTAACTTGAACATGTCTTCTTCGGGACCACCATTCCGGTATTCGCGTTGATTAATTTAGAGAAATCATAAAAACGTAATTACGAATGCCCAGAAGTGGATTTTAAGCCCGCTATTTCCGATTGAGAATGATAATATGCTAACCATTTCGCCGCCTCACCTTATCCCTCGTTTACTCTTAAGATAGGCATGTTCTTCAGTTACTTTTTTATTTTAATGCCGAAGAAGTATTTTTATAAGTTAAGTAAATGCCTTTACTTCAAGAAGTGCGCTCCTCTTTCCTAAAATGCGGTGTATTTATTCTGTACACTAGGTTACTGCTCGACTATAATCCACAGAGGAGCACCGTTTAGTCGTTTCCTGATGCTTGTACGGTCTGAGATGGAACTAAATGTATTTTCAGAACTTGATACAGCTCGAAGGAGCTTAACAACTCTGTCGCAAGTGGCATTTGTGCTTGTGTTTTGTATTTTTCCTGACCTAGATTTCAGATATGGTGGAACTGTGGTCACTTCTGTAGATGACAGCACGCATGTGTTACATCCTAAAGGCACTGCCAAGCGGCCGGTGAGTACCCAATGTGCACTGATTCTATTGTAGTATTATATCACATATATTAACTGCATGTTTTAGTTTTAGTGTATTAAGAAAGCGTTAATACCTTCGATAAAGCTTGGCGACACTCACTTATTTTAGAATTTTTCTTATTAAGCTAACATACATCAGTTATTTACAAAACATTCAGACCGTTTGTTTCCTTTAACTTAATGATGATAATTTGAAAGCATTTGGCATAGGCTGCCCTGTATTACAGTTATGTTGCGTGGGAACAGAATCAGCTTGGCTTATCGACACACCTTGCAGTGCAGACTACATCTCAGAGGCAAGAAATAGCCAAAGGTATGGGCCACCTTACACAACAGATGTGTTGTGTTGGAGTAGTATCGGTGTACCTTATCGACCTGCTTTGCAGAGTAACCTACATGTCAGGGACAAAAAAAAGCTTTATAGCGTAGTGGAATATGAAGATGGCCTTCCAGGGTTTAGATGTGTGTGTAGGCTTGCCTGGGGGATGGTTGACGTAGATAGAGGGGAGGCAGGAGGATGTGGATTGGGATAGAGGAGGAGATGGACAAGGAGAGGGAGAGGAAGAGATGTGCAGAGAGATGGGGGTTGAACACAAAAAAGGGGATAGGAGGAGATGGTTAGGGGGAGATGGCGAGGCAGACCGTGATGGACAGAGAAAAGCGGTTTTGGAGCAGATGGGCAGACAGAGGGGCAGAAGTGATGAGCAGAGGGGAGGCAGGGAGGATTGAGAGAGAGAGAGAGAGAGAGAGAGAGAGAGAGAGATAGATAGATAGAGGTAGGTGGGGATGTGATATAGAGAGAGGATGACAGTGAGCTGGTGAGCTGCACAAGTGGACAGAGAGAATGGGGAGGAGTAGATAGACAGAGAGAGGGATGTGGAGACGACAACAGAAAGAGGGATAGAGGAGATTGTCAGAGAGAGGAGGAGGAAGGGGAGATGGAGGAGGCAGGGGGAAGGTGCAGAGGGCTAGTGAGTGAGTGGAAAACAAAGATAGGGAGGAGGAGATGGACAGAGAGGGGGAATATTGTAAGGGGAGGAATGCGTTGTTGGCGAGAGGGGAGATGGACAAAGACAGAAAAAGAAAGGGAGAACAGAGAGATTGGGGTGGACAGATACAGGTTGGAGGACAAGGTAGGTAGAGGGGGAGGAAGAGGTTTACACAAGGGGGGGGGGGGGGAGGAGATGTTTCTCGAAGGCGTTCGTGAGTGCAGCCATGGGGAAAAGGCTAGTAGAATATAAGAAGTTTCATATGAAATCGTTATTCAAATACGCCGTTATTAATTTTGAGTGCAATCTACTGAAAATGTGATATGTAGCTGAAAGTGGGTTATGTTAAGTAAGGACATTGCAAGTCAGTTTATGACAATCATCATTAGCAGATGATTTGTAGAATTTCGAAGTCTATATTATTGTGTAGAGTAGAAATTGTAGGAAATGTGACATCTGCCTCTGTCACTAGGAGAAAATATTTTTGTAACCCATACCTTGTGATGTCTTTATGTACAACTTTCTTTAGTGTAAAATTATTGCGTGTGACCGGAAGTGGAGCAGCAATTTGACTCTTTACTCTGGATCATTGTGTCAGTCATTACAGATTTAGAAGTTGCCTAACCGTTCCACATCTATAGATGAGTTGAAAAATTTTTGCTTTCACACATCAACGTATGTAATCTTTCCACTGGTGTCTGATTTACATGAAAAGTATAAAAGCGTGCAAGGTCACAGCTCGAAAGGAGATTAGTCCTGGATAACGTAAAGACTTGCACCAAGTTTGAGGCCAGGCGGTATGGCCGAGCGATTCTAGGCGCTTCAATCTGGAACCGCGAGACCGCTACGGTCGCAGGTTCGAATCCTGCCTAGGGCTTGGATGTGTGTGATGTCCTTAGGTTAGTTAGGTTTAAGTAGTTCTAAGTTTTATGGGACTGATGACCTCCGATGTTAAGTCCCATAGTGCTCAGAGGCATTTTTTTGAACCAATTTTGAATTTGCTGTAATAAATGGCAGCTATTATTACACGTGGAAATCTGCAAGATAATACCCATAACGAAGAGAAAGATCTGATAATTTCCGATTAGAAGTTTAGTGGTAGGTATCTGGAGCACTTCACATCGAGCTATTAGGGGCGATGATCCTAAAGCAGAGGTAATGATTACGTGTTGTTATGTTTGGATAAAGTCTACATGTACTTGTTGCTGACTTCTGAAATTCTAATTTTATCATTGTAATCGTACCAATTGAAATGGTTCCAACCATCTTAAGGGGAAATTTAACAGATCCTTCATTCATTCAGTGGTATTTTATGGCGTAGAATGTTGGGCAGCAACCACAAAACATGTAAAAACGTTCCGTCGTTACGCGGATGTAACAGGGGTGAATCACGATAAAATGAACACGTAAAGGAACGAATGAGAGTGACAAGATTAAAATTTTCAAATGTGTGTGAATTCCTAAGGGACCCGCTACGGTCGCAGGTTCGAATCCTGCCTCGGGCATGGATGTGTGTGATGTCTTTAGGTTAGATAGGTTTAAGTTCTAGGGGACTGATGACCTAAGATGTTAAGTCCCATAGTGCTCAGAGCCCTTTGAACCCCCCCCCCCCCCTCCTTCCTAAGGGACCAAACTGCTGAGGTCATCGGTCCCCAGGTTTACACAATACTTAAACTAACTTGTGCTAAGAACAACACACACACCCATTCCCGAGGGAGGACTCGAACCTCCGGCGGAAGGAGCCGTGCAGTCCGTGCATGGCGCCTCGAACCGCACGGCCAATCCGCGCGGTAAGAGTGACAATAATCATCACCAAATTGAGGCAACACGCCTCAGTTGTTATGGGTACATGACCAGAAGTGACGGAATTCGTTGCCTCAAACCCCTGGTAGCGCTCGCTCTGCAGGAAGTTGTGACAGGAAACAATTACACCAAAGACTTCGCATAAATGTGAGACACACGTCATGAAATACGAATGTAATGCTGATGAAGTGAGATTCAGACTACACCTAAGACAGTGCTTTTTATCAACTATTTGTGTTATTGAGCAGTTTGTACCCTGAATGTTCTTATAGAAGTTTTGTTTGTTATCGTTCTAAAACAACCGTCACTACAGCACAGCTGTATACAGGGTGGTTCAGTTAGCCCTACCCAGGAATTTTATACAAGCTGCAACGCCTTCGAATGCCACATGGGAGATTTTCATTTTCTCTCACTCGCTAACTGCAACTATTAGTCGTACAGAAAAAATACTGATCAGGACGTATTGCAATAAATTTAGTGTACTTCTCGAATTATTCAAGATAAATGTGAAAAAGTGACCATCAAACGCGTTTTTGTTGAATAACTCCAGCGAAAACGTACCCCAGTACAGAATTTAACTACATTTAATTTCTTACTAAAAGGTCCTGTTCATTTTATCTGTAGTACCAATAGTTTGTGCTTAGCAAGTGAGAGAATATGAAACCCCTCGCGTACTTTTTGAAGGCGCTATGCGTTGCGTAAAACTGGTATGTACAGCCAGTTGAATCGCCCCATATATGATATTGCTGGCCTCAAACACATAGCACTTAATAGGAGCGTAGTTTTCTGAAGATGGATGAAATTATTCGTTGCATAAATAACGGAGTGTTTGCAAATTATCACAACAGATTTTTAATTTTTTTTTTCCTGTAACGGTGAGTAAGAGAATGACATCGTGACAAATTATGACAGAAGAAGAATAGATATAAAATGCACACTGACAATAGTAAGGACAGCGATTCTCAAAACAAGAAAGTCGTTATCTAATGTAGATGTAAGAGCTTGAAAGTCTTCTGCGAGGGTGTTTGTCTGGAGTTTAGCCTTGTACGGAAGTGGACGATAAACAGTTCAGGCAGGAGTGGAATAGAAGCTATTGAACTATGGCGCTGCAGGAGGACATTGAAAATTACATTAATAGATCTGATAACTAATGAAGAAGAATTGAATATACGTTGGGCGTTCAATAAGTAATGCAACATATATTTTCCCTGGCGAATTTCGGTCCCCCCACAAAAAATAATTTACAATATTAAGTCTCATGTAATATTTCGTGTAATGTATTGTCTTGTATAGACACCTTTTATTAACCTGACACGATCCAAATCATTAGGAAGTGTTGTATTCATGATCTATGGAACAAGTACTAACTAATCTAATCTCTAATCTAATCACATAGTTTCATAAAGTTCCGATAACTAGCGGCGCTATACGTAGCCTTAAAAATGGTGTCTGGAACGAAGGTGTGATCCAAGCAGAGAGCTGTCATTGATTTGTTTTGGCATTCATAGGCGCCTGTGGAATGTCTTTGGAGACCTGACAGTGAACAAAAGCACGGCGAGTCGGTGGGTGAAGCGTCTGTAATCGTCGCAAAAAGGTCGAGCAAACTTGTCCGATCTCCCACGTGCCTGCCGGCCGCACACAGCTGAGATTCCTGCAATGTTCAAAATTGCGGACACACTCATTCGAGGTGATTGACGGATCATAATCAAACACCTCGCCGGTCAACTGGACGTCTCTGTCGGTAGTGCTGCGCACCCGAGAGAAGCTCAGTAAACTTTGCTGGACTGTTCTTCCACACCCACCCTACTACAGCCAGCATCTCGCGCCTTCCGACTTCCATCTGTTTGGCACAGTGAGAAAGCACTCCGCAGGAAACAATACGTGGATCACGGGGAGGTTATTGATGCAGCAAGACGTTGGCTCCTACATTGACCAGTAGAGTGGTACCAACGGGGCATAAGGCCCGCCAAGTAAGGTGGCGTAAGCCCCTCACATTGAACGAATATTATGTTAAAAAATAGGAGTGGGAAATAATATGGTGTATTGGAATCCTGAATAAAACCAACCTGCTTTCCGGAAAAAGCATTACTTATTAAATGCCCCTCACCCCTCATAATTGTGAAAAAAAGAAATTTATAGTAGAACTTGACTAAAGGGTAGGATCAGCTTCAGGACACATCCTGCGGCTTTAAGGAACCACCAGTATGATAATGGCGGGAAGCGTAGGGCTAAACAGCCTCTCCCGTCGGAGGTTCGAATCCTCCCTCGGGCATTGGTGTGTGTGTTTCTCTTAGCATAAGTTATTTTAAGTAGTGTTTAAGTCTAGGGACCGATGGCCTCAGCTGTTTGGTCCCTTAGGAATTCGCACACATTTGAACATTTTTTAGGGCTAAACTTTGTAGAGGGAGACGAAGAGTTGACTGCTGTAAGGTTCAAATTGGCGTAGGTTGTTGGGTTATGCAGAGATGAAGGGGCTTGTACAATACAGACTAGCGCGAAGCACTACACCAAACCAGAGTTAGAACAGAAGGCGACAAAAGCAACAGCAGTCACCATCTTCATTTTTTACTACTTGTTCACGTTTTCAAATGTTCTGACATAATGCCTCCAAACATTTCAATTTTTTTCGAAAACACGTTGTAATCCAGTGGTTTTTGTTAATTAAAACAGATTGCAGATGTGACATTGCACAGTATCTGGTCGGGGCGCGTCGTGTGCGGACTTGATGTAACCGAAGCACAGTTGACGTGCTACATGGAACGTGGCTCAGCATGTACGGCGACATAACAACAACACGCGGCATAATCAGCGTGAGAATCCAGTCCAGCTGTGTTTCGTGCCTTTTTTTTCTTTTTTAATTCATCATATTGGTTGCTGCCCGTCTCCTGCTAATCTCCGCTATTCAGCCGGACAGAATTTGAAATACAAATTAATCAGTTTTTGTGTGTCGCTTGCGATGTTAAAATTATGAGGCGAAAAACCGTTGAATATAATGTCTCATATTCTAGCGAGCGTTGTTGTACTAAGCCATGACTAAGCTGGGCTGTTCAGATTAATTCATACACGTCTGGTGATCAGCGATTGTGCTGTTAGTGTGGTCCTTTGTTCGTGGTCATCATTAGAGGAACAATTGTGATGATGATATCAGTATATACGGAATAAGCTTCTAGCAGTGGAGACGTGATTTTCGAACACGGGTGGGTTATGTAGTTAAGAAGAACAAACAGGAAAAGTTACGTGACATGGGGGAAATAGAACAATTTGAAACAACGAAAAATCGGATGAAGCTGGGGACATGTATGCTTCGCAGTGTGCGGCTAAAGAGTGATACATTGTAGCTAATAGATGAAAAATACTATCGATATCCAACTTTCGTAAATCGAGTTAAAATTCTCGAGCTTTCGACAGCTGTACTGCCATCATCGTCATAGCTGAAACCACTGGCTTCAGGAAACAGTTAGACATCCTCTTCATATGCGTAAACCACACATGAAGGGTATACTTAGCAATTCCAGAAGTTAGTAGTTTCAGCTGCTGTTGACGATGGCGGTGAAAGGTGTCGCATTCTCAAGAATTTTAATTAGGTTTACGTGACTTCCAAATCAAGTATATTTTATTCAGTTATGCAGCTGCTAATGATTCAGGGGACAGTAGCTGTTGGTTTTCTGCAACACTGAGGGGAACCTTGTTCTAGCTTACGCTGTCATATATATTGATAGTATCATGTAAAGCAGACGTATTGTACAAATCATTAGGTGCTCGAAAAGGTGGATTACCTGCAAAGTTTTTTGGAAGTTTTGAAAATTGCTATTTTTATTGATTTTTAAGTACTGATTCCGCATTTTCACTGTGCCACCTCGTATCTTTGCCGCTCGTGTCGGCACATTGGAAAAATGGCACCCCCAAAACAGTTTTTTGACAATGTCTCCTTTTTGAATCGTTTTACAGTCATTTAATAAATAGACTAGAGAAAATTTCCTTTCATTTATATGGTAAACCTTTTTTTACCGTAGCTTTAAAGGGACGTGTCGCAGGTAGAAACGGAACATCTAGTGACAGAGCTGAATCATTCAGCTTGAATCGTCAGTACGAGTCTATCGTTCTATAATATAGTTAGCATTTTTAGAGCCATGGCTTGTAAGGAAATGCATTGTTTTATATGTCAAAATCCATTAAAAGGGAATGAGGTGACTGAATTCAATTGAAAAAGAACAGGAGACATCTCGTATGGCAAGTGTTCCAAAAAAAGGACAACAAATGCAAACTGTTGGAGGGACAGAGACCGATAGGGTTCACTATGAGTGTCGAAAACGCTACAGTAATGAGAGATTAATCTCTACAACTTTGCGTAGCGGAAGCGATGTTCCCCTTCTCATTCACAACCGATCCTCTACCCCAGCATTCTCATTCAGAGATCGCTGTCTTTTGTGCGCTACTGAGATAAGAGTAACGAAACAAAAACAGGCGCGCTTGTGCGATCGTACTGTTGCCTGTATATCGTGATTAAATTATCGATGAAACGCAGCATTTCAGAACTTGCTGATGATTGAGGTCGATCGATTGCTGAGCGTTTCGAGCATGATTTGGTTGCGGTCGATGCACAGTAGAACTCGTGAATGAAAAAATTGTACCATGCACTGCCGATTGGAGAAATTAACAGAAGAGGTCCATATTCAAACGAGATCAATATTGCAATGGTACTGGTTACTGTTAATCTCGAGCATAATGCTCTGGATGAAATGATGTCAAAATTGAAGACAATTACCACCACAAATAAAAACTGTGAAAGCACAGTGTTCAAGAAATAAGGTGATGATAGTTTGATTGCCTTCACTGCCAATAAGGACCCTGCTGTTTGTTTCCGAAACATAGGGTATAAGTCGTTGATGGGAGCCTGGTACAATAACAATAACAACAAAAAAGGACAAGAAGACGGAAGAACGTCGGCATATTATTAAGACAACTGCAGCAATCATTCTAGGAACATTCGCTCCAAAGTCTACGAGTCAAAATATTATCCTCAAACACATAATTTCTTTTAAGGAACTGAGTCAGATATACCTAAACTTTGGATGTTGAAGCACAAACGTGCATCTATTGATAAATGGAAGAAAAGGAGTTTTGCTCTCATATATTGCATAATTACCGCATCAAGATCGAAATCTTTTGTGTTACCAATGCAACTGCGAGTAGCATTATTTTTATTTCAAAAGTATGGCTTTCGGCTATTACTACGTACATTGTTATCTCTCGGATTTTGCTCCTCGTACACCGAAGCGATGCTTTTAGAAGTTTAAGCTACAATGCGCTCATCTGTGATCACAAAGTTAAAATTCGGAATGAGCACGTCGAAATCAATAAAAAGACCAATTCTTAAAAGTCCGGGAAAAATTTCCATATAGAACTACCAAATGATTGCATTGAGAGTTTTGGATCGCCACGACAGATCGTTTTATATGGACAATCCCTATGAGTTGTGCACATTTTTCAGACGTTCGAGTTCGTGCTTTAACAGTTTTGGGACATTGTTTAAATTGAAAGCCAGTGACACGGTTGCTACATGGGAAACTACCTCTTTTTTTAAAAAATACAATTAACTTCAGTTCAACAAAAGATACAATGATTCTAAACCTCAACCCAAGAACAGCCACATGCCTCATTCGTATGGAATGCAATACCACTCGCCTTTCTGAAACTTACGTAAAACAACATAGACTTTTTCTTTTTATTAAAGGGAGTGAAATACACTGGATTCCATGTTTCCGCAACATTTCTCACGTGGAATAGATTATTATAACAGTTCGGGAGAGATGCACGACACATCAGCGACACGTGCAACTAAAATAAACAAGAAGATCGCCTGTCGCAGAGCAGTGCCTCGAGTTGTTATACAAGGACACCACTGTTGCTGTGAGACAGCTTAGTTAAGCAGTCTGTCGAAAGGTAGATATCGGAAAAACCAAATAAACAGGAGGGGGGGGGGGGGGGGAGGCAGGTAGTTTCCAATTCAAACAAGACTTGGGATCCAGAACTCATTTTATTAAGATATCAGTTGTGACTCGTGTCGCTCTATATCCTAAACTGAATTATCACTGCTGCCTTGGCCGAGGAAAATCGGAATAACCAGGTAAATATTCGTATTTCCGTTGGTAGGTGCCCGGCTCACTCATACGCCAATTGATTTATCGTGAGTATCAGGATATATCGGACTGATTCATACAGTAGTAGATGGTTCATGCAGTAGTACTATTAGGGAGTCCAGAAGTGAAGAGGGTAAACATTTTGAACAAAAATACGAGTTTGTCATCAGTCTCTGAAAGTGGGAACACGAGTTCAGCCGTACCTGAAGAATGAAGGACGGTAACCGCCTACTGCTATGCTACAGCCGTGCGATATCCTTGATATCCATTTAGTACAGAATGTAAGAACGTATTCTGAGCTGAAACATAGTGAGGTATCTCGAATAGAATGACCTCCTCCATGCCAACAATCGAGGGAGGCGAAAACATCTATCATGTGAAACCCAAATCGCACTTTTCTCACATAACATCCTGAAAGCCATGTGTTAAGGCGCTCAAGTAGATTCACTGTTTCTCGATTTCCGAAAAGCATTTGCGTCAGCACCACATTTCGCTTATTATGAAAAGTGCGATCGTATGGAGTATGAACTAAGATTTGTGTCTAGGCTGAGAATTTTTTGGTAGGGAGGACAGATACGTAGCATATTATCACGGATTGAGAGTCGTCGACAGATGTAGAAGTAACTTCGATGTGCCCCACGGAAGTGTGTTGGGGCCCATATTGTTCATGATGTATACTAATGACTTTGCAGACAATGTTAATAGTAACTTCAGAGTTTCCGCAGATGGTGCAGCGGTCTATAATGAAATACTGTAAAAAAAAAAAAAAAATGCACAACGATTGATATTAATAAGATTTAAAAATGGTGAAAAGATAGGCGAGTTGCTTTAAATGTTCAAAAATGTAAACTTATACACTTCATATAACGACAAAAGTAGCATCCTATGAGTGTAGTATCAACGAGTCACAGTTGGAATCGATCGACTCATATAAATAACTGGGAGTAACACTCCGTAGGCATATGAAATGGAACGATCACGCTGGCCGGAGTGGTCGTGCGGTTCTAGGCGCTATAGTCTGGAGCCGAGCGACCGCTACGGTCGCAGGTTCGAATCCTGCCTCGGGCATGGATGTGTGTTATGTCCTTAGGTTAGCTAAGTTTAATTAGTTCTAAGTTGTAGGCGACTGATGACCTCAGAAGCTTAGTCGCATAGTGCTCAGAGCCGTTTGAACCATTTTTGGAACGATCACATAGGCTTAGTTGTAGGTAAAACGGGGGCCAGCGTTCGATTTATTTGTAGAATATTAGGAAAATGCATTCAGTCTGCAAAGGAGATTACTTGCAAATCACTCACCCTACCCGTTCTAGGATATTGCTCAAGTTGTGGGACCCATACCAGACAGGACTAGCAGGGGATGCTGAACGTATGCAGAGAAGAGCAGCACGAATGGTGACAGCTCTGTGTGGCCAGCGAGACAATGTCACAGATATATTGAAAGAACTGGACTGGCAGGATCTTGAAGATAAACGCAAACTATTTCGAGGAAGCTAACATAGAAAGTTGCAAGAAAGACTTGGGATCCAGAATCATTTTATTAAGATATCAGTAGTGACTCACTTCGCCCTATGTCCTAAACTGAAGGCTTGAGGAATATGCTACAACCCCATACAAATCGCTCTAGTAGGGACCGTGAGAATATGAATTAATAATTACTGGACGAATAGAAGCATTTTAATATTCATTCCGCGCTCCATACAAGAATGGAAGGGGAAGAATTCTTAGTAACTGGTATAATGTGAAATACTCTGTGCCATGCACTTCCCAGTGCTTTAGAGAGTATGGATGTAGACTTGGAGACAACTGTCGGTGAGCTGATCTAGTGTAAGTGTTCCTGGATCGCAAGTGTCTCAGCATACTCCCTTTCCACACACGTTATCATCTCTACAGAGCTCTGGACTACTTCACCAGATATTATCTATAACTTATTTTGCATGTTCTGTGTCTACCCCTACTATATTTGCCTTCTAGTGCTCCATCCGGATCAGAATCCTACATGGACTTCTTCCATAATCCGTTATTTTTATTTCTTCATTTTTCATTTCATCAGTCTATGTAAATTTTACCATTCTTCCATATCACATCTCAAATGCCTCCCGATATTCACCCTGGAGTTTTGGTGGTCCACGTTCACTGCTGCATCTGATACGCTTATAAGGAGAATGCAATGGTTTCTGATTAAAATTGGCTCCTGAAGTTTTTACCATTTACGAGCCGTAGGAATTTAACAGCACCATTAGTTCTTTGGGGCCTGTATCTCACAGAAGCGAGAGCAGCAGATTCACAGTTCAAAGACAGTGGCCAGATCACAAGTAATTTGTACATGCTCAGAATGATGAACTGTTAAATGATCCGCAAATAATCTCGGGGACGCGTTTATAGCAGCAATTGCCGAAAGCGAATGGCATTAGGCACATAGCGTCTCTTTACCAAGATGTGCTAAGCTCGCGGTTCCAGCTAGCTTTTCTGAAACAAATATCACAAAAACCGTAATTCACGCACCAATTAATAATTTCGGGGAGAACCTTTACTTATAAGTGAAAACAAGAATGTAACCCTACTTTTACATATTTAATTAAAAAATCAAATCTGTAACTGCTACGGAGACACTTACACAAAATACGTCTGCAGATTTCGATGGAGGTGGAGACAAGGAAAGTCGTGAGCGACAGCCACAGGCTGATTTATCTGATTTTGTTGGTCTGAATTTAAGTTCGTACACGTTTCGTTAGACAACTTGAAATATTTCTCTAATAAAAGAGCGCACTTTCGCGAGAGAAAATTATTTTGAAATAATTTTATATCTAAAAATAGACATTATTCCTCAAGTAATGTTTCAAGGTACTGCACCGAATAGGGAAAAAAGACATTGATGGCGCACCTCAAGGGGACGTCAAACAGGCCGACTTGGAGCAGGAGAGTCACCACAGGACATTTTAATTTCTACTGTCTATACTTTTACAAATAAATTCATAAAACTTTGTCACCATGACCAGGAAGGATTGAGGACTCACACTGATCGCAGTGGAAGTTCAAAAACGTAGCAAAATACCTTTTTTTATATGTGAAATCTCATCATTTTTTCACTTATTACTGGCTGCATTTGTTGCTATAGGTACACTTTTCTTCCTAAGTAGGAAAGATTCTTCGATGAATTTTTCATACCATACAAACAGTAGTTACAGGTGTATGAAACTCTAGAATTTTCCAAATCTATTAGAAAACTGTGGAAGAAATTGAGATAATTATCTATAAAACTTGAATTTTTTCTAAACATGAAGTTTAAACTGTAACAGTTCATTCATTTTTTCATAAATTAAATAACTTCTAGAGTTTGATACACCTGTAACTATGGTTTGTATGTTGTGCAAAAGTGATGCGCAAAAGTGATCGAAGAATCTCTCTTACTTAGGAAGAAAAGTGTACCTATAGCAACAAATGCAGCCGGCAGTAAGCGAAAAAATGATGAAATTTCAGATATAAAAAAATGAGTTTTGTTACGTTTTTGAGCTTCCACTGCTATGAGTATGAATCCTGAATCCCTCCTGGTCATGATGTTAAAGTTTTATGAATTTATTTGTAAAAGTGTAGACAGTGGAAATTAAATTGTCCTGAGGTGCCTCTCCTGCTCCAAGTCGGCCCGTTTGACGTCCTACCCCCCTTAAACAAAAAGGAAAGATCTGTTAATAGGACCTATCCTGAGGCTTCAAAGAATAACGAAATTGGTAATTGCGTGAAGTGTGTGTCTTTGTGTGAGGGAGGCGGGGAAGGTAGTAAAAATTGTAGAAAGAGCCCATGGCTCGAATACAGTAACTAGATTCCAAAGAGAAGAGTACTGCACAGGATAGATCAACATGGAGAGCTGCATCAGAGCATCCTTCGGTCTGAAGACACCACCAACAACATGTATCGAGAATAGCTTACTGATTCCTGGATCCATTGAGCGCAGTCGTT
Organism: Schistocerca gregaria; assembly: GCF_023897955.1. Classification (NCBI taxonomy): domain Eukaryota; kingdom Metazoa; phylum Arthropoda; class Insecta; order Orthoptera; family Acrididae; genus Schistocerca; species Schistocerca gregaria. The sequence goes on along the minus strand of NC_064922.1, from coordinate 339,453,341 downwards.
TCCGTGTGCCCAGGTAAAAAAGCCGTGAAAGGTAGTGTTGTGCCTTGAGCGGCGAATCTCCGCTTTGATTGTGTCGTCTGTGTCACGCACAGAGGCGGCGTGTGCCCGTGTCATTTCCGATAACGCGCCCAGCGCCGTGAACCTCGGCAGTTGGCCGTGTGACAGGCGACGCGACGAACACCGGCTGCTCCCCCTCCCCACCCCACCTTCCCAACTGCAGCCCCTACCGCCGCCCTCTTCGTGTCAGAAGGGTGTCGGCAGCAGGGGATGGGCGCCTCGCGCCGACGCTTCTGACCGACGCCTGCCGGGCAGCCGTTTACCTGCCTCCCGGTTTTGCACCGAAGGTTTCACCGCAACAGATTTTTTAAACGCACAAACACAAAAGAAGGGTAATTTTGAAATTACTAGCGAGTAATGTCTGGTCATACAATTGACATTGTTACTGAGAATTGTGTTGTCATCTTTTATCCTCTGCGGACGCTACGAAGACGAGAACTTTATGCTAAAGTCGTTTTAAAGATCTCGGCTTGTGAAAATGTAATGCGATTTTATAATTTTTAATTTGGCTTGAGTTACAGTCAGTGCAAACTTTTTGAATGATGCTATCGCCATTTGACTGTAATTATTTTTATTTTATTGTTATACGATCCAGATTCCGGCCTCATACTATTTTCATATATGAAAACTGGAATAAAGAGTAGAAGTAGAAATAACAAAAATAAGAACCAGGGCTACCATGAAAAAAAAGTGGCTCAAATGGCTCTGAGCACTATGGGACTTAACATCTATGGTCATCAGTCCCCTATAACTTAGAACTACTTAAACCTAACTAACCTAAGGACAACACACAACACCCAGCCATCACGAGGCAGAGAAATCCCCTGACCCCGCCGGGAATCGAACCCGGGAACCCGGGCGCGGGAAGCGAGAACGCTACCGTATTTCTGTCTCAAAACATATTCGACTGGTATGAAATCAAGTCGTTGTAGAAAAACTATATCTGGTCATATAGGCCACATCTCTCTTTAGTATAAGTGAGAAATCTCTAAAACGCCTAATTGCAGAATTTTTTAAAAAAATGGCTCTGAGCACTATGGGACTGAACATCTGTGGTCATCAGTCCCCTAGAACTACTTAAACTTAACTAACCCAAGGACATCACACATATCCATGCCCGAGGCAGGATTCGAACCTGCGACCGTAGCGGTCACTCGGTTCCAGACTGAAGCGCCTAGAGCCGCACGGCCACACCGACCGGCGCAGAATTTCATTTCTGGACCCTGTAGCACAGCTGTTGTATGAAACTGCTAACCAATAAACAAGTACGCGCCACACTATTGTGTCTGAACAACAACTGACGTCGACATATATGAAATTATCTTCCAAAGATCGCCTGAGAAACAACACAGTTTGCATAATGCAGTACGTGGTCTGTTAGGAAACAGGGAGGGACCAAGATAGGTGAACTCTTTATTCTGCGTTATCGTAATTGTATTATCTTTGCATACATTGGTACAAAACAGTGTCATATACTGTAAACACTGTTATGTACCAATGTATACAAAGATAATGTAATTATTACGCAAAATAAACAGTTCAGCTACCTTGTTCCCTAACACACCATAGACACTTTCCGAACATTTAAAGGTGTGTTGCTACTTGATGGTCTACCAGAACGGTCGTCGCCATCATTCGATGTTGACCTGCTCTTGAAACGCCTTTATCAGTCTTAAGTAATTGTGTAATCTACAGCGTTGTCTCCAAAAGCACGCTTTAACATTTGGTGTGTTTGTGCAGCTGTTTTCCCAGGTTTAAAACAAAACTCCTTACGGACACACACAACCGCAAACTCACGGAAACGCGAAGATGGAAATATTCTCATCAACAACTTACCAGCCCACTCAGTAGGCAGCCACTTCCCACACAAATGCAAGAAGACTGTATGGGAAGACACTTAGAGGTAATTCAGTGTAGTCATAATCATTTCCACCGTAAATTCGAATTTCGGGAATTTTTGAATACCACTCCGCGTGTTCAGTTTTCATTTGGGTATTTTCAATGGGTTCTGGATAAGGATTTACGTCTGGGGATACGAAAAAAATAATGTGAACAGTTATGAAGAGAGACGGTAGCAAGCTGTTGGCTCTTCTTTTGAAGGGATGGTTCTGATCTCAATGAATCGACCTTTCTCAAATGCTGAAAGATAATGATGAGCTGCATGTGCACATACTCTGGGCATGCTGAGTTGCGATCTACCCCTAAGAAGTTCCAGTAACATTAGCCACATTCAATAGCCATAATGTACTGACACCATTCTTCTTGTGCAGGAATGATTATTTTCTGTTACGAAAATACTGAAAATATGATCGCATGAAGATGAACGCTTATTCAATACATTCCACATCCAAGAAAATTCTGGAACATCAATTTTGTAGCGTTAGAGCTTGTTGTTCGTGGTGTAACACTTTCAGTCAGTGTAACTGCAGAGTTGAGCGCTTTCACTTGAAAGTCCTCAACCAGGAGTGAGAGACGGCTGCCCACGCAAACAGTGTAAATCTGGAATTAAATTTCACTCTGCAGCGGAGTGTCATAGCTCCCAGGTTCGATTCCCAGTCCAGCAAACAATATTAGTCTGCCACAAAGTTTCACTACAAATCTTTTCAGAGTCATAATCACTACCACAGTCATCAGTTTTCTGGTATGTTAACAAGTTCTTCGTGTCCCCATTCCCTGCGCTCTGTCGTTTCCTTCTTAATGTTCCTGTATGCCGTCCTTCACATTCCCGGGATGTGACATCTCCTCCTCCTCGCCTCCTCTTCCCTTACACATGCCTTTTTTAGTCTGTTTTTAAAAGACGCTCGTTCTTTTGTTAATATTCAGGCGCCCCTACCGCTGTCGTTTTATGCAACCTGGCCTTCAAAACCCACGCTTGAGATTTTTATATTCTCTCTTTCGCTACGTGTTAACTGTTAGTCCCACAGAAAAAAAATGGATAGGACTTTTTTGTAGGAAATTTGGTATAATTAAGTTTTGTACTGGGATACGTTTTCGTTGGAGGTCACTGCTTTCGTGTTCATCCAAAAAATGTATAAAAGTGACCTTCAAGCGCACCTCAACCCCACCCTCACCCCTCACAAGTCAGGATTCGTAGTATGTTGTTCGTGGCACTCCCTACCACTGTACAAAAATTTCCGACGACACGAAGTATTTCCAATTGTCGTCCTTTTTTGGCCTATTGATTGGTCTAATACGCCACCGCCATAGTCGGCTATTTGATTAAGGTTATTGATTTAAACATGCCCGTGATGATAATGAAAGAACAACGACTTTTGTAAACATTACAGTAAAACTAATTGCGCTGTCAATTACTCTTCCCTCACAAACACAGTAGTTACACAGTAGTTTCATTGTCAGTTAGCATGACGAATACAATGAAGTATTTGTTTATTTCATGCTGTTGAAATTCAAAAAATTGTTCGGTAAAATTTACACAAACGACAATTTTACAATTTGTAAGTGTTCGGTTCGGTAGCGTAATAAGCTCAGTCAATGTAGACCAAATAATTCGTACAGCCGCAAATATTTGTATAATGCTAGGAAATTCTGACTGGTGGGTGCTAAGTGTGAGAGTGGCGTTTGAAGGTCATTTTTGTACATATGTCTTGAATAACTCGAAAACTACGGCCTCCAGCGAAAACGTATCCCAGAACACGAATTTAACTACATAAAATTTCCTACAAGAAGCTCCTGTTCATTTCTTCTGTAGCACTAATATTTTGTGCATAGCCAGCGGGAGAATATGAAAATCTCGCTACAGATAAAAGATAGAGTGTTACATAAAACGACAGCTGTAGGGCATCTCAATCATCCTGTACGTCAAATCCAGTTTCATTCCATTTTTATTACATTAAGTAACTGTCTTTGCTCTCCCACTCTTCTCAGTATCTCTTCAGTTTTCACTGTATCGACCCGACTTATTTATTACGTCCTCTACCAAGTGCACGTCTGAAAAGCCTCCAGCATCGTAAAGTAGAACACACCGTAAGTACAATTTATTATTAGTCTTTGTCTCGTATGTTGCCCGTATTATTGTAGATAATTCTCCAATTTCTTACAAAACAACTCTTTAGTCATCGGTATCTTCATTTAAGTTTCCGTGCTGCTCTTCAGTGAGTTTCTGTCCAGCATCTTATATATTTAAAGCTTTGCACATATCTAATATTTCACCTTTCAACATTATCTTTACGTTTTTATTTCCCTCTCATGCCATTATTTTTGTTTCCTTTGCATTGATTTTCATTCCATTAATCTTTCCTTTAGCTTCATTTGTATCCACTGTATCCAGTAATTCCTATTCATCTGTTCCTGGAAGGACCATGTCCTTTGCAAACGTTAACAACCACATTCTTCTTCTTCCAATTTTTACCCTCTCGTCATCTAGTGATCAATCTCCTTTACGAAGTACAAACTGAAGAGAATAGGAGAGAGTCAGCAAGCAACTCTGTCTCACTACTTTTCCCAGTTCTATCCAGTTAGTACTCTCTGCTCTCACTTTAACTATGAGTTTACAAAGGGGGTGGACAGGAATACGTAAAAACAAAAAAAACACAACAATTTACCATGTCTAATATCGTGTAGGAGAACTGATGGCATTCTAAATAGCTTCCAGTCGTCTTATAATGGATAAATATGGATCCTGTAATGTTGTCAACGGAATTTTCAACCATTATTCCTCCAAAATAGTGGTAGGTAACGGCGACGGAGGTGGATAGAGGCAGCACACCCTTCTCTCCAAAGTACATCACAAAGGCTCAGTGATATCGAGATATGGTGACTGGCGGACAAGGGAGGTGCGACAATTCATCGTTGTGTTCACAAATCCAGTTCCGGACGGTGAGAGTTGTGTTAACTACGGCCCTGTCGTTTTCGAACACAGCATCACCATTGGGGAACAAATGTTGCACCATGGGGTGCACCTGATCGGCCAGGAAGGTCACATAATCCTTGACACTCATGCATCCTTGCAAAGTAACAATAGGGCCCAGGGAACGCCATGATATTCTCTCTCTCTCTCTCTCTCTCTCTCTGTCTCTCTCTCTCTCTCTCTCTCTCTCTCTCTCTTGTTGTCATCAGTCTTCTGATTGGTTTGATGCGGCCCGCCACGAATTCCTCTCCTGTGCCAACTTCTTCATCTCAGAGTAGCACTTGCAACCTATGTCCTCAATTAGTAGCTGGATGCATTCCACTCCCTGTCTTCCTCTACAGCTTTTCTTATCTTCTATAGCTCTAACCATGTAAGTTACTCCCTGATGTCTTAACAGATGTCCTATCGTTCAGTCCCTTCTAATTTTGAGTGTTGTCCTTATATTCATTCCTCTCCTCGCCGATTCTGCGGAGAACATTTCATTCCTTACCTTATCAATTCACCTAATTTTCAACATTCGTCTGTAGCACCACGTCTCAAATGCTTCGTTTCTCTTCATTCCCGGTTTTCCCACAGTCGGTGTTTCACTACTATGCGATTTTGTACTCCAAACGTACATTCTCAGACATTTCTTCTTTAAATTAAGGTCTGTGTTTGATACTAGTAGACTTTTGTTGGCGAGGAATGCCCTTTTTGCCGTTGCTCGTCTGCTTTTTACGTCCTGCTTGCTCCGTCCATTATGTCTTGTTTTGGTGCCTAGGTAGCAGAATTCCTTAACTTCATCTACTTCGTAATTATCTATCCTGATGTTTCTCGTTGTTTCATTTTCTGCTACTCCTTATTACTTTCGTCTTTCGTCGATTATCTCTCAGTCCACATTCCGTACTCATTAGGCGTTCCTTATATTCAAGAGATCCTGAAGTTCTTCTTCACTTTCACCGAGGATAGCAATGTCATCAACCAATCTTATCGTTGATATACTCTCACGTTGAATTTTAATTACACTCTTGAACCTTCCTTTTATTTCCGTCATTGCCTCTTCGCTGTATAGATTGAACAGTAGGGGCGAAACACTGCATCCCTGTTTTTAATACGTCCACTTCGTTCTTGGTCTTCTACTCCCAGCGATCCCTCTAGCTTCTTATAAATATTGTATTTAATCTGTCTTTGCCTATAGATTATCCCTATATTTCTCACAATTTCGAACATCTTCCTTCATTTCAAAATGTCTAATGCCTTTCCCAGGTCGATAAATCCTATTAACATGTCTTGATTTTTCTTTAGCTTTGCTGCCGATATCAACTGCAATCTCAGTACTGCCTCTCTGGTGCCTTTACCTTTCCTAAATCCAAAGTGATCGTCATCAACACATACTCAATTTTTTTCATTATTCTGTATATTATTTTTGTCACATCTTGAAGCATGAGCTGTTGGGCTGATTGGATAATTCTCACATGTGTCAGTTCTTGCTTGCTATCATCGGAATTTTGTGGATGATGTTTCTTTAAAGTTTGATGGTATATCGCCAGTATCATGCATTCTATATCCTAACGTGAATAATCATTTTATTGCCACTTCACCAAATGGTTTTAGAAATTCTGCTGGAATGTCATCTAATCCTTCTGCCTTATTTGGACTAAAGGCTTCCAAAGTTGTTTTAAATTCTGATACTAGTAGTGGAGCCCCTATCTTTTCTGTTTCATGTTTCTTCTTCTATCGTATCAGACAAGTATTCCCCCTATATAGACCTTCAATGTACTCTTTCCACCTATCCTCTACATTTAGCATTGGAATTCGATCAACTGAAGTATTTCTTCTGTTACCCATTGTTTCTTCGTAGTGACCATCTTTATACCTATGGTTTTCTTTCCAACTACCGGTCACGAAAACTGAAAACGGCCGGGAGAGCCGTGTGCTGACCACATGCCCCTCCGTATGCTCATCCGGTGACGCCTCAGGTCTGAGGATGACACGGCGGCAGGTCGGTCCCGTTGGGCCTTAACGGGCTGTTCGGATGGCGTTTCTTTTGTGTGTATTTTTCTTTCAGACTTCTGTGATTGCCCTTTTTAGATATATGTCCATTCCTCTTCAACTGAACTACCTACTGGGCTGTTCATTATAACAATATCTATTGCCTTAGAGAAGTTCAAGCGCACCTCTTCATTCCTTAGTACTTCCATATCCCACATCTTTGTTTACTGATTGTTCGTGATTAGTCTATTAAACTTCAGTCTATTCTTCATCACTACTAGATTGATATGAGTCTATATATATTCCTGGGTACTTCTTACAATCCATAATCTACTTTCGGAACCTCTGCCTGACCATGATGTAATCTGACATCTCCCCATGTACCCCAGCCTTTTGCAAGTATACCTCTTCCTCTTGGGATTCTTGAACAAAGTATTCGCTATTACTAGCTGAAATTTGTTGCAGAACTCATTTAGTCTTTCTCCTCTCTCATTTCTAGAACGAAGCTCATATTCTCCTGTAATCCTATCTTCTGCTCATTACCCTATTACTGTATTTCAGCCCCCCATGACTATTATATTTTCATATACCTTTACGTACTGATTACTTGTTCGATATCCTCACATACTTCTTTTTTTCTTGATCTTGAGCTTGAGACGTCGGCATGTATACCTCAACTATCGCTGTCGGTGTTGGTTTGCTGTCGATTCTGATGCATTATGCAGCTGGAATAGCCACAGTGCCTGTGCCTTCGGACATGCATGCATATTCGAAGGAACTTTGCATCGTGTTTATGAATAACAAGAGCACTGCAATATCGTAATTATCACTGAACTATTCACAATAACACACTTCTGCCTCACCTTCCTATTCATAACGAATCCTACACTAGTCATACCGTTTTCTGCTGCTGTTGATATTACACTATACTCATATGACCAGAAACCCTTGTCTTCTTTCCATTTCACTTCAATGACCCGCGCAATGTCTAGATTGAGCTTTCGAATTTCCGTTTTCAGACCTTCTAGCTTGTCTATCATGTTCAAACATCCCACCTTCCGCGCACAGACCTCGTTGAACGTCATGCTTTCGTTGGTTACTCAATCTTTTTCTAATGGTCACTTCTCCCCTTCCAGGAGATCCGAAGGGGGAAATAGTCCGGAATCTTTTGCCAACGGAAATATAATCTTGACACTTTTTTAATTACAAGCTACATGCCCTGTGGATACACATTATAGGTCCTTAATGCAGTGGTTTCCATTGCGTTCAGCATCCTCATGCTGTCGAATATTGCTGATGCTTCCGCTTTTAGGGGCTGTGTCCCACCCCAAGGGCAAAAGAGTGCCCTGAACCTCTGTCCGCTCCTCCGCCCTCTTTGACAAGGCCGTGGGCCGATTGTGTGTGAGTTATTTTGCCAGAAGTCTTAGGCTGCCATTGCTGATGAATTTTATTCAAAGTGTAATCGGTGGCAGGGTTCGAACGCTGGGCCGAGGACATTTCGATTACTAATCAAAGACGCTATCCGTAGCCGACGGGCAAAAATATATGGCTGCCGAAATCATCACTGAACCCCCTCCGCGTTTCGGAATCACAGCTAGAAATTCTAAACAGTATGAAACAAGGCCCATGCAACTAAATGAATTTCTTCCATTGCTTTATAGATCAGATTTTAAGGCTTCGACACATGTTTGCCTTTTTGCTGACTTGTGTATTGCTGATGGGTGATCTTGAAAGTCCTGTTCTTTCTGCAATTTCTTGCTTATTTACTCCCCTTACTGTCGTTATGGTGCTGACAGGATTCGAGAGTCTGACATTCTATTCTGTAGTGACATTTACAGCCGTCGTCGTCTTATTTCTCGTCACAATCCTCTTCAGTGACCCTCTGTCACGTTTATTGAACATACAGATTCGTCCGCGTTGTAAGTTAGTGAACGATGTTTTTCCGCTTTCTTTGTATGCGGTTTAAATCTACTGTACCGTGCCTATTGAAACGCGGAAGACATTGTCTATCTTACGGAAGCAATCACCCTACAATCTGCAAGAATTTGCCCACGTTCGAATTTATTCAGCTACGACATAATGCTCTCACGACAGTACAGAACGCTGTTCTGACCACGACTAACGCTTACATCATGCTGAGGACACTGCGTAGGTGCCTGTTGTGGTCAAATACGAAGGTGCAACCTGTAACCTTGGCTAGCACCTGCATTTATGTTCAAGCATACATGTCTGGCGGGAGTTACCATATTTTTGTCTAACTTCTGTAAGTTTTCTGGTTTTCCAGTCCACTCTCATTTTCTTCATTACAGTTGCAAGCTAATTCCAAGCAACATTATGAAATACATTTTCCAGGTCTATAGAACACATATATATGCGCAGACGGAAAAACACCAGAAAATAATTGATTTAGAGTAAAGAAATTTTGACAATACATTAGTCTAGGTGACACATTTGAGTGATTAACATTTCAAGATCAGAGGTTAATGTGAGCGCGAGAGCCAGCCCCTGTGGCCGAGCGGTTCTAGGCGCTTCATTCCGGAACCGCGCTGCTGCTACCGTCGCAGGTTCTAATCCTGTCTCGGGCATGGATGTGTGTGATGTCCTTAGGTTAGTTATATTTAAGTAGTTCTAAGTCTAGTGGACTGATGACCCCGGATGTTAAGTCCCATAGTGATAAGAGCCATTTGAACCATTACTGTTGTAAAATACCTCCTGGAATGCTGTTCATGTATGGTAGCACAAGAAGTCGAATCACCAGACTGACCTACAAATTTGCATTCAGTTGCGTGGTATAACCACGAGAGTGATCCTGCTGTCATACGGAATCGCGCCCCCGACCTCAACTCCAGTGTGTCTAGCACGCAGACAGGTTGGTTGCAGGCCTTCGGCTGGCTTCCTTCTAACCAACTCACGGCCATCAGTGGCACCGAGGCAGAAACAGCTTTCATCAGAAAACACAATAGACCTCCACCGTGCCGTCCAGTGAGCTGTCACTTGACACCACTGAAGTAGCAAATGGCGATGGATGGTGTTAGTGGGATACTCGCTACAGGACGTCTGTCTCGGAGCTGACCTTGAAGTAACCGATTTGTAACAGTTCGTTATGTCACTGTGGCGCCAACTGCTGTTCAAATTGCTGCTGCAGATGCTGTACCATGCGCCAGAGCCCCACATTGAACACGATGGTTCTCCCTCTTGGTAGTGCCACGTGGCCGGCCGGAGTCCAGTCTTCTTGAGACCGTACATCCTCGTGACCACCGCTGCCAGCAGTCATGTACAGTGGCTACGCTCCTGCCAAGTCTTTCTGCAATGTGGCAGAATGAATAAGATAGTCTTCGTTTTCAGTTGTCCACATCGCCGCTTGGAGCCCGTTCTTCTTTCGACCGAACATTCTCATGATCACCGCTGCCAGCAGTCATTTACAGTGGCTACGTTCCTGGATGTCTGTCTGCAGTAAAGCATAAGGAACGTACAGCGTCTCGTAGCCCTACCACACGACATCGTTCAAACTCAGTGTGGTGTTGATTATGACACCTTTGTCGCCTTAAAGGCATTCTGATTGACATCAACTCACATGTCTAATCTCAAACGCTCGCGTCCGTTATAGTATGTATTTAAAGCAAACCTCATTTGTATCTTCATAGTGGTGCTATTAGCGCCACTCGTAAACGACTGGCGCGAAATATGAACAGACATCATGTTTCGAATGTAGAAACGTGCCTCCCAACAACTCGTTGTTGATGCTTTTTCCGTTACTGTAGGTCTGTTAAGCAGACTGGCTATTAAATAACTACTGGAAGATAGCACACCCTTAACTTGGCGCGAAATTAAAGTAGATACTTCCTGTGAGTTAGTATGGGCAGAGATCATTGTTGGCAACCGGAATAAAATAATAATTGGATCCTTTTACCGACCTCCAAATTCAGATGATACAGTTGCTGAAAGGTTCAAAGAAAACTTGAGTGTGATTTCAAACACGTACTCGACTCATACGATAATAGTTGGTGGTGACTTTAATTTACCCTGATATGTTGCCGGAAATACATGTTTAATTCCGGAGGTACGCATAAAATATCATCCGACATTGTGCTAAACGCATTCTCTGAAGGTTATTTCGAGAAGTTAGCACATGAGCCCACGCGAATAGTAAACGGTTGTGAAAACACACTTGACCTCTTAGCAACAAATAATTCTGAGTTAATAACGATCATCAAAACCGATATAGGGATTAGTGAACATAGGATTGTCGTAGCGACATTGAATATTGAAATCCCCAATCATCGAAAAATAAGCGAAAAATATACTTATTCAAAAAAGCAGATAAAAATTCACTTGACGCCCTGCTGAGAGACAGTTTCCACTCATTCCAAATTAGACCAGATGTGGCTTAAATTCAAAGAAATAGTATCGGCAGCGATTGAGAGATTTATACTAAATAAACTAACAAACGACGGAGATGATCCTCCTTGGTACACAAAATGTGTTAGAACACTGTTGCAGAAACAATGAAACAAACATGCCAAATTTAAACAGACGTAAAAACCCCAATATTGGCGATCTTTTACAGAATCTCGAAATTTAGCGCGGACTTCAATGCGAGATGCCTATAACACTTTCCATAACGAAATGTTGTCTCGAAACCTGGCAGAGCATCCAAAGAGGTATGTAAAGTATGATAGCGGCAAGAAACAATTAATGCCTTCTCTGCGCGATAGCAATGGAGATACTATCGAAGACAGTGCTGCCAAAGCAGGGTTACTAAACACAGTTTTTCGAAATGCTTTCACAAAAGAAGACGAATTAAATACTTCAAATTCGAATCAAGGACTGCTGCCAACATGAGTAACTTAGAAGTAAATATTCTCGGAGTAGTGAAGCAACTTAAATCACTTAATAAAAGCAAGTCTTCTGGTCCAGACTGTATACCGGTTATGTTCCTTTGGGAGTATTCTGACGCATTAGCTCCATACATAACAATCGTATACAAACGTTCGCTCGACGAAAGATCCGTACCCAAAGACTGGAAAGTTGCACAGGTCACACCAATATTCAAGAAAGTTAGTAGGATTAATCCACTAAATTACAGGACCATATCGTTAACGTCGATATGCAGCAGGATTTTAGAACATATATTGTGTTCGAACATTATGAATTACGTAAAAGAAAACGGTCTATTGACACACGGTCAACATGGGTTTAGAGAACATCGTTCCTGTGAAACACGACTAGCTCTTTATTCACATGAAGTGTTGAGTGCTATTGACAAGGTATTTCAGATCGATTCCGTATTCCTGGATTTCCGGAAGGCCTTTGACACTGTACCACACAAGCGGCTCGTAGTAAAATTGCGTGCTTTTGGAATATCGTCTCAGTTATGTGACTGGATTTGCGATTTCCTGTCAGGGAGGTCACAGTTCGTAGTAATTGACGGAAAGTCATCGAGTGAAACAGATGTGATTTCAGGCGTTCGCCAAGATAGTGTTATAGGTCCTTTGCTATTCGTTATCTATATAAACGATTGGAGACAATCTGAGTAGCCGTCATCGGTTGTTCGCAGATGACGCTGACGTTTATCGACTAATAAAGTCATCAGAAGATCAAAACAAACTGAAAAACGATTTAGAAAAAATATCTGAATGGTCCGAAGGCAGGTGACCCTGAATAACGAAAAGGGTGAGGTCATCCAGATGCGTGGTAAAAGGAACTCGTTAAACTTCGGTTATACGATAAATCAGTGTAATCTAAAAAGCGTGAATTCAACCAAATACCTAGGTATTACAATTACGAACAACTTTAACTGGAAGGAACACACAAAAAAATTATGTGGGGAGGGCTAACCAAAGACTGCTTTTATTGGCAGGACACTCAGAAAATGTAACAGATCTACTAAGGAGACGGCCTACACTACGCTTTTCCGTCCTCTTTTAGAATACAGGTGCGCGGTGTGGGATCCTCACCAGATGGGACTGACGGAGTACATCGAAAAATTTCAACGAAAGGCAGCAGGTTTTGTATTATCGCGAAATATGGGAGAGAGTCTCACAGAAATGATACAAGATTTAGGCTGGAAATCGTTAAAACAAAGGCGTTTTTGTTGCGACGGAATCTTCTCATGAAATTCCAATCACCAGATTTCTCCTCCGAATGCGAAAATATTTTGTTGACGCCGACCTACATAGGGAGGAACGATCACCACGATAAAATAAGGGAAATCAGAGCTCGTACGGAAAGATATAGGTGTTCATTCTTTCCGCGCGCTATACGTGATTGGAATAATAGAGAATTGTGAAGGTGGCTCGATGAACCGTCTGCCAGGCACTTAAATGTGATTTACAGTGTGTCCATGTAGATGTAGATGTAGATGTAGAATTATCTTATTTCAAAGTTGCTGCAAATAAGCACGGGGATTGATGACCGAAAAAGAAACCGTAAAATTCTATACGTCGTGACAAGTTCGAGTATGAGAGGTGTAAAAATTACTCTCGTCATCAAGATTCTAAATTGCTAACGCAGCAGAGCGCGTAATGATGCGGGCTACAGACGTTAGTTCAAAATTAACGGCATACAACAGGTGAAGAAGACGTAGAATGCTGGCTGGTTGGTCGCTTAAAAACAGTGGATATCGGGAGAAGGAGAGGCGTCGGCGCCGGCCGGCGAGCGACCACCTGGGGGTGCGGCGCGGCGCGGTGCGGCACGCTGACGCGGGTAATTACGGCGTTTTATCGCCGCTGACAGCGGCGCGCGGCCGGTCAAATACACGCTCACGGCTAATTATCGCGTCTGCCACTGCGCGGCCGCGTGCCTCGGTGTAAACTGGTGCGTGTACGCGTCGCGAAACACGGCGCTTCTCTCTGACATCCCAGCGCACTGCCCAGCCTTCCTGCGCCTCTTCTGGAATAAAAGCATTGCTGGAAACCGTGGACTCTGTGTGTACAGCAGAACGCACTGTCTCCAGCAGGCGGCAAGTTAATTCGCAAACAAATGGTTTTATTTATTTTTCCTCTCTTGTGGGAATCTGGAAATATCATCTTCAGACTTACAGTTTGGCTTTCAGAAAATGTGACTTATTTTTTGTGTAGGAGCCACTTGCAGAAGTTGTTAATGAGCTGAGGATAGTATTTATCTTCTTTGATTTAACAAAAGCGTTTGACTGTCGCATAATTTTGTGAACCATGCTACGTTCTTGGAGATTGACAATAACCTTCTGCAGTGCTTCTTATTAGTCCAAGTGCAGCATCATTTTGTTCTAGATTCTTCATTATGCACAGCTTCAACTGTGTAGCCATTTCGAAGTTTCTGAAATACGTACCAGATGTAACATACTTAAAACGTACATACGAAACTATCATCCATTGGTTGTTTAGTCAAATGTAGTAAAATATTTTGTTTGCCCGTATATCATGCCTACAAATTTTTAATTCTACTTCCGTTTTGTTTTATTGCGTACGAGACCATAATGCTGCATTTAAATACTGTATAGCTACACGAAAGTTTTGAGTGAGATCCATATGTGTATTATTTTTGCAAGCTGATGTTCTATGGCTGCAATATGTTCCATGAAAGATTTGTTTATGTAGCTATGCTATCAGCTGTTGCTAATAACTTCATGAAGTTGCTACTAGTTTTGGGCTACACTTCTGGCACCGCATAAAAAAATAGCATTATACCAATAGTAAACTGTATACTTCATTGCAACAATATGTGGTTACTTGTCAAAAAACTCAGTATATCGTTTTTCTTTCTAGTGAATTCTGTATCGTTGCCTTTATTAATTTAAATAGGCAAGCATCAGTGTTGTCATTACATGACATGACATAATAAGCAATATGCACATATGATGATTTCATTCTGGTTAGTGGCCCCTCAGGCGAAGGTAAATGACACAAGCAGTTGCAGTTACATATCAATTCTGGAAAATTTATTGATAACATAAATAATGCAGAGAATCATAATTGACCCATAAGAGGGCCTTTTGCAATAGACATAATAGGCAAACATGAAAAATACCTGTAAGCAAATGTGTTAGAAGGTTATAGAGATCAGTGCAAAAGAAGGAATTTTTTTCAGCCTATTTCTGAGCTAACTCTTATACAAGTTAGAGAGGAGGTGTGTTTAACAGATTTTAGTAAATTTACAAATGTACAAATAGGGACTACAACCTGGAGAATTCTATATTACATCTAAAACAGCAGAATACTTATATTCAAAACACATGTAATATGAAGCCCAACTACATACTCTTTAAGATCTTTTACGTAAATGTATAAGAAAATGCATACTTTATGTATTTCATTGCTTTGGAACTTATTTGTTCATTTTTATCTACGCCAAACATGTTAAAATATATTTGTCTTTAGATTATTACCTCAAGACAAAAGTAGCTGTATATGATACATTTGTACGTAAAGACACGCTGTTATTTTAGACATTAATAATGCATCTAGAGGAAAGGATGCACTATATGTGAATTTATTATTAAATTTCTTATGTATCTTTTACTACACACTTTGGAAGGTTACTGGAAAGTAGGAATGTTCAGTCTATAACTAAGCTAACTCTTCTACAGATAGAAGATAAAATATATTAACAGATTTTAATAGAAACTGACATTAATGTACAAATATGAGCTACAACAGGAAAAAAATCATGTGGTATTTAAAATACTGGTATTCAAGTATAAATAAGATGAGGCTCAACTATGCACTGATTTTTAAAAGCTCAAGCATCTAAAGTAACATGAAAATTTCAGTACTGGGTTGGCCTATACAGGTGCATCATATCGCATATGCTTTTATGATGTACTACAAAAAATGTTTGACTTATATGTTAGTGTCTTTAACTTATTCCCATACATTTTTGTATAAAGAAATACTGTTATTATAAATTTTACACAATTATACGTTTTAAAGAAAAGATATAGTATGTGTAGTCGTTGTAAGTCTTATTTTCTTTCACTGCAGCTTAAACTTCAGATATAACATAACAGTTGATGTTAGGCATTACCCTACAGCCATTTGTGATAATAGTTTACATAAATTAAACTTTGAAATAATTGTTTCCAGTATTTCAGAATTGTTTTTTATACATTTGACAATGTACTTTTCCCCATGCCAAAATGTGTGCATTTATGAACATTCAACATAATGGTCAGATATCATGTACGATATTATTATGACAACACTGATGCAAGCAGCTGAACTGATTACCGTTTATAGATACTGAAGTATCTGAAAATTGAGAAGTAAATGATGGTTCTCCATAGGTAATTTCTTCAGTTCAGTGATAAAAAACCATATTACTCCCGATATGGTTGGCATCAATTTTTAAAGAAATGACTGCAGAAATATAGCAGACGTATTTAATAATAAGGACAGCGTGTATTTGACAGGCTGATATGTCAGTATAATATCTCTGATAGTCACTTGTGTCATGAACATAGCTGTTCTCACGTGTTGAACTCGAATAGGGTTATGTAGGGAATCTGTTTTTGTAAACAGTAGCTTACAGACAAGGTGAATATGTTTTTCTGGAACAAAGTTTTTGGCTGGGTTGCGACATAACATATTAAGAATAACTGAAGCAGGTCTTACAAGAAGTGTATCTGCCACCTTTTGCAATACAGATGTGCCCGGATAGCAAAAGCGTATTAGTGACACGTAATAACAAAACTAATGCTTGACTATTTAACTTAATATTAAGGCAACTATACGTAATCAGAAAGCAAAATCTGTAAATAATTTTTCATCATTAACTACATATTGACTTTATGCAATATGAATTAGTATAATTTTTAAATTTTTTGTCATTTACTCTTGGTATCATTGCGTGTTTTGTTTGTAATTACCAGGTGCCAAACGATGGTCCATGAATACGGTAGACAGAAACTAGTAGCAACCAAATAAAGGTGTTGACAGCAGCTTGTGAGGTCATCGTTGCTGCGTCTCGATCGATACGAAAACAAATACAACTCCTGCGAGTTGCGGCAGTGCGCGGCTAAGCATTTTAGGCTTAACAATGACTTTTTCGGTTGTTTCGTTTTGAATGCGCACCAGCGCACCATCTATAAAAATGGAGTCTCTATATGGGGTCGGTAGCGAACACTTGGTCGGAGGAAAGATTCGAAAGAAAGTAAAGTAGTGTACCGAATTTGACTGTCACATATCGGAAAAATATTACACAGTAATTCGAAAGTAGAGTAAGTGTCATCGAAGATTGAAGCGTTCATGAAAATTGTAGTTTTATTCAAATTTTGTCGCCGATTTTTGTTACAATAATTCAATATACCACTTCAACGATTGCAAAGAAATGTTTACTTTTCTGGATGTTTCGTTTTGAACAACCTTCGAACAGAGGTAAAAAAACTGGAGTCATGAATCATAAAAAATTTAAATTTGATTCTTTAGAGAAATTCCTCCTAGCAGTTTCTTGCTCTGTGACGTAATACCAATGTACGTAATAACAATCACGTAAGAACAATTTGCTCACATTAGAATACAGCAACGTATTCACATGTTATGCTTCTGTTCGTTAGATAGTTGGCGCACCCGCTTTCGATTCATCAAGGACTGTACAAAACAATTTGTAAACAAAAAATATTTCATTTGAATACTTCGTTCCTTCTTGTGACACCTAGTTCTAGTAAAATACTTGATAGTAGCTTAAAAAAAGGTGAAACTAATTTCGCAACGAAGAACAGGTCTAAATAAATAGAACCTAAGTGGAAAACGCCGCCTCCGTTTAATAAATCAGTGGCTGCATTGCCCACTATTAAAAGTGACACAATAATTGTCACATCCTTCAAAAACTGCACTGATGATGACAAGTCTTTATTACTAGTGTTTTATTCCTTTTCTGTACCTTTTTATAAATCCTTTTAATTATTATTATTATATTTTACGTTTGTAATATTAGGTAGTAAACAGTTTAAGGAGTAAATGAATAATGTAATTTTGTTTGAAAATAATTCACATCCTATGTATGTTGCACTAACCGATTTCCGTCTCCATTTTCCACAGACTGGACGGAGTGATGCAAAGCACGTACGAAAGTCGTGGCTGTGGCATTCTATCCGTTTTCAACGACTGCAGCCTATATCGCCGTATAAGGTTGTCTGGGTTAAGTAGCGACGTCTCAGAGAGTTCATCTGTCGCTGGCTAAGTAAGTAAAATTCTTTAAATGTTCTCTGTGGCACTAAGGGTTACCGTACATCACGCTGACATTAGCTGCGTACACATTGCGTCATAATTATCGAAATGTCATCTGTCAGATGGAAAGCATGGTATGAGTTCGATTGACGCAAGGTAGAGGGAATCCATACGTTAGGTAATTTTCTGAGAAAATTTCACGTAACATACGCGCGCCCAAGTTCATGCTGAAGACACTGTGGAAAATTGGTAAAGTACTAAACCCAATAATTCCACTGATAGGCCTGCTAAATTTACCGATAGCAATCGTTGAATTATAAAGTTCAGTGCATGAAACAATCTTGTGACATCTTTGTCAATTAACGAAGATAACTTCCGTTGCAGCTCAGATAAGTTAGTTTGTAACAGTACCGTCCGTCGTTGATTGCCAGAACGAAGACCTTTACGCCATTTGGAGTGGTGCCAACCACGCCATCGCTGCTCTGTGGAGCTACGGAGGGCAATCTGCGATGGCAGTCTGTTTTTTATTCATTACTGGAGTACACGCTTAGAGGAGCACTGTGGCAAGTTAAAACTTTATGCTCCATCGGGACACGAAACTGGGCCCCTACCTTTCGCGGGTTGTGTTGGGTTGGGTTGTTTGGGGGAGGAGACCAGACAGCGAGGTCATCGGTCTCATCGGATTAGGGAAGGATGGGGAAGGATGTCGGCCGTGCCCTTTCAGAGGGACCATCAGGGCATTTGCCTGGAGCGATTTAGGGAAATCACGGAAAACCTAAATCAGGATGGCCGGACGCGGGATTGAACCGTCGTCCTCCCGAATGCGGGCAGTGTGTTACCGTTTACACCATCAGGGTACGCCAGTAGGTGGAAACTTTGGAGGAGACCTGGTGGTAGTAAGAGCTAATCCGTGATATGTGATCGGATAGCGCATTGGCCAACCGCTCGTGCAAGGACTGACGCTGGTAAGTTATCTGGTCCGGCGCACCGTTTAAACCTGCCACATACGTGCATATCGGCCAGTAACGTACGTACCAAAAACTGATAGCAGCTTAAAATTGACCCTTTTCTGTGTCACCATGACAGTGCTTCGGTCTACAATACGAGTACCATTACATTTTGGTTAAAGAAAATAAAGTGATTTTTCCGGAGGTGCGTGCTTAAAGGGTTCCTTACAGTATTTGCACAGAGAAGTCATCGTGTGAATGAATCGCAGACTGAAAAAATTGTATGCTTTACTGTCTTATGCCCGTCCTGTGTGAAGTGTGGCGGCGCTTGAAATGGTTCATACCAGATGTGAAGACCAGATGAAGCGCTTCAGTGCTTCACAAATGGCACTTGTTTCCAGCATGACGTGGCGCAACAACGACATTGATATCACAGACGAAAATCTTAGATCAGCATAGCTTCTGGCTGTTGCCAAGTACCTCACTACTACTGTAAGTCTTTCATAAGCTCATACAGTTTTTCTCATTTCTCCCTGTACACAAATCGTATACACACTGCAACAACATAAAGAATGTCTCTCTGTCCCAGATAGTTAAACCAGCCCTCTTTCTCAAATTTTTGCATCATCAGAAGGCGAATTTATCTTCAAATGGTACGAAACACATCTCCAACGATTTTTGATGATAATTAGTGATTAATATTGAACATTACACTTAAGCAGATACTAAAATTTTTGTCACAGTCAAACTTTCTTCCTCTCTTCACGTCAAGCGTTTACCACAGAAGTTTTTCTCCATTTATGAGCATCGCTCTTCTGCTGCACGTAATTGAAATAGTAACCCTCCGGTCTCGTGTAACGAGGAACGTGTCTGTTACAGGTATACACAAGTCACCGACTGTTCGTCAACGTACCAGTATGAATATTAATAAATGCTACTAGTTGGTCTTATGGAACGAGTGTGCACACGGGAAAATTTTGATGAACCAACGGCGAGGACACAACCTATTTCGGACAGCTTCTAAATGTGTCTTTTTATATGGTTTCCTGCGTTGTGGCGGTAACGATGTTAAACGGTGTATATGCAGTGAATATTACGATAAGAACAGTTATTTTTATGGATAGGGTAGTTTGTTAGCAATGCGGCAACATAACATACTCTATTTATACAGAAAACGGTATAATCGCATATGATAAAATGACAACACTTAGGACGCGACAATCTATAATATTATTTGGCAACAAACTAAAGATACGTACAAGTTTATGTTCAGAGACGTTACCTTAAAGCTACTAGCTATATGTAAATGTTCTGTCACCTACCACTGATGACATTACCAAGTGACTATCCCTTATTTCGCTTATTTAGAATAAACATAGTCTTTTAAGTCATTCCGCGTCTTTAATCAGTTAAGTGATTCGAAATTTCTACTACAAATTTTATGGTTTGTAGTGTGAATTGCACTCATTAGGTAATGTTTTGAATGTGGATCGGCATATGTTGTATGCATCAACTAAAGGAAAGGCAAATGAAGTTTATAAACCCACCACATCTTCTAGAGTGAACACCCACTGCTACTGTGCATATGCCAATGATACTTTGCACAATCAAACTTGGGGCATGTGCCGTCTATGGTCATTTCCGCTAAACACTCCAAAAAAAAGGTCGACTATTGAGGTAACGCAATTGTTCGGCTTCTCTAGTGCAGGATTTTGTTCTGATAGGATTGGGCGTATACGGCCTATTAAAATATGTCGTCTAAACCAGTTCCGCACGACGGAATTGTGACTGTAGCTGAATTAAACGCTGGGTGAAATTTAATTTTACTTGTAGCTATGCGCCTAGTGAGCTCGTGCAGTCATTAAGGAACGAAACTATCATTCGGAACAATCAGGGTTCAAAAATCGTTTAAGGCTAATACTTCTATGGTTCCTTTGCAAAGAACAACTCTAATTTCCAGTTGCATATTCGCCCTTTTACAGCTGTTGCTCTGTCGCTAAAGATTTTATCATCGGCAGGAGACACCAAAGAAGATTTATCGATGTATGTTATTTTTAAGCGTGTAACGAGTTGAAACACTGGCAGTCCTTTTAACTCTTCATGTGGTCATTTCCGCATTTCAGTACCAAACTTACACAGTTCATCTCGTATGTTACGAACGTTTTACGTCGTAACTCGTATATTCTTCAGTACGGTTAACCACCAATACGAAGTCTACTGAGGACTCTGGACGCATACTAGGGAAATGATCATCTTTAATGCACTACGTGTCTGCATACACATCAGGCTCCTGCTTTGTAGTCTGCTTGACCAAATACAGGCTCGTGGGGCTTTTAACATTTATCTTATCCCCGTGCGGTCTTTCATAATTTATTTGTCGTTCACGAATGGCCCTTTAGATGCGTATGCAGCCCCATTTTCTCTGCAGCGTCTGATTTCCCAACTGTGGTGTTTGCACGCATACATATTGTATTAATATATCCATATCGTTATGATTTTTAACGGTTTTTCAAAACAGAGCAGCTATTAAGACCTAACTGCTCCCAGTGGTGTACTCCACAACGCTTAACAGTTCGCCAGTAGACGATGTTAATTGCACAGAATAATGGCCACATGATGCAGCACAGCATGCTTTGCAGTACAGCAAATCACTGGCTTGACGGGCTGCTCAGAGACATTGAGAGAGGGTACTCTATTCGCAACGGGGTGAGTTGGGGGGGCTGTAGTGCCGCACACGAATGCCAGGTGTCGATACAGAGCACTGACGAATATATATGACACACCTTTTTGGCTTTTTCTAATTGCAGCGTGGCTAGTGTTCAGAGGAACCTTCATAAGCGTTAAAACAGCGTCCCAGACTGGGATTCGAACCCAGGCTTCTGGTTTGTAGCAACCTGCGTCCTGGATTCCGGAGAAGTGTGGGCACACGCCAGGCAATAATGACACTACAACTTTTCTTAGAATATAGATTAAGGAAAGGCAAACCCACGTTTATAGAGAAAGCTTTTGACAACGTTGAATGGAATACTCTCTTTGACACTGTGAAGGAAGCAGGGGTAAAATGCAGGGATATAAAGGCTATTTACAGCTTGTACTTACAAGAGACGAGGGGCATGAAAAGCAAGTAATAATTGAGAAGGAGGGTTCAGGGCTGTAGCTCATCCTCGATGTTATTCAATTTATACGTGAACAAGTAGTAATGCAATCCAAAGAAAAATTTGGAGGAGAAGTAAATTTCAGGAAGAAGGTTTTTTTGATGACATTGTAATTCTGTCAGTTATAGCAAAGAACTTGGGGGAACAGCTGAACGGAATGGGTAGTGTCTTGCAAGGTCGATATAAGACGAACATCAACAAAAACAAAACGAGGACAATGGAATGTAGTCGAATTAAATCAGATGAAGCTGAGGAAACGAGACAGAAAATTAATAGATGAGTTTTGCAATTTGGAAAGTAAAATGTCGGACGATGGCCGAAGTAGAGAGGACATAAAATGTAGACTGGCAGTGGCAATGAAAGCGTTTCTGAAGAAGTAATTTGTTAACATTGCGTATAGTTTAAGTCTTTTCTGAACGTATTTGTATGTAGCCATTTATGGGAGTGAAATACGGACGATTAATAGTTTAGACAAGAAGAGAATAGAAGCTTTTGAAATACGATGCTACAGAAGAATGATCAACATTAGATAGGTAGATCACATAACTAATAGGGAGATGCTGAAGAGACTTGTGGAGAAAAGAAGTTTGTCGCACAACCGGACTAGAAGAAGGGATCGGTTAATGGGACAATATCAAGGGGAAATATCAAGAGCTCATCAACTTATTGTTGGAGGGGAGTCTCAGGAGTAAAAATTGTAGAGAGAGACCTAGAGATGAATACAGTAAGCAGATTCAGAAGAATGTAAGTTGCAGTAGTCCCGAAGATGAAAAGGCTTGCACAGGATAGGGTAGCAAGTAGAGCTGCATCAAACCAGTCTTCGGACTGAAGACCAGAACAACAACAACAACAACAATGTCCTCAATTATTCACTAATTGTATTCCAATCTCTGTCTTTCTCTACAGTTTTTGCTGTCTACATTTCCTTCTAGTACCATGGAAGGTGTGCCCTGATGTCTCAACGAATGTCCAATCATCCTGTCTCTTCTTCTTTTTAGTGTTTTCAATGTATTCCTTTCCCCGTCGATCCTGCAGAGAACCACCTCATTCCTTATTTTCAACATTCTTCTGTTGCAATTTTCATTCCATGCTTCACTACCAGACAATGCTGCACTCCAACGCACATTCTTAAAAATTTCTTCCTCAAATAATGCCCATGTTCGATATTAGTAGACTTCTGTTGGCAAGGAATGCCCTTTTCACTATTGCTGGTCTGCTTTTTATGCCCTCCTTGCTCCTTAGTCATGGGCTATCTTTCTGCCTAGGTAGCAGAATTCTTGAACTTCTACTTCGTGATCACCAATTATGATTTTATGTTTCTCTCTATTTTCATTTCTGCTACTTCTCATTACTTTCGTCTTCCTTCGACTTATCCTCGATTCATATTCTGTACTCATTAGACTGTTCATTCCATTGAACAGATCCTGAAATTCTTCTATACTTTCTCTGAGGATAGCAATGCCATCAGTGAATCATATCAATGACATAAAAAAAATGGTTCAAATGGCTCTGAGCACTATGGGACTTAACATCTGTGGTCATCAGTCCCCTCGAACTCAGAACCACTTAAACCTAACTAACCTAAGGACATCAAACACATCCATGCCCGAGGCAGGATTCGAACCTGCGACCGTAGCGGTCGCGCGGTTCCAGACTGAAGCGCCTAGAACCGCATCAATGACATCCTTTCACGTTGAATTTTAATCCCATCATTAAACCTTTCTTTTACTTTCGTCATTGCTTCTTCGACATTTATATTTAATAGTAGGAGCGAAAGTCTACAGTTCGGTGTTACACCCTTTTTAATTCGAGCACTTCGTTCTTGGTCTTCCAGTCTTTCTGTTCATTCTTGGTTCTTGTACATATTGTACATTACTCTATAGCTTACACCAATTTTTCTCAGAATTTCAAACTTCTTGCACCATTTGAAATTGTCGAACTCATTTTCCAGGTCGACAGATCCTATGAACGTATCTTGATTTTTCTTCAGTCTTGCATCCATTATCACCCGCAAAGTCACTGGCTCTTTTGCGCCTTTAACTTTCCTAAAGTCACACTGGTCGCCATCTAACAGGTCCTTAATTTTCTTATTCACTCATGTATGTATTATTCTTGTCATCAACTTGGATGTATGCGCTGTTAAGCTGATTGTGCGATAATTCTCGCTCTTGTCGGCTCTTGCAGTCTTCGGAATTGAGTGAGTGATGTTTCATCCGAAAATCTGATGATATATCGCCGGTCTCATAGGTTCTACACACCAATGTGAACAGTCATTTTGTTTCACTTACCCCAATGATTTTAGAAATCTTGATGGAACATTGTCTATTCGCTCTGCCGTATTTAATAATTCGTCCAAAGATGTTCTAAATTCTGTCTTTAATACTGGATCCCCTCTGTGTTCTTTGTCGACTCTTGTTTCTTCTTCCCTCGCGTCATCAGTCGAGTCGTCGTCCTTATCGTGGTCCTCATTGCGCTCTTTACACCAATCCACCCTCTTCTCTGGGTTTAACAGTGCAATTTACATTGAAATCTCAGTGTTGCTTTTAATTTTTCCGAAGGTTGGTTTGCTTTTTTTTGCTGATTCAGTGCTCCCAAAAGTAATTACTTTTTATAATCCTTCACATTTCTCATGTAGCCATTTCTTCGTGGATTTCCTGCGCTTCCGATTTATTTCATTTCTGTGTGACTTGTATCTCCGTGTTCCAGAATTTCTCTGAATATTTTTGTAGGCTGTTTCCTTCTTTCGTGAATCATCTGAAGTATCTCTTCTGTCACCCATGGGTTCATCACAGTTACCTTCCTTGTACGTATGTTTTTCTTTCCTACTTCTGTGATTGCCATTTTCAGAGACGTCCATTCCTGTTAAACGTAACTGTCTTCTGCTTTATTCACTATCGCCGTATCTATAACCGCAGAGAACTTCAAGTGTATTTCTTCATTTCTTGGTATTTCCGTATACCACTTTTTTGCGCTTTGATCCTTCCTCACTAGTTTCGTAAACTTCAGCGTACCAGCAAGCCCGAGAACTAAAAGAGGAGAGTGGTAATGCTAGATAATGAATTCGAGTTTTACCACGATCTACTCAGACAGCTCAGTTCTTAGAGTAAACCCGAGATTGCAGAGACCGGGCGGGAGTTTGTCCGTGGAGGTTATTTCGGTGAACCCTCTGATACACTGTGAGAGTTTCCGTTATAGATTTACTTTTTTTTTATATGAAAGTAAATTTGTGATGTGTGACAGTTGCGTGGCTCTGTGTCCACTTTCGATACGGTAGATCTAGTTTTGTTTCTCGTCGGGAACGTCGGATTACATTGCCGGGAATGGAAATTATAGCATCATGAGCCGTAGGTCCAATAATTATAGAACTTTGTGCGGATGTTTGTCACATAATGGATATTAAACGATTAAACTTTCATTCTATTCGAAACTGATGATCGTCATCAACAGTAGTACCATCATGGGTATGAATCGACTCTTGCATTCAGTACGCCATGGAAGCAAACACCTTCAAAACGTAACTTTAAGAAATCTCATCTATGCCTGGAAACACTTGTTGTGTCACCCATGAAGATTTCTGGCTGGTATGAAAGTGTACGTCTTACCTCATATCCCAGACATGACTTATATTAGAGCATACTCTACAGGTCACAAGTCAGGTGACCAAGCAGGTCACTCAAGAATCCATATATTGATCAAAGAATTTATGATATGAACCGCAGTGTGGGGCCTGCATTATCCATTTGGCACCCAGATTATGAAGGGTAAAACGACAGGATTTACCTTTCTTTCCTTAATAATGATGAGCATTCAACATCTATTTAACAGCTCCCATAGAGGCCTTTCTGTGATATGTAATAGGCCCCCGGACCATGTCTCTGGAGTTGGAGAGTTGTGGGCCTTGAGAATCGCTCCTTCCTGTGACCTTCCAAAGGGGCGTCTAATGACACATTGGTGTCGATCTGACCTCCACAAACAGAAGTGATATTCATCCTCCAGAATACCACTCACTGTCCCGGCTGAGTCTTTCTCTACATCATGCAAGTCGCCGTTGTCTTGTGGTAAGTTATCAGCGGTAAGCGACGCATACAACTCGAGATCTCAACCCACCTTCCTGTAATCTCTTGCTGATGATTTTTATGACACTCTGCTTGTAACGTCTGCTCGGATTTCAGCTGTTGTCATCCGACTATTCGTCACAGCCAATGGAACATTCCTATGATCTTATTGTTTTGTTGTTCTTCTGGAAAGACCCGTGCTTATCGTTCTTACCACACTGTTGTCCGCAGTCCATCTCGCCACCATTTGTTCTGCAGTCATTGAACTACAGACAGTTGTCCGTTGCGATCTGTCGGTATGATGCTCCCACGTCCCTCGTATCAATGATTAAACCTTTCTCAGAGTCCGAAATGCGGCGATATGCTGTAGGTGCACGTCCTATGGGCATGCTGTGTTGTGACCTCCACGTCAAATGACCCAGTAACGCTAAGAAACACCATACAGCCACCAGGTACTCATATTGCGTCCTCCATCCAAAGGAATAACATTTTTAGGTACAGAAAATAAGCTCGTATCGGGATGAAATTTTAATCAACATCTCCCATAGGTATGTAAATACTAGACTGTCAAATTGGCAGCCTTCAGTAAGGGTGTTCATTGTGTAACACTCTCCATTTCCATCAATATGATTACTTTGAGGAGTGACGCAATAAACGGATGACACTCGTTTCATAACTCCTTCCGCTAACGTGATATCATTTTGATACAATATCGACGACAGCATGATCGGCTGTCGACTTTCGTTAGCGTTCGATACGGGCCTCTCGCAAGAATTCATGCGCGCGTACTATAGGTGTACAAAAACACATTTCGAATATGTGGCGACTTCCGAATGTGTGGTTAGGCACGATACTAAGAAACAGCTTAAATTTCTGCGGGTGAATCGAGGAGCAATAACATTAATACTCTTCATTGTCACAAAGTCGATAGCCGATCTTGCAGTCGTCGATATTGCACGTGACGCCAAAATGATGTCAGATTCACAGAATGTGTTGTGAAACGAGCGTTACCTGGCCATTTCTGAATGTGTGGTTAGGCAGGAACCTAAGAGGACATCTGAAACTGCTGACAGCGAATTGAGGATCAGTAACATTAATACGCTTCCTTGTCAAAAAGTCAATATCTGATCGTGCTGTCATCGATGTTGCGCAATATCGACGAGCGCATGATCGGCTATAGACTTTAGTTAGCATTTGATACAGGCCTCTCAGAAGACTCCATGTGCTCTCAACAGAGATTTACAAAAACGCGACATTTTGGAATGATTTATTACGATTATTGCTCTAATAAAATGTCACATAATGATTTATCGACAAATGGCTTCATATAAGATTGCTGTCGCAGGAGTCTGTTGTTATCGTCAATCATTTACAAATTAAGCATGAATCATGCATGTTTTATAATTTGCAGTATGCTGTTGCAAGGCAACAGAGCACTGAACATTTATCACAAACACATCACCATTATCATTAAATGTCACTTAATAATACATCAACAATATAAGCCTTAAAGAGAGAATATGATAACTAAGGAAGGAGACAAACATCACACAATGAAGCGGTATCGTTATGGAAAACATTGTGGTTCCTGGAGTCGAAAGATGTGGGGTCGTATCCCGTCATATGCAAATACTTTTTTTCATGTTAGCGTTCGAGTCACGTTCTGGGACTTTCTTATGAATATGGTACAAACATGTTCTGCAATATTCGATGTTGTAAACGTAGGCTTCCGCGGCCGTTGTCACAGTCAATAAAATTCTTCTCTGTTTGTGGCCGCATTGTCATTTGTAAAATTCCGACGTTTCGGCAACTGTTTCAAAGCGCCTTCCTCAGGCTGTATTGCTAACTGCTGAACGAGCACTAGTTTGGATACATATATACTACGGAGGAGTGTCGTGATAGGATGTGAGGGTGAGGAGGAAGGGTATTAGGAGTTCATTTTATTGGTCTTTGCATTGCGTGTTGTCATCGGCGGAAATGGCCGCTTTCCACTGGAGTTCCCTTTACTGCTTGGAAATCGGCGAATAGAAGTCTGAGCTGCGACTACAGCGTAGCGTTGTTTACTAACTGCCTGGTATCGACTAGGCCACGTCAGCGCTCTGTGTACCCGCTGTGCTGTAAGAGTGCTGCGGCTGACAACCAAAGGGCTCCTGCTATGGAATGAATTGGCACCCCATAACATCACTCCTCATGATGAGGCGTATGGCGAGTGACAGACAGGTTGTTTTCCCACCGATTCCTGGGGCGTCTCCAGACACGTTTTCGTTTGTCATCGGAGCTCATTTCAAAACGGGACTCATCACTGATAGTTCTACATCAGTAATTGAGATCCCAGTTGAAGACATGTCTAGAGAAGCCCCAGACAGTGGTATGATGCCAACCTGACTGTTACCACCATACAGCCCTACGAAAAGGAGTGACGTTCTGGGGTGCCATTTCTTTTCATAGCAGGACACTGCACCCTCACAGAACAGCGGTAGTCGACGATATTGTTCGTCCACTTTGCTTGCCCTTAATGGCAAGCCATCCTGGGCTTACATTTCAACAAAATAATGCCTGCCCGTACACGGCGAGAGTTTCTACTGCTTCTCTTTATACTTTTCTTTCCATACCTTGTTCAGGAAGGTCGCCGGATCTCTCGCCAATTGCGAACGTTTGGAGCATTATGGGCAGGACCTCCAAACAGCTTGAGAGTCCTACGAACTAACACGCCAGCACGGACGGAATTTTGTACATCCCTCAGCAGAACAGACAATCAATGCCAAGCTGAATAACTGCTTGCATAAGGGCCAGAAGTGGACCATCGCGTTATTGACGTACTCAATTTGTAAAGCTCTTTCTCTTGAATAGATCATGCAATTTTTCTGAAACTATAAATATTTGTTTGTCTGTACCTGTACCTCACATCTTCCGATTTCGGACCCATTCGGATAATTTATTCGTGGTGCGTCTTTTTCTATCGTAGAGTGTATTTGTGTTCGGGTTACCGAAGGAGAAAAATAGGTGCGTGTGAGACGCTTGTCTGTGTTCATATATACATCACATCTACCAATATCTGACCGATTAGGATAATTCTTTCGTTGTGCGTCGTTTTTCTTGTCTTAAAGTGTATTATAACGATTTAAAAGTCGGCATTAATTTCATAAAAGGTATTGCCGCGTTTCCTTTCGATGTCTCATCTGGTTTTCATTTGATGTGCGTGAAAAAGCCATACTGTACAGACAGTATAAACTATGTGTACTGAGACCGAATAATCCTGGAAGCGTAGTTGAATTTATTTAATACTGTAAAAATATCTCACTCACACATTGCGTAGTCGAATCCTCGACTCGAATCAATACACCATGTCCTTACGGCCAGTCTGAGCGAATGTTCGGCGAATTCCTGTAGGAATTTAGACAAATACGCGCCGGTTACAGTTTTCGCGAATCTGTTTCGCCTGAAATACGTGGAATGCTTTTCTCTTGTGTTTCTGCGAGTATTTTCATTGTAAATTCTGTGCTATCAAGTAGAGCTAAATTCATCCCCCTACCCCACAAAAGAAGTCTGTTTATCCTTTGAGTCAAGTGAGACCCAGTTTAAACGGAAAATGTCGTTTTCGGTCTCATTGCAAGAAAAGTTTTTGAAAGAACGATTGTGCATATCCAATAATTGTTGTATCGACTTTCATTCAGTTTGACAGGTTATTCAGTTCAAAGATATCTGTCGAGGACAGCAAAACATGAAATGTAATAAGTATTTTTGCTGTCTACACAATCGCAGCTTCTAACAGCCTTCCTCTGTCTCTGTTTTAAGTTCGGCAGTAAGTATCCTTCAATTGAATGTCACGTCATCTTAGTCCTTTCTTTGGATTTGATTCGCTAAATTACACTTTAAACGAAACTTCGTGTGTAATAAGAACAAAAACGACATTTATAGTAAAAAATGGCGACTCACAAACCACACTATGAGCATCCGTTTTTTTTTTCCTTTTTGTTCCTCCCCCACAAACACATTACAAAAAGAAACTGCAAATAACTCCGGAAAGAAAAGCAAAACGGCATGTGACAATCACTAGGA
This sequence comes from Schistocerca gregaria, assembly GCF_023897955.1. Lineage (NCBI taxonomy): Eukaryota > Metazoa > Arthropoda > Insecta > Orthoptera > Acrididae > Schistocerca > Schistocerca gregaria. The sequence continues at coordinate 339,423,086 of NC_064922.1, read as the reverse complement.
GAGACACCGATGTAACACATGTTAAATGGAAAGAGATGACGTGTTTTATAGTAAGGTGTCAATTAGCCACCTGAACCCACCCCTGTGAGTTGTAATCCTGCTGCATTTTGTTACAACTCTCGGAAGATTTACTCAAGCCTGTATGCAGATAAATGTGGTGGAATGATAAAGGCAGTGCAGTCATATTCTGTAGAAATTCAGCTTTTCTGTTGTTTCCTAAATGACTAAGCTAAAACCATGATGATTCCTATCCAGTTTCTTGTCGACTATTTCAAGGTTGTTCGTTGCACAAATTACGTATTCACACTAATTTCTGTTACACTCGATCAAGAAATGACTTTTTGTCATGACTTCTGTCCCAACCATATTACCTCTGATGGCACTTGTAAAATGTATTGGTATGTTGTCATTTCAAAATCGCATTTTCCCCCGAAATGTCAGTGACACATCTTCCAAGGCTTCTACTTGCTGGCTGAAAAATCAGGCACAGGAGCCTATGATTCTTTAATCGAACGGGAACTTGTGTACTGGCCAATTTAAGTTGTCAATGTGGGTTGCCTACCACACAGGCAATGTATGTATGAAATCTCAACATTATCGTGAGCATTAAAAACGTGACTCACTCTCGCTCTTTTTGTCAGCATGGAAATGGGCGGTTTTAGAACGTGCGATTTACCGTAAGTTGTCATTGTGGGTTGCCCACCATACAGGAGAGATACGTAGGAAATGTCAGTACTAGCGCCAAGAGTTAAAAGCGAGACACACTTTAGTTCTCTCTGTCAACACGGAAATGTGTCTTTTCAGAGCATATGCTCATATGTAAAACTTTTTATACGAGTTCCCTTCCATGACCTCTAGAAATGTGTAAATTCCACATATTTGGTGACTGTACAGAGGACTGTACAAATTTCTCTTTCTCTGTGTTTCTCTGCGACAGCATATATTGTATCAGCCAGTGACAAGGAAATAGCAGATACATGCATTACGATTTTTTGGTGTCTCTAAAAAACCAAATGACGTGTGGATAATGCAGAAAGGAATTGAAAAGTTACAATATCTGATCACCCTATTAGTGAACAATAATACTCGGTGTATCCACCCTTCGTCACTCGAATTGTTTGTATACGTCCGCTTGCAGTACGTCTTTTAAAAACGTTCTACCCGAGGAATTTTGCCTGTAGCAGAATTACTCGCTGGATGTAATTTTATTTTACTTGTAGCTATTGACCTAGCTACCTGGTGCACTGATGAAAGAATTACATTAGCATTTGGTACTCTAGGGACGCCGCTGAGGACACTTTCAGTGCGCTGTCTAAATGTCTGTGGAGGAATTGCAGCGCGTTCTTCCTCAAGAGTCGAAATGAAAGAAGGTAGTTAAGTTGGACGCTTCCGTGTGGAGCGAAGTAGAGGGCTCACTCATCCCAATCATCCCAAAGGTGTTCCACTGCGTTCAGAATGAGACTCTCAGCTAACCCGCCCGTTTCAGAAATGTTATTACCCATATAAATTTGTTAAGATCGAGTATAGATTTAAGTGTCAGGAACTCTTTCTAAAAGTATTTGTATGGAGTGTAGCCATGTATGGATGTGAAACGTGAACGATAAGTAGTTTAGACAAGAAGAGAATAGAATCTTTCGAAATGTGGTGCTGCAGAACAATGTTGAAGATTAGGTGGGCAGATCATGTGATGAGGAGGTAATGAATAGAATTTTGGAAAAGAGGAATTTGGGACATAACTTGTATAGAAGAAGGGATCGGTTGGTAGGACATGTGCTGAGGCATCAAGGGATCGCCGATTTAGTATCAGCGTGGAGGGTAAAAATCGTAGGAGACCAAGACATGAATACGCTAAGCAGATTCAGAAGCATGTAGGGTGCAGTAGTTACTTGGAAATGAAGAAGCTTGCACAGGATAGAGTAGCATGGTGAGCTGCACCAAACCAGTCTCTGGACTGACAACAACAACAACATCGTTGCTTCAAAGATGCTGCTTTATGACAGGATGCATTGTCATGACGATACAATCAGTCATCGTCCTCGAAATATTCCTCTACTGTACACAGTGCACAGTGCTGATATCTCTAGGGTCTAGCATGATTAATCATTCCAAATGACTCGCTCCCTGTCATTGACTGTCCAGTGACATTGCTCTGGGCCCTGTCTCAAGCGTCGTTCAGCACTGACAACGGAAATGTGAGAGATATGAGAAGGTGTTTGAGCATTAAGCCCGTACGCTCAGTCACTGTACTAGCTGAATTGATGGCAGCACTAGGGAACTCACGAGTTATTTCTTCCGTTGGTTACTTTAAAGTCTATAGGCGTCTGTCCATTGAGAACAACATGCTGTGTTCTGTTTGCTGAAAACTCTTCAATCCAGCCACTCAGCTGGTTTGATATTCCGTAGGCTCTTACTCTGTTTATCAGGCGACAGTGCGGAACTGTATCGAACGCCTTCCGGAAGTCAAGGAAGATGGCATCTACCTGAGAGCCTGTATCTAATATTTTCTGGGTCTCATGGGTGTTGGCGTCTTGAAGATGGTATTATGTATTCAGAGCCGTAAAATTATCGTACTTATCATAAAATTATAGTAATTTACGTAAACAAAGATTTTCAATTTGTAACTAGAAAGAATAACTTCATCATAAATAAAAAATTTTAAAAAAAGTTATGCTGGACGGGCTCCCCAGTATTCTTCATTGTTCTATTGATTTTTCACAAGCGCACCACCTATATCTCACTTCACAACTCAACACCTCCACCCACTACGCTACTGCTCCTCCGAATATGCCTCGAAAGGCTCAAAGGTACCGACAGGCTCCCGACTCATCCTAAGCCGATACGTATTACTAGATGCGGATATGGAGGGTCATACGGTCAATATGCTGTTCTCCTGGCCGCTGTCAGTTTTCGTGACGAGAGCCACTACTTCTCAATCAAGTAGCTCCTCAGTTGGCCTCCGAAGGTCTGGGTCCATCCTAGTCGCCAACAGCGCTCGGCAGACCCTAACGGTGACCCCCTCAAGTGCTAGCCCAGCCTGTCAGCGCTTAACTTCGGTGATCTGACGGGAACCGGTATTATTACTGAGGTAAGGCGGTTGGCTCCACTACGCTACTGTGAACACATGAAATTGTGTATTTTACTTACACCTCGTGACTGCTCATAATGGCCCATCTCTCATCACCTAACATATAATTTCAACAAACTGTACCAATACCGAAGCGTTTTCGATAGAACGTCAGTGTTTGAAACAGCATATACTCATAGGACATACGTTGTAATATAAAACCTTTCGAAAACAGGCCTCACCTAAAACGACGAAATATAATATGGCGTCTCCTCAGAACTAGATACGACCACAAAGTCAATAGACATCCCAAACGTTCGAAACTAAGCATGTACACGTCATAGTGATGTCACGGAGCGTTACCACCGCGGTGAGCCTAACATCTCCCACAAAAGGAATGCTGTATCGTTTGATTTGAAGAGAGGGAGTGACATCGACTGAATTCTAGAAATCTAAATATGTGTGCTTGAACAAAAACCTCAGAGATGACATTAGTGGTAAGGCTAGTCTGATAAAATACTTCCCAATTCCCCGGAATCGAAATTTCTTTCCCAAATTTTCCTCAGGCTTTCCATTTCCGCAAAAGTTCTCCAACAACTGCGAAAAAAAATCAGTCTGGAGTAGCTGGGGCACACCATCCCCTAGCGCAGTGCGCTATAGCGAGTGCGAACGTGCAAAATGCCCTTTTGCAGATTTCTGATTGTGAACGCGAAACAAGAAGTCGTCCACACGGGTATTTGTTTCGACACCTGTATGCGGCTGCACTTTGTGTTACAGGTGGTGTCCGAAGCTAATTTCTACAAACAAAAAATATTGTGGTTAATTATTGACTAAGCCGTTACCCAAACAAGAAGAAAATGAAGATAAATTTTCGTCTGCAAATTACCTTTACTTCTTGCAGGTGACATTACCATTCTCATTGAAAACTGACCCAGTACAGCAGTTTGCTGTTGTTGTGGTGGTCTTCAGTCCAAAGACTGGTTTGATGCAGCTTTCCACGTTACCCTGTGCAAGCCTCTTCATCTCAGAGTAACTACTGCAATCCTTCTGAATCTGCTTACTGTATTCATCTCTTGGTCTCCCTCTATGATTTTTACTCCCAGACTTCCCTCCAGTACTAAACTGGTGATCCCTGATGCCTCCGAATGTGTCCTACCAACCGATCCCATCTTTTAGTGAGGCTGTACCATAAATTTCCCTTCTCCCCAATTTTATTCTGTACCTCCTCATGAGTTATGTCATCTGCCTATCTAATCTTCAGCAGTCTTCTGTAGCCTCACATTTCAAAAGCTTCTACTCT